>NC_084847.1:22495927-23095927 GCF_033115175.1 Lepus europaeus
CAGATGTCCCTCCCTCCCCACAGCCCCGGACAGCTCACTGCCTCCTCCACCCAGGGCCAGGGGAGCCGAGCTTCTTCCTTTTAAGGGCACAGCCTAGAACAGGCACCCATCCTGCCTCCCACCTGCACCTCGGGGCTCCTGCCCAGCCGCAGGGGATTCTGGGAACTCAGTGCAGGAGGAGAAGGGGACATGGATATTGGGTGTCAGCCCACAGCCTGCCACACCAGGTGTATTAATTCTGCTTTGTGTTGCTCTAAATAAAGCAGCCCAGAACAGTGTCTTGGGAAAGAGAAGGTTTATTTCAGCTTCTGGTTTGCAGGTTGTTGTTCAGGCTCAGGAGGCCCCATGGGCTGGCATCCACGTAGGCTGCTCGTAGGAGATGTGGACGATGATCATGGGGTGAGCCCGGAGTGGAGAGACAAAACCTAGGCTGATCTTGAACTCACAAAATGATCTTTTTTTTAAGATTATTTATTTATTTATTTGAAAGGCAGAATTACAGAAAAGCAGAGGCAGGAGAGAGAGAGAGAGAGAGAGAGAGAGAGAGAGAGAGAGAGAGAGAGAGAGAGAGATCTTCTATCTGCTGGTTCACTCCCCAAATGACCGTTAACAGCTGAGCTGATCCAAAGCCAGGAGCCAGGAGCTTCCTCGAGGTTTCCCATGTGGGTACAGGGGCCCAAGGCCACAGCAGAGAGCTGGATTGGAAGTGGAGCAGCAGGACTTGAACTGGCACCCATATGGGATGCTGGCACTGTAGGTGACAGCCTTACCTGCTATGCCAAAAGTGCCGCCCCCAAAAAATGATCAAAATCACTTGCTCACAAGGCCCTTTTTGAGAAGCTGAATACTTCCCAAAGGCCTGATCATCTCAAATGGAAAGGGTTTTTTTTTTAAAAAAAGATTTATTTTATTTATTTGAAAGACAGAGTTACAGAGAGAGGTAGAGACAGAGAGAGAGGTCTTCCATCCACTGGTTCACTCCCCAGATGGCTGCAATGGCTGGAGCTGGGCCGATCTGAAGCCAGGAGCTTCTTCCGGGTCTTCCATGCGAGTGCAGGGGCCCAAGGACTTGGGCCATCCTCCACTTCCTTCCCAGACCATAGCAGAGAGCTGGATTGGAAGAGGAGAAGCTGGGACTAGAACCGGTGCCCATATGGGATACCAGCACTGCAGGCCAGGGCTTTAACCCACTGCGCCACAGCGCCACTGCACCACTGTGCCACAGCGCCAGCCCCAGAAAGGTTGTTTTTAAGAATTCTGCGGCACATACTTGGGAAATTCCAATAAGAGGCAGTGAAGACTTCTAAGCCCAGGTGGCCCGACCCACGTGGTGCCGGCCTGTGTGAGACCCCCCAGCTGCGCCAGACTCCTGTGCTCAGCCCCTCCCGTGCTAGTCCACGTCCCTGGGAGGAACACAGACATTCACTACCCCCATCTCTGAATCTGTCTCAATTTTTGTGCATAGAGATCGGTGCAGATCCGAACAGAAGCCGGCTCGAGGCTCCACATCGAACCCCCCGTGGACTACTCGGAAGATTTTGAGTCGACTGAGGATGCCGATGCCAAGACCATGGATGTTTCTGGGGATCGTCCACAGGTAGGGATTGGCCATGGCCTTGTGCCATGAGCTCAGGGCTCCGGTGGCCCTTGGGACACTTTCCATCAGTTATTCATGCCATTGTCCTCACTCGCACCTGGGTCCCTCCCTCCTGTATTCATCTCAACACACTTTGATGAGCACGTGGGCTGGGTGCTAGATGCCGGTGTCCCCAGGTCAGTGAGGCTGGGGTCTGATACCCCACATAGCCCCTCGATGGCACAGAGCAGCTGAGAAGTGAGGACAAAGCATGGGGGGAAGGGAGGAGGGGACTGGCGTCCAGGAAGGCTCCCCAGAGGGAGTGACTTCGCCCTGGGTCAGAGTTTAGTGGGGAAAGGTAGGCAGGCAGAGCTGGCGCTCTGTCTGTCTACATATGTAGACGTGCACTGTTACCGCCGTAGGTAGCAGAGAACGCAAGCACAAACTGCTGTGGCTCAGGGTCCTCGTGGTCAGTGCGTGACTTTGCCAGCTGCTCACTCCCATCATTCTCAGACTGCCATATCCTCTCAGCTGCAGTAGTAGGAGGGAGTCTTCCTAAGTTCATGGGAACACAGAGTAGGAAAAAAAAATGCAAAAAATAAGCATCTTTCAATTCAATTTTTCCATGGACTTTAAACTTTTTAATAATTATTATTTCCTTGAGAAGCAGAGAGAGAGCTCGCTCGCATCTGCTGGTTCACACCCCAAATGCCCACAATGGCTGGGACCAGGGCCCCACTGAAGCTAATCGTAGTCTGAAGCCACGTGTGGGTGGCTTCACTTGAACCATCACCTGCTGCCCCCCGGGAAAGGTACTAGCAGGAAGCTTAGGGTCAGGAGCCAGAGGCAGGCTCAAACCCAGGCACTGCGACATGGAATGAGGGCCTCCTACGCTGTGCCTTAACCACTAGGCTAAATGCCCACCCCTCCCCAAACTTCTGCAAGTCCCCTCGTGTATCCCAGTCTTGCCTTGAGCAGGCATCTGTCGTGCACCTGTTATTGGGCTTCAGGCTCTGTCCCAGACACCAGAGACAGAGCAATGGACAGAACTGCTGAGACATTTATTCTTAAACAACTTACATTATTATTCTCCAAACGGGAGACAGACCATAAAGAAAACCAAAGGAACAAGCAGTGAGATCATTTCAGGTACTGATGTAATCTCAGGAAGGTAGGACAGTAAGATGGTATGGGAGAGAGGGAAGGAGGGCCTCTCCTAGGTATGACATTTCAGCTGAATGGTGATGGGTAAGCAGGCGCAGCTTGGGAAGCAGCAATGGGAAAAGCATTCCAGGCAGAGGGAACAGCAAGTGTAGTGGGTGTGAGGCTGGGCTTATTTGGGGAGCAGGCATAGGAGAGCAATGGGATGTGGAATGAGGTGAGGGGGTGCCTGAGGATGGTTACCTGGCATTTACCCCGAGAGCATTGCTTTTATAGTCAAGAGTGTATGAGTAGATCGTCTACCTGGTTACGCACAGGTGGAATTCTCCAGAGATGGCAAGTGATGGTCAAGTTGGTAAGCTGGCCCCTGGGCAATGGGCAGATTGCACAGCCTCACCACAGGGCCCAAGCCTCGCTTCCGCCCGGCGCTTCCATGCCCCCAAACTGCTTTTACAGAATGAAAGTGGGCATCCAGGCGAGTGGCCTGTGGTCCAGGGAACATGCGTCTGCTTTCCATGGCGTGTCTGCACTGCCGTGTCTGCTGATGATGGAGGGCCAGGTGAGAAGCGGGCCTCACCTTGTTGTTCCACGTGGGGGTTCCCAGGGGGCTGGGAGTAAATTGCAAATTTTTGTCTTCCTCAAAAACAAAGAGTCCTTGTCCTTGCCTGTGGAACGACTCCGTGTCCTTGTTTCTCTGGCCCACCGGTGAAACGGGAATTAAGCAGTAGGAAAAGCTGTGGTCTTCGTCGACTTGAAAACTCCTGCCACACAACACACACATGCACACACACACAGTATGCTTTTGTCCTCTGCTCAGAATCAGAGTGAGCAAACGGAGCCGTGCGTTTGCCTTCGTCTGTTGGGGAGGCTGATCCTCAGCCACGTTGCACCTGCCGCAGGGCCGGCCTCGCGTCCATGCCCCAGTATGCGTGTGTGCCCTGCAGACAAGGGGCTGTAGCAGTCTGCCGTCGGCCAGGCATCCAGCACCTGCTGTGCGGTGAGCCCGCAGTCCCTCCTACGCAAGCTCCCAAGCTCCCTGCCCCATAAGGCTCCCTCACCTGCTCCTGGGTTCCGTTAGTGTTCCTCTGTGCACCTGCTCAGAATTGGCATGGCTGCTGCTCTGCCAGCATTTCATTTTCTTCCCTGTGAGTGCTTGATTGTATTTCTTTCTCTCCCTTTTTCCAAAAACCCCATCTTGAGGAGGCTTTCCTTAAGGCTTCACAGTCCATTTCCCCTTGGAAATTTCCTGCTAAATAAAAGAGGCAAATGGCAGCACTAGTTTTCCGGGGATGGCAGAAGCCTTCAGGGATGCAGATGGAATAGGGAAAGAAAAAGAAAGCGTGGGCACACACACTCAGCCGCCTCTCACTGTTTGCAAGCGCAGCCCACAATGGAGTAATAGGAAATGCGTGTCCGCGGAGGTACTTGTCTTCCGACCCTCGCTGTTGAAACACACCGGCCTCTTTGCCTTCAATCAGACCCTCCGTGAACTTCAATTTCCCCGTGGCTGTGCGTTCACAAACCTGCGTGCTGCAGACATGTTCTCCTGGCCTCCACCCTGCCGACCTGCACGGTGCTTTTCAAAGATGTGATTTCTCAGCTGACATTTAAGACTCAGGAGATGCCGTGTGAAAGCCTGAGCCAGGGGCTTGCGCTGAAAAATCAGAAGGCTTAGGAGCCACTTTCTTCTACGATAGCAATGAGTGGGGCTGGGGAGCGGGTGTCCGCTTGGACAGGTGTGTGTTCCCCGGTGTGCCGCAGTCCCCACCACCAAGTTCTCAACACTGCAGATAAGACAGATGATGGGGCAGGCATCTGGTACAGCTGTTAAAATGCCACTTAGGAGGGGCTGGCACTGTGGCGTAGTGGGTAAAGCCACCGCCTGCAGTGCCAGCATCCCATATGGGCACTGGTTCGAGTCCTGACTGCTCCACTTCTGATCCAGCTCTCTGCTATGGCCTGGGAAAGCAGAAGACGGCCCAAGTGCTTGGGCCCCTGCACCCACATGGGAGGCCCGGAAGAAGCTCCTGACTCCTAGCTTCAGATCAGTGCAGCTCTGACTGTTGCGGTCATTTGGGGAGTAAACCAGCAGATGGAAGAACCCTCTCTCTCTCTGGCTTTGCCTTTCTTTGTAACTCTTTCAAATAAATAAAATAAAACTTCAAAAAAAAAAAATGCCACTTGACACCTGCATCCCAGAGCAGAGTGCCTGGTCTTGAGTTCAAGCTCTGTTCCTGATTCTAGCTTTCTGCTGTTGAGCACCCTGGAAGGCGAGGGAGCAGGTGAGGACTCAAGTAGTTGGGTCCCTGCCACCCATGTGGAAGATCCAGGTGGAGTTCCTGGCTCCTGGCTTCTTTGGCCTGGCTCAGCCCCAGCTGTTGTGGGCATTGGTGTGTGTGTGTCCGTGTCCATATCTTCTGGGTCTCTGCCTTTCAAAATAAAAGAATTATAAAAAGATGGTAAATGAGTATAGATCAGGAGGTGGTGGGGACTTCTAAGAAAGAGAGCTGAGGTGATATCGTGGTAGAGACCATAAGAAGGGAGAGAGTGAGCCATGCAGAGCAGAGCATCCAGGCCCCTGGAGGAGCAGGTGCAGAGGCCCGAGGTGGAACGCTGGCAAGGAGGCCAGCGTGGTTACAGAGCGGGGGCACGGTGAGGAAGAGGAGGTGCGGCCAGGGAAGCAGGCATGGGTCAGGTTGCACAGGGCTTGAGGGCTGGGATGATATGGGGCTCTCACTGACTGTGAGTCAGCTGGTTTAAACCCTCCAGACTAAAAATGAAAGGTGTCCTTGCACCTAAGGAAGGTCAACCAGGGCTGTCCTGGTCCCGTGATGCCCCCCAGTGGAGTTATCCAAGAGCAAGAGAAATAAGGGGAAGGTGTGACCCCCGTCCCATGGACGTCTCCTGGAAACCTTCAGGAGTCTGTTCCCATCGTGTGGGTTCTGGAGCTGGCAGCCCAGGGGTCTTCCCACGATCACCATTCAGCGTCATTACAGATGCATACAGCTCTCAGGGCCAAGCATCTGTCCCCTGTGATCAGCGCACCCCACCCCACAGGGCCCTGTAGCAAATCTCTGCAGTTGTCCTTCATCCATTTCGACAGCGATTCTTGAAAAATGCGGGATTGCTTTTTCATAATACTGTATTTATTCATCTATCTATTTAGTTTGATTTGAAAGGCGGAGACAAAGAGATCTTCCATTCACAGGTTCGCTTTCCAAATGTCTACAACAGCCAGAGCTGGGCCAAGCTGAATCCAGGATCCCAGAACTCCCACCTGGGTTTCCCAGGTGGGTGTCAGGGATTGAGGTACTTGAGTCATCACCACTGCCTTCCAGGGTGCACATGAGCAGGAAGCTGGAATCAAAAGCAGAGTCAGGACTCGAACCCAGGACTCTGATATGGGAGGTGGGCATCCCAAGCAGAAGCTTAACCACTGTGCGGGACACCTACCCCTGAGGGACCACTTTTAAGGCAGTTCCATTGCTTGGATATTTCTGCCATTTGGGACTACCATGTAATAACCCTTAACTGGGTACCTTTGTAAAAAAAATATTACCATAATATAAAGGGATTGTACTATCCATGTCATTTGATGATTGTACTTTATTTACTTGACACCATCCCATAGCCATCTTTCCATGCCAGCACTCCCCCAACCATCATGCAGCTTATTGGGTCAGAGCGCTGTTTTGGGAGTTGGTAGCATGAGTTTGAATCCTGGTCCTGGTATTAGCTGTGCCTGCAATGGCGC
This sequence comes from Lepus europaeus, assembly GCF_033115175.1. NCBI lineage: Eukaryota > Metazoa > Chordata > Mammalia > Lagomorpha > Leporidae > Lepus > Lepus europaeus. The sequence goes on from NC_084847.1 coordinate 22,502,419, forward strand.
CGGGACAGCAAGAGTGCAATCAGTTCACCTTTGGGAGTGAGAGCAGAGGGTGAGGAGACAGAGAGGGGAGGCAGGGGCCCCAAAAGAAGAATGATGCCTCCCTCATGTCTTCAGGACTGTAGGCTGCTTCTACCATGCCTAGGTCTCTGTGCTTGTCTCTATGGCACCACACCCTGTGACTTTAATTTCTCCCTTCTGAACCTACAAGGGCCTGACCCTCCCAGCAGTACAGACAGAGAAAGAATCCTTTTAACTTCTCAGGGTGTAATGGTAAGGTGGAGTCCCAGCACCCTAAGCAGGAAGTTGCCAGCACCTTTCCCATAGCCAAGCTGCTGGGGCAGAAGATGGGCCCCATGAGAGCTTCTGTGACAACCACACAGATTAACAAAAGGATTTGGCTGTAACAGAAAAAACTCTGGCCTGCCCACCAGAAGACTTAAAACACATGATTTTTTTTTTTTGGCAATGTTTTTTTCCCCCCAGAAACCTTTGATTTAAAGAATACAAGCTTCATGCATTTCATAAATACAACTTTAGGAACATGGTGATCCTTCCAACCATACCCACCCTCCCAACCAACACTCCCACCTTTCTTCCTCATCCCTCTACTATTCCCATTCTTATTTTTTACTAAGATTTGTTTTCTTTTTTAAAAGATTTATTTATTTATTTGAAAGGCAGAGTTACAGAGAGAGAGAGAGAGAGAGAGAGAGAGAGACAAAGAATCTTCCATCCATTGGTTCACTCTCCAAATGGCCTCAAGGAGCAGGGCAGGGCTGGGCTAGCAGAAGCCAGGAGCCAGGAGCTTCTTCCCAGTCTCCCATGTGAGTGCAGGGGTCCAAGGACTTGGGCCATCCTCTGCTGCTTTCTCGGGCATATTAGCAGGGAGCTGGATTGGAAGTGGAGCAGCCAGGACTCAAACTGGTGCCCATGTGGGATGCTGGTGCTGCAGGCAGCAGCTTTACCTGCTTATGCCACAGTGCCGGCCTCACTAAGATCTATTTTCAATTAACTTTACGCACATATGGTTAACTCTTTACTAAGTAGAGAGTTCAACAAATAGTATGAAAAAAACTGTTCATTAACAGTTGAGACAAAGGCTATACAAAGTCATTGCATCTCAAAGTGTCAATTTCATTTCTATAGATTACCTTTTAGGTGCTCCATTAGTTATCACAGATCAGGGAGAACAGATGGAATTTGTCCTTTTAGCACTGGCTTATTTCACTAAGTATGATGTTTTCCAGTTGCATTCATTTTGTTGCAAATGACAGGATTTCTTTTTTTTTTTAACCATTGTGTAGTATTCCATGGTGTACATATCCCATAATTTCTTTATCTGATCTTCAATTGATAGGCATTCGGGTTGATTCCATGTCTTAGCTATTGCAAATTCAGCTGAAATTAACATGGGGGTACAGATCACTCTTTCATATGCTGATTTCATTTTCCTTGGGTAAATTCCCAGGAGTGGGATGGCTGGGTCATATGGTAGGTTGATATTCAGATTTCTGAGTTATCTCCATACTGTCTTCCATTGTGGCTATACCAGTTTATATTCCCACCAACAGTGGATTAGGGTACCTTTTTCCTGACATCCTCACCAGCATTTGTTGTTTGTTGATTTCTGTATGAAAGTCATTCTGACTGGGGTGAGGTGAAGCCTCATTGTGGTTTTGATTTGCATTTCCCTGATAGTTTGTGATCCTGAACCTTTTTTTCATGTGTCTGTTGGGCATTTGGATTTCCTCTTTTGAAAAATGCCTATTCAAGTCCTTTTCCCATTTCTTAACTGAGTTGTTTGCTTTATTGTTTTTGAGTTTCTTGATCTCTTTATATACTCTGATTATTAATCCTTTATCAGTTGTATAGTTTACAAATAATTTCTCCTGTCAGTTGCCTTTTCTTCATGATGGTTTTAAAAATGAGAGCAAGAGCTCACAGTACATGAACGTGTACTGAGTGCTAAGCACCACATTGAGGATATACCATCCATCACTACATCAGACCTGTGAGTTAAATGCTAACTATCAGGACAAGCATCGTGGCGTAGCAGGTTAAGCCGCTGGCCTGCGACGCTGGCATCCCATATGGGTGCCGGTTATGTCCTGGCTGCTCCACTTCTGATCCAGCTCCCTGCTAATGTGCCTGAGACAGCATTGGAGGATGGCCCAGGTACTTGGGTTCCTGTACCCACATGGGAAACCTTGAAGAAACTCCTGGCTCCTGGCTTTGACCTGCCTCTGCCTTGGCTGTTGTAGCCATTTAGGAAGTAAACCAGCGGATGGAGGTTTTCTCTTTCTCTTTCTCTCTCTCTCTGTAACCCTGGCTTTCAAATAGATAAATAAAAAAAATTTTTTTTAGAAAAAAAATGCTAGGTATCTTCATTGCCATGTTACAGTTTGAAAAAATTGAAGAAGGGAGAAGTGATGTTGTTCACTCAGGCCTCAGAGAAACCCCGGGCGCCACGATTCCCTGTTCCTTGGAATGAGCAGTGACAGGCTGGGAACGACCCAGGCCTGCATTTGCTTGAGGTTGTGCCACAGTCTGTTGTGAATATTATCGATCTTCTGCCTGGGGGTGAGGTGCTCAGAGGTAGCCATCCATCAGTTAGGCTTCACAGTGTTTTATTTTATTTATTTATTTTTTTTGACAGGCAGAGTGGATAGTGAGAGAGAAAGACAGAGACAAAGGTCTTCTTTTGCCGTTGGTTCACCCTCCAAAGGCCGCCGCGGCCAGCGCACTGCGGCCGGCGCACCGTGCTGATCCAATGGCAGGAGCCAGGTGTTTTCTCCTGGTCTCCCATGGGGTGCAGGGCCCAAGCACTTGGACCATCCTCCTCTGCACTCCTGGGCCACAGCAGAGAGCTGGCCTAGAAGAGGGGCAACCGGGACAGAATCCGGCACCCCGACCAGGACTAGAACCCGGTGTGCCGGCGCCGCAAGGTGGAGGATTAGCCTATTGAACCGCAGCGCTGGCTTCACAGTGTTTTAAACCATAACAGAGGGAACCTCTCCTTAGCCAAATAGCTCCCCAGTGAAGCCATAGCTGATAACGTAGATGAGAAATGTTTTTCAAAAATGAAACCCGATGAGGAAACAACCAGACAGACCCAAGTTGAAGGACAGCTTACAAACCAACTGGCCTGGGGTCTTTGCAGACACCAATGGCCTGAGACCTGAGAAAGGCTTGGGGCCACACCCGATGAAAGGTAGGTACAGCGAGTTCACCCTCCTGCAATGTGGTCAGAGGAATTGCTCCATTGAACAGTGGTTTCCCGAAATTCACAAGGCCTTGAAAATGATACTGCATCAACATTACATTTCCTGCATGCATTCATGGTACCATGGCTATATTACTCAGCTTTTGTTACTACAACCTAGAGACGTGAGAGGAGCTACTCGGGAAGGAAGAAAGCTCACTTCAGCTTGCGGTTTGGGCCATTCACAGTCCAAGATCTCAGGGCCTCATTAGTGTGGCATCTGATAGTGGTGGGACACGTATGGAGGGGGGAGCCTGTGGGGAGTGAGGAAGAGAAAGAGAAGCTAGGCTGAAGTCAGCTGATAGCCAGGCCTCTCCCAAGGCCACACCTGAAGGACCTCCTAGAAGGCCCACCTTTGGACTCCAGAATTGTATCCAGTCTCCCCCCTTAATCCGTTGACCATTTACCTAAGGCTTTAGGGACCAAGCCTTCAACTCATGGGCTTCTAGGGGACCCCCAGGCTGTTGGCAAAGCCTAACGGTAGCCTTGTGACGAGTGAATGTCCTGTGCTTGGGACACTGAAGAGTGCAGGCATGAGGGGTTGTGTGGTCAGCAGCCATGCCTCAATGGGTCAGAATGAAGGTTATGTATATAACACGGAAGAGGGGAAAGCAGGGGACGAATGTGGCAACATGGTAATTGGCGAACGCAGGCTAGGGGTATCTGGGTGTTAATTATACGATCATGATCAATTTTCTGTGCTTTTACATGGTTTCAAAATAGAAAGGGAAAAAAAAGCAGGTTAGGCATTTTGCAGAGCAGTTAGGACATAGGTGAGGTTGCCTGCCTGCATCCCGTATTGTAACACCAAGAGGCGCAGCTCTGCTCTGGACTCAACTTCCTGCTAATGCAGACCTTGGGAGGCACCAGGGTGGCTCAGGTGACTGAGTTCCGGCCACCCACATGGGACTGAATTCTTGGCTTCTGGCTTCAGCCCCTGGACTATTTGGGATTTGTCTTTCTGGCTATCTCTCTCTCTCTGTCTCTCAAATAAATAAGTAAAATTAAATACAACACTAGCACATTAAAGAAATGAGGTATATGGCCGGCGCCATGGCTCAACAGGCTAATCCTCCGCCTTGCGGTGCCGGCACACCGGGTTCTAGTCTCGGTCGGGGTGCCGGATTCTGTCCCGGTTGCCCCTCTTCCAGGCCAGCTCTCTGCTATGGCCCGGGAAGGCAGTGGAGGATGGCCCAAGTGCTTGGGCCCTGCACCCCATGGGAGACTAGGAAAAGCACCTGGCTCCTGGCTTTGGATCAGAGCGGTGTGCTGGCTGCGGCGGCCATTGGAGGGTGAACCAACGGCAAAAAGGAAGACCTTTCTCTCTGTCTCTCTCTCTCTCACTATCCACTCTGCCTGTCAAAAAAAAAAAAAAAAAAAGAGGTATATCAGTAGAAGCAGAGGCACAAGGCAAGTGAGAGGAGAGACGTAGTTTAACCACCTACTAGGAATGTGTATCAATGCCAGTTTCCCAGTTGTGATGATGTACTACTGTTGTTACAAGACATTACCCTGACAAGAAACTGGGCCGAGGATAGATGGGACCTCTCCGGATTGCTCCTTACAAACTGTGCGTGAAATGCACAAGCAGCTCCAAATCTAGAGCTAAAAAACAATCACGGAAAACACGACCGTGCCGGGCCTGTCCCTTGGAGGTTCTGATTGGGACTCTGTCCTGTCCCTCCCACGAGTCTGGCTTTGTAGCAGTGTTCGAGAACCACGGTTAGAAGGAAAGGAGAGCGGCGGTCCTCAAGATCTGACACGCACAGGCACCACTTGGGATGTTTGCTAAAGACGAGATCTTAGGGCCTGGCGTTTGGCACAGTGCTTAAGACACTGCGTGGTACCCCCACAGCCCTTACCAGAGAGTTGTGGTTCCAGTCCTGCCCCCACATCCAGTTCCACCTTCCTGCTGGTGTGCACCTGGGAGGCACCGGATGGTGATCCCTGCCACCCCCCAGGGAGACCTACATTGAGGTCCTGGCTCCTGGCTGTGGCCTGGCCCAACCCCAGCTTTTATAGGCACTTGGGGAGTAAACCCAAGTGGATGGAAGATCTCTATGTGTCTGCCTCTCTCTCTCTCTCTCCCTCTCTCTCTCTCTCTCTCTCTCTCTGCCTTCAAATGAAATAAAAATAAATAAAAATTTTAATGTTGCATATTTTAGGCTGGTTTTTGAGCTAACAGAATTGGCGTCTAAAAGGTAACACATTTTTTGACAAAAGAGCTGCCAGGGATTTTGATCCAGCAGCCTGAAGATTAGAGCACACCTCACATGGAAGGAACATTTTCCGAGTACTTTGAACTCTGTGGCTTGGATTTGGGGAACTACAGAAGAAAGATGTTTAAAAATCAAAGTTAACAACTCTTCTGCGTCATGCCAAATTAGGATGACTAAAAAGTGCAAAAACAACACAGATCCACAGAGGTTCACAGGGGAGGGTTGGGGGCAGGGTCTGCCCTGCTCTTTGGAACCATATCCTACACTTCTGGAAATTCAGGTGGGAGATGAAGTCACAGAAAAACATAGACAAGAAAAAAAAAAATTGCTGTTGACAACGTCTCACTGTAGGTCAACTTCTACACAAATCACTGACCATTAGTATCAAGAAAAGACTAAATGACTTCAAGCTACAGCAATTTCCCTCTTATCTGTGGTTTCACTTTCCGTGGTTCCAGTTATCTGAGGTCAGCTGAGGTGTGAAAATAATACATGGAACATTCCAGAAATAAACAGTTCATCAGTTTTCAGTTGCATGCTGTTCTGAGTAGCGGGACAAGAACTCACACTGTCCCCTTCTGTCCCGCCTGGTGGGTGGGTGGGGATCATCTCTTTGTCCACGCATCCACGCTGTCTGTGCTGCCCATCTGTTACTCCTTGGGGGCTGTCTCAGTTATCAGATTGACCATTGAGGTATAGCACATGCAAGAGAAAGCGCATTCATAGAACTGTTATTACAGCATATGGTTATAGTTGTTCTATTTGATTGTTAGTTGCTGTATTAATCTCTTATTTGTGCCTAATTTATAAATTATGCTTTATCTTGGGTATGTATGTATAAGGAGAAATATAGTATATATAGAGTTTGGTGGTTTAAAGAGATCCACTGGGGGTCCTAGAACACATCGCCCATGTATGGGGGAACTACAGAACTTTTAAAATTTACTTATTGGGTTAGTGCTGTGGTGTAGTAGGTTAAGCCTCCATCTGTGGTGCTAGCATCCCAAATGGGTGCCGGTTCGAGTCCTGGCTGATCTTCTTCTGATCCAGCACTCTGCTGTGGCCTGGGAAATCAGTAGAAGATGGCCCAAGTGCTTGGGCCCTGCCCCAGTGTGGGTGACCCAGAAGAAGCTCTTGCTCCTGGCTTTACATCAGCCCAGCTCTGCCCATTGCGGCCATTTGGGGAATGAACCAGTAGATGGAAAAGACTTCTCTCTCTGACTCTCCCTCTCTCCCTATCTGTAACTCTGCCTTTCAAATAAATAAATACATCTTTTTAAAAGTTACTTATTTATTTAAATTTTATTTGAAAGTTAAAGAGATGGAAAGAGTGAGACAAAAATAGAGTACTTCTGTCCACTGGTTCATTCCCCCAAATGCCTACCACAGCCAGGGATGAACCAGGCCAAAGCTAGGAGCTTGTAGCTCCATCTGATTCTCTTTTGTAAGTGGCAGGGACCCAAGTACTTGAGCCGTCGTCTGCTGCTTCCCAGGGTCCACATGAGCAGGGAGCTGGTCTGAAGCAGGGGAGGTGGGACACGAACCAGGCAGCATCCTAGCCACAATGCAAACACCCACCCTTACTGTACATTCTAGAAGGCAAGAAAGTCCTGAGATATTCCTGAGACATTTTCATATAAAATTAATCTATGTCTTTACTATTAAAAAGGGTAAACTTAGATAAATAAAAAAATTAATGTTGTGTCATGTGAAGGCATTAATGTGTCAGTTAAATTTTTTTTTTCTTTTTTAACTTTGGTCACATTCAAAATATGGCTCAAACTTGAGGGAAAATAATCCGGAGAAAATAGAGGCATGTAGGAAAGCCTTTTTAAAATTTTTAAAAAATTCTTAGGGCTTGGAAAAGATATGCCGAAATACAGAAATGAGTGCTCAGTGGGAGGGGGTATGGCCACAGGGCAGGGCTCAGACCTGGACCTGGACTAACAAGGCCAGCCTCAGCCCCCAGACCTGTAAGCCATCCTGGCGGGGAGCTGAGCTCATCGCTGGTGCTGCTTTATTGCGAATTAGGAAGCTTATTCTGAGCACGCGTCTCAAGTTGTCCCTGGTCTCCACGCCGCCACTCCCCTGGATGTTTTATATCACCTTACATCTTCTGAAGGCAATGGACTTGCAGTTCCTACCTGGGGGAGTAGACAGCAAGTGGCCTAGACTCAGCAAGCCTGGAGACCTTGGCCAAGTCACACAGTCCTCTGGAGGTTTTGGGAGGTTAGGTTATGTTTCCTATGCCTGCCAGGTCTGAAGTCATAAATTCTGGGTCAAGTTTAAAGGAAAACCCTATTCCTGTATGATAATAGCCATAGAGTAGAGGATACATCATAGTTCATGGAGCCCTTACCCAAGAGCTATTTTCTTTTTTATTTTATTTTATTTTTTTGACAGGCAGAGTGGATAGTGAGAGAGAGAGATAGAGAGAAAGGTCTTCCTTTTGCCATTGGTTCACCCTCCAATGGCCGCCGTGGTAGGCGCACTGCGGCCGGCGCACCGCGCTGATCCGAAGCCAGGAGCCAGGTGCTTCTCCTGGTTTCCCATGGGGTGCAGGGCCCAAGCACTTGGGCCATCCTCCACTGCACTCCCTGGCCACAGCAGAGAGCTGGCCTGGAAGAGGGGCAACCGGGACAGGATCGGTGCCCCGACCGGGACTAGAACCCGGTGTGACGGTGCCGCAAGGCGGAGGATTAGCCTATTGAGCCGCGGCACCGGCCCCAAGAGCTATTTTCTTTAAAAGATTATTTATTTCAAAGTCAGGAGAGGCAGGAGCAGAAAGAGAGAGAAAGAATCCTCCATATGCTGGTTCATTCCCCAAATGGCTGCAACAGTCAGGCTGGGCCAAGCCAAAGCCAGAAGCCAGGAGCTTCTTCCAGGTCCCCCACATGAGTGCAGGGACCCAAGCACTTGTGCCATCTACCACTGCTTGCCTAGGCGATAGCAGAAAGTTGGATCAGAAATAGAGCAGTCAAACTTGAACCAGTACCAACACTGCAAGAGGTGGTTTCACTCACTGTACCACCATGCCCATGCCGGCACCCTGTGGTCTATTTCTGTAGGTCATTTGTAAGGTAGACATTTAGGGCCTGAAACATTCCTCCCCGATCCAGATCTAAGCTTTATAGAGAACAGAGATGAGCTGCCGTGTTTCTGGTCCCTAGAAAAGTGCCTGGCATAGAGGGAGTATGCAAATCTTTGTTAAGCAAATGAATTGAATAGTTGATTGATTGAATCAATGAGGGAGGGAGGGAGGGAGTTGTTGGTTAGACATCCTGGCCAGCCCACACAAGCCGAGTTCAATCATCACATCACTATGTTATAATTACGGTGACAGTATTTGCCAAACCATGAATCAGGACCCGTAAAACGCCAAAGATTTTTGTGCTGCTTCTGGTAGAGGAGTCAGTTGAGAGATAGATTTTGAATTCTGAAATATTGGAATTTGGGGCACATGGTTTTAGGCATTTTATTTCATTTACTTGAGAGACAGAGGGAGACAGACAGAAATCTCCCATCTGCTGGTGCATTCCCCAAATGCTGGCAACAACCAGGGCCGTGCCAGGCTGAAGCTGGCTGCTGGGAACTCATTCCGAGTCTCCTACGTGGGTGACCAGGGACCCAAGTACTCAGTCCTTAGCTGCTGCCTCCCAGGGTGTGTATTGTTAGCTGGAAGCTGGAATGGGGAGCAGAACCAGGCAATAAACCCAGGCCCTCCCATGTGGGATGTGGGGGTCGGAACTGCTAGATGGAATGTCTGCCCTAAAAGACTTCTAAATCACACGAGTGATGGGCCGGCACTGTGGCGTAGCAGGTAAAGCCGCCGCCTGCAGTGCCGGCATCCTATACGGGTGCTGATACGAGTCCCGGATGCTCCACTTCCGATCCAGCTCTCTGCTATGGCTTGGGAAAACAGTGGAAGATGGCCCGAGTCCTTGGGCCCCTGCACCCACGTGGGAGACCTGGAAGAAGCTCCTGGCTCCTGGCTTCGGATCGGCTCAGCTCTGGCCATTGTGGCCATCTGGGGAGTGAACTAGCAGATGGAAGACCTTTCTCTGTCTTTCCCTCTCTCCCTCTCTCTCTGTAACTACCTCTCAAATACATAAATAAAATCGTTAAAAAAAAAAAAAAGCAGTTAGGTGTGTAACAAGTAACAAACCTGGCCCAGGGCACGGTCTGGTGGGCAGTGGAGAGGGCTGTGCAGGACAATGGTAGCCAGCTGTCACCATGTAGAAATACGAGCCCCGCAGGATTAAGCGCATTCTGGTCTTCATTAAACATTTGACTTCAGGAGCCAAGTTGCAAGGCTGAGGGTGGAGGAGAGGGTAAGGTAAAAGCAGAAATGACATGAGATAGAGCAATAGACACATGAATAAACGGATGATAAGTCATGAAGTGTGGAAAAACAGAAGGCCGGATCTGGTGGACCGGAGGGTGGAGAGAGCTTTCTGTATTTTGCTGTTTTCTTCTGAGTTGTTTGACTGTTTTTTTAAAAGATTTGTTTATTTTGAGAGAGGGAGAGAGAGAGAGAGAGAGGTCTTCCATCCGCTGGTTCACCCCCCAGATGGCCGCAACGGCTGGAGCTGCACTGATCTGGAGCCAGCAGCCAGGAGCTTCTTCTGGGTCTCCCATGTGGGTGCAGGGGCCCAAGCACTTGGGCCATCTTCTACTGTTTTCCCAGGCCATAGCAGAGAGCTGGATCGGAAGTGGAGCAGCCGGGACTAGAACCGGCGCCCATATGGGATGCCGGTGTCACAGGCAGCAGCTTTACCTGCTATGCCACAACACCAGTCCCTTGAATATTATTAATACTTTTGTGTTAGATGATATAAAAAAGGCTACAAAATAATGTGAAACTGCCTAACAAACTCTATGACATAATGACCTCTGAACTGACATGAGAATGGAGCATCTTCTTTATGGCCTGCATGTGTAGTCTACTTAGAGTTTCTTAGGCATTTTCACATCATTTTGTAGCCTTTTTAAAATAACATTCAATATGTAAATGCTTTCTTGTTAAACAATATTCACACGGCTCAGAGGAAAACTGAGTAAAATACGGGTTTAATTTCTGCTTTAATTTTAGGATTTTCCACCCTCACCCCTGTAATCCTGGTTCATAAATTACATTTATTTTCAGTCTCCTACCGTATGAATTTTCAGGTTATACATTTTCCTCTCTGTATAGCTTTGTCCTTGCCTCACAAATTTTACTGTGTAGTGCTTTCATTGTCTTTTATTTCTAATTGGTTTGTGACTTCAGGGTTTGTTTTTCTTATCCATGTTTAGGGAAATTTTTCTAAACATTCTAAGTAAATAGTTTTTGTTTGATTTTTTACTATCCTTTTGTGTTAATTTCTCATTTTTACTACATTGTAATCAAAGAATGGCCTGTTTGTGTCTTCTTGGAGTTTACTAAGGCTTTTTTTTTTTTTTAACTAATTTATTTATTTGAGAGGTAGAGTTACAGATAGAGACAGAGACAGAGAGAAAGGTCTTCCATCCACTGGTTCACTCCCCAAATGGCCGCAACGGCCAGAGCTATGCCATTCTGAAGTCAGGAGTCAGGTGCTTCTTCCGGGTCTCCCACACGGGTGCAGGGGCCCAAGCTCTCAGACCATCCTCTACTGCTCTCCCAGGCCATAGCAGAGAGTTGGATCGGAAGAGGAGCAGCCGGGACCCGAACTGGTGCCCACGTGGGATGCTGGCACTGCAGGTGGAGGATTAATGTACTGCACCACAGCGCTGGTCCCTTTCTTAAGGTTTTGTTTGTGGTCAACCAGATCATTTTTATGAATCCTCTATGATATTTTAAAAGAATAATCATTCTCTTTTGGGCACAAAGTTCTCAGCACATCTGCTAAATCAAGCCCTTAGTTATTGTTATCTAGCTTAGAGATTCTTAAAATACAGTTCCAGACCACCCATATCAGAATCGCTGGGGCTGCTTATTAAAAATGTAAATTCTCATACCCTACATACAGAAGTGGATCCGGAGGGGGCATAGAGTACTCATCTTAATCTACATTTTTAATCAGGCTCCTGCAAGTTCTTATCCTCCTTAGCAAACCACTGCAGTAGATCCTTAGCTATTTTTGTGTATGTGACCTGATCGACTCTTGTGATCTTACCCATGTTCCCTTTTTTTTTTTTTTTTTTTTGACAGGCAGAGTGGATAGTGAGAGAGACAGAGAGAAAGGTCTTCCTTTGCCGTTGGTTCACCCTCCAATGGCCACTACGGCTGGTGCATCACGCTGATCCAAAGCCAGGAGCCAGGTGCTTCCCCTGGTCTCCCATGCGGGTGCAGGGCCCAAGCACTTGGGCCATCCTCCACTGCCTTCCTGGGCCACAGCAGAGAGCTGGCCTGGAAGAGGGGCAACTGGGATAGAATCCGGTGCCCCGACCGAGACTAGAACCCGGTGTGCCGGCGCCACAAGGCAGAGGATTAGCCTGTTGGGCCACGGCGCGCCACCCATGTTCCCTTATAGTTCTCCATTTGTGCTTCATCTATTTCCAATCTGATAGGGTGTACCTTTGATCCACATGAATATCTCAGTATCAGTTTGTTTATTGGTTTTAGCCTGTGGGTGAGCAGCTCTGCTGCCTCTTACCTAACACAGCCAGGGAGGGTCAAGCCCTTTAGGGGCTCCCCTCCACCCTGCCGCCGCTGCTGCCGCCATTGGACGCCTCTTCACGTGCTTCCTCTCCCTTGACCTCGACTCTGGGCTCAGTACCCCGCCCCGCCACGCACACACCCGCACTCGATTGCAAATTGTCCTGCCCGTGTCCTGGTCTGGAGCTCCTCTGCATTTGGTTCTTCATGGATGTGACCCCATCTGTCTTTCAGGGATTCCTCAGAATTTGTCGTGAGCCAGTGGCCTTCCTTGCTGTTGGGTCTCTGTCTTGCCTTCCCTGTCTAACTTCCTGCTGCGTGATCCTTCCTGCAGCGCACCTGCTCTGGGCAGGCTCGGGCCCTAAGACAGGGTGGTCCTGAGGGGCCCGCCCAGGAGCCTGGCAGCCAGGAAACACACAGCAGATCCCTGTGCCTCTGCCTCCTTCGTCCTGCTCTTTTCTCTTACGGCACTGCTTTCTCGAAGACAGGGATTGAATTTTTTTTTTCTTCAGTGATGCACTTTAGAGACTGAACTCCAGAGTAATTTTGCTTCGAAAGAAAATTAGCTGGTGGGTAAAGCTGCTGCCTCCAGTGCTGGCATCCCATATGGGTACCGGTTTGAGTCCTGGCTGCTCCACTTCTGATCCAGCTCTCTGCTATGGCCTGGGAAAGCAGTGGGAGATGGCCCAAGTCCTTGGGCCCTGCACCTGCATGGGAGACCTGGAAGAAGCTCCTGGCTCCTGGCTTCGGATAGACCCAGCTCCGGCCGTTGCGGCCATTTGGGGAATGAACCAGCGGATGGAAGACCTCTCTCTTTCTCTGCCTCTGCCTCTCTGTAACTCTGCCTTTCAGGAAAAAAAAAATAAAGAAAGAAAAAAGAAAAAGAAGAAGAAGAAGAAAATTAGAAAAAGAAATTAGACAGTAAAAGATATCAAAAAGCTAAAAGCATTTGCACAGGTGTTTGAAGCCTATGTGTAACTCAAATTTTCTTAGCCATAGTTCCATCAAAATTGATGTAGGAGACTATGATTTTATCCATTTATTTATTATAGATTAATTTTATTTATTTGAAAGAGAGAATTACAAAGAGAGGTAGAGTCAGAGAGAGAGAGAGAGGTCTTCCAACTGTTGGTTCACTCCCCAAATGGCTGCAACAGCTGATCCGAAGCCAGCAGCCAGGAGCTTCTTCCAGGTCTCCCATGTGGCCCAAGCAGTTGGGCCATCTACTACTGCTTTCCCAGGCGCATTAGCAGGGAGCTGGATCAGAAGTGGAGCAGTCAGGACTCAAGCTGGCACCCATATGGGATGCTGGCATCGTAGGTGGCGTCTTACCCTGCTATACCACACAGCCCCGAGACAGTGAATTTAAAATACACAGGGGTTGCAAACAAGAACGTGGTCAGGCAATTTTCCCATGCTAGAGGTGGGGGACTGAGGCTCAGCACTTCACCTGCGGGTGAGGGTAGCTAGCGTCAGGGCCAGAACTTGAACCTGACCTGCTGTCCTTCCTAAGTGTAAGTAGAGGTCCAGTGTTCTATCCACTGATGCTTACCACACGCTTTGACACATTCAGCGGCCTCGAGGCAGCTTTGAGTATGGATGGGCAGTTTCATCCGCTCCATGCCAGTCCGCGGCCCCGTGCACCTGACTTTCATCCCGCTCCGGAGACTGCTGATTACAAGTTGGTACCAGGCAGGGAAGAAACATGGTCACGAGGCTCAGGGCCCAGACTCTGGAGTCAGCCGTTCATTTATCCAAACCCCGGCCCTCCCATTGTGAGCCGAGTGACCTTGGACTTCCACTTCAGTGCTCTCAGGAGACCTCACCATGCGGTAGTGTGGGGTGCTGACTTGAGATAACGTTCCTGCAGAGGTTAGCTCAGTGTCTGATAGGTTTCAAAGGCCCGGCTGCTGGCAGCTGTCTCTGTTGCTATTGATGTTATCGTGGTTGTTATCATATCGCAAAAATGTCCTGTTTGATGGGCGCCCGGCTCTGCTCTTTGTCTAGCCTAGCACAGGGAAGATGGGGCATTCCAGGGACTAATCCCCTGATCACCAGCCACCTGCTGCTTCCTCCAGCAGCATCTTCCAATCTCTGCCTGTGTTGGCCGTCCCTCCACAGCCTCCCTGGCTCTCAGCAAAGGGGCAGATCGGCACCCAGTCCTTGTCTTCTGCTCTGTTTGCAGCCGGCCGCCATGCAGAGGGCTTTTCTGTTGTGAGGACTTGAACTTCACGTTTTAAACACTGAACACCGAAATTGAACATAACAGGGTTTTAAAGCACAGCCATAAAGGAAGTTTTCACAGAGAAAGTTCTGGATGACAACTTCAAAGCACCTGCTACATCTCACAGCACCGTGTCCCTTTGAAGTGTGGGCAGATTGGCTTTCAAAGCGACTAGCCCAAGGTCCTCATCTCCGCAGATGGACAGGTTTTGAGCGGCCTTCTCGAGAGGGTGTTGCTGCTGAGTTCGTCTGCCGTTTGCCTCCAGAGCAGCTGCCTTTACATCACGTGAGCCTCCCGGGAGCCTGGGTTCCTGCAGTTGGCTCATTCTTACCCTTTGTGAAGGAGGTACCAGCCCTACAAAACCAAGCCTTCTCTCTTCTATGTATTTCCTAAAGACACATGGCATCAAGTTCACTTGAATTTTTTTGCATACATTTAATTGAAAAAAAAAGAAACCAAATCTGAAACAGGAGAGATTATGAACATTCAAATCTATTACAAGAAATGTTATTTAAAAAAAAATCTATTAGTTTAGTACACTGTGAAATAATAGTAAGAGGCTGGAGTCGTCATCTTTTTTCAACTCTATTTGGATTTGACTGACTTGATGGCAAAGAAGTCCAGGAGGCATGTGTACTTATGATGCTCTCCTGGTTTTCCTGCCTAAACCGAGGGTTTAGGTTCATAACATGCATAACTTGGAGCCAACATTGTAGCACAGGAAGTTAAGCTGTCGCTGGCATCCCATTTCTGGGTGCTGATTCAAGTCCCAACTGGTCCACTTCTGACTCAGCTCCCAGTTAATGCACCTAGGAGAGCAACGGAAGATGGCCCAAATACTTGGGTCCCTGCTACCCACGTGGGAGACCCAGATGGAGTTCCTGGCTCTTGGCTTTGGCCTGGCCCAGCCTTGGCTGATGTGGCCATTTGTAGAGTGAACCAGCAGATAGAAAATCTCTCTAACTTCCTGTCTCTGTCATTCTGCCTTTCAAATAAATATTTTAAATAAGTAACCTAATGTGCATCCATACCTAGAATTTGTTCAGTCTCAGAATGGTGTTAGTGGTCACTTTTACTACAACTTTTCCATGGCTATATGTGTGTGTGTGTGTGTGTATTTTACTTTATACAAATTTTCTTAAAATTTGTAAAAATTTTTTCAAAAAGAAAAATTCATTTTATTTGTAAGATGGGAGACAGAGAGGGAGAGAGGGAACACTCTTTGATTCCCTGGTTTACTCTCCAAAAGCCCAAAACAGTCAGGTCTGGGCCAGGCCAAAGCCAGGAGGCAGGAATTCCATATGAGTCCCTCCTGTGGGTGCCGGGTGCCCAAGGACTTGAGCCATCATCTGCGGCCTTCCAGGGTGCGCGTGAGCAGGAAGCAGCAGGGACTCCGAGCAGACACTCCCACCTGGGACGCGGCGGGTGTTTCAAGCAGTATCAACCACGGACTTGTATCATAATTTTGATCTCTCCTTGTCTGGCCTTTCCCGCTTGGAACTTTTTTCAGGAGGGACTCATGGGAGCTATGTTTCCAGGGTTTCTTCCTCTTTGAGATCGGTGCCTTGCTGCTTTTGAACTTGAACGTGTTAGCTGGATATGCTGTTCAGGAGTTGGTGGCTGCCCTGTTGTCTCCCACCATCGAGTGTGGCTGCTCACTGCCATTGCAGTGACTCTTCTGGGAACTGGATGTGTTCCAAGGGCAGTGAGGCGGCATTTTGCAGACACCTGGCTGCCCAGGGTCCTCCACACCTCCATTCCCCACCTCTCCTATGGAGAATGTATGTGTAGGAATGAAAGAATTTAAACATATATGTAAATGCATCCCACTTTTCTAATTACCAAATTGTGTCCATGCTAGTTCAGGTTGAGTGGCCCTTGTGGACCAAGATTGCGAGCAGGAGGGTTTCCAGATTGTGGAACGTTTGCATGGATTCTGTCAGTTGAACATCCGTGAACTGAAATGCTCCAGGGTCTCACTTTGAGCCGACATGTATTGAATTTAGAATTTTGGAGATTTTGGATTTTAGGTTTGGGGAACCTATCAAAAAAAAAAAAAAAAAAAGTAAAGTAAAGGAGCCAGCACTGTTGCACAGTGGGTAAAGCCATATGTGTGCCAGTTCAAGTCCCGGCTGCTCCAATTCCAAACCATCTCTCTGCTGTGGCCTGGGAAAGCAGTAGAAGATGGCCCAAGTTCTTGGGCCCCTGCACCGGCGTGAGAGACCCGGAAGAAGCTCCTGGCTCCTGGCTTCAGATCGGCACAGCTCTGGCCATTGTGGCCATTTGGAGAGTGAGACAGCAGACAGATCCCCTTTCTCTCTCTAACTCTGCCTTTCAAATAATTAAGTAAATCTTAAAAAAAAAGTGAGGCAGAAAATGATGGTCCCCATAACGTGAACCTCTAAAAGAACCCTGTCACTGGCTGGTGTCTATTTTTTCCAGACTGTTTGCATGCACCTACACGCACATATGTGTGTTTTCTGACATGCTTCCTTTCCCTTAAACATGTTTCTTGATATTGACCCGAGGCAGTACGAAAGTTCTACCTCATTCTTTGTAGGGGTTTCCTGGGGATCTGTGAATGCCCATGCTATTTGTTATTTAATCCATTTATTGATCAACATTTGAATCATTCTCTCCTATAAAGGATGCCTGACTGATCTTTGCACACTTAAGAATAAAGCATAAATTCCTAAGATGGCTGGGTCCAAAGATGTGCATATTGTTAATTCCTTTTTTTAAATGATTTTTTTAAAAAAATTTATTTGAGACACAGAAAGGAAGCTCCCATTCACTGGTTAACTCCCCCAAATGTCCACAATGGCCAGTCTGGGCGCTCCATCCAGGTTTCCCACGTGGGCGGCGACTATTCACACCAGCCACCACTGCTTCCCAGGCTCTGCATAAGCAGGGGACTGGCGTCCAGCTCGGGTGCTCCAGTGTGGGATACAGGCATCCTTCCCGCTAGCCCAGATGCCTGCCCTCCCCTGTTCATTTCTAGCTAGCCATCACCTTCAGAGTACATCTTCAGGCCACCCCTGTCCCCACCTCTGCTGCCAGCACGGCCTCAGCCCAGCACACTTTCCACCCCGCCCACCTCCCACAGTGCACTGCATATTTCACGGCCAGTACAGTCTCTGAAACAACAGAGATCAGAGAATGTTGGCTCTGCCTGGTCCCTCCGTGGCCTCTCATGGTGCACAGAACACAATCCAGACTGCTCCACGAGGCCAGCAGAGCCCTGTCCCGCACAGGCTCTCCCTCCTGCCCGCCTTTGTCATGGGGCACGTGTGCCCTCCAGCCACTTCTGCCTCCCGGCCCCTGCTCTGCTGTTCCTGCCTGGCATGCTCTTCCTCCCCACCCACCGATGTCCCGCCTTCCTGAGCATCTTCCGCTGTGGCTCTGGCAGCCCAGTCACTCTGTCCCACCATCCAGGCTGGGGCCTGCCCTCCCAGTCCTGGCCACGTCTGGGTGCCCCATTCATTTTTCTTTCTGCACCTTCTGCCAATCTCCCCCACCGCCCCGAGTGCTCTGAACAGGGCAGAGGGTCTTGCCGTCCCATCCCCCACACTGTTACCTCAGCCCTTAGCACACGTGCATGCATGAGTGCATTCACAAGGAGTGGCCGCCACGTGGTGCTGCCATCGGTGGAGCCATGACAGTATGCAGCGAGGGCCTCAGGCATCAGGGCTCTGCCAGTTACTTACTGTGAGAAGCTGGACCAGCTTAAAGGCTCATGGCCTCTGTTCCTCAAGTTTTGGGGACCCCAAAAAACTCAGTCGCTGAAATGTGGGGTTGCAACATTGTGAAGGTAATGAGGAGGCCAGCTCAGGTGTAAGAGTCTGGATACCGCCCCCTCCAGTCCTGGAACTGGAACTGGCTGTGGTCAGGGGCTCTCCAAGGCCTTCGACATCAGTGGGGACTGTTCTGGGCTCTGGGAACACCTGGGGTTTCCTAGGCCGAGGCCGGAAGCCCCCTGCAGGCTGGCACCCGTCTTCTGATTTTCCCCCACCCACATGACTCAGAGAAGAGTATGGAGATGCAGAGACAGACTGGCCCTCTGTGGCTTCTTCACGCAGGCTCCTCTGCCCCACCCCCACAGCCCAGCAGGACTGCAGCTGACTCTCTTTGAGAACGGGGGCTGGGCTAAGAACAGGAGCCACAGGGTTGTCCTGTCTCACCAGAACTCAAGTTGTGGCGGGGATTTTTCTCCCGGTCTGTCGGGCTTATTGCAAGGACGAGACAGGCACCGGTCATGTGTTTACGGAGGACCAAGCTGTGGTCTCCTCTACAGGACTGCCAGTTCTGTAATCACTGAAAGCGAGGTTGAGCTGGCTTTCCCTGGGGAGGAACAGTCACCATGTGGACCCCTCCCTGCACCTACTCACTACAGTTGGACTTGGAAGGTGGGAGCCCTGACCTGAGTCTGGTTCTCATGAAGGTTTCTCGGGCCATCTCCTGTAGCCGGAACACCTCTGCTCCTCGTGGCTTTAACTAAAATAGCCGAGAGGAGCTTCTTGGGAAACAAAAGGTGTGTTTCAGCTTACGGGCCGGAGGCAGCAGTTCAGGAAAGATCGGGAAGCCCGAGAGTCCAGCACCCATGGAGGCTGGTCACTCGGCTGGTGTGGGGGCGTGATCATGTGGTGAACCCGCAAGGACAGGACGAGAACCTAGGCCAGACTTGAACTCTGGTCATCAAGCTCTTGTGAGAAGCCCCCTCCAAGGGCACATCGCCAAGTGACCTACACACTTCCCACCTGTCAGGTGTCCACCCTTATCCAGCAGCTGCTCACAGAGGCATCAGAGTTTAAATGGCTGCATGTGGTTTTATTTGAAAGGCAGAGTGACAGAGAGGGAGAGAGAGAGAAATCTTCCATCTAATGGTTCACTCCTCAAATGCACACAACCACCAGGGCTAGGCTAGACCAGGCTGAAGCCAGGAGCCCGGAACTCAATCTGGGTCTCCCTCGTGGGTGGCAGGGACCCACATACCTGATCCGTTACCTGCTGCTTGCCAGAGTGCACCACAAACAGGAAGCTGGAGTTGGAACGAGAGCCAGGACTTGTACCAGGCACTCCAGTATGGGATGCCGGTGTCCCAAGCAACATCTTAACCACTGTGCCAACTGTCCATCCCTTGTGTTACCTTGTAAGTATCAAATGCTGGGTATGTGCTCCTTGTCATCCTGGGTGGCTTGGCCTCAGCGCACTTGATGTTTGGAGCAGATTCCCCCTTGTTGTGCAAAGCTGCTCTGTGCATTCCAGGATGCCTAGTGGCGTCCCTGGCTTCACCTGCTGGGTACTGAGAGCACTGCCACGGCAGTTGCCACCCTAAAGGTTTTTAGTCATTGCTGTCTCCTCCAGGGAGAGTTGCAGTCATCTCTGGTTCAAGCCATTGCCTTAATAAAACTTTAAAAACAAATTTTTTAAAAATTTGCTTCTATGTATTTGAAAGGCAAAGAGAGAGACAAAGATTTCCCATTTGCTGGTTTACTCCCCAAATGCCCTCAACAGCCAGGACTGGGCCAGGCTGAAGCCAGGAACCCAGAACTCCATCCAGGTCTCCCAAGTATTGGAACCATCATCTGCTGCCCCCAAGGGACACGTTAGCAGGAAGCTGGAGTTGGATGTGGAGCCAGGATTCAAACCCAAGGACGGTGGTATGTGTTGCAGGTGCCCCAAACAGCATCTTAACTGCTGTGCCAAATGCATACCCCATTAATAAGACAATCCTGTGAGGCAGAGATTCAAGTGCCCATGTTTAAGCACGTCCAAATGCATCTCAGAGACATGAAGTCACTTTGCAAGAGTCACTGCACTGATGCCGCCTCCAGGGCGTGTGGGTGCATTTCACCCGTGCTTGCAGCCACCACTCTGTCGCTGACAGTTGCTCGGTCGTTCAGCAAATATCTACTAAGCACCTGTTATGTGCCATCAGTGTCTTAGCTGCTCACTGCTACTTGCTCTGGGGGGTGGGAGGGAGAGAACTGTAAAAGGTAAACAGGTGTATTAGTTCTTCCTGCTGCTACAAAAACACTTACCATGACCGTGAACTCAAGTGGATTTTGCTGATCTAAAATCAGGTGTTGACATCTCTGTGTTCCTTTTTGAGGCTCTGGAGTAAATCCATTTTTTTTAAGCTTCTAGTCTGACCAGCTTCTTTAATTCTGTGCAAACCTCGAGAGTGACTATGCTAAGTGGGAAAAGCCGGCCACACCCAGTACCTGGGGGCCTGAGTCCTTTCCTAGGAAATGCTGGAAAATGCGGATGGTCCACCAATCCACCATGATCCACCGTGATGCGAGGTGGGGCTGGGTGGTGCCCGCGGCTGGGGGCGCGGAGGCGGGGAGGGAGGGGCGGCGGGGGGTGCCGGGAAGCTTTGGGGGTGAAGGTGTGTGCTCAGTCTCTTGGATACGCACATGGATGTGTGGGTGTGCATGCTTGTTAACGCTCACCAAGTTGCACACTTGAGACGATGCGTTTCCTGCACGAGGTACGTGTTCTCTTCCTCCATAAAGCTGTAAAACGGAGAGTTTTTCTGTGAAGAGGAAGAGAGGAGCCGGGCCGTGACAGGAGGAGGTGGGGCTTCATTTTAGGCACTAACAGAGATGCCTAGAATTCCTGCGTGACACAGGGGCGCTGTGGTTGGGGGAGGAGACAGGAAGGCAAGGCGGGGACCCTTTCGTGAGCCTTGTGCTGTGCTGATGGGTTGGGATTCATGTCCCTATGTGAAAGGAGTCCCCCGGAGACTGCCATCGTGGCCTTGGTCTTGGTCCCCGTGCCCTGTCCCCATAGCTCGTCCCTGGCTGCAGCCACAGCTGAGCTGGGACAGAGCCAGGTGTGGTGGCTGCTGTAGCTGCTTACCAGGCTCTCAGCTTAGCCCGTGCCCCCCGGGGGCAGCCTCCGGCAGCAGTGGGTACATGCCTCGGCCTCCCAGACTGGGGAGGGACAATCATGGGTGCCAACTAGGGGTTCCTCAGGGAGCCACAGTTGCCCACAGCCGTGCCCAGCTCAAAAACACGTTTTGGGGGCAGGCATGGCGGCACAGCAGATTAAGCCGCTGCTTGGGATGCCTGCATCCCATATCAGAGGGCCAGGGTTCCGGTCGCACCTCCACTTCTGAGCCAGCTTCCTGCTGATGAACTCCCAGGGAGGCAGCAAGTGCTCGGGTCCCTGCCACCTGCATGGGAGACCTGGAAGGAGTTCCCGCTTCCCGGCTTCGGTCCAGCTCTGGCTGTTGTGGGCTTTTGGGGAGTGAACCAGAGGGTGGTGGAAGGTCTCTCTCTCTCTCTCTCTCTCTCTCTCTCTCTCTCTATCTGTGTGTGTGTGTGTGTGTGTGGCATCTGTTTTCAAATTTAGAATAAAAGGAAACATGTTTGGGGCTCTCTTTGGCCCCTGAGCTGCCAGGCAAGCCGCCCTGTTTGTGGGGTGCCCAAATAGGGACACACGTGGAGCCCAGCAGGTGTACGTCAGGCCTCCCTCATGCAGACGGCCCAGTAACACTGCCAGGGGCAGCGGGAGAGCACAAAGGGCTTCACCACGGGGCAGCGCTGAGGCCGATCTGCGCTTAGAGAAAACGACCTTCCAGGCGGAAGCAGCGAGAGCCCTAAGCAGGCCGTCAGAGCTGCGCCGGCAGGAGGGGGCAGCCGAGCCCAGCACTCAGGGAGCCTGTAGCAGCCTGCGTAGAAATGAGACCGAGTCTTATTTAACATCCCCGGGGCTGGAGCTTTCCCAGAGCCCGTGTCTCTAGCGTGTCCCACTTTGCTTTTCTGCCGTCTTCCCCTTCTGTGTGTGCCACGTCCCAGTGAGGCCTCACATCTTCATTTTCTTACTATTTTGTGTCCCCAGGATCTGGACATCGGTGCCAAGGACGTGAGGCTTTATGTCAACGAGAGCCTCATCTTCGCCGGCGAATTGGACAGAGGTTATGGCGAGGCCCCGGCCGACCCTCGCAGCGTCCTGGTGGAGCTGAAGAGCGAGAGGGCAGAGGACACGGTGGCTCCCAGGGTGGCCGGCGCGGCAGGGGCCGGGGACCTCAGTGGCACCTGCTCACAGCCAGCCGAAGCAGCCATGGTGGGCGCCACCGCCTCTTCACAGGGACATTTATTTAGCCAAAGGACAGATTCTGCTGACGGCTGGAAAGACGTTTTGCCCACCACGGGGGAGGATTCAGAGTCGTTGGCAGCCCCCGTGGGCACGAGCAACGCCCCCAGGGCCTCCTCACCCTCCCCGCTGGGGAAATGCCCTCCCCTGGATGCGGAGCCCTCGGGGATCCAGCAACTGGAGAATCTCACAGGCCGGAAGACACCTGTGCCGCCAGGGAAAACGCCGCCCTGGCTGCAGCCTTCTCCCAGCGGGCAGGGCAGGAGGCAGGGAGGCAGGAAGCCGAAACCCCCGTGGCTCAGCCCGGACAAGCCGCTCCCGGCACACAGCGAGGGCCCTGGAGAGACGGAGGCCGAGGAGAGAGGCCTCCAGCCGGAGCCAGGGCGGGTGACGAGCTGGAGCGTCCTCGCCGGGGAGAGGCCCCCGCGGGGGCCCCCCAAAGGCTGCGGGGATGATCTCGACATCTTCGCCCAGCCCCCCATCAGGGAGCGCCCTGCCAGTGGGAGGAGGAGCGCGAGGAAAGAGGCCCTGGGCAGTGGTCACGGGGACGAGCAGCCGGCCAGCAGAGGTAAGCTTGGACCCGGCACCGTCACGTGCCAGTGCCCCCTGGTGGCTCCACGCTGCGTGGCTCCCTGGACCCGGATCCCGGCGTGGGGTCACGAGGCCAGAGGCGGTGTTCAAGTGGAAGACGTGGGCAGGAGGCAGTGTGCATGTTAAACTCCTAGGTGGCCCCGTCATTACCGAGATACATCCTTGTGCCCATTTTCTTATAAGACATGCCCCACGCCCCATCTAGAGGCTGCTGTTCTGCCCTCGATAGATTCAGTGATCTCCAGTGCCCTGACTTTACTCTCAGCTGTGCTGTTAGAAAACTCACCTAAGCCCCATGAGAAATAGCAGCGGATTTCCTTGGGTGTTGGAAGCACTATAGGGAGTGGTGGGGACTGGGGCAAACTGGCGAGCGAAAGCCCAGCTGAAGGGGGCAGCCGCTGCGCCACCCGGGCTTCCTGTGGGTTCCAGGAACGGCAGGCGAGTGTGCCAGGTCCCCCTGCCTTTGTTTAAGAGAAGCCAGAGATAAGGAAAATGTTGGCTGTTTCAACACTGGCAACTCACAGAGGTTATCTTTAAGCGAACGTGTGTCCACACGGAAAGGCACAAAGCTCCCTGAGGGCGTGCTGGGCATCCCCAGCTCTGGAGGGAGGGGACATCAAGGGCTGGGGGTCGGAGCAGCTGCCCTGAGGTTTCGCTCCCGGGAGGAGTGTGGCCTTGTGGCTGAGGCAAACGCATCGGCTGTGTCCACGCGGGTCTGGAGCCTCTGCTTCTGCACCTGCATGACCCCCTGCGGCTTCCCGGGCCTTGGAGGAATGGGTGAGATGCTGGCATCAAGGGTGTAGCCTGCGGCGTGGGGCCCAGGGCTCGCAGTGCTGCCGGTGGTTCCTGCGTGCGGCCTTTCTCAGAGTGCTTGGGTTCGTGTCCCGCTCCGCTCTCCGTTCCAGCTTCCTGCTTTGCCCCAATGAGGCAGCCAGTGATGGCCCAGGGCCTGGGTCAGGCCAAAGTCAGGAGCCAGGAACTCCATCTGGGTCTCCCGCATGGGTGGTGGGGACACGAGTACTTGGGCCCTTCTCTGCTGCTTCCCAGCCCCGTTGGCAGGGAGCCGGCTGGGAAGTGGAGCAGCCAGGACTTGAACTTTCGCTCTGATCGGGGAAGAGGACATTGTAAGCAGTGGCTCACCACGCTGTACCACTGTGCCCAGCCACAATGCTTGTTTTTAATGATCCTACCGGCATCTGCTGTATCAGGGAGTGTCTGGCAGGTGCGTAGATCCTGCCAGGGTCTGCCATTTAGGACATCAGAGCAAGGCCCTCAGATACTCCGTGCCCTCCTGCAGAGCCGACCCCTGTGGCTCCCCAGCCTCACTGAGTTCCGGGGCCCACCCCTGCTGAGATTTAGCCCCGAGACGGGTGTTGGGGAGGAGAGCAGATTGGGAGAGAAAGACCAGGAGACACTTGGAGGGCAGGTCCTCTGCAGTCTGGGGGAGGACGATGGGCGGGAGGAAATGCAGTGATTGGATGCCCGGCTGTGGCACAGGCGTGTTCCTCACACGACAGCCCCATTCTACAGAGCAAGCCTGAAGTTCAAGTTGCTTCCCTCGGTGCACACAGCCAGTTAGGGCTAGAGTGGGATCTGAACCCAGGCAGGTTAGCCCTAGCCTCCATGCTTCATGCCTTCATCCTAAGGGGTCCTGGGAGAGCCAGACCAGTCCAAGCCCCCTGGGGAGCCTGTGGGAGTTGCAGGGTGACAGGTGTTGCCGTAAGATGCCTACGTTCTGAAGACTTGGTCTCGCCTGGTTTCTGCCCTGATTTCAATGCTTGGCTCAATGGCAGGTTAAGAACCAAGCCCCTGGCCGGCGCCGTGGCTTAACAGGCTAATCCTCCACCTTGCGGCGCCAGCACACCGGGTTCTAGTCCCGGTCGGGGCACCGATCCTGTCCCGGTTGCCCCTCTTCCAGGCCAGCTCTCTGCTGTGGCCAGGGAGTGCAGTGGAGGATGGCCCAAGTGTTTGGGCCCTGCACCCCATGGGAGACCAGGAGAAGCACCTGGCTCCTGGCTTTGGATCACAGAGATGCACCGGCCGCAGAGGCCATTGGAGGGTGAACCAACGGCAAAAAGGAAGACCTTTCTCTCTGTCTCTCTCACTGTCCACTCTGCCTGTCAAAAAAAAAAAAAAAAAAAAAAAACCAAGCCCCTGAGATTCCATGCTCGTTAAGCAGGTCATGCTTAAAAAGGGAAGTTGTGTAGACATTTGGAGTTAACTCATTACCCAGAGCCAGATCCCTTGCCCGAGAGGAAAGGCACAGGGCAAGTCCTCCATCGACCCTCTGAGCCCCTCCCCGGGATCCTGGGTCCAACAGAACAGCCGCGGGGATGACACCTGCATCTCAAGAGGGGCCTCCGCCCCAGGGCCAGTTGATGACGAGTGAATGAAATCTCATCGGCCCAGTTGGGAAGCAGTGAGGGGCCTGTCACCCAAAGGATGCTCAAAGGGCACTCACCCCAAAGGCAGGAAAGATGCTGCCTGTCGCACAGGACTGGAGGGAGGAACCTCCTCCCCACATGGGCTATCTCTGCTCTAGCCCCACAGCAGGAAATGACCTCAGAGCCCTAGTGTGACGATGCCTGGGCTCCAGCTCCAAAGTCTCAGGGCAGAAGCTGATTGGTCCACTTGGGATCAGGTGTCCACTCCTTGTCCAATCAGCAAAGGCAATACCCTCAAAGTGCTTTTGCTCCTGTTTTAGCAGCAATTGAGGCACACCTCGCAGTGGTGCAGTCGACTTTTAGACGTTCAAATTCAGAGCTTGGTAGTTCATATTCATCTCGGCCTGGGAGGGTTTTGGAGTCTTGGATCCCATCTCCTCATGATCGGCGGCCCCTCCCAGACTGCGCCGGCTGCAGACTGATTGCCACTGTCCGTCCCGATGTAGGAGGGAAGCCTTGGAACCAACAGGGCATGCAGTGACCCCAGCGGCTTCTCCACGCCGGTGGTGCAGGAGCAGAGACACGTGGGGCCCCAGGCCACTGTCTCGGCTCTGTGAGGTCCCGGGGAAACCCGGAGAGCACGAGGCAGGGAGAGTAGGTGAGGAAGCTGCTGCAGAAGGGAAGCCAGGGCCCTGCCTTTTCACTGGTGCCCCGGGCAGAGAAACACGGGCCGAGTCGCTGCCTCGTGAGTTTTGCTGCTGTCTCCTACAGCGCCTGCGAACCAGCCCAGGCTGCTCACGCAGTCTGGGGAAGTCAGGTCACGTCAGCGGAAGTCCTGGCGCTCCAGATGGGGAGTTCCTTCTGCCAGCTGTTAGGGTGCGTGCCTGGGAGGAGAGGATGGAGGAACTGCTGGGATCTTTCCGCTGCACACGAGAAGGGTTGGGGCAGGGGAGAAGACAGGTGCAGGAGGGCTGCCAGGTGGCGGGGAGTCCCTTGGCCCGCAGGCCTGAACCCATGGCGTGCAGAGAAGTGCTGCTAACCAGCCCTCTCTTTACCGACACACACTTGTGAAGCGCTTCTGTGCACCGGCGGTGTGCCAGGGTGAGGTGGCAGAGAGGGCCTCCCCGAGGACGTGGGTGACTAGAAGAGCCAGCCAAGTGGGCACCTGGAGGCAGAGGGCACGGCGGGGGCCAAGGTGCAGAGGCAAGATGGGACCGGCTGTGTCCCCGAACGGAGGGGAGCGTGGCGGGAGCAGAGGGATCATGGGACAGGTGCCAGTGGGGTGAGGTCGCAAGAGTCAGCAGGCACCTCACTGAGGCCCCGCGGGCGTGGCGAGGCCGAGATGGCTCTACTCTCAGTGCCAGAGAGAGCGTGTCGGTTAGGTATGTGGGGCTGGGAGTGGCGGAGTGGACGCATCTGGAGCTCCGAGTGGTCGCTGGAAATGGCAGAGGATCCAAGACTTGACACAGGAAGTTGAGCAGCACCTACGTGGGAGCCAAGAGCTGGAGGAGGGCGAGAGACAGAGCAGAGGGCTTGGGACACTCCCAGACCTTGGGACACTCCCAGACCTAGGGTGTGGGACAGCGACCCAGTTGTCACAGACCGTGGGTAGGTGTGGGGGAGCAGCAAGGGATGGAGCCTCCCAAGCCAGTGGGGGGGAAGAGGGAAGAAATAGCACATGGCAGAGCCCTGCTTGGGGTACCAGCATGGAATGAGGACTGAGAGAAGACCGTGGAGAGCTTGTGGGAATCGTGGGATGCCAGTGTACGCGGTGGACAGGAAGGCCCCCAGGGTTTGACTTCAGACACAGACAGATCTGGGAGCTCACATGATGTCATCAGGACTCTCCCAGCACTGTCCTCAGGCCCCGCCCTGCTACAGTGTGGCAGAGTAGCCCCCTGGCGACCCCACGTGACTTCCGGCCAGCCCAGTTGAAAGAGTCCTTCCTTGAGCCCAGCTTGGAAGGGGGCTGCCAGCCTGCACCTGGTGTGCAGGGCTTGCGCCAGGAGGAAAGGTAGTGGAGTTGGGGTAGACAGGACCCTGGCACCACAGGGAGGAAGCAGAGAGCCGGGCGGGGCGGAGGGAGGAAACAGGACAGCGGCCGGCCTGAGCCCTGGGACCGGGTCTGCTTCCCATTCCTGTCTTCTCGCTTTGGGAGGAAAGATTTATGTGTGTCTGTGGGCAGGGAGGCAGCGGGTGTCGGGGGAAGGAATGATGGAGGATCCTGGAGAGAAGTAATTGATGGACTCGAGCGCCTTAGGAGACAGGCAGGAAACGGAGAGCAGGGCCCAGGGCAACACGAAAGGAGAGAAAACAGAACGTCAAGGCCGTCAGCCACTGCTTCACTCTCTCCAGAGTGACACCGTGGACAGCAGGTGCAGCAGGGCTGCCAGGACAGGCCGGGCATTGGGTGCCCCGGGCAGCGCCCTCTAGGGGCCGTACCCACCTGCTCCGCGTGCCATCCGCCTGGCTGATTGGCTTTCTTATAATAGTGTGGGTTCTTGATCATGAGACGTCCCTGGGAGAATGCCATTAGAACCTTAGCACATTGTCCAAGGATGCTGCTCGAAGCTTCCTCGTCCGTGCAGGGAGCTTAGGAGATGAAGCAGTTGGAGGTCCCCGCTCCCCTGGGTTCCGCGGCCAGGCCTTCACCCCTCCCGTGACCTGTCTTCCAGGAGACACCTGGTCCACCAGGACCCCGCCGCGCTCCAGGTGGTGCAGTGAGCAGGAGCTCACGCTGCACGAGTCCTGGGACTCCCTGAGCGCCTTCGACCACTCCCACCGGGGCCGCATCTCCCACCCGGAGTTCCAGGGCGACATCCTGGATGAGTTCCTGCAGCAGCAACAGAAAGGCAGCCGGCAGGGGCCGGGCCAGGCCGGAGTGTCGCCAGGGCCGGACACACGGGGCACAGGGAGCGACGCCCGCGCCGACGACAGCGACGGCGACTTCCAGATCCCTGTCCTGCCTTACGGGCAGCACCTGGTCATCAACATCCAGTCCACCTGGGGGGACAGACACTACGTGGGCCTGAACGGGATAGAGATCTTCAGCGCCCAGGGGCAGCCCGTGCAGATCGCGAGCATCAGGGCAGACCCGCCCGACATCAACGTGTTGCCAGCCTACGGAAAAGACCCCCGCGTGGTGGGCAACCTCATCGACGGGGTAAACAGGACCCAGGACGACATGCACGTCTGGCTGGCCCCGTTCACACCAGGCAAACCCCACTACATCTGCATCGACTTCACGCACCCCTGCCAGGTCGCCCTCATCAGGATCTGGAACTACAACAAGTCCCGGATCCACTCATTCCGCGGCGTGAAGGACGTCACCATGCTGCTGGACGCACAGTGCGTCTTCCAAGGCGAGATTGCCAAGGCCTCGGGAACCCTCATGGGAGGTACGGTGTGCCTGCAAGAATCTGCTCGAAGCCCCCTGCCCCCTGCCCCCCGCCCCAGGAAGAAAGATAAGCTCACGGGGCTGGCCGACAATAGATAGGTCTCCTCCCCTCCCACGGTATCTATGGGTGGGCTGGGACCCACCGCGCTTAAACACCTCCAAGTCCCTGTCTTAGCAGGGTTCTTTGGCAAGAGAAACGCCTATGGTCAGGGCTGCAAGGGTTATGGGTGCGGGGAAAAGCTGGCCTCCGCTGACCCCAATTGCGCTTTAGAAAGTGAGCAATGACCCTCGCCCTGTCTCCCCACCCCTGGCTTGCAGATCATTGATAGGAGCCTCGTGTGCCCAAACTCACCCTTTTAACCTGGTGCTCAGGGGGCCTGAATCCCATTTGCAAATGTTCGAGGAGGATGAGGATCACAGAGCATAAAGGCTGATGGGTTTAGGTCAGGGTTGGGGCATGTCTGGCTCGCGGGCCATATTAAAGCCCCCCCAAACCCTTCGGTCTGGCCCTGCCCCAAGTCAACCGCAGGCAGAATTTAGTACGTCCCCTGCGGGTTCATTTTTCAGCTGGTAATTTTGCATGGCCCAAGAATGATGTTAGAAATAGCCACACAGCCCTGAGTGCAAGAGAAGGCCCCCCCCCACCCGGGGGGCTGGGGAGAAGGGAGAGGAAGGGGGGGCAGCGGGGGTGGGGCTGGTTAGTTTCCCGATCTCTGGGCCCTCAATGTCTGGGGGTGGGGTTGACCCTTGGCCTTCCTGGTCCTTGGCGCAGCCCCGGAGCACTTTGGAGACACGATCTTATTCACCACCGACGACGACATCCTCGAGGCCATATTCTGCTCGGATGCGACATTCGACCTGGACGTGGAGAGCCTGTGCCCCCTGCAGCCGGACGAGGCCCTGCAGAGGCCCAGCACGGCCGACGGCGAGGGGGACGAGCGGCCCTTCACCCAGGCTGGCTTGTGGGCGGATGGCTGGGTAGGCCTGGGGCTGGGGGCCACGGGGCGGGCACCCCACATGGATTTCCTTCTCCCAACCCGGAGGGCGGCGGGGAGAATTAAGATGGATGTCCTTGAGGTTGCTGCTGCTCCTGCTTTGACATCACCCATTTTTCTGCTTCATTTTCTGCCCTGTGTATCATATTTCACTTGCCTCGTTTTTTCAAACCGAAGTGAAGAAAGTATTCAAATTTTAATCAAAGCCGAAAGAAATCATCTCTGTGTCATCTGTGTAATTTAGAGGTTGGCAGTCTCAGGGGAGTTTTTTTTCCCCCCCTGGGTTGCTTTTTGATCACTCGCTGTTGTTTTTGATGGAAAGACCAGAAATGCTTTTAATAGGCAGATTTAGCATTCAAATAAAGCTAATCACAGGGAAAGTTTCCGGAGTGCGCTGGCGAGCCAAGCCCAGGGCACGGTGCTGCCGCGTTCGGTGCCCATGAGGCTGTTCCTATTAGAAGGGACAATGACTGTGCCCACGGAGGAAACCACCAAGGCTCCGACAGGTCACACGTGACTTCCCCCAGGGAGCATGTGAAAGCGTCCCGAGGTTTGAACTTGAACGCTGGATTATAATCTGTATGCTTTTAAAACTGATACACGGCGGCCGGCGCTGTGGCGTAGCAGGTAAAGCCGCCACCTGCGGTGCCCGCATCCCATATGGGCACCAGTTCGAGTCCCGGATGCTCCACTTTTGATCCAGCTCTCTGCTATGGCCTGGGAAAGCAGTAGAAGATGGCCCAAGTCCTTGGGCCCCTGCACCTGGCTCCTGGCTCCTGGCTCCTGGCTCCTGGCTTCAGATCTGCCCAGCTCCAGCCATTGCAGGCATCTGGGGAGTGAACCAGCAGATGGAAGACTCTCTCTCTTTCTCTCTCTCCCCCTCCCCGCCTCTGCCTCTCTGTAACTCTGCCTTCCAAATAAATAAATACATCTTTTTAAAAAACTGATAAAAATTTGTAAAGATGTATTTATCTATTTGAAAGGCAGAGTTACAGAGAGGGAAAGACAGATAAAGAGATCTTGCATCCGCTGGCTCACTCCCCAGATGGCTGCAACAGCCAGGGCTGGGCCAGGCTAAAGCCAGGAGCCTGGAAACTCCATCCGGGTCTCCCAAAGCTGCCGCTGCTTTCCCAGGCTCGTTAGCAGAGAGCTGGATGTGGAACAAAGCAGCAGGGACTCAGACTGGTGCTCATCTAGGATGCCGACGTCACAGGCCGTGGCTCAGCCAGCTGCGTGGCAAGACCAGCTCCCTGTAAATAAGAATTTGTAAGGTGAAGTAGGAGAGACCCGTGTGTCTGGGGACGTGGTGGCAGGTGTGAGGAGAAGGGGAGGGGGTGGGAGCAATCTGAACCACTCTCTGGGGCTTGGGTTCCCCCTCCCTCCCTTGCTCACCCCCGCCCCGCCCGCACCTCCGTCTACTCACTAGGGTTCTTTCTTGTTTGAGAAAACCTAGCACCTTGCCAGCAGCGTCAGGCCCTTCCCCTGCCCCATAAGAACCGCTGCTAACAAGGACTCAGATGTACAAGTGTTTCCAGGCCAGCCCAGGTCACTGGTCACAGAGCCTGCGCGCAGGCCAGAAATGCAAGAAAAGACCTGAGCTGACCTGGGCACAGGGTGGGCCGCGCTCTGGGAGAACAGCAGGTGGCCATGTGGGTGTCACTAAATCACTGGCCTTTCCCTCTGCCTCTCTCCCCGACTGGTGTGCAGGGCCCAGGACCAGAGCTGCCCCCCAGCCCCCCTGTCCCTGAAGTCACCACGCCAGAGCCGGGCATCTACCACGGGACCTGTGAGTACCTCTCCTGGGGTGGTCTCAGGTGGAAGGAGTGCCTGCAGGGGCCAGGGGTGGGGGTTGGGAGCTGCGTGCCTTGGACAGTTGGGCGGGTTGAGCAGGCACAGAAGCCAGCCGGCGCTCCGCTACAAGGCCTAGCAGGGCCACACACCCTCAGACAAAGCGGCCTCTTCCAGTTTGCCCTCCCAGATGGCAGTGTTTTTGCATTTTACATGCAGATGCATCATGTGTTAGGCTGCATTCGGATCCCAGGGGTGCAGGACGAGAAGGGGTTCAAGCTGTGTCTTCAGACCCCTCACTGAGCAGTGAGACCCTGTATCCTCTGTGTACACTCAGGCTGCCAGGCCCCCCAGACCTCTCACAAGTCGGGAGTCCCAAGTTTCATAGGAAAGCTCCAAATTGTTACCTGTCGGTGCTACTTTTTGTTGTTATTGTTGTTAAGATTTTATTTATTTATTTAAGAGGTAGAGCCACAGAGAGTGAGAGGGAGAGACAGAGAGAGGGGTCTCTGTCCACTGGTTCACTCCCCAGATGGCTGCAACGGCCGGAGCTGCGCCGATCCGAAGCCAGGAGCCAGGAGCTTCTTCCAGGTCTCCCACGCAGGTGCAGGGACCCAAGCACTTGGGCCATCTTCTACTGCTCTCCCAGGCCATAGCAGAGAGCTGGATCGGAAGTGGAGCAGCTGGAACTCGAAGCACAATGGCTCCCATGTGGGATGCCAGTGTCGCAGGCAGTGGCTTTACCCGCTACACCACATCACCGGCTGTTGTTTATTTATTTGCAAGGCAAGGGGGCAGAGAGGGAGAGACAGAGAGAGAGCTTCCATCTGCTGGCTAACCCCCAAATGACCACAACAGCCGAGCCAAAGCTAGGAACCAGGAACTCCACCCACGTCTCTCACAAGGGTGGCAGGGGCCCAAGCACCCTGGGCCATCCTCTGCTGCTTTCCCAGGCGCATTAGCAGGGAGCTGGACTGGAAGTGGAGCAGCCGGGACTCGAACCGGCGATCCTTTGGGACACTGGTGTCTCAAGTGGTGGCTTTGCCTGCTATACCGCAACGCTGGTCACAATGCCGGCCTCAACAGTCCCCCTCTTAATCCACACACGCCTCATCATCACCTCCATGTCCTAAGGAACCCTCAGGCCAAGGTCACGGCTGACTGTGGGCCCATTTCCACGCCCTGTTAACAGGTGCCAGGGACACGATCCTGGCAGTCTGGCTTCCCGCTCCAGTTTTTCCTGAAAACAAGAGCTGTGACATTGTCATGCTCCCTCTGCCGCCTCCCCACCACCCTCTCCCTCTGGACTGAAGCCGGAACATCTCTGAGCTCTAGCCCGAGCACTTGCTCCCCTGGCCCCTCGCCATCACTGGACCTCAGCCTGGGAGGCCTTCCCTCTCCGCCCGCCGCTGACACTGCCCATTCCCTGCTGGGCTGTGAGGTGGTGTTTTGGGGGAATGGGAAGCAGCCACATCAGGGCCTTGGGCAGCTGCACAGGGAGTTGGGAAGTGGGGATGGCCTGGGAGCTACCCAGGGTAGAGTGACAGGCAGGGCCCTTTTGCACCTGTGTGCACACGTCACTGGGTTGGGCTGCCCGGGGAGGGGGTGGGGGCTCTTCAGGCAGTGCAGCCAGTGAGGAACCCAGGGGTGAGCTGTCAGGGGTCCGCCTTCCCAGCCACTGGAGGGCTGAGCCCTTGGTCAGATCAGTGCCCCCAGTGTCCCCCACACCCCTGCTCTTCCTCATCGTCCCCACTGAAAAGTCACCCCTCCTTCCCCCTCTCCACAAGGACAAATCATCTCTTAGAAAAGAGGACGCCGGCACCGCGGCTCACTAGGCTAATCCTCCGCCTGCGGCGCCGGCACACTGGGTTCTAGTCCTGGTCGGGGTGCCGGATCCTGTCCCGGTTGCCCCTCTTCCAGGTCAGCTCTCTGCTGTGGCCAGGGAGTGAAGTGGAGGATGGCCCAAGTGCTCGGGCCCTGTACCCCATGGGAGACCAGGAGAAGCACCTGGCTCCTGGCTTCGGATCAGCGCGGTGTGCCGGCTGCAGCGCGCCGGCCGCAGCGGCCATTGAAGGGTGAACCAACGGTAAAGGAAGACCTTTCTCTCTGTCTCTCTCTCTCACTGTCCACTCTGCCTGTCCAAAAAAAAAAAAAAAACCACAGAGGAAGCCATCTGATTTCGAATCCTCACAGCATCCCAGGGCCATGAAGGGACAGAGCAACTTAAAAGGCCCAGCTAATGTTGGGTGAGAGCCTAGCTGAGGCACCCTCATCTCCCAGGCAGGCGCCAGGCCGGGGCTTCCCTGCCTTCTCCCAGAGAGTGCTCCCAGCTCCTATGATGCCCATTTCCCAGATTAGATAGAGCAGCTGAGGCCCATCACACAGCTGGTACTGAAGCCGGAATGGGAGGAAGCACGTTTGAGAACATGGTGTCCCCATGTTCCTATGTTCATCGGATTTCTTTTCTTTCCTCTTCTCTTCCCTCCCTCCCTCCCTCCCTCCCTTTCTCTCTCTCTCTCTTTCTTTCTTTTTCTCTCTCTTTCTTTCTCTTTCTCTCTCTCTCTTTCTCTCTTTCTTTCACAATGGAATCCATATTCAAGCTGAGTTAACCAAAAAACAGAATTTGGTTTGGTTCCGTTTTGTGCAGCTAAGATCTCAGGGCCGCTGGTTTCTCACGTTGCTGGCTCCAGATAAAGGTGTTCTCAGACCGTGGTGCCTCGTGCCACCCCTCTGCTCTGCTTTCCTCCCCGTCTCCTCCCTGCTCTTCAGTCCTGTCCATCTGGGGACTCTTGGAGGTCTGGTTTATTTGCTTATTGATTTTTTATTTATTTAAAAGGCAGAGTGATGCATCAGAGACAGAGAGAGAGAGGGATCTTCATTAGCTGGTTCACTTCCCCAAATGGCTGCAACAGCTGGGGTTGGGTCAGGCTGAAGCCAGAAGCCTGGAGCTCCATCCGGGTCTCCGAGTGGCGGGGGCCGTCTTCTGCTGCTTTCCTCAGTCGCATTAGCAAGGAACCTGGAGCAGAAGTGGCACAGCCAGGACTCGAACCGGCACTCATGTGGGAGGCAGCTTAACCCTGCTGCACTGCAGTGCTGGCCCCTGGAGGGCCTGGGTGTAGAAACAAGCATTTCTGGCCGGCGCCGTGGCTCAACAGGCTAATCCTCTGCCTTGCGGCGCCGGCACACCGGGTTCTAGTCCCGGTCGGGGCACCGATCCTGTCCCGGTTGCCCCTCTTCCAGGCCAGCTCTCTGCTGTGGCCAGGGAGTGCAGTGGAGGATGGCCCAAGTGTTTGGGCTCTGCACCCCATGGGAGACCAGGATAAGCACCTGGCTCCTGCCATCGGAACAGCGCGGTGCGCCGGCCGCAGCGCGCTACCGCGGTGGCCATTGGAGGGTGAACCAACGGCAAAAGGAGGACCTTTCTCTCTGCCTCTCTCTCACTGTCCACTCTGCCTGTCAAAAAAAAAAAAAAAGAAACAAGCATTTCTGCTTCCTGACAGATCCCACAGCTGTTCCAGGGCTTTCAGCCAATCCCCATGAATCGTGTAGGTGAGGAAGAAGGGAGGAAGAAGGGAGGCGAGAGGTGGGAAATACAGCTCTGGCCGGGCCCAGCATCAGCCCAGCGCCGGAGCCCGGGGAGAGGTGCCAGCCCTGCCAACACTGTGGATGGGCCTGGGGCGCTTCATCAGGGTCCCCCAACCAGGAGGAGGCGGGCTGGCAGGCTGAGTGAGCACCAGCCGGAAACAGCACTGGCCCTGTCACCTGCACGGTCCCCAGACGCACTGCCGAGGGTGCAGAGATGGGGGAGAAATCCCACAATGAATTTCCGTTTGCGTAAACACTAATTGATACCCCAGAGGCACGTGGATACAGAACGTGGATGTCCGCTGTAAAAGGAGAGAAACGGCTCTCGGAGTGGCCCCGGTTTAGGCAGGTTCCCGGTGCATCTTGCCAGGCAAACAGAGGCGCCAGGCGGGGGAGAGGCCGGGCTGCGTCCCTTTTGTCTTCACAAGGGAAAGTGGCATTTCTCCTGCCCCCTCTCATCCACGCCCACTCCTTGGCCCGCATCCAGACCTGTCCCTGTCCCACGAACGGCACCCGGAGCCCCTCTGTAACGGGGGGCAGAGGCCTGCTCCTGAGAGTCCCAGGGGGAAGAGGTGGCGCCCAGGCGCCGGACACTTCTGTTCTGATCTGGGTTCCAGCAGGTGGGTGGCAGAGGCCGAAGATCATTCGTCCTCCGTCTCCATCCCCCGGAGCCTGGGCGCTGACGGGGGCCACCCCTCCCTCCTGTCGCAGGCCTGCTGCTGAACTTTACGGCCTCGTGGGGGGACCTGCACTACCTGGGCCTCACCGGCCTGGAAGTGGTGAGCCGGGACGGCCAGGCCCTGCCCATCAGCCTGTCCCAGATCTCCGCCTCCCCCAGAGACTTGAACGACCTCCCCGAGTACACGGACGACTCCCGCACCCTGGACAAGTGAGTAGCGTTGCTCGCAGGACAGCGGGGTCGGGGGGACCCCGTTCTGTTTCTTTGACCTCAGGCACAAACATCAAGAAACATCCCATGGGCCACCTGCTCTCGGCCGCCCCGCAGCCAAGACCCTGTGACCGAGGGAAACTGAGGCTGGGGGGAAGAAGGTGATCCCCCGCCCCCACAGGGCCACCAGGGTCTTGTGCCCGCAGACAGAGCTGTGGTCAGCATGTTCCCCACCATGCTGAGCGCCACGCCTCACACACAGGTGCCGGCTCTGCATTCACGCGTGAGCAACCCCGGCCCCCTGGCGGGGGTTGGAGGTCAGGGCCAGGGAGGCCTCTTTGTGCTGCGTTTGTCAGAGCTCCTAAGCCAAAGGTAGATGCAGTCAGAACTGGACGAGCCGCAGCTGAGGCATTGCTCCCCGGGGACTCTGTCACCCCCTGCTCCAGGGCCTGGGCCCTGCCTGGCGCTATGAACGAGGGGAGGCATCCAGGGAATCAGGGACAGGAGTTCAAATCCCACCTGTGCCCCATGCCACCCATAGGTAAGTTCCGTAACCTTTCTAGCAAGAGCAGTGATGGTGATGATGATGGCGGTCATACCTGGTGTTGGAGCTGGGTCGCTGGCGGGCTCCCGCCTGCCCCCCCAGAAGCTGGCCCTCACCCCCTGCTGGCACCGACCGCCCTTGGGCCACTGCCACCTCGCATCCTGGCAGGCCACCCTCCTGGGGATGTAGACACGGAGCCTGTGTCCCTAGCTCCCGGCCCAGCCTGCTCATCCAGCCCTCTGCCCAGAAGGGCTCACAGCAAATCCCCAGCCTGCCTGCATTTCCCCCTCAATATCCTGGTCTCTAAACCACAGGACTCAAAACGTCATCTCCGTCAGCGTGACTGGGATGAATGTCATCTCAGGACCGGCTCTGAAAACCTCACGGGGATCCCTTGTGTTCCCAGATCCCCAGTGGGGTCGTATTCTCCCTGCCCCGGCCTTTTTAGCCCATTTTGCTTGCCTGGGATGCCCCGTGAGGTCCAGCATCAAGACGGTTTGAGATGTCTGTAGCCTCCCATCACCGCTCCCAAAGGTCCAATTTTTTTCCCTTGTAAATCGCCGTGGAAGGAAGCAGGGTTTTTTTGCCCTGTGCAGTCTGGGTTTTACTGGCTGTGTCTCGATGGTGCTGTTTAGCCTGTCCCTCGCTCCCCATGTCTCTGGTGTACAGACCTCGTCAGACCGAGGCATCGCTCTGGGGACAAGATGATGGCCTAGAAGTTGCAGTGCGTGGCCGCTGGGACATGGACAGTTGTCCTCCTTATCCATGGGGCATCCATCCCAAGAGCCCTGGCAGGTGCCCGATACTGCAACGGTCCTGAGCCCTGTACATGCCAGGCGTACCCCTGATAAAGTTCACTTTATAAATTAGGCCCAGGGGGCTGGCACTGTGGCGCAGCGGGTTAATGCCCTGGCCTGAAGTGCTGGCATCCCATATGGCTGCCTGTTCGAGACCCAGCTGCTCCACTTCCGATCTAGCTCTCTGCTATGGCCTGGGAAAGCAGTACAAGATGGCCCAAGTCCTTGGGCCCCTGCACCCATGTGGGAGACCCAGAAGAAGCTCCTGGCTCCTGGCTTCGGATCAGCTCAGCTCTGGCCATCGCAGCCATCTGGGGAGTGAACCAGTGGAATGGAAAACCTCTCTCTGGCTCTCCCTCTCTCTGTAACTTTCTTTCAAATAAATAAAATAAATCTTTAAAAAATAAATAAATAAATTAGGCCTACTAAGAGATTAACAACTATAAATCATAATAAGAAAAATTGTGATAACATGTCCTAATAAGAGCTATTGAAAACTTTAGAAGTTATTTCTTTCTGGAATTTTCCATGTAGTACTTTTTGGACCCGGGGATCTGAAACTGTGGAGAGTAAAACTGTGGGTAAGGGGCGGCAGCTTCTGTGCACGGCGTGGCTGCCAGGGTCACGGTGACAGTGGCTGCCGGTCACACCTGCTGCCTGCAGCTGCCTCCCTCTCAGGGAACCTTCCAGGCCTGCCGGCCGGCCCTTCTCCTGCTCATCTGCTCATGTTACGGCAGGAAAGAGAGCCCTTCCCTTCACCGTGTGTGGACTTGTCCGATTCCCACAGGGAAGGCCGCCTCAGCGCTTCAGTCTGCATGCCCTTGTTTTATTTTATTTTTTGTCCAGTTTTTGGAATAACAAGGTGTATCTCTGGCACCCTGGGAAACATTTGTCTGTTTCTTCTGGAGCTCATTAGAAACTCATTAGAAGCATGAGTATAGACGAAGAAATTTTTTTTTTTGGACAGGCAGAGTGAACAGTGAGAGAGAGAGACAGAGAGAAAGGTCTTCCTTTGCCGTTGTTTCATCCCTCAATGGCCACTGCAGCCGGTGCACCACGCTGATCCGAAGCCAGGAGCCAAGTGCTTCTCCTGGTCTCCCTTGCAGGTGCAGGGCCCAAGGTCTTGGGCCATCCTCCACTGCACTCCCTGGCCATAGCAGAGAGCTGGCCTGGAAGAGGGACAACCGGGATAGAATCCGGCTCCCCAACCGGGACTAGAACCCGGGGTGCCAGCGCCGCAGGCGGAGGATTAGCCTATTGAGCCACGGCGCCAGCCTAGATGAAGAATTTTAATTCATCGCCATTTTTATCCTTACTGATGCCCAGATTCTCCCCTGTTGGGCACGGGGGCTCCTTTTATTTATTTTTTAATCAATTAATTTATTTGAAAGGCAGAGCAGCAGAGAGAGAGGGAGAGAGAGATCTTCTTCCATCACTGGTTCACTCCCCAAATGGTTGCAACACTGACACTAGGCCAGGCCAATGCCACCAGCCAGAAATTCCCTCCCGGTCTCCCATGTGGGTGGCAGGGGCCCACACACTGGAGCCATCTTCCATTTCCTTCCCAGGCGCATTAGCAGGGAGCTGGATCAGAAGTGGAACAGCTGGGCCTTGGAACCGGCATTGCTAACGGGATGCCAACCTCACAAGCAGCTGCTAAACCTGCTGTGCCGGCCGCAGTGCCAGCCTCTCCCCACCTCCAAGTCCCCTGAGAGGCCTCATCTCTGCCAGCTTCCTCGACTCCCAAGGGTTCGGGAGGCTCCAGGCTCCTCGTGTCTGTTTCTTGTCCAGGACCAGCAATCCAGCCGTTTCCCTGAGAGGCCCTGGTCCCTGTGTGTGGGAAATGGTAGTTAGAGGCCATAATCCAGCCAGTGGGGATGCTCACTGCTACTGGGATGGCCACTGTTTCTAGGCAACACTGGGAATCCGTGTGGATTCCCAAGGGTGTCTCCGCCCTGCCAGCTGTCCGTGCTGGGGGTCATTGTCTGCACGGCCATGCACCTGCTTTGCCGCAGAGGTGACCCCACTTCTAGGACTGACAGGAAATAAAGGTTCTCCAGTGACAGCGCTCAGCTCAGCTCCACACACGCCCAGCGGTGAGCGGCTGAACTGCCTCCGTTCCAAGGTGCCAGCAGCTGTAAGACGCACCATCCATCAATCTAGTAACAGCCTTTTAGAGCAAGAGAGAAACTCGACCTCATTGGATGAACGCTTCGACTGTTAAGATTTATGCCAAACCCCAAACTTAGAAATGTAAAGAGAAACAAAAGTTTATTTTAAAATCCAACAAACGTGACAGCAGCCTGCATTGCCCAGGATTCCAGGGATGTGGAGTTGGGGGGTGGGGTTGATGGCCGGACCCAAGTCCCAGGGACCAGGGCCTGGGGTCTGGGCTGAGCCAAGCTGGGAAGTCCAAGGTAGCCTGAGGCAGGAGGGTCCTTGGAACAATGGGCAGATTCGGGAAGGTGAAGGCAGGATGTCCCACGCAGGGGGGACCACCCACTGGCGAGGACAGACTTGTCTGGGGCCAAGGAGACAAGTTCAGAACAGTGGCTGGGAAGAGCTTGGGTGCTG
This sequence comes from Lepus europaeus, assembly GCF_033115175.1. Taxonomy (NCBI): domain Eukaryota; kingdom Metazoa; phylum Chordata; class Mammalia; order Lagomorpha; family Leporidae; genus Lepus; species Lepus europaeus. Next base: position 22,542,390 of record NC_084847.1, read on the forward strand.
GGGGCTCCTGCCTAAGGCCTGGGGTTTCCATGGGATGCCCAGGCCCGTGGCTACGGAGCACAGTGAGGCCAGACCAGCTAGAGTCACCTGCCCCTTCCTGTCCTTGTCCCCAGTCAGGAGTTGTCAAGTCCATCCAGTGTTTGCCCCTCTCTGTCCTGTAGCGTGAGGAAGAAGAGACACACTGACTTCGGTTTTACAGTCTGGGACATACAGAGAAGAGTCCCCTTCATCCCCCTAACCCGCAAATGCCTGTGCTTCCGCCTCGTCTCCCCTAGGCCTGGTCCTCGTCTCCCAGGCTCACGGTCAGCGTCCCTGCGTCCAGGCCTGCCCTTTCCCTGCTCCTGCAGTGTCCTCACGGCCAACACGTCGCAGACCACTGTGCACGCCTGTCTCACTCCCCGCCCCAGCTCCAGATCTTTTATTGTCTTTTTTTTTTTTTGATTTTGATTTTCTTGCCAGAATAAATAACACTGTTGTGAACATCTTTAGGCAGAGAGCCTTTCCAAGGTGTGGAGTAGATTTTCCAAATGGGCAAAGAAAATCCCAGCAACGGAATCAGGGGGCTAAAGGCTTCAGAAAACGGCCCCTGCCCCCTCTCAGCTCCGGGACCGCCTGGGCTGCCCCTCTCCTCCCTGCAGACGCCCTCTGATCTCAGATGAGAGACGCCCCTCACTCTTGGCCTCATTGGTCTCTACGCCGCCCCTTCCTGAGCCCGATCCAGCCTGGCTAGCACTGGGCAGGGGGCTTCGACGGGGTGGAAGGGCAGGGCTGAGTGGACACTGGCCCCTTGGTGATCCCTACCCCGCCCCCTACTCTGGCCCCACCTCCTGCAGATTGATCGACGGCACCAACATCACCACAGAGGATGAGCACATGTGGCTGACCCCCTTCTCACCAGGGCGGGACCACCTGGTCACAATCCGCTTCGACAGAGCCCAAAGCATCGCCGGCCTGCGCTTCTGGAACTACAATAAATCTCCAGAGGACACGTACCGTGGGGTAAGCCGGCGACGGTGGCCACTGTCAGGGCAGCGGCTCCTTGATGAATGGCCGGTGTGGCAGTGGAGAGGAGCATAAATCCACCCGAACTTTCCAGATGGAGCCGGGGCTGACACCCAGCAAGCAAGGGAGTAGAGAGCCAGCTTCTGGTTCCTCCCGCAAACAGCAGGCGCAGACCCAAGAGCCAGGGGCGGCCTCAGGCGGGCGGGCAGCATCAGAGCCCCGTGGCTTCTGGTCTTGGGGACAAAGGGAGGCGGGAGGGGGGTCTGCCGTAGCTCCCCACCCCCCCTTCCAGGAAGCAGTGTGGCGTCAGGCCCATGCTGAGAGCCGTTTTGTTGGCTGCACCACGCAGGCTCTGGGAAGCAGGTGCAACACCCCCATCCGGCAGGGCAGAAAGGTCCCGAGGCCCACCCAGGCCGGCCGGACTTTGGGCCTGCGCCTGTGACTCCCCCGCCCCCCTACCCTCCCCCCGTGCTCTTCCCTGGCTGGGGGCTTCTAAGAAGGAGTCAGCGTTTGTCCCTCCCCTGCTGAGGCCACCACAAGCCCAGCCACACAGCGACATAGCGACACAGCGAGGCCTGGGCACAGGCATTGGAGCCTCAGCTCTGCCCGCTGCCAGTGACCTGATTCCCCTGGGCTGGCGTCGCCTTTGCCACACCACAGCTGACAAAGCAAGGGTACAGTCTCAGTGGACCCAGAGCCCCTGGCCCTCCCGGCGTGGCAGGGGCAGAGCCAGCTGTGTGTCCCTGTGCCGCAGGGGTCCCGCCTCTCCCCACCTGCAAGGCTGAACCCGGAGCGCCTGCCTCCCACATCTGGCCCAGCAGCCTTGGTGCCGGGGCCGGCGGCCACACGGGGCTGAGGGAGACAAGGGAGGCACACGTGGCCTGCGAGGACAGATCGCCTGGTGCAGCGGGAAAGATGGGGCGACTCCTGTTCCCACAGCCCCTGGCGGGTGTGCAGAAGCCAGGGCCTTGGACTCCTGGGATGGGGCTTCAGAGCCCTTCGGGGGGCCCTGGGCAAATGGCTTTGCCTCTCTGACTGAATCTCCCCAGCTCTAAGGGGGAGGCGATAACGGGAACCTTCTGCCGGGGCGTGAACAGAGCGCAGGGGCCCAGCTCTGCCTGGGGAAGTCAGGGGTGCTGCCTGGAGGAGGAGGTGCGGCCTTGGAGGGAAGACAGGAGCTTCCTGGGCCTCTGTTGCTGGGTTCACCTTCCGCGACTCCAGCCAGCGGGCTCCAGCCCTGGCAGCGGCAGGCTCACCTGCCAGCGCCGTGTCCAGCAGAGCAGAGAGCCAGCAGAAACCTGGGAGTCAGCGCCAATGGAGCTGGCCTGGCCCAGGCTGCAAACCCCCTCATCCCCGCCCCGGAAGAGGGCAGAAGGGAGAGACACAGAGTGCGGGACCAGAGCCTGGGGACACCCGAGCCGGGAGCCAGGCTCACTGTTCTGTGCAGGTATTGAGACTGGCCGGCCCCTCCCTCCCCCCCCCCCCCCCCCCCGGCACTTAGCACACACCCCAGCAGATCCTGGACACCTAGAATCGGGGGTGGGGCCGGAGGAGGGCTGGCCCAAATCCCTGTGGAAACAGCAAGCCCTTAGACAGACAGGGGGATAGTCTGGCTGGCGTCTGTGCCACCGAGAGACCCAGTGACCACTGAGGACGCCGCTGGCCAGCACCTGCCCAGAAGGAGGCACTGAGCTCCGGGAAAGGAGAGACAGGCGGCTCCTGCTGGCCCAGGGGTAGTGCAGGGAGAGGTGTGGACCTGTGGGCCAGTCTGGAGTAGCAGCACCACAGGCCAGCACGGGGAGAGATTTCCTGCTGGCCACTGTTCAGGGCACTTTGCCCAGACAACCCGTCGTGTGCCCATTTAACAGATGAGGAAGGAGAGGCCTGGGGAAGCTCCGTAACTTGCCCAGCTACCACTAGTGGCAGGTGTCAGAGCACCTGCACCCACGCCCTTGGCCGCCACGCCATTCCCCGGCAGGCTGCTGCCGCTGGCGAGGCTGGTGAGGCCTGAAACTTGGGGGCTGGGAATGGATGCCGGAGCCCACAGACGGCAGGGCCCTCCGCTCTCTGCCCAGAGCAGCCTCGGACGTGGAGTAGGGGTGATGCTGAGGGTCGGACCTTGGTCTGGGAGACAGGCTACCCGCACCCCCCAGCTCTCGCCCCCACGCCACTTCCTGTCCTTGAGCAGGGCTTGCTTTCTTGTTGGCCAGGCCAAGGTCGTCCACGTGTCCTTGGATGGCTCGCGCATCTCCCCTCCGGACGGCTTCCTCATCCGCAAGGGCCCAGGCCACTGCCACTTCGACTTTGCCCAGGAAGTGCTGTTTGTGGACTACCTGCAGGCCGGGCCACGGCTGCCCCAGCCCGCTAGGAGGTGAGCACATGGCTGGGGCCTCCGGGGGGCGGGGGTAGGCATGCAGAACCATTCGTAAACGCTGAGTGTACCCCTGTAAACCACACCCCCCAACCATGTCCAAATGCCACAGGCCACGCACGTGAAACACAGTGGCTGTTCCCTCCACTGTAGCTGGTCGTGGGGAGCAGTCGCCTCGAGACGGAGGGGGAGCCAGGGGAGACTGAAGGGTACCACCCACAGACCAGGCAGAAAATCCCAGGGGAGGAGGAGGAGGGGGTGATGTGGAGGGAGGCGAGAGGGAAGAGAAGGGGCCTCTCCCGCCCCAGGGCCAGCTCTGTGCCTGCTGCTCCCAACCACGTGTTGAAGTAGGGGTTGTTACACCCATTTTATAGATTTGTAAACTGAGGCCAAACCCTTCAGCTCCCTCCCCCCTCCCCCCTCCTCTCCCTTCCCTCTGCCCACCAGGCCCCTGGCGCTCGAGTCCCTCTGGCTCCTGTCTGGGGCAGACACCCCCTGCCCAGCTCCTAACCCCCACAGGGCCTTTGCTCTGCCCCTCCCCTGCCTGGAAGGCTCCCTGGGGCCCCGCCCACAGCTGCCTCCTCGGAGAGATGTAAGGTAGCCTGGCCCCCGCTGCCCATCCCGTCCCATACAGCGTGGGCTCTCTGGGGCAGGCAGCAGGTGGGGGTTAAGGGAGGGGCAGCGGTCCCCCCCACCCCCCGCAGCCTCAGGTCACAGCCCCTCCCACCAGCCACCAGCTGCGTGGCCCTGAACAGTCACCGCGCCTCCCTGGGCCCCGGACGGGCATGTGGCCCCTCTGCTCGGCCTGCCCTGGGCTGTCCGGATCTTCACGGAGCTGTGTTTTGTCTTCTCAGGCCCGACACGCAGAGCCTGGAGCGGCCGAGCATGGACTACGAGGCCCCGCTGATGCCGTGCGGCTGTATCCTTGTCCCTTCACCGGCACCTCCCCCCGCCCACGGCAGGGTCTGGGCTGCCAAACCAGCAGGAGCGCAGCGCAGGGAAACTGAGGCAGGGGATGGCAGGGCTCCCAGGGCTCTCAGGGGAGGCAGCACCAGGGCCCCCAGCTGGGAGAGGCTGCAAAGCTGAGCTGACCACCTGGCCTGGGCTCCTGCCAGCTTGCTCCTGGGAGCGCAGGGCCAGGAGAGGGCTCTGTGCCGGCCACGGCCACGCCCAGCCCTCCTGGTGCCCACATCTCCCCGCTTAGCCCCCCGTGGGTGGGAATGGGCGCTCTGTTCTTGTCATTTTACAGTCAGGGAAACTGAGGCACGGGCCTCTGTTGAGCCCCCCATCCTGCATGCTCCCTAACCCCGCCCCCTACTCCTGTCCCCAGGGGGAGGGGGCCTGGAGGCAGGTGAGGGTCTCGCAGCACACGCAGTTTAAAGGCAAGGAATCCAGTGCCACTTTTATTTTGATAGACCTCAGTCTCAGCAAGAGAGGAAACGTGTCTCATGGGGATCACCCCACACCCTGGCCCCGCCCCGCCCCCCAAATCCTGCTTGTCACCCTCGTTCTTTGTTCTGCCCCCTCCTCCTTAATCCACGCTGCCAGTCATTTTCCAGTTCCAGCTGCTCACCAGCTGGGGCGACCCCTATTACATCGGCCTCACCGGCCTGGAGCTGTACGACGAGCGGGGAGAGAAAATCCCCCTGTCCGAGAACAGTATCCTTAATCTGTGGGCAGGGGCGGGGCGGGGCGGCGCCAGCCAGGCCGGGCCCCCAGGAACCAGCGCCCCGGGCTTCAAAATGCCACTGGGCTCTGCCACCCCCAGCCACAACCCGGCAGGACGCCCACAAGCCGGAGGCCGCCCCCAGAGAAGCGCAGGCTCTTGGGCAGTCCAAAGGCTCTGACAAGGTCTGCAGCAGTGAGAAGGGGGTTACCGCATTGCGTTCCAGGCGGTGTGAGCCTAACCCAGGAGCCCTGGGCTCATGGAGTGCCTGCCCCAGCGTCTGTCCACTGTGAGCCCACGAGCCCTTCCAAATATTTGACATGAGCTGCCGATGTTTCTAGAAACCAGGGCTCGGTACATGGTGCCCCGTTGGCTCTCGTGACAGTGCTGTGGAGTGAGCTGTTGTGCCCCCGTTTCACCCAGCCCCACCCTGTGCCCCACCCCTGGCCACTCCAGGAGCACCGTATCCCCAGCCAGCTCTCTCTACTCCCTTCCCCGTGAACTTGAACCTGGCCGCCCCTGCACAGCCACGCACCCCGGGGCTCTCGTCCTCCCCAGAGCGGGTCTAACGCAGCTATGCCCTCTCCCACTGCTGCCCAGAGCAGCAGGCCCGCCAGTCCCAGGGCCCTGGGTGCCGGCCGCACACACAGCTCCTGGGTTACGGCCTCCTGGACACAGCCTCAGACATCGCCGCCTTCCCGGACAGTGTGAACTCGCTGGAGGGCGTGTGTGGGGACGCCCGCACCCCCGACAAGCTCATCGACCAAGTCAACGACACCAGCGACGGCAGGCACATGTGGCTGGCTCCCATCCTGCCCGGCCTGGTGCGTGCCTGGGGGCGGAGACGAGCCGGGCCGCTCAGAGGGGTCAGGTGGTCACTGGCGGCCAGCTGGGGTCACTCCCAGCCCAGCAGCCCTGAGACCTGGCTGCACACAGGGCCGCAGGTGTCGTCTGCAGGTGTGTGCCACTGTCTGGCGCCCCGAGGCCACAGGGCCCAGTGTTCCTGTTGGAGCCCTGAGGGCGGCTGAATTTGATAACCCTGACCCTCACTGTTCCAGGGGCACACCCAGACAGGGCCCTCCCCCACCAAGCCCGCCCCGACCCCTCCCACTCCAGACATCCCGAGCATGGCCACAGGCTGGGACCAAGGGTCTGGGACCCACATGGAGTTTTTGCTTCTTCCTTCGGTCTTGCACTGGGGCCCTAATATTTGAGAGCCCTGAGCGGGGGGTGGAGGGGCAGCTGGTGGAGCTATGGGGGTCTTCCTTTCCTAGCTGGCTTCAGCCGTGCTGGCTCTTCAACCCTGCAGCCCAGGGTCAGAGACAGAGGCTTGGCTTTGCATTTCTGAGCGGGAGAGAGGACAGACAGGGGTCAGAGCCCTGTGGATTCCTGGAGGGGGGGCAGGCAGTGTCTGGGCCCGATCCAGGGGGAAGGCCAGGGACAGTCCCAGCTGGCTGCGGGCACTCCCCGGTGGGCCACACCAGACTCAAGAATGCAGGCCCTCCCCGTGCCAGCTCAGCGGTTTGCTGCAAACGCAGCCACACGTGCTCCGATTCCAGATGGGCTCGGAGGAGGCGAGAGGCGGCGGTGGGGATTCCGGGCCCGGCGCCTCCTCCGAGCCTGGCCACCTGGGCAGCGCCGTGGGGCGCAGCCCCTGCCCACGCCCGGCGCCCCTGCCTCCAGACACGCCCGTCTGCTCCCCCGGCAGGTGAATCGGGTGTACGTGATTTTCGATCTGCCTACCACCGTGTCCATGATCAAGCTGTGGAATTACGCGAAAACGCCGCATCGCGGGGTGAGGGAGTTTGGTGTAAGTACTTACTAGCTGGGTTTGGGGCTCTGGGGTTTTTTGGAGTAATTATGCTTATTGGTAAGTAGGCTGCCGGCAGTCACCATGTGTGGCGGTCTGAGTGCTGGGAGATCGCCACCCGGAAATGAGTTCCAGACCCCAGAGCTGCCGCCCAAATCCACCCGCCTTTTCTCTTCTGTTCTGATTTTTGGCTTTTGGTGGGAGGTGACTTTTGGCGGAGGTTCTCAAGGACGAGGAAGAAGCAGGGTCCATCCAGGACCTCCCGGCTCGGCCGCCTGGGCTAACCATAGCTAAGGGTTTTCATGGGATTCATAGGCCCTTCGCACCTCGGTTTGCACAGCTGCAGTATGGGGCTAATAGCACTTGCCTTTCCTGCTGGCTGTTGAAGACCCCGAAATCACGCAGGCCCGGGACCCGGTGGGCTCAGGGAGGCGACACCCATCTCCCAGAGGCCCGCTGGTCGGTGTGGCAGGGAGGACGGGGAGCCCACCGGCCCCGGGGCTGTCGTCTCTGCAGCTCCTGGTCGACGACCTGCTCGTGTACAATGGGATCCTGGCCATGGTGAGCCACCTGGTGGGCGGCATCCTGCCCACGTGTGAGCCCACGATGCCCTACCACACCATCCTCTTCACGGACGACGCCGGCACCTGGCACCAGGAGAGACGCACCAGCGTCAGGTGCATTCCGGCCCGCAGCCCCAGCCAGGGTGGGCGGCGGGGGCCACGCGGCCGGGGCCAGACACGACCTCCTGTCTCCGCCCCCCTCCCCCCCAGCACCCAGGTAGAGGACCAGGACGTGCAGCTGACAAACGAGAACCAAATCGTGACGAACGCCAAGAGGAAGCCGGGCGCCGTCGACCCAGGTCAGCCTCCTCCCTCTGCCAGCTCCTCCGGCTCCCTCCCACCTGGTCCCCACCCACAAGGAGCCGGCAGCCTCGCCCCCGCCCCTGGCTGCCCACGGGCGCCTCTCCACCACCCAGAAGCCTGCCGAGGGGGCGGGGCGGGGGCGGGGGTAGGTTGGGCGGGTGGGGGAAGGCAGAACCTCCCTGAGCAACAAATGACCTGCCCGCAGGCACGGGTGTGGCCTTGTGTAAGCCCGGGGCTGCAGGTGCAAAGGGAGAAAGGCACTCAGAGGAAACCAGTAGGGGATGCCAAGGCGAGGGCTTCCTGGAGGAGGTGATATTGGCACTGGATCCCATGGGATGCGAGGCACCAGCAAAGGCATGCCCAGGGCCTACTCCAGGCAGAGGACAGGCCAGGGGGCCAGGGGCCAGGGGGCTAGGGGCCGGGTGTTTGAGGGCCTGCAGGCCACCTAAGCTATGGGTTTTCCCACAGAGACTGTGCAGTGCCCTCGCCCCCCAGCGGCTGGTAACTGGCCACCCCCATGCTCTGCCCTGACAGCCTTACGCCCCAAAACCTGCCTCAGCACGAAGGAGCCGGCGAGACGGTGGCGGTGCTGACCCACGGTGCCAGAGGGAGAGCCGGCTGCCAGCTCGCGGGCGCTGCGGCCGGGACACGGGGGCCTGCCGTTCCGGGCTGCACAGGGCGATCCCTGCCCGCCTCCCCTGTCTGATCCCGCTCAGCCACACTGGGCTGACAGGTGGGGGCATGGTGGGCAGACCAGGGACACTGTGTCTTTCCTAGGGTAGCCAGTGCCCAGTCCTGCCTCCTCTGGGGGCTCAGGGACCAGTGTCTCTCCTGGGTGTTCAGTGTCGGTCGCGGTGGCCACGGCCCACTCTCTAGGGGAGCTCCTGCTGTGTGAGCCTCTTAGGGTGGGTGTCCTGCTGAGGTCCCCACTGTGCTGTAGCCAGGCCCAGAAGGGAGGAGCTGGCCGCCAGGGGGCCGGCAGAGCCCACCCAGACGCTGTGTGGACGCAGAGGCGGGGAGCGCACCCCACCTGGGGCCCGCACACCACAGCCCACCTTGTACTTGAACTCAGCCTGGAGAAGCTGGCCCCTATTGCACTCCCCGGCTGCCCCTTCCGGATCTGTTCTACGGCTCTCCCTGGTCGCTCCTCCCTGCCTGTCGGTGCCCTGCGCCCCTGAGGCCCTACTGTGGGGTCCCCGGCTCTCCGGGCCCTCCCCGCCCCTCGCCCGCCGGGCCAGCAAATCCCAGCGCCCTGGAAGCGAGCCCGGTGCCGCCGCTGAGCGACGCCCCGCGCGCATCTGTTTCCATCTCTGTAACAAGCTCGGATCAGGGGCCTAATTGGTTTCCCAGGGGTGGGTAATTTCTCGTTCCAAATATTAATCCGTTGTTCGGCTGGCAGGCAGCCCGGCCCGGGTGCCAGTGCGATCCTATGCGGCCGAGCGCCCCGCAGATACGGGCGCGGGTGTGGCTATGAGGATGGGCTGCTGTGCGGGTGCGATCCATCACTCCTCGGGCTTACGTGGCTCCCAGGAGAGACCCAACCAGCTCCCAGGCCCCCCCCAGTCGGGGCCGTGGCTCTTAGAGGGGGCCTCAGGCGTGGGGACGCGGGGGGGGACCCTGGACCGGCTGCACATGGTGGGGAGACAGCCGGGGCGCCGCGCGCGGCCGTTGGCTCCCACACTCCCAACGATGTTGCTAATGACTGATGGATGTGCAGCTTTAGGAAGCAGGGAAGAGAAGCTATACAGGCGTTAACGCTAACATAAATTTCTATTTTTTTTTTCTTCTTGCAAAATCAATAAAAGATGTTATTAAGGCTGCAGCCTGGCACGCTGGAATGGGGTCAGATGGCGGGAGCCCTGAGTCAGCGCTTGCCGGAAGCAGCCCGCACGACGCGGAGGGCCTGGGCTGAGCCCCTTCCCCACCTGCGGAGTTGGGGGGTGGCCCTGGCTCAGCCTGCCCAGCACACGGCAAGCAGCCCCTGCGCGTGGCGTGGTTACCGTGAGCCCGGCGCTGCACGCTGAATCCACGCACAGCCCCGTGGGAAAGGATGCTCCCATCACCCCCTTTCACAGAGAGCACAGAGAGGCTGTGTGACGTGCCCAGGACACACAGCCTCAGAAGCTGTTAGTGCCGAGAGCCAGAAGTGACCACGTGACCATCCGTGGGTCTGTCAAGGGCCTGGGGTCTCCCTTCTCCAGGAGGGGGTCCTGGAACAGGAGCCCCCAGGTGCCGGGCACCTGGGCCCCCTCCCCGTTGCCCCCCAGCCCCCTGCTCCCTTCAGGGCTCAGTGTTGGGGCTCTTGGCTTCTGGGTAAAGCAGCCCTGAAAGGGGGCTGCATTGAGGGGGTACTGGCACCAGGTAGGAGGGACCTTTGGGGCTCCCCGAGTCCCCGGTACTGGGGAGAAGCCTTCAGCCCCACAGGCGAGGCCCCGGCCCCACGTGTGCCGGAACGTTCAGGGACCTTCCTGGCTCCTAGAAGGGGCCCCACGGGCGCGGCTGCCCTGGCGTGGAGAGCGCTCCCCCCTCCCTGCCTCCCTGCAGCCGCGCGGGCCTCACAGCACCTCAGCCTCCGCAGCCCGCAGCCAGAGCTGTGTGCTGGGTCCCAGGGGCCAGGCGAGCGACCTGCGGGGACCCCGGGCCCCAGGCTGCACAGGCCCTCTCCGTGGGAGGCGTGGCTCCCGATCCTGACCGTTTTATTTATTTTCCACGTGAACTCTAACTTTCAAATATTGACTCAACTTAAACAAGCAAACGGAGTAAGCCCAGTACCACGTGTCTGCGGCAGGCTCGGGTCTGTCCCCCACGGTGTGTCACCCACCTGCCTCTGCGGGGACATCAGCCCCACCATTGCTGCCCGCCCAGCCCCCACCCCGAGCTGCAGCCTCCTGGGAGGAAGAGCAGGGAGGGGAACCCCTCCCCCGGCTCCTCAGCCCCTGTCTGTGCGGACAGCCCCCCGGGTCACTGGAGTGGGCCTTTGGGTCCTGGGGGCGGGGGGCTTCCCCTTTGGACATCTCCACAGCCCCTAGTCCTGGCCGGGTTACTGGACCCAGACCTGGGCTTGGCTGCCCGGGTCTGGCTGACTGCCGGTCTAGGCAGTGTTAATCAGTTAACCCTGGTCTCCCATGAGAGTTCATGTGCAAGGTCAGATACTCCGCTTCCCTGGGAAGATGAGAAGACCCAGCAACCCAGGTCCCACGTCCCCAGCTGGGCCCGGCACCTGGGCAGGCAGGGCCCCCTGGCACCCCAGTCCCGCCTTCAGCCCCTGTCTTCACTGGCATAACCTGCACAGCCCGAGGGCGCTCTGAGGCCTGGGCCTTAACCGTCTGGTGTCCACACTGGCACCAGCCAGGCCAGGGGGACTGGGGAAGAGACAGGGGCTGGCCTCTGCCCAGGGCGGAGTTTGTGTCCCCAAGGAACCTGGGGGTGTCTGCCACTTGGAGCAGGTGCACGAGGGTGTGCCAGGTCTCCAGGTGCTGTGTGGTGCTCGGATACTGTTTTCGGTCTCCCAGCCTCTGCCTCTGGCCGCCATATTTTGTGATCATCACAGCCAGAACAGACCAGTGCCCCTTGGCAGGTGCGTCACCAAAGCCAGCTGTCAGAGACATCGCAGGCTTCAGCGGCAGGTGTGGTTCCTGGGGCCTTTGCACATGCCGCCCCTGCGGTTCCCTGGTCTAAATCAGAGCCTTCCTTGGCTCACCTGCGGACTGCGCCTCACTACCCGAGGGATGGCTGTGTTACAAGGGTTATTTGCATCTCCCCCAGACTGTGCGCCCTGGGAGGGGGGCGGTGGCGTCTGTGGAGTCCCCTTGCACAGCCTGGTGCCTGGCACGCGGAGCTCCCTCGGTGACTACCTCCTGGGTGAGTGGGGCCCACGGCAGGTCAGTGGTAGACACAGGACTCGAACCCAGGCTCCTGACAGTCCGCCGCCCCTGGCTCATTCTTCAGCCTTGGACAAACACCCATGAATTCAGCAGATGCTTCCATTACCAGGGGAGCCGGGCACATGGCAGAGAGCATGGCTGGGGCAGGGTAGAGGGAGGCGGCGGGACACAGCCCGGCCACTCCCAGAGGCCACCTCTCACCAGCCTGTGGCCAGGGGAACAGAGCTGGGAGCACACGGCCCGCGCACGTTAGCACACACGTGTGTGAGGTCCACCTCTGAGGCCTCCCATGTTCCCGTGTGTGTGTGAGAGTGTGTGACCGGGGAGCATGTGTGCCCAGGCCGTGTGGCTACAGAGACACTGGACGCACGGCGGTCCCGGGCAGTCCCGGCTGTGTGGGAACTGCTCTGGGCTGTGCTGAGGCCAGCGTATGGGCGGCCACACGGAACACGCCCCGGAGCCAGCAGCCAGCCTGGCAGGGTGACGCCACGTCTGCCTAGCCCGGGGCAGGGCTGGTGGGCACAGCTGCTCCATCCAGGCCCCCGGATGTCACCCAAGCCGCCTTCCAACCAGGTGGCCTGGGGGGGGGTGACCCTCTCCCCCCGCCTGGAAGTGCCGCCTTTGATCCAACCAGCAGCCTTCCTGCTGCACAGGAACACTCCAGGAAGACCACCACCGCCAGCCCCCTTGTGTGCTCTCCCCCTCCCTCCCCGCAGCGCTGTCCCAGGAGCCGCCCCCATAGCGCAAGCAGTACTCACACGATGACTTAGTTCATAGTTTTCTCAAAGCCTTTGTTCTTTTTTTACTGAAATGCCTATTTTGGTTTTCTCCTAAGCAATAGTGTCTGCGAAATCACAGCGCTGATGTGTCCGTTACACATTTTTTTCTAATACACATTTACATAAACACAACTATTAAAATAGATGGAAATGTTGCCAAGGTGCCGGCTTGGTTCTGGGAGGCCCCGGGGCGGGGAGAATCTGGAAGCCCCGCCCAGCCCCCCGCCGCCCTGCCCGAGGCCAGGCTGGAGCTCCCTGTGCCCCGGTGCCGGTGCCGGGGGCCCTGAGCTCCCTCCCAGGCTGCGCTCCAGCTGCGGGACTTCCCGGATGAGTGACACGTGAGTTAGCGCATCACTCACTTGGTCCGTCAATGCACGCGTGTTGAGCAAGCCCCTCCACCCGTGTGTCCCCTGGGCACCTCTGAAGCAGAGCCTGTCTCCCCCAGTGGCACCCACCCCACACCACGGAGTTCACGGCCCACGTTCCACTGCGCCCTCGTCAGTCCCTCCAACCCGAGTCCGCCCGGCTGCTCCCTCCCCCAGGCCACCCCCTGCTGTCACTCTGAGCATCGCAAGGGTGCGGAAGGCATCTTTCTGGACCATGTACCTGCTCGCATGCGGTGGCTGGCACAGGCTCTGAGCTTCCTATGCCCCCGCACCCCCGACACCCTCCCCGGCCGGCTCCCCACGGCCCTCCGGCCCCTGCTCGCCCCACCACCTGCTGCCTGGGCTCCCGGCCTCCAGTGCCACTGTCCCTGGCTGCCACTCTGCCCCACGGGTGGGTGACGTGATGGAGAGATGCGTGGTGGGTAAGGCATGGACCAAGGGACGAAGGGACGGATGACGGATGGCTGGGTGGGTAGTGGGTGGGTTGATGAATGAGGATCTGGACGGATGGATGGGCGGGTAGGTGGACAGACGGGAGCCAGCTGGAGGGAGGGGTGGATGGGTGAGCAAGACTCTGCTTCGAGGAAAGCTCTGGAGACCCTCCGGGCAGCGGTGTGGCCTCCTGGGAGGTCTCGGGAGCCCCAGTTCAGGGCCCAGCGCTGCCGTTCGTGGGCTCTGTAACCGCCAGCACCGCCTGCCCCCTCATGGTTCCACGGAGAGACACTGGGCACAGGGCCCTGAGGGTCCCCGAGCTCCGGAGAACCGCGGCTCCTTCGCCCTCCCTTTCAGTCCCCAGCCTTGCCTGCCCTCTGGAAGCCAAGGCTGTGCCGTGCCCGAGGCGCCCTCCATCCCCTCCATCTCTGGCCCTGGCCTCGGCACTCAGGGCTCCATGGCGGGTGATGAGGGGGCAGCCACGGCTGGCCCGGCGAGCGACTGGCCTGCACACACCGCCAGATCACAGGTTCAAGACGCATTTATTGAGCCCCTGCTGTGTGCCTGCCGGGTGACCACCCCCTCTCCCGCTGAGCCAGTGTGCTGCCCCTCCTTCCTTCGGGGGCCTGGCTCCCTGCACCCCCCCCCAGGGATCCGCCCCTCTGGGCGCCTCCTCAGCTTCCTGGCCGGCTGTAGGTGTCCCGGCACGCAGTGGTCAGTGGCTGCGTCCATCCGGTGCTCCGGCCGCGCCGGGTGGGCTCTGTGCGTGGTGGCGGACGGTGAAAGTTCAGGGCCGCTGTCCCGAGGTGTCTGTGCGGCCGCGGGGGACCCTTGGACTCATCCTGGCCCCCAGTGTCCAGGACCCCAGGGTCCAGGCAGGCAGGAGGCACGAGCCTGGCGTCTCCCCCTACACGCGGGCTGAGTCCACAGCACCCAGGCCGGGCTTCCGGGATGCCAGGGGGCGGTGCCAGCGACGGCCCGAGGTCCAGGGGCCGGGCTGGGGTCTCTGTCACACCCAGTGACCCAGGACCCAGCACTGGCGGCTTAGCTCGGGCGCCTCCTGTGCCGCGCTCCGAGGCCAGGAATCCCCCACGTGCGGCTGGTATCCTGCAAGAGACAAGAGGGCAGTGCCGACAGCCCCTTCCTCCAGCCCCACCCCCGCACGCCCGTCAAGGCGTGGGGGGCAGGCCTCCAGCCTATCAACACACCTGCGTCCAGCACCCACCCCTTCACTGACCAGGTATCCTCCCATGAGTGTCAACCTGCCCATCAACCTGTCTATACACCTCTCTCTCCACCCCATCCTGCCCCCAGCCGCCCCCAACTGCCCCCAGCCGCCAGCTCACCAACACGTCTGTACCCATACAGCTGCTGTCCGCTTACCAACCATTCATCCACCACCCTTGCACTCTTGTCCCCTGCACACACAACCACCCACAGCCCTAAAAGCCATTCGTGTCCCCTCCCCAGTCAGCACACCTGCCATGCACCTGCTCACGCTCCCACCACCCCCAGAATACACCCTTTCTACACCCACACGCCACCCCTGATCCAGTGTTCTGTCCCCTACCGACAGCTCAGCCATCCAACAGCTGGCCACGTGGCCCCCCGCCGTGCACCTGCTCCCACCATCCACCCATCAGCTGCTGCTCTCACAGCCTGGGCAAGAGGGTGCGGCCAGGGAGACCCCCTTCCCCACTGTTCTCCCTCCTTTGTCCTGATTCTCAGAGGATCGAGCCCACCCCGCCCCCACCCTCCCTCAGTGCCAAAGCCGTTCCCGTCTCACCGTGGGACCTGCTGACAAGTCCTCGTACCTACTGTCGAAGCCTAAGCACCCCGCTCAAGTACTGCCTCCTACATGAAGCCTTCCCTGACTTCCTCTCCCTGGCGACCTGCAGGGATGCACCCACCAGGAGCAGCACCCTCCTCCAGCTTCATCCCCAGGAAAGCAGGGGCGGAGCCACCTTGCAAGCTGGGACTGTGGGGGTGGAGACCGAAAGAGGAAAACCCACAGAGGAGGAGAGGAAGGAGAAACCAGCAGTGGCCCACTGGGCTCCCTGCCTGCCCTACGCCTGTGAAGTAGGTTCTGCCCATTTCACAGATGAGGGGGCTGAGGCTCTGCAAGGAGGAGTCGCTGCCTCGGGACTCCCAGCAACGGAGGGGCTGCAGGGGGTTCACTTCTTCCCGAGGGCTCCCCAGGGTTTGGTTTTCCCGCTATGCTGTTCGTGGATGCCCCGACATACTTGTCACACTCTAGGGTCAGATGGGCTCAGCAGAAGGAAGGCACACGGGGGCGGAGCTTCCTAGTGCAGCCAAGCCCCTGCTTGCACAACTCAGAGTGTCCCGTCAAGGTGGGAGATTCTCTCTGGTGATAAGGCTGGGTGGGAAGAGGCAGAGAGTGAGACTCGAGGGGTTGTGTGGGTGTGTGGGTGGGTGTGGGCTGCCTCTCCCTTCTGTTTTTAATATTCCTTAATGCTAGTGTATTGCACATTTCACTGTATTTTTTAAGGGGAGGGAAACATTTTGCAAACATTCTGGAATCATTTGGCCTTAGGAAAAAAAAAAAAAAACACAACATTTGTTTTGGCCCAGCTACTGAAACAGTTGCAATCTTCTGAGATGCTTGCTGCCAAGATAAAGGTATTTGGGCTTTTAAGAATTTTTTAATCTGGAAGCAAATATTTGGTGCACACGAGGTTTGACTGTCTTTCTAATGGGTATCCAGAAGAGACTGGGGCTGCTTTACGGCTGCCAGGAGGCACACAGTGGAGGGCTTACTGGAATCCAGGGAAAGTGATAATGGATTTAAAAAAAAAAATGCAAAAACCTCTCTCTGTCGTTAGAATTGGGCTCTCTGCCCCCTGGACCTGGAAGCCACACCCCGAGGACTGGGCCTTCCCCACTTCCCTGGCCTCCCAGAAGGGGCTCAGGGCCCGGAGCCATTTACGGAGCGTGCGGGGAGGAGCCCCCAGCAGCCACTGCTTCGCCTCTCTCCCCATCTCCCTGTCCTGCACTTGCAAGCCAGCCACCAGCCAGGGGGAAAAAAAAGGCCCTGGGCTGTGGACTGGGGCATCGCAACTCAGAATGTCTCCCGGGCCCATGTGAGTCCTGGAGACAGTGAAGTGGGCAGAGGCAGCTGCGTGTTGCATGGAGATCGTCGGCTCAGAGCTTCCCGGAGGTTCAGAGGAGTCGAAAACGGGGATTACCAAATACAGCCTCCTGACCTGCGAATGGTGACTACTGCGGGTTTTTAGAAATAGGAGGGAGCCTCAGACAGTCCATGGGAAATGCAGAGAAAGGAGAACTGCGCATGGGCTTCGCACTCTGCACCAAAATAAACTTATCTTTTAAAAACATTTTTATTTCTTTATTTGAGAGTCAGGGAGGGAGGGAGGGAGGGAGGGAGGGAGAGAGAGAGAGAGAGAGAGAGAGAGAGAGAGAGAGAGAGGGAGAGAGAGAGAGAGACAACAGAGAAAGAAAGCCCTCATCCAATGCCTGCAATGGCCTGGGGTCTGAAGCTGGGATCTCAACCCTAAATTAAATTTTTCCACAAATCTGTTTATAATCATTTTTTTTTTGACAGGCAGAGTGGATTGTGAGAGAGAGAGAGAGAGACAGAAAAGTCTTCCTTTTTGCCATTGGTTCACCCTCCAATGGCCGCTGCGGCCAGTGCATCATGCTGATCCTAAGCCAGGAGCCAGGTGCTTCTCCTGATCTCCCATGCGGGTGCAGAGCCCAAGGACTTGGGCCATCCTCCACTGCCTTCCCGGGCCATAGCAGAGAGCTGGCCTGGAAGAGGGGCAACCGGGATAGAATCCGGCGCCCCGACCAGGACTAGAACCCGGTGTTCTGGCGCCGCAAGGCGGAGGATTAGCCTGTTGAGCCATGGCGCAGGCCTATAATCATTTTTTTAAATTTGAGTCAGAGAGACAGACAGACAGAGCCCTCCCATCTACCAGTTCACTCCCTAAATGTGCAGGAGCCCAGAGTTCGACCTCAGTCCCTCACAGGAGCGTCAGGGACCCAGGCACCTGAGCCCTCACCTGCTGCCCCAGGGTGTGCATCAGCAGGGAGCTGGAGGCGGGTGCGGAGCTGGGACTCGGGTGCTCTGATACCGATGTGCGTGTCCCAAGTGGCATCCTGACCTCCATGTCAGTGCCAGCCCCTTTCCAAAAATGTACTTTTTGAGGTGCCTTTGTATTTTACACAATCCATGGGTCAGGGAACACCTCCTGGGTCAGACAGCCCCAGGAGGCCGGTGGGTGACCCTTGTCTCCCACTGGGTCTTTGTTGCACGTGCTGGTCCCTTGCCAGGATTGTTCTTCCCACCTCTGCTGGCCGCTGGCCTCTGGACCCTCCCGTCTCCTCTCAGATACTTCCTCCTCTGGGAAGCCTTCCCCAGGGCTGTGGGCAGGGGCCGTGCTCCCCGCCTCTCCCTGTGCCTTTCAGGCTAACAAAAGTCGGGGTCCAGGCTCCACCACCTAGAAGTCACCTGTGTGACTTCTGAAAACAACCTCACTTCTCTGAGCCTGCAGATGGGTGTGAGACACCCTCCACTACCCAACCTCCAATGCCGGGTGGACGTGACGAGGACACATCGTGAGCTCCGGAGGGGGCTTGGGTTCAACGACCTCTTCACAGCTAGGGGAACGGAAACCCGTGGGTGGGAAGAGATTTGCTCAAGGTCCTGCTCGGTCGGCTGAGCTCCTGTGGAGCCTCCTGGGCTTGGAGAGCATCAGCCTTGCAAATGCGATTCCTCTTGAAGGACCCTTATGAGGGAGAGGGACAAGAAACTAGGCCTGGGCAAATATCAGGGGCTTCTTAAGAGGTTAGATGTTCCCCAGAGTCCAGCGGGCAGGACGTTCTCTGGGAAGGAAAAGTCAATCCCCTTCAGAGAACCTCTAGGCATGCTCAGAGCAGAGCTGCCACTCCCTTTCGGAGAGTCCCTCAGCACTCTCCTCAGCACTCTCCTCAGCACTCTCCTCAGCACTCTCCTCAGCATTCTCCTCAGCACTCTCCGGTATGCTAATTGTCCCTCCGAACCAGCCAATCCCGTGCCACCTCTGCATTCCATATGCTAATGGTCCCTCTGAACTGACCAATCCTATGCATGCGCATTAGGAATATGCTAATTCGTTGCCTATATAACCTGTGTGAAACTGCCGCTCAGGGCTCCTCACTGCCTGAGGTGGGGGCCCGTTTGCGCAAACGTTCAATAAAAACCTCGTGCTTTTTGCATCAACTGGTCTGGAATATGGATCTTTGGGCGTCCTCCCGAGCAAGTGGGCATCTCTGCAACTGAGAGGTCCAACATTTGGTGGCCCGTACGGGGATTTTAGGTCGCCCTCAGACCCATTCTCTGCGGACCAGTTGGAGGTATAATTAAGTGTTCTCTGTTTGTTGTTCTTCGTCTTCAGTATTCTGACTGGCCAGTACCTGACCTGACTCTGTAGGACCAGTGGGGGAGGCAGGCGTGCCCAGCAACCCCTGGTCCGTTCCCCGGAGGACGCTCCGGTCTGTGAGACCAGTAGGGGAAACCCTCGGTCCGTTCCCCCGGGTCACGCTCCCGGGGTGGTCTGGAGGTGGGTCGGAGACCAAGTCTCCCTCCTTCCCGGGGAGGGCTGGTCAGGCAGCCGCTCCCAAAAATAGCGCAATAGCGTTCGATTTGTCCTAGCCATGTGGTTTGTCTTGCTTACTGTATATGTCTGTGCATTGGCTGTTCTTTTTGTTTGGGCTGAAATCCTTGCACGCATGGGTCAACAAATAACCACCCCTTTAAGTCTCACTCTAGATCACTGGAAGGACGTTCGAGAACGCGCGCGCCACCTCTCAGTGGAGGTTAAAAGGAAACAATGGGAAAAATTCTGTTCCTCAGAGTGGCCGGCCTTCGAGGTCGGCTGGCCAAGGAACGGCACTTTTAACCTCGATATTATTTTACAGATTAAGGCGCGAGTCTTTCAGCCAGGATCCGATGGACACCCTGATCAGGTGCCCTACATTACCACGTGGGAGGATCTTTCACGTAACCCCCCTCCCTGGATAGAACCCTTCTCCTTCCCGACGGAGCCCATACGGACCCCGATACCCCCTCCTCCTATCCCGGTTGTGCCAACCTCCTCCCTATACCCTCTGAAGGAGATTCGAGATCCAAAACCTGACAAGCCACCGGTTCTTCCGGCTGATCAGGACTTTCTGCTCTTTGACTCTCCCCCACCCTATCTTCCCAGCCAGCCTGCTCCCCCGCAGGAACCCCCACAACAACCAGAGTGGGATGTGCAACCTTCTGCACCATCCCCTGATTCCACGAGGGCAGGGGAAGAAGTCTCAGCGCCTTCCCCGCCCTCCAGCCGCCTGCGCCTCCGTCGGGGGCAGGCAGGGGGCTCGGGAAGCGTCTGGACTTCTCAGGCTTTTCCTCTTCGCTCGGTGGCTGGCCAGATGCAGTACTGGCCATTTTCTGCTTCCGATCTTTACAATTGGAAAACCCATAACCCCTCTTTCTCTCAGGACCCTCAGGCTCTGATTGGGCTGATCGAGTCAATTTTATTGACTCATCAGCCCACCTGGGATGATTGTAGGCAGCTTCTGCAGACCCTCCTCACTACTGAGGAAAAGCAGCGTGTCTACCTTGAGGCACGGAAAAACGTCCCTGGAGCAGATGGCCGACCGACCCTACTGCCAAACGAAATCGAGGAGGCGTTTCCCTCAACCCGTCCTGATTGGGACTACACCACCGTTGCTGGTAGGGAGCGACTTCGTCTTTACCGCCAGATTCTCCTTGCGGGTCTCAGAGGGGCTGGAAAGCGCCCCACCAATTTGGCCAAGGTACGTGCAGTAGTGCAGGGGGCTGAGGAAACGCCGGCAGGCTTCCTAGAAAGATTAATGGAAGCCTACCGTATGTACACCCCGTTTGACCCCCTGGCAGAGGACCGGCAGGGAGATGTAATCATGTCCTTTATAGGACAGTCAGCGCCGGACATCCGCAATAAATTGCAGCGGCTAGAGGGGCTTCAGGGGTATACTATACAAGATTTAATGAAGGAGGCAGAAAAGATTTACAACAAAAGGGAGACCCGAGAGGAGAAGGAGGAAAGGATCCGCAAGGAGCAGGAGGAAAGGGAAGACAAAAGAGACAAAAGACGTAATCGAGAGCTTAGTAGAATTTTGGCCACCGTAGTGCAGGATACAGAAAGGAGTAGACCAGGACAGAATAGGGACTTGGGAGACAAACGAAAGCCTCGGGTGGAAAGAGATCAATGTGCCTATTGTAAAGAAAGAGGACACTGGGTCAAAGACTGCCCGAAGAAAACACAGGGACCAAAGAAGAGACCAGTTCCAATCCTGTCCCTGGAAGAAGACGACTAGGTGAGTCAGGGCCAGGAGCCCCCCCCCTGAGCCCAGGATAACCCTTGAAGTGGGGGGCAGACCGGTAACCTTCCTGATTGACACGGGAGCCCAGCACTCGGTACTGACTTCAGAAAAAGGGCCTTTAAGCTCCAAGACTTCCTGGGTTCAGGGGGCAACTGGAGGGAAGTTATATCGCTGGACAACCAATCGAGAGGTCCAGTTAAGTACAGGACTTGTGACACACTCGTTCTTACTAGTGCCAGACTGCCCCTACCCCCTCCTGGGCAGGGACCTACTCTCGAAGGTAGGAGCCCAAATTCACTTCCATGAGAAAGGAGCTACCATCACAGACTCAGGAGGGCGGCCCCTCCAGGTATTAACACTACGCTTGGAGGACGAACACCGATTATTCGAGAGGCCCTCGTCCACCATGGCTCCCCTGGACCCCAAGTGGCTCACAGATTTTCCTCAGGCCTGGGCAGAGACTGCGGGAATAGGGCTGGCCGTCAACCGGCCTCCCTTGATCATAGATCTGAAGCCCACGGCCATTCCCGTGTCAGTTCGTCAATATCCGATGGGCAAGGAAGCTAAGGAAGGTATCCGCCCACATATCCAGAGACTGTTACACCTAGGCATTTTAAAACCTTGTCGTTCACCTTGGAACACCCCCCTACTACCAGTAAAGAAGCCTGGTACGGGTGACTACCGCCCGGTACAGGACTTGCGGGAGGTTAACAGGAGAACGGAGGATATGCATCCCACAGTGCCCAACCCCTACAATCTGCTAAGTACCTTGCCTCCGACCCACGTATGGTACACTGTGTTAGATCTAAAAGATGCATTCTTTTGTTTAAGACTGAGCCCTCAGAGCCAATCCATCTTTGCTTTTGAGTGGAAAGACCCAGAGACCAGGTTTTCAGGACAACTCACCTGGACAAGGTTGCCCCAAGGATTTAAAAACTCGCCTACCTTGTTTGATGAAGCTCTGCACCTAGATTTGGCCGACTTCCGAGTCAACCATCCGGACCTGGTCCTCCTGCAATATGTGGACGACCTCCTCCTTGCCGCTGAAACTGAGCAGGACTGCCTAAAAGGTACCGGGGCCCTGCTACAGAGACTGGGGGAATTGGGCTATCGAGCCTCCGCGAAAAAGGCCCAAATATGTCAGAAACAGGTGGCCTACCTAGGCTACCTCCTAGAAGGAGGGCAACGGTGGCTGACGGAGAGCCGAAAAAGGGTGGTTGCTCTAATTCCACCCCCCACCGATGCCAGAAAGATGCGGGAATTCCTCGGGAGTGCGGGATTCTGCCGCCTTTGGATTCCTGGGTTTGCGGAGCTGGCAGCCCCATTGTACCCCCTCACGAAGTCCAATGCTCCCTTTCAATGGAGAGAAGAGCAACAGCGGGCGTTTGACAACATAAAAAAGGCCCTATTGTCAGCCCCAGCCCTGAGCCTCCCTGATATGACCAAGCCCTTCACATTATACGTGGATGAGAACAAGGGAGTGGCGAAGGGAGTGCTAACACAAATGCTTGGACCCTGAAAAAAGCCGGTGGCGTACTTTTCAAAAAAGCTAGACAATGTAGCGGCCGGCTGGCCTCCGTGCCTCCGCATGATAGCGGCCGTGGTAGTTCTGGTGAAAGACTCGGATAAATTGACTCTAGGCCAACCTCTCACCATAGTGGCACCTCATGCTGTGGAGACAGTTATCCGCCAGCCACCAGATCGGTGGCTCTCAAATGCTCGGATAACTCATTACCAGACTATGTTATTAAACTCAGAGCGGGTCCGGTTTGGGACTGCCACCTCTTTAAACCCGGCCACCCTGCTCCCGGAACTGGGGCCCCAGGCCCAGGTAATCCATAACTGTCACCAAATCCTGGCTGAGGCCCACGGCACTCGAAAAGACCTAACCAACCAGCCTCTGCCGGATGCCGAAATGACCTGGTTCATGGATGGGAGCAGCTTTCTACAGAACGGTGAGCGGAGGGCTGGGGCAGCGGTGGTGGATGGAAAAACTGTTATCTGGTCAAGTGCCTTAAAGCCTGGAACTTCTGCTCAAAAAGCCGAGCTCATAGCCTTAACTCAAGCTTTAAAACTGGCACAAGACAAAAAGGTCAACATTTACACAGACAGTCGGTATGCATTCGCCACTGCCCATGTACATGGGGAGATATACCGGCTAAGGGGCCTCTTAACCTCGGCAGGCAAGGACATTAAAAATAAGCAGGAAATCCTAGATCTTCTACAGGCCCTGTTCCTGCCCAAAAGGTTGAGTATAATCCATTGCCCCGGGCACCAACGAGGAGACGACCCCGTAGCAAGGGGAAACAGGATGGCAGACGAGGCCACTAGGGCGGCAGCCCTGAGCCAACAGGTGCTCCCGTTAAAGACAACTGAGCCCACCCAAGTATCGAGGGAACCACCTTTCCTCTATTCGGACCAAGACTTAGATACGATCCAGCGGCTCGGTGCAGAGTATGATGAACAAATAAGGGTTTGGAGGCTCGGAGAGAAAATAGTCCTGCCACACCAATTGGCTAAAGAAATAATTACCAGCCTCCATCAATGGACTCATTTGGGACACAAAAAGTTAAAAGCAGCCTTACAGGAAGATAGGCAGTCTTATTACATCCCCGGACTTGACTCTTTAGTCCAGCAGGTGACTGAATCCTGTGTTCCGTGTGCCAAGGTAAATGCCAGACACCTCAAGCTCCCGGAGGGAGCTAGGGTAAGAGGAGACCGACCAGGAATCAACTGGGAGGTCGATTTCACTGAGATAAGGCCGGGCAGTTATGGGAATAAGTATCTTCTAGTTTTTGTAGACACCTTCTCCAGATGGACTGAGGCATTCCCCACAAAACGGGAAACCGCCCGGGTGGTCGTCAAGAAGATCATAGAGGAGATCTTCCCCCGGTTCGGCTTGCCTAAGGTAATCGGGTCCGACAATGGCCCAGCGTTTGTCTCCCAGGTAAGTCAGTTGGTGGCCAAAGCATTAGGCATAAATTGGAAATTGCACTGTGCCTATAGACCCCAAAGTTCAGGACAGGTAGAAAGAATGAACAGAACAATTAAAGAGACCTTGACCAAATTAGCGTTGGAGACTGGTGTTAAAGACTGGGTCCAACTCCTCCCTATGGTGTTGTTCCGGGTCCGAAACACGCCCTCTCATTGCGGGCTGACACCATACGAAATCCTTTATGGAGGGCCCCCACCAGTAGCAGGCTTGCTTGACCTTGCCAGTGACTCCGTTGCCGATGCCCCTAAATTACAGGCCCGGTTGAGAGCGCTCCAGATCATCCAGAACCAGGTCTGGAAACCTCTTGCAGCAGCCTACCAACCCGAGACGACAACCATCCCATATCCTTTCCAAATCGGGGATGCTGTGTATGTCCGAAGGCACCAATCTAAGACTCTAGAGCCCCGGTGGAAAGGCCCCTTCACTGTGCTGTTGACAACTCCCACCGCTCTCAAGGTCGATGGAATCGCTGCTTGGGTCCACGCCTCACACGTGAAGCGAGCACCACCTCCCCAGGGCCCCGAGGATCCGGATAGACCAGCCAAATGGAAGCTCCAGCGCACTCAGAACCCACTCAAGCTAAGACTTTCAAAAACTGTTTAATATTTATGATGTTCCTGGCCTTTCCCCATTGTTTTTCCAATCCCCATGCTCCACAATTGTTAACATGGGACCCAACCCAGTCCAGCAAGAACAGAGTTCCCTCCCTCCAGTGAGGCAGGCTCTCCCCAGGCCACCCCTCCCGCCAGCCACCCTTTCGCCTAGCTTGGCAAGTTTAACTCCAAACGCTTCAAGCCCCCGTACAACCGGACAGCGGCTGTTTAACCTTTTGACAGGGGCCTTTCTGGCCCTCAACCAGACCAATCCGGAGCTGACCGAGTCCTGCTGGCTATGCCTAGCCCCAGGTCCACCTTATTACGAGGGCCTCGCGGTCCCCAGGACCTGGAATGGCACTACAGAGGCTTTTCCTTGTCCAAACCCTGGTGCTGACTCAACAGTACCAGTGTCAAGCTTTAAAGACCTCCGAGGTCCAATAGATTTTAGGATTAAAATCTGTCCAAAAAGAAAAGGAGGGAATGAAGGACCCTTATGAGGGAGAGGGACAAGAAACTAGGCCTGGGCAAATATCAGGGGCTTCTTAAGAGGTTAGATGTTCCCCAGAGTCCAGCGGGCAGGACGTTCTCTGGGAAGGAAAAGTCAATCCCCTTCAGAGAACCTCTAGGCATGCCCAGAGCAGAGCTGCCACTCCCTTTCGGAGACTCTCCTCAGCACTCTCCTCAGCACTCTCCTCAGCACTCTCCTCAGCACTCTCCTCAGCACTCTCCTCAGCATTCTCCTCAGCACTCTCCGGTATGCTAATTGTCCCTCCGAACCAGCCAATCCCGTGCCACCTCTGCATTCCATATGCTAATGGTCCCTCTGAACTGACCAATCCTATGCATGCGCATTAGGAATATGCTAATTCGTTGCCTATATAACCTGTGTGAAACTGCCGCTCAGGGCTCCTCACTGCCTGAGGTGGGGGCCCGTTTGCGCAAACGTTCAATAAAAACCTCGTGCTTTTTGCATCAACTGGTCTGGAATCTGGATCTTTGGGCGTCCTCCCGAGCAAGTGGGCATCTCTGCAACTGAGAGGTCCAACAAGCGAATGGAAACAGAAAATAAATAGAAGAAATAACAAGGAAATAAAAAATGAAGTGAGATTTTTAAATAAAATGCACACATAAAAAGCAAAAGTTTGTGGGGGAGAAAAGAGGAAAAACAAAACAAAACAAAACAAAAAGAACAAAATAAAGGGTACTAAAAAGAACAGGCAAAACAACAGGATATCCACTACACTAATTATTAAGATTAATACTATTCACTATGCTAATATTTTGAACAAATAGTATATATGAATTACACTATACTCACAGTGGTTCATACAAAATAATCAAAAGTGATGAAACAAAAACATGGAAAACTATAACAGAAAGTAAACACCAGCTCTTGTAACTAAACTTACAATACTAATCCTCCAATGTAAATAACATGATTACAGATTAGAAAAAAATAAAGTTGATATACCCTAATTAAACAATTAGATAATGAAAACGGGAAAGTAGTAGAAGATTTGACAAGAAAAATTAAAACAGAAACGAGGAGATATTGAAATGAAGTAAAAATGCACAGATAAGTAGTAGAAGATTTTGGTGGAACGGTGAGAACAAAATGAATAGAACAATAAAAGAACAAAATAAACAACACAGTAACAAGTAATAGACAAAACAGCAAAATATGGAAAGACACATGGCCTTGTCCAAGTCTCACTGGTCAGCATCCAACTGCTTCCTGGAAGAAATGGACAAAATCATCCGCCAAGTCAGGGATTCAAATAGGCAGCTGGAATGACATCACAATGTACCTCCCAACATCACAGCAAGAAATGGACACATCACAGTTGGGGATACTCCATGGCAGTTTCCAGCAATATCTGTCCATTTGATTAAAGAGAAAGTAACCCCAGAAAATCTTTGCTTAGGTTAGTGATAGAAATTGATATTTATTTTTTGCAAAATTAACACATGTAGAATGTTTCAATTGCCTCCTAAAGTCTACACCCCAAATAGCCTTTCCTTCCTCTTTAACATCTGAGTGATAGGTCCCAACATGATGGGACCACTTCCCTGGCATCATGACACTACCACAAAATGTTGTTGCCCATGACAGCTCAGGTGCATTGTTCATATCTGTAGAGCTGAGCGGGAGATGTCTTCCATCATTTCCCCTATGTTCATGCTCAGATTGCTCATTGGAATCCCTGGAGGACCACGAGGCAGTGGGCTGATGTGGTCCAGAGCAGAAGGCAAAAAAAAGTGCAAACTGAAGAATCTGTAGCCCACAAAGCTATGCTTCAAATTGTAGGGAGTAAAACAAGATATTCCCAGAGATTTCAGTGCTTTTTTGCTATTGTAACAAGACCTTGTCTTGGGTATTTGAAAATTTTCACACTGTTCTCAAGGCTGGGGAGAGTAAAATTGAAGACCAGCAGATCCAGTAATTTGAAAGGGCTCACTTTCTGCTTCTATGTTGGTGCCCTCTTCAAAAAACTGATAATGAAATGGAAGGCTGGAAGCCTGCTATTTACCATATGTGTAAGAGTTGAAAGGGAGCATTGTACCCCTTTAAATACACCAGTATGACTGAGTTCAACATGCAAACATTAGGGAAAAGATGGCCCCTTTTTGAAGTGTCCTCACAAGGTGGAAGAAGTGAGTGGACCCCTCCAAAGTCCCTGCAGAAAGTCCCTCATCCTGGGTCTTGTGTTGAGGTGCACTGGTTAAGCTGCACTCTGCAATGCCAGCATCCCTCTACGTGCACCATGTTAAGCTGCACTGTACTGCCGGCACCTCTCTATGTGTGCTTTAAAGATTCAATAAGTTGGGGGGCTAGGGAATGATACAATGAAGTTTGTGCTTTTGGAATGTTCCTGTTGGGATGTTAATGCAGAATCTATAGTAAAAACCTCTTCAAGACTAGAGCCACTAAGAGGCCCTGAAGTGATAAAGACCTAGAGCCTAGGTCACAGACCCAACTGACTGAACAGAGGGAATGAGAGAGCTGCAAGCCCCCAAGATGACTCTTCTAAAATGACTGAAAAACACAGAAGTGCACCTTAGAGAACTTTGTTTTTGAGAATGAATATTTATGAATATTCATAATGAAGAAGAAACTCAAAAATCTAAATAAAAAAAATTTGACTTGTATAAAATGGGCAAATAACCTGTGCAGATATTCTCAAAACAGGATTTACAAGTAACCTACAAGTAATGGAAAAATGTACAATGTCACTAATCATCAGGGAACTGAGAATCAAAATCACCATCTCATTCTAGTTAGAACAGTTTGATCAAAAGATAAAAGTAATGAGTTCTGGTAAGGGTGTGGGGAAAGGGGATCTCTTGGTAGGAATGTATATGACTGTAGCTATTATGGAAAACAATGCAGCCAATCCTGAGAAACCTAGAAAAAGCACTGCTATATGCCTCAGTTATCCTACTACTTATGTGTATCTATGAGTTGAAAGTATATTGAAGAGACATGTGCACTCATGTGTAATGTTGTACTATTCACGGTAACCACGATGTAGAACCAGGTGCCCATCAACTGCAGAATGGATAATGAAAATGTGGTATACACATGCAAAGGAATGTTAACAGAGTGGGAGGCCAAGGCAACTTCTACTACTTTCCTAGGCATAGCAGAAAGCTGCATCACAAGATGAGTAGCTGGGACTAGAACCAGTTCCCATATGGGATGCTGGTGCTTCATTCCAGTGCTTTAACCTGATGTGTCACAGTGCAGGCCCCCAGGCATACTTCTAAGGGTACAGTTCAGAAAGTTTCCATAGGACTCCAAATCCCATTAAAATAGATGGTAAAACTCCCATCGTAATTGTTCAACTGGAGGCCAGTGCTGTGGTGCATTAGGTTAAAGCCGCTGCCTGCAGTGCTGACATCCCATATGGGCACTGGTTCCAGGCCCGGCTGCTCCACTTCCAAACCAGCTCTCTGCTATGGCCTGGGAAATCAGTAGAAGATGGTCCAAGTGCTTGGGTTCTTGCACAAGCATGGGAGACCCAGAAGAAGCTCCTGGCTCCTGGCTTCAGATCAGCTCATCTCTGGCCATTGTGGTCATTTGAGGAGTGAAACAGCAGATGGAAGATCTTTCTCTCTTTCTCCGGCTCTACCTCACTCTGTAACTCTTTCAAATAAATAAAATAAAATTTTTAAAAAATGTTAAAGGAACATATTATGTGTTAACGTGAACATATAGATAGGATTAAGTGTTAACGAAATCACATGAATAGCATCAAGTGCCTGGTAATAATAATAGAATTAAAAAGGAGGGAATGTCCAACATGAGAAGCAGTCCACATAGCAGACTTATAGAATGATAATCTCTTTAAGTAACACTCTGACCTCAGAATCAGTCCTTAAGGAATTTGGATGTGTCTGAAAAGTCCATGAGAACATCTCAGACATGGAAAGCCAAGACACTGTGTCAAAAAATATCCTACATGAAGGATCGCTGTGACTGTGACCCCACTAGAAAAAAAGGAGCCATCAAAAATAATGTACTTTTCTCTGAAGGGAGGAGAGAACTTCCACTTTGTTTATGGCCTTGTCTAAATTCTGCCAGAGGTTGTGGTATTAAAAGCCTTCCATAGCCTTGGCAGCTCATGGCAAGAGCCTCGGGTAATCACTGATGTCATAAGAGTGTTAATTGTAAAATTAACAACAGAAGTCTCTGCATTTACTCTCCATGTAGGAACTCTGTCCTTAATGAGCTGTACTATGAGAATTAACTGCAAAACTTGATCTCAAACAGTACTTTATACATTGTGTGTGGGGATGCACACTGTTGAAATCTTTACGTAGTATAGAGTTGATCTTCTGTATATAAAGTTAATTTAAAAAAATAAAGAAGAAAAAGTATGAGATAGAGGAAATAGGAGAGCTGGATAGGGAGGTGGAGGTGGAGAGAGATACCCTTTCTGCTAGTTTAATCCCCAAATACCCATAGCACCTGGGCTGGGCCAGGCCAAGGCCAGGAGTTGAACTCCATCTGTGTCTCCCATATGGCAGTCAGGAACCCAACTCTAGGCCATCATCTTCTGCATCCCAGGCACATTAGCAGGAAGCTGGATCAGAATATTTTAAAATTCCATCCCAGCACTCCAATATGAGATGTGGTCACCCCAAGGGCAGCTTAACTCCTGCAAAATGCCCATCCCTGAATGCTATCACATTCTTAAGCACTGTACAGAATATTCACTATACTTTTTATAGAAATATAATTTATACTAATCTCACACACTGCAACTTTGTTAAATTTATTAACTGAAATGGACTTTCAGTGAACTATTTAGTATTCTTTTATACTTTGGATTATATATTTGTCACAAAAAATCAAGTTTTATTCCTTGCTCTGCTGTCCAAAATCCTTTTCCCCGTTTTCACATTACTTTTTTTCAGCAGAAACCTTCCTTACGACATTTGAAAGACATGCACAAGAAAATATTTGAGTCTTGTGGCCAACTATTTGGGGAAATCATTTTGCATTCCTCCATTACATGCAATGTTTACTGTAGGCTTTCCTTAGGTGTTCTTTTTAAGATTTTGATATTTTATACATTTTGAATGAAAAGAAAGAAACAGGGACAACCAGAGGAAAGAGAAAAAGTGATTTACACACAGAGATCTCTCCCATATGCTGATTTCCATAACAGATCCTTGCAACATCCAGAGCTGAGTCAAGGCCAGAGCCAAGACATGGGAACTCAGTGTAGCTCTCCCAGATGGGTGGCATGAACTCAAACACTTGAGACGTCACCATTACCTCCCAGGATCTGCATTAGGAGGAAGTCAGGAAATAGAACCTGAAATTAAACCCTTGCACTCTGATACAGAACTTGGGATTTCCTACATGTATGTGAATTACTAGACTCAATTCCTGCTCCCCACAGGTGATTTTTATCTAGTTGTGGAAATTTCCTTCACATCTTAATTTGCTTAGGGTTTTAATCATTAATGGGTGGTGAATTCAGCCAGATGATTTTTCTTTTAAGATGATCACATGCTCTTTAAATTCACATTGTGTTTTTTCTTAATATGCATTATTTTCTGTCTTCTTTCTTTCTGAGATACTTATTTTCAAAGAACTTTTTGAGGAGCCCTCATATCAACAAATTCATTTTATTTAGCACCAAGATTTTTATTAATTAATATTTATATTAATTAATATGGTGGTTCTTGCATCAATTTTGATAATTTTTATTCTTGTAGGTGTTTGGTCATATTCCATGTTTCTGAATTTTCATGGAAGTTGTGGGAAAAATAAAGTGAAAGAAGAATGCACAGGACAATCTGCCATCACACTCTACTTCAGTTTATTCCGATGTACCACACAGAAAATAACTGCTCTATGCGCTACTCAGTTATTTTATGAGACAAATGAAATATTGTGCATAATGTAAACTGATATATTGTGCCATCTGGCTTTAGGTTTTACCAACATGACAAACTGAGGGTACATTCTCTTTTGTGTCAAAATTTAGATAATGGACATTAAAACAAGAAAAAAACATAAAATTGTATGAAGAACAACATAAACATGTTGATCTGATGAACCAATGCTTAAATCTAATATGTTACACAGCATCCCATTTACATATATTTATATGTAAGCATATAGTATTTTAAATGAATAAAATATCAGGGCGCATAGGTTAAACCACTGCTTGGGCCCCTCGCATTCTATTTGGCGTGCTTTTAGACCAAGTCCTACTTTGCTTCCTACCCAGCTTCTTACTAATGCACACCCTGTTAGGTGGAAGATGAGGACTCAAGTACTTTGGTCTCTGATACTCACATTGGATACTCAGATGGAGTTCCTGGCTTTTCACTTCAGCTTGGCTCAATCCCAGCTTCTGGGCATTTAGTCCTCTCTCTCACACTCTCCTTCTCTGTCATTTTCTTTCTGTGTTACTTCACCTTTCAATTAAATAAATAAGATTTGGAAATTCAAAAAAAATTTCAAAATATTTAAAATAAGCATAATGATTCACTTTAATAAGGATAAATTTATGTATTTAAAACTATAATAGGTGATATTAAACTTATCACAAACTAATTGTTAGTATATTGTAAACATATATATAAACATATAAATAAGTAACTTTACTAAATTGACAAGATATTAAAATACACTTATAGACAATATTTTAACCAGTTCACACAGAGAGAAAACATTATTTCCAAATAGGAAGGCATTTGAAACTTTCAAGGTTTATGGGTCCAGTCATGTCATAAAGGCATAAATCTAAAAATCCTGTATTCTATCATCTATGAAACAATAGAAAAATTACCAATTAAAGTGTTACCAAGAAGTCATTTAGACACATGAAAATTTTACTGAAGATCATCTTACATTGCATTGCCCCAGAATTATTTTTCAGGAATCAGAAAAGTATTAAGTGGGGATTGTGATTATTGCAGTCAGAACATGAAATCAGATAGATAATTCAGCTAAGAATTCTTACAAAATTATCTTTATAAAACAGAAAAATATTAAATGTGAAATGTGACATATTCCAGAATTGTATGAAATGCCAAATTATTTATAGATTCGTATAAAACATAGGTTTGTATAAAGCATAAAATTATTTATAACACATTAAATATATGTCATCACTGTGAAATCGTTATCAGTGTAAAGTATATTACTTGGTCATTAGATGTTCCAAGATAAAAAATCTAGTATTTCTTTTATTTAAAAAAGATTTATTTACTTGAAAGTCAGAGTTACATAGATTGAAGGAGAGGCAGAGAGAGAGAGAGAGTCTTCCATCCCCTGGTTCACTCCCCAGTTGGCCACAATGGTCAGAGTTGTGGCGATCTGAAGCCAGGAGCCAGGATCTTCCTCCAGGTCTCCAAGTGGGTGCAGGGGCCCCAAGACTTGGGCCATCTTCTTGTGCTTTTCCAGGCCATAGCAGAGAGCTGGATCAGAAGTGGAGCAGCCAGGGCTCGAACTGGCACCCATATGGGATGCCAGCACTACAGGTGGTGGCTTTACCCGCCATGCCACAGTGCTGGCCCCAGAAATCAAGTATTTCTTATGACATCATGTTGTCTTGCACAAACTATCCCTGTGAAACATTCCACTCTGTGTGCATTTGATGTATACATGCATATGATAAAACATATACTGCATGTCCCTCAAACTCTTACATTACAACCATTATGCTTACTTCCCAGTACAAAAATCAATAAAATGTGCAAGATCATCAAAAGGAACATTGGAGAATTTCCCAGAGCCCAACATAAATCAAAACAAAAACTGAGAGGACAAATCAAGCTGAAGGACTATTTTTTCCCCAGGACAGTGGCTAAATACTTGAGCTTCAAACCCCTGTGGGTAAACCAGCTTTCCCTCTGGCGAACTGGAATAAATAAGAAAATATGCCAACTCGTGACTATCCAAAGGCTAGGCATAGCCAAAGTATGCACTAAATTGGAACTAATGAAGCATACAAAAAAATAAGCTACTAGAACTGAGTTTCAGATTAGATAATGGAATTACATTTCAAATATTTAAATAAATATCAGAAAATGAAAGAATTGAAATAATAATGAGCATGAGAAATAAGAACAAGGAACAGAAATATTGATCATATTTGTAAAAGAACAAAATAAACATAAACATTTGAAAATTGTAATAAACAAATATACAATACAGAGTTTAAACATTAAGTTAAACTCAGGTTTTCCATGTCTGAAATGCTCTCATGGGCTTTTCAGCCAGATCTGAATGTCTTAAGAGCTAATTCTGAGGCCAGAGTGCTGTTTAGTTCATTTGTCATTCTATGAGGCTGTGGTATGGCCTGCTTCTCATGTTGGATCATTCTCTCCTTTTTCATTCTATCTATTGTTATTACCAGACACTTGGTCTTATTTATATGATCCTATGACACTTAGTCCCACATATATGATCAATTACACACTTAATATGATCACTTTAATATGTGAGATGGC
The DNA here is from genome assembly GCF_033115175.1 of Lepus europaeus. Taxonomy (NCBI): domain Eukaryota; kingdom Metazoa; phylum Chordata; class Mammalia; order Lagomorpha; family Leporidae; genus Lepus; species Lepus europaeus. The sequence goes on from NC_084847.1 coordinate 22,575,524, forward strand.
ATTATTACTACCTAGCTTAATGGGATTTGGTGTGCCATGACAAGTTTTTAGTTTACCCTTAGGGGTAAGTCCCTGGGAATATGTGCAGAACTGTACAGCTCCTCTCTCTCTTATTCCCACGCTTATTTTTACTGGGGCTTATTTTCAATTGACTTCATACACCTCTGATTAATTCTATGCTAAGAGTTCCACCAATGGTATTAAGTAGAAAAAATAGAAATAATAATAAAATAAAATAATAAACTGTTATTTGTCAGTCAAGACAAAGGATGTTCAAGTCATTGCTTCTCATAATATCAACTTCACTTCTACAGATTTCCTTTTAGGTGCTCTTTTATTTGTCACAGATCAGGGAGAATATATATTATATGTCCCTTTGGGACTGGCTTATTTCACTAGGTATAATGTTTTTCAGTTTCATTCATTTATTTTAAAATGACTAGATTTCATTTCACAAATGAGAGAAATAATACATTTACATTGATGACAGAAATTAGTATGTAAGCTACACTTGAATAGTTACCTATTTTAAAAAGAATAAAAAAGAATAAAAATATTTTCAAATATAACAATCATAAAAGATTTGATTTGCTACGTGTATTTCTAAAGTATTCATATTAATAGTAACAAAGGTCTAGACAAACATTTTTTATCATCAACAAAGGCACAAGACAAACATTTTTATCATCGATCCATTAAAATCAGAAGTTTTGCATGGTATATTGTGCAAAATATTGAGTATACTCTTATCAGAACGGATAAGAACCAATGAACTGACAGTGGCTTAGACAATGACCACAACACATTGAACACCAAAGATAACTGAGTCATATGACCACAGTAGAAGACTGAGCTTTCAAATTATATCACAGAGTGATAATACAGTAGAAAATATAAATTTGGTTATATGACAACTAGAATGAGAATGAATAAGACACATTTATTTGTATCTTTAGACTTAGAGAAATTATACAATTATGAAATATATTAACCCAGTAAAACTATTCATAAATATCTAACACAAAGAGACAAAGTATTGATATCAGCATTTCACGGTATTAAAAAGAGATAAATAAATAGAAGTATTCAAACAGAAATAAATGTTGCACTGCATAACCAAGCAAGAGTAAAATTGGAGAACAGAGAAAAAGAAATACACCTAAACAATGAACACAGCCCTTAAATAATTCAAAAAAGAGAGATACAAAAAATATCATTGCTTTCTGGTGAGGATGTGGGGAAAAAGGGACACTAACCCACTGTTAGTGGGAATGCAAACTGGTAAAGCCACTATGGAAGTCAGTCTGGAGATTCCTCAGAAACCTGAATATAACCCTACCATACAACCCAGCCATCCCACTCCTTGGAATTTACCCAAAGGAAATTAAATTGGCAAATAAAAGAGCTGTCTGCACCTCAATGTTTATTGCAGCACAATTCACAATAGCTAAGACATGGAATCAACCTAAATGCCCATCAACAGAAGACTGGATAAAGCAATTATGGGATATGTACTCCATAGAATACCATACAGCAGTAAAAAACAATGAAATCCGGTCATTTGCAACAAAATGGAGCAATCTGGAAAACATCATGCTGAGTGAAATAAGCCAGTCCCAAAAGGACAAATATCATATGTGCTCCTTGATCAGTGACAACTAACCGAGCACCAAAAAGGAAACTTGTTGAAGTGAAATGGACACTATGAGAAACAGTGACTTGATCAGCCCTTGTCCTGACTGTTGATGAACAGCTTAATACTTTATCCCTTTTAGTACTTTTTTGTTCTACTTAATACTATTGGTTGAACTCTGTAATTAACACACAATTATTCTTAGGTGTTTAAATTGAACTGAAAAGCAATCCCTGTTAAATGCAAGAGAGGTAATGAGGGAGGGAGGAGATGTACAATTTGGGACATTCTCAATCTGACTTGGCCCAAGTGGTAGAGTTAGAAATGTGCCAGGGGATTCCAATTCAATCCCATCAAGGCGGCAGGTACCAATGCCATCTAACTAGCCAAAGTGATCAGTTTCTGTTCACAATTGATCATAATGATAGGACTAAGAGTCAAAGGTATCACACAAACAAGACTAATGTCTACTAATACTAACTGGTAGAATCAAAAAGGGAGAGAACGAATCAACATGGGAAGTGGGATACACAGCAGACTCATAGAATGGCAGATGTCCTAAACAGCACTCGGGCCTCAGAATCAGCCCTTAAGGAATTCAGAACTGGCTGAAAAGCCCATGAGAATATTGTAGGCATGGAAAGCCAAGACACTCTGGGAAAAAAAAAAGGACCTAAATGAAAGTTCTCTGTGAGTGAGATCCCAGTGGAAAGAACAGGCCATTAAAGAAGGAGGTGCCTTTCTCTGAAGGCAGGGGAGAACTTCCACTTTGACTATGACCTTGTCTAAATAAGATTGGAGTTGGTGAACTCAAAAGGCTTCCATTGCCTTAGAAGCTCATGACAAGAGCCTAAGGTGATCACTGATGCCATAAACAAGAGTGTCAATTGTTAAGTCAACAACAGGAGTCACTGTGCACTTACTCTGTCTTTAATGTGTTATACTATGTGAATTAATGGCATAACTAGTACTCAAAGAGTACTTCACACTTTGTGTTTCTGTGTGGGTGCACTGTTTAAATCTTTACTTAATATATACTAAATTGATCTTCTGTATATAAAGATAATTGAAAATGAATCAATGTGAATGGAATGGGAGAGGGAGTGGGAGATGGGAGGGTTGCCGGTGGCAGGGAAGTTATGGGGGGGGGGGGGGAAGCCACTGTAACCCAAAAGCTGTACTTTGAAAATTTATATTTATTAAATAAAAGTTTAAAAAAAAAACAAGTACATGAGCTGCCAATCACAGTGTGCACTAACACTAACCTGGATCAGAAACAGAGGCAAAATTTGCACCTGGGCACTCTAATATGGGATGTGGGCTTCCCAAGTGGTACTTTAATTACTGAACAATATGCCACTAAAAGACAAACATTTCTGTCATCAACTTATTAAAACAAAAAGCTTTTCCATGATATATTGTGCAAAACAATGAATATTCTCTTATCGGAACTGATAAGCTGTTCTGTACTCATAGTGGCATAGACATGGAACACAACACACTGAACACCACGATGACTGAATCACATGTCCACATTATGAGGGAGGTGGATAAGATGATAAAGTCCACCCAGTACATGACCAGTATTTAGTGATAGCCATCAGATTGGTCTGGGTCACATTGGAAGATGCCATTGTGTGGAAGAGTGTGCTAGTACTGAAACACAAACAGATTAACCATATGAAAAAGAATAAGTAGAAGATGAAATGCATGTATTTATACTTAAACTGTGCTGACCAGGAGGTGCTAGGACTGATGGTGATGGCCTAGATGATGCTCAGGAGGCAGGTGGTGCAGATGGAGAGGCCCCTCATCATCCTGTTTACGTCGAACAAAGCCTTACACTTGAATTCAGTCCATACATTCAATGACTCAAACAGGCCTGGAGAGTGCAAAAACAGCATAGTAGTGAGCAAAGCAATGTGGACAAAGGCCAGGTGACAGCTGGTCAGGTCAGTGGGCTTTGGCCGCCTATCCAGCAGGATTGTGGAGATGTGAGAGAGGAAGAGGAAGGTGTTGGTTGAGATTCCAATGCCAGCTTGATAAAGAATACACGTACCTGCCCCCTCCACAATCCACTGCAGATGGATGTCTTCCCATCGTAGCATGGTCGGAACTGAAGAGTGGCTGAGCGAGGATTGATGCTGGAAATGACTAAACTGGATGGAGCCCTGGGGAGGTCTAGGGATGAGGGAGAAAGAAAAGGAGGAGGTTTAGATTCAGATATGGCTTGGGAGAAGGCACAGTGTCAGGATGATTCTGTGCCAGAGAAGGATTTGTTTTCAAAACCATGACAGTCAGAAGCAGCACAGCTCTGCCCAGGACATCATCACGGCCTGATGTTTATATTAACAGTGTCATTGTGAGGCTCTGTGCCACCTGATAGGGGCACTGGCAGACACACATCTGATTCCTCTCTGTACACAGCAGGTAATTAATAGGTACTGGTTGGATGAGTGAGCCTAATTCTTCCCAGCCCCTGAGACACCACTGAAAACTGAAGGTCTGCACTCCCTTTTGTAGCTCCCAGGATGCACTGGAGAGCAGAGAGGGGGTGTGCTGTGAGCAGAACACAAGCCTGTGCGCTGCTCCCAGCACAGGCACAGGTGGTGTCAGGTCCTGAGCCTTAGGCTTCCTGGGTCTGGTTTCAGAGACAACCAAATTCAGGTGACAGTGTGGAAGCCTTCCCATTCTGCCTGTATTCAGTTGCTCTTGCAACACAATCAGGTGGAGGTGGGGTGAGAACGAGGCTCCCATCACCTGGACCGCATGGCTCTCAGAGAGGGAACCCTGGGGAAGACTGCTCCACTCCACAAAGAACCTGTCCCACCTTCAAGTGTGACACTGTAGGTTTGGATGAGAGCTTCTGTAGCACTGTGTAATGAAAAAAGGCTCTGGAGAAAGATAACAGGGTGAAATGGAGACAGGACACATTGCAATGCTAGTGCAGCCTGCTGGATGTGCTACCTCTGAGGAGTCCCTGGCTCACCAATGCTCAGGTACTTAAGCCAGGCCTTGCACAGGAACAGGAAAAGCATGCCGGTGATCAATTCTGTATTGGCTCCACCAGGGCCTCTCAGATCTCAAGGGTCATCTGAAGTAGAAAGTATTTAAACTACAGGACAAGTGACTCTCTTCCTTCTATTTCTCAGCTCTCTGGATTCTTAACTTGCTATCGTTCTGTGAAGGGGGCACCATTTTATCTTCTTCAGATTTGTAATAGAAATTCTCCCCATTTCCCTCTTGCTCACAAATAAGGCTTTTTCTCCGTTCGTTGAGGGTGGGGCCCTCAGTGCTGGCTCCTGAGAGGGTGCTGACACTCTGGGACCCGAGTCTCCTCCCCCTCCTGCACACTCCAACTGCCCCGCATGCTTGCAGAAGGGAGACAAAGCCACGTCAAAGGCCCTGGATGCCAGGATGACCTTGAGTCCGTGGTCACCCTCACCCATCCCTTTCAAGGCCCTCAGTGGCTTCTGCACAAACAGGCCCCCTCATGTGGCAGAAATTTCTAAGAGGAAGCAGAAAATCCACACATGTACTGACCTGGGGCACTCTAGAGGAAACGGTGGATGAGGTGGTCAGGCTGGCCCCCACAGCGGTGACAGCTGCTAGGTCGATAGTGTAGGTTGTCGGAGACAACCGTCCTTGGATCTTGTATTCATGTGTGCTGCTGTTCAGTCTGTGCATGAGACATGAGGCGTTCTTCCCACACACCTCCCAGAAAACCTGGTAGCGTGGTAAAGAAAAGGCGAGAGTGGAGCCAGGGCCTCCCGAAGGCCAGGGCTGAGGCCCAACACCAAGTCCATGTCTCTGCAGGTTTGGAATGACAGGGAGCTCAGAGAGGTCTACTGGAGATGCGACAGAACCAAGAGCCCTGGTCAAGGCCCCTCCCTCTGCCTCCCACAGATATTGAAACCACACCCCTTCTCAGACCAAATGGCCCGTCTGCCCCCCAGGCAGCAAGCTTCAAGGGGATAGGGGCCTGGCTTATATTTTGGTATCCTCAGTACCTGCTGCACAGATGGAAGAATGGTCACCAGCCGGCTGAGTTCTACTTAACATTCTCCTGTCACATTATGGAGGTGTTTAGTATCTCTGTTTTCACAAGCTGATGCTGTCAGTAAACAGAGCCCCCCACCAGTGCTTGCCCTTGGCTTGCATCTAACCTGTAGAAATGCTCTGATGCTGGCCCTGTGCAATGACTGCACCTGTCCATTCTGCCAAGCACTGTGCCTGCGAAAGTTTTGTTTCACCCGAGTGCACGAGATTTGCTTCCAGCTCTGCTTCTCCCATTTTTGAATGCCTTGTTTTCCTTGGAAAATTTAATTTCCTATTTAGTCCGTTCACTGGGGCCTCCTGATCACAGTTTATTCCACCTTGCATTCCATGGTGATTCAGAGCTTAGGGAAGAAAGATCCAACTAGCTCCAGAATCAAGCCCCTCGGAGGAGAGTATGTGATTAGGGAGTGCTTAAAAGGGGCTTGAAATGGAAGGGGCTTGAGATGGAAAACGCTTACAGACTCACAGCAGAGGAAAATCGCTAAGCACACTTGCGTTGCCTTCTTTTCAGGCAATAAACTCGGCAACACTGAGGCACCAGCACGTGTCTTAAGCTTCCTTCTCATTCTGATGAAAGCAATAAATATACTGGAAAGGTGCACTTGCAGGAAAACAAGAATGTACAGGAAAGCATTTGGGGACTTTAATATAAAAAAAAAAGACCCACTGCCCACTTGCTGTCCCCACAGCCTTCATGGAGCCCGGCAACGTCCAGCACAGGCAGCAGTGTCTGCAGGCTGCGATGGTGCAGATGAGAACAGCAAAGGACAAAGCGGCCAGGGGCTGGCCCACAGCCCACTGCTCAGTGCCTCGGAGCCAAGAGCTGCCTGCAGCTCTGCTGACATCTGAGCATTTACCCCAGCCCAAGGGGACCACTGGACCAACCTCCTCTTGGGCCTAGTCCTGTTGGACCTCTCAGTAGAAGAGATGCCCACTTGCTCGAGAGGACGCCCAAAAATCCAGACTCCAAACCAGCTGATGCAAAAAGCATGAGGTATTTATTGTACGTTTGCGCAAACGGGCCCCCCACCTCAGGCAGTGAGGAGCCCTGAGCGGCAGTTTTACACAGGTTATATAGGCAACGAATTAGCATATTCCTAACGCATGCATAGGATTGGTCAGTTCAGAGGGACCGTTAGCATATGGGAGAATGCTGGCGAAGAATGCTGGTGGAGAGTGCTGGTATAAAATGCAGAGGTGGCACGGGATTGGTTGGTTCGGAGGGACAATTAGCATACCAGAGAATGCTGAGGGAGAGTGCTAAGGTGTTACAGGATTGGCCGGTCGCAGTGACATCATAAGTGTGCGCCTAGAGACCCTCCGAAGGGAGGGGCAGCTCTGCTCTGGGGCGCGCCCAGAGGTTTCCTGGAGGGGAGGGGCAGTTCTGCTCTGGGCGTGCCTAGAGGTTCTCTGAAAGGGATTGACTTTTCCTTCCCAGAGAACGTCCTGCCCGCTAGACTCTGGGGAACATCTAACCTCTTAAGAAGCCCCTGATATTTGCCCAGGCCTAGTTTCTTGTCCCTCTCCCCCATAAGGGTCCTTCAGTCCTTTGCCTCCTCACAGTGTTGGAGCAGGCAGGCTAGCTGGGCCAACCACTCATGGCCACCTCCTCCCACTTGCCCCAGTGCTGGATCTCAGCACCTTGTTCCCCTCTCCTGCCCAGCCAACACTGAGCTGCTCCCTCTCAAGGGGTCAGTCCTGAAACCACAGTGCTTTCTGGCAACCCTGTCTTTCTGGCTGCATCAGAAGGGGAGGGGGGACAACTGCATAATAGGAAACAAAAGCAAAACCTTCGGGCAATGAGCACTAACACCCCTGGCTGTGTTCTAAGCACTTCACAGATATTAGCTCATTTGAAATTCACCACACACCTTGGGGCTTGGGCCCACTGTTATCCCCATTCTACAAAGGAAGAACCCAAGGCTAGAAACCAACAGCCCTGCTTCACAGCCAGGTTCCTCCTCCTGCCTCCCACAGCGCCCCCTCTCCCTTCCCTGGGGTCTGCAGGAAACTGAAAACCACCGACACTGGAAGGATTTGCTGGAAAATCTCCCAGCCATTTGGTACTTGGCATGACCTCAGAATGCACAGGAGGAAGCAGCTCTGTTAAGCACTTCCATCTTGCCTTCCAGAAAATGTTGTTTAAAACCTGCTCTTCATCAACATTTACTAAAAGGCAGCATCTTGTTCACCATGTCAACTTGGAGCAGAAACACAGCGATTCCAGGGTCTTCATAGGTGCAGCATTGCTAGGATTTACGAGCATCAACACTGATAACACAGCCTGCTCAAGTTTTTATGGATACAAACAAAAACCCAAGGGACAACTCGAGAGCCCAAGCTGCTCAGGAGGAACGAGAAAAACAGCAACAGAAAGTGAGCACTGGCACGGCCCGGGTAACAGATGGCATGGGCTGCGCATGAGCCACAGATGGCAGAGTGGTGATTTGTGGCCAGGAAAGATGCCCTCCAATTTACACACCGCTTTTGTGGACTGGGCCTGGTGAGCTCCAGAGGCCCTGGCCAGAGAGTGTTTCACCTGGCTCCAGCGAATGAGAGGAGAGGGTTGGGAGCCTGGAGCCAGGGCCCAGGGGCACCTTCAGCTTGGTGTTTTACTTTCTCCGAGTGGCTGCCTAACTGAAACTAACTGTTGGGAGCCACTGTGCTGGGTTCCCTGTGTAGGCCTTTGTTTAGACTAACCTTCAACTGTGTTCCTGTAAGGAGGAGTCACTAGAAAATTCCATGTGTACAGCTCACTGATATGGTTAGCGCCTGGCCATCTGGCTTCAGTGCTCTCTTTCTTGTACCTTGATAAGCATGTCTGGTAGCTGTGAGACCTCGCTGTAACTCCCTTTGTCAAATTGATACTGATTCCTGTGAAATTATTCCTTTGAACTATGTTGTGAGATGACACCTGCTTACCCTTGACTGTTACAATCCTTGCCTTGTATTATATAAGCTGCCTCCTTCTCCAATAAAGTGAGACCTTGATCAGAATACTGTCTTGGTCTCCCTTCTCGTGTCTGGTTTGTCTCTCCATTCAGGTCTGCCCTCCTCGTGTCCTAGTTGATTACCCCGCGGGCCGGGGCACTAACAACCAGAGGGGCTTCAGAAATAATTTTCTGTTGATCTGAAGTAAATTCTCCACAAGAGAGCAGTACATCACAAACTATCTGTCTGCATCCTGGCCCTCATGTGTCAGAGTTTATGGAAAGAGATTGGAAGATACTTAAATTTACAGTGGGAGCACAATGGGCAATTTCCCCCGTGGGTGTGAGGCAGCCTCCCGCTCAGTACCACCCTCTTGCTTCGGGCCCTAAATCAAAACCAAGGCAAGGGGGCTGTTTGCTGAGAACCCTGGCTGATAAACCTTCCCTTCCAACAGGATGCCCAGCTGCTGAGGGGTCCAGAGCAGAGGACTACCCTCTTGGGTGCTTATGTGCTCCCAGCACCTGCCTGCAATAGCAGCAAAGGGCATTACTGGGTGCCTGAAACTGGCTTTTGGATGTCCTGTTTGTCCACATGCATGGCTTTTCTTTGGTTGTACATGACGAGCTATTTTCTGCTTTCTGCACCAGACAGACCTCCGTGGTGCTGCCAGCAAGCTCCCTGGATACAGTGTGTTGGGGCTGGGGGGTGGCAGGGAAGAGAGGCAGTGCATCAGGTGCCAGTGGGGCTGTACCCAGGTCAGGGGTCAGAGGTGACTGTGTGGTGTCTGGCTACTGAAATGACAATTGTCCTGTTTCAGCTCTGGTGGGGCCTTCCCCTCCCAGAGACAGGGGCACAGGTATCTATCAAGCTCTTGGATACACAAGGCACACCTTAGGGTGTTGGCAAGGACAGAAAAGCACAGGCCAGCCAAGGTGAGATGGGTCAATGCGGCCACCTTGGGAACAGAGCATTCATCTGAAGAGCTGGCCCAGACTTCTGCTGCCCATGGAGGCACCGTCACCTCCAACCCTGGCCTCAGTGGGGAGGGAGACACTGGTGACTGAACCTACCTGAAAAGCCAAAGCTTCTAAGGTCAAGTTCCACAGTAGACAATAGACTGTTGTTTGTGACTGCAGGTATTCGTTTAAATACAGTGGAATGAGTTCATTAAGCCTTATTGGTGAGTACAAAAAGGATATCATAAATTGGAAGAATTGGCAACCACCACTTACCCAGAAAACATTGGCACCACTCAAAAGATTATGCCTGCAGCTTTCTCTGAGCTTTAAAACAAGGATGAAGCATGTGGTGTGCTCAGAAAGGGCGGCAGGGCCCAGCTGTGTGTGTCTGTGAGCATGGAAGACCTCTGCCAACCTGCCTGTCTCCCAGATTTCTAAACCATGGCAGGCTGAGCCAGAAGAGGCAACTGCGGCGAGATGGATTATCTGCTTCTCTTGCTCACACAGCCCTGCTTCTGAAATTCATGCTCAGAACGCCTCTAATTCAGTCCCAGGACTGGTTCCCAAGGGGTCTAAGCAGGAACACTTTGCACTTCTTCCCTGCATTTGTTTGCTGCTGCTGTGCAGCCAGGTAACTCGAACTCAAAACAGACTCACTGGCATGAAGAGCAGCAACTCACTCAGAAGACAGAACAGCCCAGGACCTGAGCCCAGCTCTGAAGCAAACAGACAGGAGCCAGAGGTCAGCTGTGCTGCACCACATGTGAGTACCTAGGGAGCACAGATAAGCACCCCGTGCGTGGGGGCCACATGGTCAGAATGCTGAGTAATGGTTACTGAAAGGAGAGGGATGCTGTCGGTGGCTGTGCTGCTCCTGGCCAGGCAGTGGCAGGCCACCTAGCACAGTCTGCCTCAGCTCATCATCCTGACTATCGCAGGAGGGACTGAGTTGGAGGCCTGAGAGATAAGTTAATGCTCCCACCTGACCCAGAGGAAGAAGGACCTCCCCAACTTCACCCAAGGCTCAGAACTCTGCTGGTTTTATCAAACCACAAGTTTTTATCTTCCACTAATGATATGGGATAAGGCAGGTAGCTAGATTAGGATCAGAGCTAGAGGCCATACCTTCCCTGCCCCATGTTATCCTATCCACCCACCTGTCAATCAGATGACCCTTTCCCTAGGATGTGCTTCCCCCTGCCTGGGACCTGGGGATAGTACCATGTAACCACTCCCCTTTCTAAGCTTGTAAGCTCAGTAAAGGGAAGAGTTCTCTCATTCTCTCTCTCTCCCTCCCTCCCTCCCTCCATGTGGACCCAGAGCAAGTAGGGCATGGAATTCTCCCTCTTTTCCCTTCCTGGCTCACTCTTGCTGAGTAATGCCCAAAGGTGTGTGTGTTTTCCTCACCTTCTGAATAAACCTGATCACCTGGTACACTGTGTGTGTGCCTGTACTTAGAATGTTTCTCTAAGTAAGGGGCAAGACCTGGCACAGGAATTCAGGCCCAGCCTGGCCCACAACACTAGGACTGAAAATGAGCTTTAACCTGAAAGCTTTTCCAGAAACCTTTGTCATAAAATGAAATCACTGGAAACCCCGTGAGCGGTGGGCTGTTTCCCCCAGGGGTTCTGGAACCAGGAGAGGTGAGGTTGCTGTGAAAGGGCAGCTGGTGCCCACCCTCCCCGTGCTCAGCTCCGCACCTCCACCCAGGCTGCTCACTGTCTCTTGTCCTGAGGGTCCTATGGGGAGGCTTGGTGGGGACAGTCAGGAGCCCTCTCTTTGCCCTGCCTTTGCTGCACACTCAGACAGTAGGCTTCCAGTGCACATCTGCGGAGTGAGGGAGGGAAAGGCCTCCTGTCCTCATCTGTACGAGGGTCACAGCACCTAGACTTACTTAGCACGCTGCTCTGGGAGTTGAGTGAAGTAAATTCATGTGAGTGAGCACATCAGTAAATGACTGACTACCACTGGTCAGAGACTTCCAAGGCTTGGGAAGACAGCACAAGGAGAGTTAACCTCCAAACACAGAGGTTGGCGCCCACGGGGCAATGTGCCCATAATCCGGGCTGGCTCTCTGGCTCTCTGGCTTCCCGCCACATGGCCAGGAAGACTTTCTGGTTACCCTCAAGAAGGCCCACTGGGAGCAGTTTCCTTGCAATCAGTATTTGTCAGAATAAACTTTTTTTTTTCTTTTTCAAAGAACAGGAGCACTCACCTGTAATGATGCCATTTTTTCTCCAGGGGGTCCTGCCAGCTGACCTTGAGATATGTCCAGGATCTCTGTGAAGCTCAGATGACCCACTGTCCCTGATTCTACCAATTAAAAATAAAAGCATCTGTTAACACGATAGCCCAACTCTCTTTTGATCTGATTTGCATGGAAGGGTCTAACTACGCACAGGAGTGGAGAGCCAGGGCCAGTTGAAATGTGCAGGGAACATCAGAAGAAATGCAGGAGGGATGAGAAAATTCAAGGCGTCCCAGCTGTCATCACATAAATCATTTTGCCTGGCTGCATCCCAGCCACACAGAGAGCTGAAGCCGCTGAAGCTGAAGCAGAAGCCGGGGATTCATACACAGTTCCTTCTTTGTCCTTGATCTAATGTAAGTGGAGCAGTCAGGCCAGCTGGATCCTGAAGGCAACTGCTCCACAGAGCCCCTCTGGACAGCTGTCTGCAGCCCTGGGTCTGGCCTGGGAGGGGCTCTGAGAAAAGCCAGGGTAGGGGAGCTACCTATGAGATACCACCTGTCACCACCCCTCTCCCTCCCAAGGGATTCTGGGACAGGGCTTGAGAAAGAACATTCTCAAGTTCCAGCAACAGGGGCTTCCTTTGCCTGGAGTTTCCAGGAGCTTCTTTGCAGCACAGCCCTCTGCTGGCCTGGGAGGCTGCAGCAGTCGAAGTTAACACCGGAGTCAGGGCTGGGCTCAAGAGCTGCCTGCTCTGAGATCAGCTTTCCAATGAAATGCCCCAAGCCTCAGTTTCCTCACCTGTGAAATGGGAAACATAAAAATAACTCGGCAAGGTAATTGTGAGGATAAAATTCAATAAAATGCAAATCAGCCTGCCCTGGTGTTATGAAAATGTTCACCTGTGGGGAACCGCAGGCTGGCCACCTGTGAGAACCTCCTCATCTGCATAGCTTGCAGCAATCGGTCGACCACAAGGCCCACAAAAACAGCCAGGTGAAACAGATGAAACAGAATGGACTCTGCATAAACAACTAGGAGGAACCCGGTGAAACAGATGAAGTTGAGGCAGGACGGACTCTGCATAAACAACTAGGAGGAACCCAGTGAAACAGATGAACTTTCGACCTGAGACTATACACGCCCTTTCATCTGATTGGACGATACCAGTGTGAACTGCACGTGAAGAGAGCCGCTATTGGCTGTGCAGCGTTTGCTCCACGGGACTTGGGGTATAAAGGGACATTGGGAATGGGGTTTGGAGCTCCTCCTCCTCTTTTCTTCTCCCCCCCCCCACTCTTTTCTTCTGCCCCCACAAGTAAAAGTTCCTTGAGAACCGAGAAACAGTGACCGTGTCATGATTGCGTTGGACCCTTGCTGGCGAGGGTCCGACATTCACCAAACATGAGCTGCTCACATTATCAAGCAGAAGCCTGTCCTCAGACTAGAAATTGCCTCTGGAGGGTAAAGACACCCAGGTCCAAGCCCTGACCCCCAGCTCAATTCAGTGCAACAACCTGCAGTGTGAGGCTTTCCTGTCTCAACACAGGGACAGCAAGACAGGGAATGAGTCCCCTACAGCTGGAGAGAACCTCATCCTCCAGCTCACCTGGCTCAGGGTTCTGCACTGCCCCTGCCATGGTCTGTTGTGGCTGGTCTGCCCCGTGTGCTGGCCAGAAGGGATAAGGTGGCACTGGGGAGAATATGACGAGGGCTGCATTCCCACAGATGCTGGTTGCTCTGCAGCCTGCCTTGACACCTACACAGCCCTGTACAGATGCATGGGGTCAGGGGAGCAGCTCAAAGAGGAAATGTTCATGGGCAGGCTGAGGTCTTAGGGTCAGACAGGGCTGGTGTGAAGGGGAAAGGAGAGGTGGCTGCACACTCACAAGGCCAGGCAGTGTGCAACTACTGGCAGGCATCCCCAGGCCCATCCACTAACCAGAAAATCCAGCTGCTCAGCTCAACTGGTACTGCTTTCCCTCTCACCATCACAGCTCCACCTAAAGCCTACTCCGTGGTACCCAATTCAGCAGAAATACAAGACACAAATCACAAGTCAGGGAGAAAGAAAGCGTGGCTGGAAGGCAGAATCGGAAACACTGAAAGGAGGGAGGGCACCTGCGGAAGAGACAGGGACTCACTGTCTCTGCGCACATCAGTTAGGTGCCTGCCCTGGCCAGGGTGGAACAATAAATACCCACCTCCCTCCTCATGGGCCTCTCACGAGGCCACTAACACTTTTCCAATGATAAAAAAAAAAAGCGACCCTGTTTTAGGCTGAAACCAGGAGAGCAGGAAGCTAAGGGTGTGGTGGTGGTCCCCAGGGTGGCAGTGTTTGCAGGATCCCCAGGCGGAATAGCTGGGCTATTCTGACCCCTGCTGGCCTTGCTTGTGCAGACAGCAAATTTGTAGAATTCAATACCTTAGCACCACCCTGGGACTTGGGCAAAGCCTTCTAACACAACTCATAATTTTTCAAAAATAGTAACAGCTTCAGAAAACATATTCGTCTGCTAAAGTTTTCAGAAGACTTTTCAGGAAAAGGCTCACACGCTGACAAATTTCACTTTTTGAGTGTGAAGACAGTGGAATGGAAAGGCTGTCAAGGCTGTCTCGTCCTCCCCCGACTGTGAGCTTCCAGAAAGACAGCCACAGATTTCTGAACTGACTTGTTCTTTCTCGAATGGAGGAGCAAGCAAAGCGTTTTGCTCCTTTCACATTCTCAGTGCTTCTGCTTCCTGGATTCCTGCCCTAGCATGTGACCCTTTAGCCCTGCTGGAACCAGCTGGCAACATCTGGGCTTAAAATTTGTCTTCTGTTTCTCTTTACTGCCCCCTCTCTCAATGACTTCTTATCTCACTGGAGCCCTGGAAAAGCAGGCCTGCTGGGTGGAAGTAGCTGCAGCACCCCTGGTGAGAGAAGGACAGAGGCCATTTCCCCAGCACCCAGACTTTTCTTTTAAAGGCTTTCCCTCACTCAAATATAAAAACATAAGAAATACAAGCAAGAGCCTCAGACCTCAGATGACTTCAGCCTTCCGTCAAGCTTTCAGAGTGACATTTCACGTTGACATGGATGCTCTATCCTTCTGAACAGGAAGAACAGGCTCCAAGCCCATCAAAATCGTGATTCAGTCAGAAAATTCCAAGAACATGGCATAACTTTTGGCTTTTCCTGATGTGAGGGTAATAAGATTTATGACTGAAAAGCAACCATTTATATATTTAATATATATATATATTACATATATATACACACGCACATAGATACAAACTTTTTTAGAGCATTCATTAGATATTCACAAACATAGAACATATCCTATACCATTACACAAACCATAGCAAATTTAAAAGAACTGAAATCATGCCATCTATGTTCTATGTCCATCATGGGATCAAATTAGAATCAATGCCAAGAATCAACTGAATAGTCTTCAAAGACATGGAAATCAAACAGCATACTTATAAATAATACAAGAGTCAAAGAGGGAGTTTTACAAGAAACAAAATACATAGAACTGAATGAAAATGAAAGAACAGCTTACCAGGATTTGCAGATGCAGCCAAAGCAGCACTGAGATGGAAATTCATAGCCACTGAATGCTTACAGTAGAAATTAAGGAACACCTCAAATTAGAATAAAAAAATCCACCACAAAATATAAGCTAAGTGAACCCAACGACATATATAAATAATTAAATACCATGATAAAGTGAAATGTATTCCAAGTAGACAAGGCTGTTAACATTTGAAAATCAATCATAGTAATCCAACATTTCAATAACCCAAGAAGCAAAAAAAAAAAAAAAAGTTTGTATCAATAGTTAAAGTGGAAGCGGGGGTCGGAGCCAAGATGGCGGATAGTGAGGACGTGTGCCTTAGTTTGGGAAAATAAACTTTCATAAAAGTGGAATTACTGTAGCCTCAGGAAAAGACTCAAGAAAAAAACTGCAGAGGAAACGCTTCCGGATCTTGTGGATGAGACACAGAGGACTTACAGGGAACCCACCGCGTGGAAAACCAACCGAGACGAGCCGAGCGGCAGTGGCGGGAGAGGAGCCAGAGCCATAGAATCTCGCCAGCGCGGGAACCCAGGAGGGTAAGACAAAGACCTGAGAAGTCCGAGACATTGGGGGGAGGGGGAACAGAGGCCTCTCCCTTCACTCACCAAGCAAAACAAAGAGCACCGCGATTTTACATATGTAAAGCTCAGCCAAACTCAGTATCTTTAGTGAAACTGGAGAACACATTGAGGGCTGCATAAACCCTGTGTATGGTCCCAGGGGTAGATCAAACGAATACTCACAGAGGCCAGATTTCAACTACCCTCAACTCCACTCCCAACTGAGTCAAAAAAAAAAAAAAAAAGAGAGAGAGAGAGAGAGAGAGAGCGAGCCAGCAAGGAGCAAGTAATCTGGGAGAGTCACTCTTTACACAGCCTTAAAGCTCAAGAAACAAGCATAGCTCTCTGGCCACACCCATCACAGCCCCTAAGGCTCCAACAAAGCAGACAGCTCACTTAGAGGCATAGTATAATGAGAGAAAAAAACAAAAACAAAAACACCACAAATTATCTCTAACATGCCAAGCAAGAAACATAGAAGCGGAGGTACCAAGAACAAGGAAGGCACTATGATGCCCCCAAGTGAACAAGACACGCCAATGCAAGATTATGAAGATGAAGAAATAGAGGAAATGCAAGAAGCAGATTTCAAAAAATTGATAAGAACATTAAGAAGTTCTCAAAAAAAAATTCTTGAACTACAGAAATCCTTAATGGACAAGGTAGAAAATCTCTCCCGTGAAAATGAAATATTAAGGAGGAATCAAAATGAAATGAAAAAACTAGTGGAACAGGAATTTGCGATAGTGACAAAAAACCACAATGAAATGAAGAACTCAATAGATCAAATGGCAAACACATTAGAGAGCCTTAAAAACAGAATGGGCGAAGCAGAAGAGAGAATATCGGAATTAGAAGACAGAGAACAGGAAAGGAAACAGTCAAATCAAAGAAAAGAAGAAGAATCAGAAATCTAAAAAATACTGTCAGGAATCTACAGGATACTATTAAAAAACCCAACATTCGGGTTCTAGGAGTTCCTGAAGGCATGGAGAGGGAGAAAGGATTAGAAGGCCTTTTTAGTGAGATACTAGCAGAAAATTTCCCAAGTTTGGAGAAGGACAGAGACATCCTAGTACAGGAAGCTCAGAGAACACCTAATAAACATGATCAAAAGAGATCCACACCACGACACGTCGTAATCAAACTCACCACAGTGAAACACAAAGAAAAGATCCTAAAATGTGCAAGAGAGAAACGCCAGATTACTCTCAGAGGATCTCCAATTAGACTTACAGCTGACTTCTCATCAGAAACCCTACAAGCCAGGAGAGAATGGCGAGATATAGCCCAGGTACTAAGAGAGAAAAACTGCCAGCCCAGAATATTATATCCTGCAAAGCTCTCATTTGTGAATGAAGGTGAAATTAAGACCTTTCACAGCAAACAGAAATTGAAAGAATTTGTCGCCACTCGTCCAGCCCTGCAAAAGATGCTTAAAGATGTGTTACATACAGAAACACAGAAACACGGTCACCAATATGAAAGAAGGTAAAGGAAGGAAACCTCACAGCAAAAGATCACAGGAATCTCAAACCAGATACTAGAAAATATCTTTGGCAAATGGCAGGGCAAAGTTACTCCTTCTCAATAGTCACATTGAATGTTAATGGCTTGAACTGTCCAGTTAAAAGACACCGATTGGCTGATTGGGTTAAGGAACAAAACCCATCCTTTTGCTGCTTACAAGAAACCCATCTATCCAACAATGATCCATACAAGCTGAGAGTGAAAGGCTGGAAAAAGATATACCACGCCAACAGAAATGAAAAGAGAGCAGGCGTAGCCATCTTAATATCGGACAACATAAACTTTACCACAAAAACTGTTAGGAGAGACAAAGAGGGGCACTATATAATGATTAAGGGATCCATTCAACAGGAAGATATAACGATTATCAACGTATATGCACCTAATTACAGGGCACCAGCTTATTTAAAAGACTTGTTAAGGGACTTAAAGGGAGACTTAGACCCCAATACAATAGTACTGGGGGACTTCAATACTCCACTCTCAGAGATAGACAGATCAACAGGACAGAAGATCAACAAGGAGACAGTAGATTTAAATGACACTATAGCCCAAATGGATCTAACAGATATCTACAGAACATTTCATCCTACATCTAAGGACTTTACATTCTTCTCAGCAGTACATGGAACCCTCTCTAGGATTGACCACATACTAGGCCATAAAGCAAGTCTCAGCAAATTCAAAAGAATTAGAATCATACCATGCAGCTTCTCAGACCACAAAGGAATGAAATTGGAAATTGGCAACTCAGGAATCCCTAGAGCACGTGCAAAACACATGGAGATTGAACAACATGCTCCTGAATGAACAATGGGTCATAGAAGAAATTAAAAGAGAAATCAAAAATTTTCTGGAAGTAAATGAGGATAACAGCACAACATACCAAAACCTATGGGATACAACAAAAGCAGTGTTAAGAGGAAAGTTTATATCAATAGGGGCCTACATCAAGAAATTGGAAAGGCACCAAATAGATGAGCTTTCAAGTCATCTCAAGGATCTAGAAAATCTGCAGCAAACCAAACCCAAACCCAGTAGGAGAAGAGAAATAATTAAAATCAGAGAAGAAATCAACAGGATTGAATCAAAAAAACATTACAAAAAATCAGCCAAACGAGGAGCTGGTTTTTTGAAAAAATAAACAAAATTGACACCCCATTGGCCCAACTAACTAAAAAAAGAAGAGAAAAGACCCAAATCAATAGGATCAGAGATGAAATGGGAAACGTAACAACAGACACCACAGAAATAAAAAGAATCATCAGAAATTACTACAAGGACTTGTATGCCAGCAAACAGGGAAATCTATCAGAAATGGACAGATTCTTGGACACATACAACCTCCCTAAATTGAGCCAGGAAGACATAGAAAACCTAAACAGACCAATAACTGACACAGAAATTGAAACAGTAATAAAGGCCCTCCCAACAAAGAAAAGCCCAGGACCAGATGGATTCACTGCTGAGTTCTACCAGACATTTAGAGAAGAACTAACTCCAATTCTTCTCAAACTATTCAGAGCAATCGAAAAAGAGGGAATCCTCCCAAATTCTTTCTATGAAGCCACCATCACCTTAATTCCTAAGCCAGAAAGAGACGCAACATTGAAAGAGAATTATAGACCAATATCCCTGATGAACATAGATGCAAAAATCCTCAATAAAATTCTGGCCAATAGAATGCAACAACACATCAGAAAGATCATCCACCCAGACCAAGTGGGATTCATCCCCAGTATGCAGGGATGGTTCAACATTCGCAAAACAATCAACGTAATACACTACATTAACAGACTGCAGAAGAAAAACCATATGATTCTCTCAATAGACGCAGAGAAAGCATTTGATAAAATACAACACCCTTTCATGATGAAAACTCTAAGCAAACTGGGTATGGAAGGAACATTCCTTAATACTATCAAAGCAATATATGAAAAACCCACGGCCAACATCCTATTGAATGGGGAAAAGTTGGAAGCATATCCACTGAAATCTGGTACCAGACAGGGATGCCCTCTCTCACCACTGCTATTCAATATAGTTCTGGAAGTTCTGGCCAGAGCTATTAGGCAAGAAAAAGAAATTAAAGGGATACAAATCGGGAAGGACGAACTCAAACTATCCCTCTTTGCAGATGATATGATTCTTTATTTAGGGGACCCAAAGAACTCTACTAAGAGACTGCTGGAACTCATCGAAGAGTTTGGCAAAGTAGCAGGATATAAAATCAATGCACAAAAATCAACAGCCTTTGTATACACAGGCAATGCCACGGCTGAGGAAGAACTTCTAAAATCAATCCCATTCACAATAGCTACAAAAACAATCAAATACCTTGGAATAAACTTAACCAAAGACGTTAAAGATCTCTACGATGAAAACTACAAAACCTTACAGAAAGAAATAGAAGAGGATACCAAAAAATGGAGAAATCTTCCATGCTCATGGATCGGAAGAATCAATATCATCAAAATGTCTATTCTCCCAAAAGCAATTTATACATTCAATGCAATACCCATCAAGATCCCGAAGACCTTCTTCTCAGATCTAGAAAAAATGATGCTGAAATTCATATGGAGACACAGAAGACCTCGAATAGCCAAAGCAATCCTGTACAACAAAAACAAAGCCGGAGGCATCACAATACCTGATTTTAGGACATACTACAGGGCAGTTGTTATCAAAACAGCATGGTACTGGTACAGAAACAGATGGATAGACCAATGGAACAGAATAGAAACACCAGAAATCAATCCAAACATCTACAGCCAACTTATATTTGACCAAAGATCCAAATCTAATCCCTGGAATAAGGACAGTCTATTCAATAAATGGTGCTGGGAAAATTGGATTTCCACATGCAGAAGCTTGAAGCAAGACCCATACCTATCACCTTACACAAAAATTCACTCAACATGGATTAAAGACTTAAATCTACGACCCGAAACCATCAAATTATTAGAGAGCATTGGAGAAACCCTGCAAGATATAGGCACAGGCAAAGACTTCCTGGAAAATACTCCAACAGCACAGGCAGTCAAAACCAAAATTAACATTTGGGATTGCATCAAATTGAGAAGTTTCTGTACTTCAAAAGAAACAGTCAGGAAAGTGAAGAGGCAACCAACAGAATGGGAAAAAATATTCGCAAACTATACTACAGATAAAGGATTGATAACCAGAATCTACAAAGAAATCAAGAAAATCCACAACAACAAAACAAACAACCCACTTAAGAGATGGGCCAAGGACCTCAATAGACATTTTTCGAAGAGGAAATCCAAATGGCCAACAGACACATGAAAAAATGTTCAAGATCACTAGCAATCAGAGAAATGCAAATCAAAACCACAATGAGGTTCCATCTCACCCCGGTGAGAATGGCTCACATTCAGAAATCTACCAACAACAGATGCTGGAGAGGATGTGGGGAAAAAGGGACACTAACCCACTGTTGGTGGGAATGCAAACTGGTTAAGCCACTATGGAAGTCTGTCTGGAGATTCCTCAGAAACCTGAACATAACCCTACCATACAACCCAGCCATCCCACTCCTTGGAATTTACCCAAAGGAAATTAATTTGGCAAATAAAAAAGCCATCTGCACATTCATGTTTATTGCAGCTCAATTCACAATAGCTAAGACCTGGAACCAACCCAAATGCCCATCAACAGTAGACTGGATAAAGAAATTATGGGACAGGTACTCCATAGAATACTATACAGCAGTAAGAAACAACGAAACCCAGTCATTTGCAACAAGATGGAGCAATCTGGAAAACATCATGCTGAGTGAATTAAGCCAGTCCCAAAGAGAAAAATATCATTTGTTTTCCCTGATCGGTGACAACTGAGCGCCAAAGGGGAAACCTGTTAAGTGAAATGGACACTATAAGCAACAATGAACTGATCAGCTCCTGTCCTGACTTTAGATGTACAATGTAATACTTTATCCTTTTTAGTATTTGTTGTTGTTGTTGTTGTTCTAGTACTATTGGTTGAACTCAGTAATTAACACACAATTATTCTTAGGTGTTTAAATTTTAACTGAAAAGTGATCCCTGTTAAATCTAAGAGTGGAAAAAGAGAGGGAGGAGATGAACAATTTGGAACATGCTCAATCGGACTGGCCGCAAATGGTGGATGTGTTCACAGTCTCTTCTCCACCAAAGAGAATCCACAATTGCCATAATAATTCCTGTCTACTCAGTGCTTTGAAAGAGGAGGGGATCTTTCTTGCTGGAATGAGTGCACAGATATGTTAAGAATAATAAATGGGATGCGGAGAGAAGAAAGAAAATTGGACTGAGAGTAGAGCAATCTCTGAGGGAAAAAGGATGCAATATGTGTTGCAAGATACTGTGTATTTGGATCTGCTCATGGTTTCAAGAAGTGTAAATAAAGAATATTTTATTTAAAAAAAAAAAGAAATGTGCCAGGAGATTCCAACACAATTCCATCAAGATGGCATGTACCAATGCCATCGCACTAGTCCAAGTGATCAATTTCAGCTCACAATTGATAGCTCTGATAGGTCTAAGAGTCAAAGAGATCACACAAACAAGACAAGTATCTGCTAATACTAACTGATAGAATCAAAAAGGGAGAGAAAGATCCAACATGGGAAGTGGGATACACAGCAGACTCATAGGATGGCAGATGTCCTAAACAACACTCTGGCCTCAGAATCAGCCCTCAAGGCATTCAGATCTGGCTGAAGAGCCCATGAGAGTATAGCAGGCATGGAAAGCCAAGATATCATGGAAAAAAAAAAAGACCTAAATGAATGATCTCTGTGAGTGAGATCCCAGTGGAAAGAACGGGGCCATCAAAGAAGGAGGTACCCTTCTCCGAAGGGAGGAGAGAACCTCCACTTTGACTATGACCCTATCGGAATAAGATCAAAGTCAGCGAACTCTAAAGGCTTCCATAGCCCTGGCAACTCATGACTAGAGCCTAGAGAGATTACTGACGCCATGAACAGGAGTGTCAAATTGTTAAGTCAGCAACAGGAGTCACTGTGTACTTACACCCCATGTGGGATCTGTCCCTAATGTGTCATCTAAAGCCAAGTGATGCTATGACTGGTACTGAAACAGTATTTTTATACTTTGCGTTTCTGTGTGGGCACAGACTGATGAGGTCTTTTCTAATTATATACTGAAGTGATCTTCTGTATATAAAGAGAATTGGAAATGAAAAAAAAAAAACAACCTGGTGTTAAAATGGAAATGGCATAGAAAATTAATTAATTTGAAAAAAAAATTATGTAGGATCTCTGTCTTTAATGTGCTGTACATTGCTATTTAATGCTATAATTAGTAATCCAATGGTAGTTTTTTCACTTGATGTTGCTATATGGGCAAAATGTTGAAATCTTTACCTAATATATACTAAACTGATCTTCTGTATACAAAGAGAATTGAAAATGAATCTTTACATGAATGGAAGGGGAAAGGGAGCGGGAAAGGGGAGGGTTGCGGGCGGGAGGGAAGCTATGGGAGGGGGGAAGCCATTGTAACCCATAAGCTATACTTTGGAAATTTATATTCATTAAATAAAAGTTTAATAAAAAAAATAGTTAAAGTGGAAGCATGTAGAAAAAAAACCCCAAAATCTGTTCATGGTGAAACTCTCAACAAAGTAGTAATAGTGGGAATGACCTCAACTTGATTAAGAACATCTAGCAAGGCCGGCGCCGCGGCTCACTAGGCTAATCCTCCGCCTTGCGGCGCCGGCACACCGGGTTCTAGTCCCGGTCGGGGCACCGATCCTGTCCCGGTTGCCCCTCTTCCAGGCCAGCTCTCTGCGTGGCCAGGGAGTGCAGTGGAGGGTGGCCCAAGTGCTTGGGCCCTGCATCCCATGGGAGACCAGGATAAGCACCTGGCTCCTGCCATCGGATCAGCGCGATGCGCAGGTCGCAGCGCGCCTACCGCGGCGGCCATTGGAGGGTGAGCCAACGGCAAAAGGAAGACCTTTCTCTCTGTCTCTCTCTCTCACTATCCACTCTGCCTGTCCAAAAAATAAAAAAATAAAAAAAAAAAAACATCTAGCAAAGAAAAAAAATCATTCATCAGAGTGAAAGATCGAATGTTTTCCCTCCAAGATGGAGACCAAGCAAGAATATTTGCTGTCCCCATTCTTATTCCACAGTACAGGCACTCCTCAACTCACAATGTGGCTATGTCATGATGAACCGATTTTAAATTGAAGATATCCTAAATCAAAAACACACTTAATAACCCTTAGCAAGCTTCCCAGCTCAGTGACATAGCACACCATGGAGTGTTGTTTCCCCTTATGACTGTGGGGATGAAGGGCCATGGAGAGGAGCAGACTGCATCCCTTCAGCTGAGGAAATCATTCCAAGATCAAAACTCACAGTGTGATTTCTACCAATTATCCATCACTTTTTCACCATCCCAAGTTGAAAACCTGTACATTGAACAATTGTATGTTGGGGGTCATCTGTACTAAAAATTCCAGACACTGCAAATAAGGCAAGAAAAATAAAGGGAATACAGATTAGAATGGAAGAATGGAGGAAGGTGAGTGACTACAAAAAAGTAATCTGAAGAATGTTTGTGGTGTTGACATATTGCCCAGAACTAAATACACATACACACACATAAGAATATATAAGACTAGGAGAAATCTTTTTTTTTTTTTTTTTTGACAGGCAGAGTGGATATTGAGAGAGAGACAGAGAGAAAGGTCTTCCTTTTTTTGCCATTGGTTCACCCTCCAATGGCCGCTGAGGCCGGCGCATCATGCTGATCCGAAGCCAGGAGCCAGGTGCTTCTCCTGGTCTCCCATGAGGGTGCAGGGCCCAAGGACCTGGGCCATCCTCCACTGCCTTCCTGGGCCATAGCAGAGAGCTAGCCTGGAAAAGGGGCAACCGGGATAGAATCCGGTGCCCCAACCAGGACTAGAACCCGGTGTGCCGGCGCCGCAAGGCGGAGGATTAGCCTGTTAAGCCATGGCACCCACCTAGGAGAAATCTTAATCAGATTAGTGAATTGTATGTATGCCAGTATCCTGGATGTGATGCTATACATCAGTTATGCAAATGTAAGCTATGGGGAAAACTCTTGCCAGGGAATCTATAACAATCTCAAAAAGTTCAGTTACACAACAGCAACGAGCAGCTCACAGGTGAGTATGATAAGATCACCTGGGATCCATTAATACCAGCTGTAGTGCTGCTCTTTCTTTTTCTGCTGCAATGTGGGAGGGTCCTTAGTTTCAAAGGTCAAACAATTCACATTCTCTTCCTCCCATGTCCCCAACTGGACACAAACTTTGAGGCCATGGTGAGATGGGGTGGACTCTCACCACCACCAAGTGGTGGAGCAAACAAAGCGGAAGCCGGGTTGCTAAGAGGTCAGGAGATTACAAGAGGTTGGGGACTCCAAGCAATAGTATATCTGATAAGAAACAAGGAGCCAACTGTGCAACTCAGTGGGGCCACACAGTCACGGGCTGCTGATCTGGGGTGAAGAAGACCTGAGCTTACTTGTTGGGGAGGAGAAGTCAGTACGAAAAAGACTGAAATATGTAACACAGAGGGACAAGAACAGGGACAGGGAAGAAGACAGGAAGATGAGCAAGGAGGCTTGACCAAGGTCAGAATCTGCACCCTGGAAGGGTGAGGAGGACATGGTTGGTTTTGACCTCTGCAATGCCAGGGAGGAACACAGCAAAGCTGGCAGTACAAGGACAGAGAGCAGCACAGGGGAGGGTGAGGGACCCCTGCCCTTCAGCAGGGATTAGCACAGCGGCCCGGCTGCGATGGAGCTGGAGCAGAGACATGTGGCAGCTCTGGGTGACTTTAAAGAGTATCCTAGTTAGTGTGAAGCCTCCTTATAAAGGGAGCATGCACATTGGGTAGAACTTAAGAAATGCAGAGAGACACACAAATGTAAAAAATAACTGTAATCATACCCCAGGGAGACAACGACTCTTGCAATTGCTTGACATGTTTCCTCCATCATCTTTTCTTGGCTCATCCTGTTTTACATAAATGCATTTTGATAAAATTTGTATCTCATATAATCTTTCACTTAACATTATATAATGATCATTTTTCCTCAGAATTTTTGAACTTCAAAGTTTTGTGGTTTTAATAATGACACAATATTGTTTATATACTGCCAGTCAGTCCATAACTTTTTCAATCCTCCCCACTGAGACCATTTAACAGCAAAGTGAATCACAACTTATAATGGAGATATAATGGATGTGAATATCTACGAAACAAATAACACAGCAATGATTCTAAAGTAGCAGAAACAACAGGAAATGCAGGAAAAGAAACACTAATAAACAATGTCTCAGAATGAAACAGGTCAAGTGGCTGAAAAATAAGTAAAAATGCAGAGGACTCAAACAATGTAACCCATCAGGTCTAACTTATGAATGTTCATAGAGTGTTAGTGTAATCCCTTTCTTCTCAAGTGGATATAGAGCATTCATAAGCATTGATCAGAGTCACAAAGAAAGCATCAGTAAATTCCAAGAGCTAGAAATATACAAGCAGAAAATTTAGAAATTAAAAACAAAATAAAAACAAAAAGGACTTTCAACCTAGCAATTAAAAAAGAAATTATCTATTAAAGATCTGGGTGAAAATGTTGGACCTCTCAGTAGTAGAGATGCCCACTTGCTCGAGAGGACGCCCAAAAATCCAGACTCCAAACCAGTTGATGCAAAAAGCATGAGGTATTTATTGTACGTTTGCGCAAACGGGCCCCCACCTCAGGCAGTGAGGAGCCCTGAGCGGCAGTTTCACACAGGTTATATAGGCAACGAATTAGCATATTCCTAACGCATGCATAGGATTGGTCAGTTCAGAGGGACCGTTAGCATATGGGAGAATGCTGGCGAAGAATGCTGGTGGAGAGTGCTGGTATAAAATGCAGAGGTGGCACGGGATTGGTTGGTTCGGAGGGACAATTAGCATACCGGAGAATGCTGAGGGAGAGTGCTAAGTGAGAGTGCTGAGGTGTTACAGGATTGGCCGGTCGCAGTGACATCATAAGTGTGCGCCTAGAGACCCTCCGAAGGGAGGGGCAGCTCTGCTCTGGGCGCGCCCAGAGGTTTCCTGGAGGGGAGGGGCAGTTCTGCTCTGGGCGTGCCTAGAGGTTCTCTGAAGGGGATTGACTTTTCCTTCCCAGAGAACGTCCTGCCCGCTAGACTCTGGGGAACATCTAACCTCTTAAGAAGCCCCTGATATTTGCCCAGGCCTAGTTTCTTGTCCCTCTCCCCCATAAGGGTCCTTCATTCCCTCCTTTTCTTTTTGCACAGATTTTAATCCTAAAATCTATTGGACCTCGGAGATCTTTGAAGCTTGACACTGGTACTGTTGAGTCAGCACCCGGGTTTGGATAAGGAAAAGCCTCTCGCGGATAAACTGGAGCAACCTGTTAAGAATACATGAGCCGTCTCGTATAGTAACATTGTGGGTGACATTGCACAAGTGTCGGTGGGACAAGGGAGGATTTCCTACACAAGTACCTTGTCCCGACACCTCTGTAAGAGTGAGACGCGCCCGAAGGGGCAAGAGGCAATTATTTGCCTTTGTAGTGCCATTCCAGGTCCTGGGGACCGCGAGGCCCTCGTAATAAGGTGGACCTGGGGCTAGGCATAGCCAACAGGACTCGGTCAGCTCCAGATTGGTCTGGTTGAGGGCCAGAAAGGCCCCTGTCAAAAGGTTAAACAGCCGCTGTCCGGTTGTACGGGGGCTCGAAGCGTTTGGAGTTAAACTTGCCAAGCTAGGCGAAGGGGTGGCTGGCAAGAGGGGTGGCCTGGGGAGAGCCTGCCTCACTGGAGGGAGGGAACTCTGTTCTTGCTGGACTGGGTTGGGTCCCACTGACTGGGGACTGGGAGCCATACACGCCCCAATAGTTAAGACTATTTCCAGGGATTTTTGTCAAATTATCCTGGTCAGGTACATCCCAGGTATCTAACCCAGTAACCAGTTGACATACGTCCGGGTATAAGGTGGGCCACCATGCCCCGGGGGTATGTAACCCACTAACAGACCAGGCCACCCGTCCTGTGGAGGAAATTACTTCCCACGTTAACAATTGTGGAGCATGGGGATTGGAAAAACAATGGGGAAAGGCCAGGAACATCACAAATATTAAACAGTTTTTGAAAGTCTTAGCTTGAGTGGGTTCTGAGTGCGCTGGAGCTTCCATTTGGCTGGTCTATCCGGATCCTCGGGGCCCTGGGGAGGTGGTGCTCGCTTCACGTGTGAGGCGTGGACCCAAGCAGCGATTCCGTCGACCTTGAGAGCGGTGGGAGTTGTCAACAGCACAGTGAAGGGGCCTTTCCACCGGGGCTCTAGAGTCTTAGATTGGTGTTTTCGGACATACACGGCATCACCGATTTGGAAAGGATGTGGGATAGTTGTCGTCTTGGGTTGGTAGGCTGCTGCAAGAGGTTTCCAGACCTGGTTCTGGATGATCTGGAGCGCTCTCAACCGGGCCTGTAACTTAGGGGCATCGGCAACAGAGTCACTGGCAAGGTCAAGCAAGCCTGCTACTGGTGGGGGCCCTCCATAAAGGATTTCGTATGGTGTCAGCCCGCAATGAGAGGGCGTGTTTCGGACCCGGAACAACACCATAGGGAGGAGTTGGACCCAGTCTTTAACGCCAGTCTCCAACGCTAATTTGGTCAAGGTCTCTTTAATTGTTCTGTTCATCCTTTCTACCTGTCCTGAACTTTGGGGTCTATAGGCACAGTGCAATTTCCAATTTATGCCTAATGCTTTGGCCACCAACTGACTTACCTGGGAGACAAACGCTGGGCCATTGTCGGACCCGATTACCTTAGGCAAGCCGAACCGGGGGAAGATCTCCTCTATGATCTTCTTGACGACCACCCGGGCGGTTTCCCGTTTTGTGGGGAATGCCTCAGTCCATCCGGAGAAGGTGTCTACAAAAACTAGAAGATACTTATTCCCATAACTGCCCGGCCTTATCTCAGTGAAATCGACCTCCCAGTTGATTCCTGGTCGGTCTCCTCTTACCCTAGCTCCCTCCGGGAGCTTGAGGTGTCTGGCATTTACCTTGGCACACGGAACACAGGATTCAGTCACCTGCTGGACTAAAGAGTCAAGTCCGGGGATGTAATAAGACTGCCTATCTTCCTGTAAGACTGCTTTTAACTTTTTGTGTCCCAAATGAGTCCATTGATGGAGGCTGGTAATTATTTCTTTAGCCAATTGGTGTGGCAGGACTATTTTCTCTCCGAGCCTCCAAACCCTTATTTGTTCATCATACTCTGCACCGAGCCGCTGGATCGTATCTAAGTCTTGGTCCGAATAGAGGAAAGGTGGTTCCCTCGATACTTGGGTGGGCTCAGTTGTCTTTAACGGGAGCACCTGTTGGCTCAGGGCTGCCGCCCTAGCGGCCTCGTCTGCCATCCTGTTTCCCCTTGCTACGGGGTCGTCTCCTCGTTGGTGCCCGGGGCAATGGATTATACTCAACCTTTTGGGCAGGAACAGGGCCTGTAGAAGATCTAGGATTTCCTGCTTATTTTTAATGTCCTTGCCTGCCGAGGTTAAGAGGCCCCTTAGCCGGTATATCTCCCCATGTACATGGGCAGTGGCGAATGCATACCGACTGTCTGTGTAAATGTTGACCTTTTTGTCTTGTGCCAGTTTTAAAGCTTGAGTTAAGGCTATGAGCTCGGCTTTTTGAGCAGAAGTTCCAGGCTTTAAGGCACTTGACCAGATAACAGTTTTTCCATCCACCACCGCTGCCCCAGCCCTCCGCTCACCGTTCTGTAGAAAGCTGCTCCCATCCGTGAACCAGGTCATTTCGGCATCCGGCAGAGGCTGGTCGGTTAGGTCTTTTCGGGTGCCGTGGGCCTCAGCCAGGATTTGGTGACAGTTATGGATTACCTGGGCCTGGGGCCCCAGTTCCGGGAGCAGGGTGGCCGGGTTTAAAGAGGTGGCAGTCCCAAACCGGACCCGCTCTGAGTTTAATAACATAGTCTGGTAATGAGTTATCCGAGCATTTGAGAGCCACCGATCTGGTGGCTGGCGGATAACTGTCTCCACAGCATGAGGTGCCACTACGGTGAGAGGTTGGCCTAGAGTCAATTTGTCCGAGTCTTTTACCAGAACTGCCACGGCCGCTATCATGCGGAGGCACGGAGGCCAGCCGGCCGCTACATTGTCTAGTTTTTTTGAAAAGTATGCCACCGGCTTTTTCCAGGGTCCAAGCATTTGTGTTAGCACTCCCTTCGCCACTCCCTTGTTCTCATCCACGTATAATGTGAAGGGCTTGGTCATATCAGGGAGGCTCAGGGCTGGGGCTGACAATAGGGCCTTTTTTATGTTGTCAAACGCCCGCTGTTGCTCTTCTCTCCATTGAAAGGGAGCATTGGACTTCGTGAGGGGGTACAATGGGGCTGCCAGCTCCGCAAACCCAGGAATCCAAAGGCGGCAGAATCCCGCACTCCCGAGGAATTCCCGCATCTTTCTGGCATCGGTGGGGGGTGGAATTAGAGCAACCACCCTTTTTCGGCTCTCCGTCAGCCACCGTTGCCCTCCTTCTAGGAGGTAGCCTAGGTAGGCCACCTGTTTCTGACATATTTGGGCCTTTTTCGCGGAGGCTCGATAGCCCAATTCCCCCAGTCTCTGTAGCAGGGCCCCGGTACCTTTTAGGCAGTCCTGCTCAGTTTCAGCGGCAAGGAGGAGGTCGTCCACATATTGCAGGAGGACCAGGTCTGGATGGTCGACTCGGAAGTCGGCCAAATCTAGGTGCAGAGCTTCATCAAACAAGGTAGGCGAGTTTTTAAATCCTTGGGGCAACCTTGTCCAGGTGAGTTGTCCTGAAAACCCGGTCTCTGGGTCTTTCCACTCAAAAGCAAAGATGGATTGGCTCTGAGGGCTCAGTCTTAAACAAAAGAATGCATCTTTTAGATCTAACACAGTGTACCATACGTGGGTCGGAGGCAAGGTACTTAGCAGATTGTAGGGGTTGGGCACTGTGGGATGCATATCCTCCGTTCTCCTGTTAACCTCCCGCAAGTCCTGTACCGGGCGGTAGTCACCCGTACCAGGCTTCTTTACTGGTAGTAGGGGGGTGTTCCAAGGTGAACGACAAGGTTTTAAAATGCCTAGGTGTAACAGTCTCTGGATATGTGGCCGGATACCTTCCTTAGCTTCCTTGCCCATCGGATATTGACGAACTGACACGGGAATGGCCGTGGGCTTCAGATCTATGATCAAGGGAGGCCGGTTGATGGCCAACCCTATTCCCGCAGTCTCTGCCCAGGCCTGAGGAAAATCTGTGAGCCACTTGGGGTCCAGGGGAGCCATGGTGGACGAGGGCCTCTCGAATAATCGGTGTTCGTCCTCCAAGCGTAGTGTTAATACCTGGAGGGGCCGCCCTCCTGAGTCTGTGATGGTAGCTCCTTTCTCATGGAAGTGAATTTGGGCTCCTACCTTCGAGAGTAGGTCCCTGCCCAGGAGGGGGTAGGGGCAGTCTGGCACTAGTAAGAACGAGTGTGTCACAAGTCCTGTACTTAACTGGACCTCTCGATTGGTTGTCCAGCGACATAACTTCCCTCCAGTTGCCCCCTGAACCCAGGAAGTCTTGGAGCTTAAAGGCCCTTTTTCTGAAGTCAGTACCGAGTGCTGGGCTCCCGTGTCAATCAGGAAGGTTACCGGTCTGCCCCCCACTTCAAGGGTTATCCTGGGCTCAGGGGGGGGCTCCTGGCCCTGACTCACCTAGTCGTCTTCTTCCAGGGACAAGATTGGAACTGGTCTCTTCTTTGGTCCCTGTGTTTTCTTCGGGCAGTCTTTGACCCAGTGTCCTCTTTCTTTACAATAGGCATATTGATCTCTTTCCACCCGAGGCTTTCGTTTGTCTCCCAAGTCCCTATTCTGTCCTGGTCTACTCCTTTCTATATCCTGCACTACGGTGGCCAAAATTCTACTAAGCTCTCGATTACGTCTTTTGTCTCTTTTGTCTTCCCTTTCCTCCTGCTCCTTGCGGATCCTTTCCTCCTTCTCCTCTCGGGTCTCCCTTTTGTTGTAAATCTTTTCTGCCTCCTTCATTAAATCTTGTATAGTATATCCCTGAAGCCCCTCTAGCCGCTGCAATTTATTGCGGATGTCCGGCGCTGACTGTCCTATAAAGGACATGATTACATCTCCCTGCCGGTCCTCTGCCAGGGGGTCAAACGGGGTGTACATACGGTAGGCTTCCATTAATCTTTCTAGGAAGCCTGCCGGCGTTTCCTCAGCCCCCTGCACTACTGCACGTACCTTGGCCAAATTGGTGGGGCGCTTTCCAGCCCCTCTGAGACCCGCAAGGAGAATCTGGCGGTAAAGACGAAGTCGCTCCCTACCAGCAACGGTGGTGTAGTCCCAATCAGGACGGGTTGAGGGAAACGCCTCCTCGATTTCGTTTGGCAGTAGGGTCGGTCGGCCATCTGCTCCAGGGACGTTTTTCCGTGCCTCAAGGTAGACGCGCTGCTTTTCCTCAGTAGTGAGGAGGGTCTGCAGAAGCTGCTGACAATCATCCCAGGTGGGCTGATGAGTCAATAAAATTGACTCGATCAGCCCAGTCAGAGCCTGGGGGTCTTGAGAGAAAGAGGGGTTATGGGTTTTCCAATTGTAAAGATCGGAAGCAGAAAATGGCCAGTACTGCATCTGGCCAGCCACCGAGCGAAGAGGAAAAGCCTGAGAAGTCCAGACGCTTCCCGAGCCCCCTGCCTGCCCCCGACGGAGGCGCAGGCGGCTGGAGGGCGGGGAAGGCGCTGAGACTTCTTCCCCTGCCCTCGTGGAATCAGGGGATGGTGCAGAAGGTTGCACATCCCGCTCTGGTTGTTGTGGGGGGTCCTGCGGGGGAGCAGGCTGGCTGGGAAGATAGGGTGGGGGAGAGTCAAAGAGCAGAAAGTCCTGATCAGCCGGAAGAACCGGTGGCTTGTCAGGTTTTGGATCTCGAATCTCCTTCAGAGGGTATAGGGAGGAGGTTGGCACAACCGGGATAGGAGGAGGGGGTATCGGGGTCCGTATGGGCTCCGTCGGGAAGGAGAAGGGTTCTATCCAGGGAGGGGGGTTACGTGAAAGATCCTCCCACGTGGTAATGTAGGGCACCTGATCAGGGTGTCCATCGGATCCTGGCTGAAAGACGCGCTCCTTAATCTGTAAAATAATATCGAGGTTAAAAGTGCCGTTCCTTGGCCAGCCGACCTCGAAGGCCGGCCACTCTGAGGAACAGAATTTTGCCCATTGTTTCCTTTTAACCTCCACTGAGAGGTGGCGCGCGCGTTCTCGAACGTCCTTCCAGTGATCTAGAGTGAGACTTAAAGGGGTGGTTATTTGTTGACCCATGCGTGCAAGGATTTCAGCCCAAACAAAAAGAACAGCCAATGCACAGACATATACAGTAAGCAAGACAAACCACATGGCTAGGACAAATCGAACGCTATTGCGCTATTTTTGGGAGCGGCTGCCTGACCAGCCCTCCCCGGGAAGGAGGGAGACTTGGTCTCCGACCCACTTCCAGACCACCCCGGGAGCGTGACCCGGGGGAACGGACCGAGGGTTTCCCCTACTGGTCTCACAGACCGGAGCGTCCTCCGGGGAACGGACCAGGGGTTGCTGGGCACGCCTGCCTCCCCCACTGGTCCTACAGAGTCAGGTCAGGTACTGGCCAGTCAGAATACTGAAGACGAAGAACAACAAACAGAGAACACTTAATTATACCTCCAACTGGTCCTGCAGAGAATGGGTCTGAGGGCGACCTCGAGCCCCACGTTGGGCGCCAAATGTTGGACCTCTCAGTAGTAGAGATGCCCACTTGCTCGAGAGGACGCCCAAAAATCCAGACTCCAAACCAGTTGATGCAAAAAGCATGAGGTATTTATTGTACGTTTGCGCAAACGGGCCCCCACCTCAGGCAGTGAGGAGCCCTGAGCGGCAGTTTCACACAGGTTATATAGGCAACGAATTAGCATATTCCTAACGCATGCATAGGATTGGTCAGTTCAGAGGGACCGTTAGCATATGGGAGAATGCTGGCGAAGAATGCTGGTGGAGAGTGCTGGTATAAAATGCAGAGGTGGCACGGGATTGGTTGGTTCGGAGGGACAATTAGCATACCGGAGAATGCTGAGGGAGAGTGCTAAGCGAGAGTGCTGAGGTGTTACAGGATTGGCCGGTCGCAGTGACATCATAAGTGTGCGCCTAGAGACCCTCCGAAGGGAGGGGCAGCTCTGCTCTGGGCGCGCCCAGAGGTTTCCTGGAGGGGAGGGGCAGTTCTGCTCTGGGCGTGCCTAGAGGTTCTCTGAAGGGGATTGACTTTTCCTTCCCAGAGAACGTCCTGCCCGCTAGACTCTGGGGAACATCTAACCTCTTAAGAAGCCCCTGATATTTGCCCAGGCCTAGTTTCTTGTCCCTCTCCCCCATAAGGGTCCTTCAAAAAGGGACTGTAGTAGTAAAATTACAGAATTTCTAATAAATAACCATTATTAGGAGCCATGGGATACAGTTAAAGCAGCGATCAGAAAAAATGTGATTGTCTTAACACCTTTATTGATAAAACCAATACAATCTTTAAAGAATGAGAACCACTTAAATTCTTAACTCAAAAACTAGAAAATGAACTTAAAAGTCATCTGAAAGAATTCACAAGGAGGAAGTAAAGTAAAAGCTGCAATTACTGATGCAGAGAGCTGAAAATGATGCATGGAATGATTACGTATTTGGGAAAAAATGAATAAATCTATAAAAGCCCCTCGGTAACGGGATCACAAGATAAGGGGGGAGCACGTGCTGAACCCAGCTCCACGGTGAGGGAGAGCAGGCAACATACTTACACACACAGAGAGGGGTCTTGCCAGACCAGTGGTGATCCTGCTGGCAGATGCACCGACATGCCAATGAGGTAGAAGCCAGCATTGCACTGGTACACTACGCTGCCCCCACCTCCCCCCTACCCCAGGCAACACAGGCTTCCAGGAGCAGGCCCAGCCCCTGAGCCCACCCTGCTGCGCACTTCCGGGGCTCAGGACTTGGGAGGTAGGTATGGGGCTGCCCATGGTTCTGCTTGGCCCCCGCCCCGGCGTGCACTGGCTTAGGAGGAGGGAGAAATGCCCAGGACAGAAACGGTTAAGCCCAGCTTTAAATATTCATGTCATTGCTTTAAAGGTGTGAACAAGGGGCTTCCAGGTCCTCTTAGACTGGCTGTTATGATGTAGATGTACCCACTTCCAGGAATCCCAGTTTCCCATGGCACCCCTCCCCCTTGGCCTTCCCTCCAAAAATGTCAGGATTTATTAATTTTAAGGTGAGGACATGAGTCTTGGGTGATGTGTGTTTCTCGTGCCATTTGGAATTTCTAGACTTCTTGAGCACCTTCAGGATGTAAGGTGTTTAAAAACTTGTTTTTCCCTCCGTCTTCAAAGTCTGGTAAAATAGAAATTTAAAGCGAAGTTAGTCCTTAGGCTCCTTCTCACCTTTGGAGGGAAGGAGAAGGATTAGAAGTAGGAAAAATCCGTGAGTTTTTGGTTTTTTTTTTTTTTTTTTTCCTGGTAGGGGTGAGTGAGTGGCAGTGGATGGAGTCTGCTGGGTTTCGTTCCAGGGCTTTCCAAAGTGCTGTTAGGACTCTCAGATGGCTTCAGAATGCCAGTGTCTCCTGGGCAGATTGGTTTCTTGGAGTGGCTGTTGGAGGGTGGACAGTGAGACAGAGAAAAACAGAGAAAGGTCTTCCTTTTCCGTTGGTTCAGCCCCCAAAGGCCAGCACACCACACTGATCTGAAGCCAGGAGCCAGGTGCTTCTCCTGGTCTCCCATGCGGGTGCAGGGCCCAAGCACTTGGGCCATCCTCCACTGCACTCCTGGGCCACAGCAGAGAGCTGGACAGGAAGAGGAGCGACCAGGACAGAATCTGGCACCCTGACCTGGATTAGAATCCCGTGTGCCGGCACCGCAGGATTGAGCCACGGCACCGGCCGGAGGGTCTGCTCTTAGTACAGTGGTTGGTGTCCCACTGAAGTCTTTGCTCATCCGAAGCATGTTTTGGTAAGGGCAGTTTGGATAACTGCCCACACTAGGGCTTTGTGAAATTTCTTTTAAATGAGCCATGTGCTTCCCAGGGGATGGGAAACTCTATAAATGGAAATTATGTTCTTAATCATAAACTTTATAGGGGCAACTGACACTAAAATTCGGCATGTCTGTAATTCTATGCCCAATAAAGTTAGCAATCGAAAGGTCTGAGAGCACATATGCGGTTCTGTTTGTTTTCTGGTTTGGGGTTTTTTTGTTTTTTGCTTTAGCCCCCAAGGCTTCCAACCTAGCAGGGCTTCTTGCAGTTACTAACATGGTACCTAATGCCATAAACGCTAGTAATTTGGTATGGTTTACTTTATCGTTTGCATTTTTGCACTGAAGTCATGGTGAGCAGTGGCTTATTTTGTCAGTGATGTGTGTTCAAGTTGGGTGGGATGTTCGCTCTCTAGGAAACAGCTCTGCCTTATAACCTCCAGAAGTCTCCCATTGCTCTCTTAAACTTGAACATGACTTTGTTAAACAGCCATTCTGTTCAAGTTGTGTGCTGTAGGGGGAAGACTTACTGGTTCTGGATTGTGCTGTATACTTGTGGTTTGGAAGGGACAGTATGCTTTTCTAGAGAATTAGGATTTGGCATAGCATCAGGAGGAATTTCATCAAGGGCATTTGCCTGAATGTCCTTTTTCTGCCAAGTGCTTATTGGGCTCTCTCTGTGCAAGAGAGCAAAAGATAGGAAAGTTTTTTCATGGAAAGGCACATCAGCCAGGGTACTTTCCAACCCACGTGCTTGCAGGTTGACAGATGAAATGATCTTATAACTTATTTTAAAGTTCGGGGTGGCGTCGTCTCGTGAGCCTGCAGGCACACACTTCACAGTTCAGAGGCGGTCTTCCGTGCTGGCCCTGGTGGCCACAGTTACAAGCGCTGTGCAGATGTCAGGTTTTTCCCACAGTTGTCTGTGATGCTAGAGTCTCTTTCAGACCCGTGATGCAGCGGGTTAACGCCCAGGCCTGAGGTGCAGGCATCCCAAATGGATGCTGGTTCCAGCTGCTCCACTTCTGATCCAGCTCTCTGCTATGGCCTGGGAAATCAGTAGAAGATGGCCTAAGGCCTTGGGCCCCTGCACCCGCATGGGAGACCCAGAAGAAGCTCCTGGCTCCTGGCTTCGGATCGGCGCAGCTCCAGCCATTGCAGCCAATTGGGGAGGGGACCTTCGGATGGAAGACCTCTCTTTCTCTCTGCCTTTCTTCTCTCTGTGTAACTCTGACTCTAAACTAAAAAATAAATAAATCTTTAAAAAAGAGAAAAAAAAAACCTCTCCCAGAGCTGGGAGACAGACACATAGATCTTCAGACTGAAAGGGAGCAAAAGGGATGTAAAGGGAACCATTCTTGGATACATTGTCATGGAATTTCAGAAGTCCAAAGACAGGTGCAAACAATCCCAAACAAACTCACAGGTTCTGAGAGAGGGAAGAAGGGAGGGAGGGAGGGGGAGGGAGGGAGGGAGACAGAGAGACAGAGAGACAGAGAGAGAATGAATATGACATAACCATGAAGGAATGAGAATCAGAATGGCATCAGACTTCTCAGCAGCAACACCGGACCTTCAACGGTAACGGAACACAGCCTTTAAACTCCTGAAGGAAATGGTTTTTAGTCTAGAATTTTTCCTATTCACAAGCAAGTGTGAAGACTAAAATAAAGATATTTTCAGACAGAGAAAAACTCAGAAGATGTACTTGTCATCAACCCTCTCTGAGGAACTCGTGTGTGTGTGTGTGTGTGTGTGTTTCATCAAAGAAGGAGGAACTGAGACTTTGAGATGCAATGACTTTGAACAGCCCTTGTCTGGACTCTTGAGGAACAGTTTTTGTTGTTGTTTTCACACTATTTGTTGAACTCTATTTAGTGTAGAGTTAATCATTGTGTATACAGTTAATTGAAAATAGATTTTAGTAAAAAAAATAAGAATGGGAATAGGAGAGGGAGGAGGAAGAGGGTGGGAGTGTGGGTAGGAATAATTACTATGTTACTAAAGTTGTACTTATGAAATGCATGGGGGGCCGGCTGGCACTTTGGCACAGCAGGTTAAACAGCCTTGGCCTGCAGTTTTGGCGTCCCATATGGACACCCCTGCACCTGTGTGGGAAACCTGGAGGAAGCTCCTGGCTCCTGGCTTCAGATCAGCACAGCTCCAACCACTGCAGCCCAATTGGGGAGTGACCCAGTGGATGGACAATCTCTCTCTCTCTCTCTCCCCCTCCCTCCCTCCCTCCCCCTCTCCTTTCTCTGTGTAACTCTTTCAAATGAATAAATAAATCTTTAAAAAAAGAATGAAAAGCATGAAGTTTGTAATCCTTAAATAAAAGGTTTCTGGGAGGGGAAAAGGATGAATCCAAGAAAGGGCAATATATTGGATATTAAATAATAGTACTAAATTAGGAGTATAATGAAATCTCAAGGTGACAGCTCTGGAGAGAGATCTGCAGAGTAGATCTTATGGGTCCTTGAAAGAAATAAACAGTGGCTGGCGCCGTGGCTCACTAGGCTAATCCTCTGCCTGAGGCGCCGGCACACCGGGTTCTAGTTCCGCTTGCCCCTCTTCCAGGACAGCTCTCTGCTGTGGCCCGGGAGTGCAGTGCAGGATGGCCCTGTAAGGGAGGCTGAATCTGGAGAGGCCTAAGAGGAAACTTCCTTATCCTCCCTTGAATTTGAAAAGCTGTCTTTAAGTTTCAAATCCCTGGTGGCAAACACCCCAGCCCCAGGATGCTTCTGCCTATTGATCATTAAGGTGGTATAATAGGAGTGGCTAAGACCCTTTTGCATCACATCACCCCACCTCTTGCCCGCTTCAGCTCTGTACCATACACACACACAGACACACACACACACACACACACACCCTTCCCGGGGGTTGGGGAAGGCTGAGTGGTGGGTGGCGCACTTCCCCTCCTCAGCTAAGGGAAGCTGCGGGCAGCCTGCCTAATTCTGGCGGTGACGGTGATGAGGAAGAGTCACCGCAGGCCCAAGTGCTTGGGCCCTGCACCCCATGGGGGACCAGGAGAAACACCTGGCTCCTGGCTTCAGATCAGCGCACTGCGCTGGCCATAGCACGCTGGCAGCACTGGCCATTGGAGGGTGAATCAACGGCAAAGAAGACCTTTCTCTCTGTCTCTCTCTCACTGTCCACTCTACCTGTCCAAAAAAAGGAAGGAAGGAAGGAAGGAAGGAAGGAAGGAAGGAAGGAAGGAAGGAAGGAAGGAAGGAAGGAAGGAAGGAGTCCCCAGCCATTGCCTTTGGATGGTTTAGAAGCTACATCTTCCAAGTGCCCCCCTACTACCCCATATCCCCACTCGCCATGCCAACTGGTTAAAATCTTAGACTTCCTTCACTCACAGCCAGAATGAGTTCAAACAGAGGAAAGTCCCACTGATAAGGACAAACAACGGTGCTTGAATCAACTAGAATTTCCAGAACCAAGAAGAGGCATCAGGCTGGGGTCCCATTATGCTACACGATAGAGCAGGGGCTGGGACATCAAGACGAAGTACAGATTCAAAGGCCGCACCTGACACCGAAAGACAGGCCACAGAACAATAAGGGAATAGGGGAGCACCTGTACCTGGGAATCCCCTAAGGCCCACCCGCCAAGACGTTGAGCTTCCTCAGCAATACTAGATCATCCAACTGTCACATCACCTCACCTAGCTGCCCTGCTTCCAGAACCCTCACAAGTAGATATTTAGATCCTCCCTGATGTGTAGCATGGGGAGTCAAAGCAGGTGAAGCAGGTGCTTCTCCTGGCTTGGCCTGGCCCTGCCCTTGTGCATAACTGAGCAGACAGAGATAACTTCCCAGTCTGAGACTAGGAGGGACACATCCTGGGGGTTGGGAAGAGAGGACACAAGCCCAAAGCATTTGAAACCTGTGGTCTGAGAGAAAGACAGACAGATACTATGCTGAGAGAATGGGGCTGGGGGAAGGAGAGAAGAGAGGAAGCACAGAATCTCTAATGGAGAGAAGGAAGCCATCATTTGGAAAAGTCACAGAGAACTGGGAGAAGGCCAGGCTTTTCCTGACCCTGAGTTAACATGGGAAATGGTTGGGGTTGGGGGAGGTTCACACACTGCACTTGACAGGGCTGCAGTCTCCATGGAGCCTCCTGGATTACAAGCGAGGGTGTGCGCGGTTGGCCATGGAACTAGCATTCCAGAGAACGCAGAAGGCGTTGGAGGAGGTGCAGAGTGGGATTGGGAGAAGACAGAGCAGTACTGGGGCGAGTGGGCAGGAGCCCAGGTGGGCTGCATTTGGGTGATGATGTATGATAACAGACTAGAGGCTTGGTAGTTCCAACCGGAGCTCTGGAAAGCACAGATGCAGTTAAGAGATGCACACCCGGGAGCCAATGACAGCTGCCCTGTGTGGACAGATGGTCAGTTCTCTGGGACCTTTACTTAGGGCTTAGACTAGAATATGAATAACAGTTTTCCTCGACTGAGAAAATGCAGGCACAGACGAGAAGATTGTGAGGATCAGAGCTGGCAGGTGCTGTTAACAGCCCTTCACTATGCTGGGCAGCAAAGGAAGTCACACCAAACAGCAAAGCAATGTCCTGTCATTGTCCATGCAGTGGGCAAAGTTGTTTTCTCCTTTTTTTTAATGCGGTACTGAATGTGGGGACTGTGAGAAAAATGACAGCTTTTACCTGCTGCTGGTGGACATTTAAATGAAAACTTTCTTCAGGGCAATAACAATCAAGTGGAAAATTTAGCATCAGTTATGATTCAGCAAGGTCACTGGTGGGGATTTATTTTAAGGAAATAAGTATGGATGTTCATAAAGACAGGTTTACAGAAATCTAAATGACCAAGAAAGGGATGAGACTTGAATAAATGAGTTTTCCCACAATGCTATGCACCACTGGAAAACACAGATAAGGAAGTGCATTTAGTGATATACAAGGAGTTAATGAGATATTAAGGATTTTATACATTCAGGATCCTATTTTTGTGATCAATATATTCAAGAACAAAGAAAATGTGCAAATGCTAATAGTGTTACAATCAAGTGATAGGATTATAGGTCAACTTTTCACTTTTTTTTTCATTATATAATTTTTTCCCAGAATGTGTAATAAATTATAAAAAGCAATGCATGCAAACTGCCTGGTGCATTTCCAGTGTTTGATCAGTGCACTTGCTTTGGGAGCCCACGCCCAAACACCCCATCTCTGGGAGCCCTCTTGGGTTGTCCAGCAGGAGGCTGGGTCCTGCTTACCTTGGGCCTCCCAACACCCAGCTTATACCTCTTGAAACAGAGCTTCCGCACTCTGTCACCTGGCATTTCTGCGCTCACATACCCATCTCCCCCCTGCCCTGAATACAGAGACTACCGTGCATATGCCATCCTCAGGGCTGGAGATATGATGGAGCCTCAGAAATGACCCACGGAGAAACCCACATTTGGCAATGACTTGTCCTGAAACAAGCCTAAGATGTGAGTTGGATCTGAGCCATGGTGTGGACACCCTACTTCCTGCCTGCTCCTCACCTTGGCAGAGAGGAATGGCTTCGCTCCACAGGTGGTAGCGCTGGGGGGTGCCAGGTGCAAATGGCCATGCTGTGTCCCACCACGCGGTAGCCAGCGTTGCAACTGAAATGGATGGAGCCGCCTAGTGTGGTGCTCATCTGGACCAGGATGAAGCCGGGCAGAGGGGCCTGAGGCAGGCTGCCTTAAGGGCTGAACACAAGACAGGGCACAGGAAATTGGGTTCTGCCAGGGGGACATGGTCTTTCATGCCTGCCCCTGCCCCTTTCTCCTCTCCCCATCTCCTGTCTTCTCGCTGCCAGGTCCTCTGCTACAGGGGAAGGTGTGAGTCATTTAGACAAGCCAAAACACCACAACACAACACAACACATCACAACACAGGAAGATGAAAAACAGTCCATGAAGCACTCGGTCCCCACTGTGGTCTGAAGGCAGAACTGGTTGTAGGGCCAGGCTCAGCTCTCAAATCCCTGCAGCTCCCAGACCTGGAGAGCCACACCTCATAGTGCTGGTTCTGGATAAGTGTGACTGCCACAGCATCCCCTTTCTGACCTCCCCAGCTCTGTGGCTTAGGATGAACCCGTGAGGCTTGTGCAGCTCTGGGTTCCTTGGCTGGACATTGGGACTGTACCTACCTCACAGGGTTTTGTGCTTGTCAATCGCCAGCACAGCAGAGGTCAGGACACACAGAGCTCAGCAAAGGCCATCCTCCTGCTGTCTGCTCTTAGGGAATGGGACCAGGCAGACCCGGGCCACCCTAGACCATGAACTTCCCTGCAGGGCTAGGGTCATGGCCTCAGTGTAGATCATTCATTGGTTCAACACATCGATCTCAAGTTTGTTATGTGTCAGGTACTGTTCTCAGTGCTGGGGACAGCACCATAAAAACAGCAAGGGAAAACCCAGCCCGGAGATCTGGCATTACCAACCCTGCCAGGGCTCTGGTGGGGGGGAGTACGTGAGTCTGGGAAGAGGATAACCAAAGGACCACTCTGCCTTTTGCTTGTCCCTGGGGTCCTTGCCTGGGTTTCCTAAGCACATAGGGTCAAGGTGGGACTGGGGTGCCAGGGCCTTCACAGCCTCTCCACAGCAAAGGCCTCTGCTACCAAATTTGGTGTTTTATTTTTGTTTATATATTTAAAATATCTATTTATTTTCACTTTATTTGAAAAGTGGAGACAGAGAGAGAGAGAGGAAGGGAGAGAGAGAGAGAGAGACAGAGAGAGAGAGAGAGAGAGAATATGAATGATGGAGAAAGATCTTCCATTTGCTGGTTCATTTTCCAAATGCTCACAGCAGCCAGGCTCGCCAGGGCAAAGCCAGGAACCAGGGACGTCATCTGTTCTACATGGGTGAAGGGACTCAAGAACTTGAGTCATAATTTGTTGGCTCCCATGGTGTGCATTAAGCAGGAAACTGGACTGGAAGCAAGGAGCCAGGACTCAAACCAGGCACTTAGACATGGGTGTCTCAAGTGGTGTCTTAATTTCTGTGCCAAATGCCTGAACTTTTTTTTTAATTAAAAGGTATACTTATTTGAGAAAAAGAGAAGAGAAGGATGGAGGGATGGATGGATGGAGGGAGGGAGGGATGGATGGATGGAGGGAGGGAGGGAGGGAGGGAGGAGGTGGAGGAGGTGGAGGAGGAAGAGAGAAAAAGAGAAAGAGAGAAAGAAACAGAGCTCCCATCTGCTGGTTCACTCCCCTAAAGCCTGAAAAAGCTGGGGTTGGGCCAGGCCAAAGTCAGGAGCGGGAAACTCAATCTAAACGTTCCACATGAGTGGCAGGAACTCAACTAGAGCCATCACGGCTGCCCAGGATCCACAGAGAAAAGAAGCTGGAATTGGGAGCTGGAGTTGAGGATTGAACCCAGACATTTATATAGAACACAGGCATTAAACCACCAGGACAAACATCAGCCCCAACTTGGGTGTCTTAAATTCCTCCGTTCCACACCAGATGTGTGTCCTTCTGTCTCATGTACTATGTATACTGTATCTATGTGCCCATCTCACTCAGGAACAAGAATCTCAGTTATAAGATATGCTTGGTCAGGGGCTGGCACTGTGGCGTAGTAGGCTAAGCCTCCACCTGTGGCACCAGCATCCCATATGGGTGCCTGTTCTAGTCCCAGCTGCTCCTCTTCCAATCCAGCTCTCTGCTATGGCCTGGGAAAGCAGTAGAAGATGGCCCAAGTGCTTGGGCCCTTGCACCCACGTGGGAGGCTAGGAAGAAGCTCCTGGATCCTGGCTTCAGATGGGCGCAGCCCTGGGATGTCTGAACTAGCAGACAGAGAAACTTTCTGTCTCTCCCTCTGTCTGTAACTCTGCCTCTCAAATAAATAAATAAAATCTTTAAAAAAAAGTACACTTGGTCTTCATGCTAGATGCATAGCTACTTACACAAGTCCACTGTGTTCTGATTCTTAAGTACTACTTGGTGTTCAATGTCATCAATCCTCTTTCTACATAGCAGGCATCCTGTAACTACAACTGACTCATGACTCCTAAACATATCAGTCTTTGGATATCATGGAGAGGGCAAATCCTCAGAAGATTTCAGGTCTGATTTTAGCAACCAGCCTCGTGAAATGCACTGAGCTGCTACCCAAGGGCTAGCACTGTGAGGCAGCAGGTTAAGCTGCTGCCTGTGATGCCAGCATCCCATATGAGTGCCAGTTTGAAACCTGACTGTTCCTCTTCCAATCCAGCTCCCTGTTAACTCACCTGGGAAGGAAGTGGACAGCAGAAGATGGTCCAGGTGCCTGGGCCTCTGCCATCCATGTGGAGGATCTGGATGGAGTTCCTGGCTCCTGGCTTGAACCTGGCCTAGCTCTAGCTGTCAAGGCCATTTGGAGAGTGAACCAGAGCATGGAAGATCTTGTCTTCTCTCTGTGTTCCCCTCTCTCTCCATGTCACTCTGCCTTTCCAATAACAAATAAATATTTAAAACAAAAGTAGGTGGGAAAGGAAACCCAAAGGTAAGCTTATTCTGGAGCCCCAAATTCTGAAATCCATGCATTTCAGGGGTCTTTGAAAAGTTCATGGAAATTGCATTTTTATATATGTGTGTATACACACACACACACACACAAAACCATGCATATATTTCACAATTTTTATGCCAAAATAAGCTTATCTTTTAATCACATTTTCCACAAACTTTTAAAAGTACCCTTGTATTTCTCTTTTGCATGCATTCATCCTGGGTTCCCCCTGGAAGGCACTTTAAGGTTCCTTTTTCTCTATGAGGGAACTGAAGTCTGAAGTAACACCACCCTCATCTATTAATCCTCTTGGGCTGTTAGTGACAAGGCTGGTCACTGGCTCTAGGGCACCAGTTGGGAGGGCAGCCCGGGCCTTCTCTGCCTGCATCAGAGAAAGGAGCACCCAGGTGGCTTGACAGAAAGGCCTGGACTCTCAGGCAGAACAGGTCCCTCTCCTCCCAGGCTCCCCTCAGCATCATCTGCTGGCTCTGCCCTGGGAGCCACACGCAGGATTCTTTCCACCTACTCAGATGGGCCTCTGAGTTTGAGCCAGCCTTGCAAGCAGGGGGCCCCATGAGAAGAGGTGGACTAAGAAAAGGGGCATCTTGGGCAGGTTATAATTTTTTTAAAGATTTATTTATTTATTTGGAAGGCAGGGTGGCAGGGAGAGAGAGGGAGCAAGACACACACACAGCGATCTTCAATCCACTGATTCACTCCCCATATGGCTGCAATACCTAGGGTTGGACCAGACTGAAGCCTGGAGCAAGGAACTCTATCCAGGTCTCCCCCATGGGTGGCAGGGGCTCAAATACTTGGGCCATGTTCCACTGCTTTCTCAGGTACATTAGCAGGGAGCTGCATTGGAAACAGAGCAGCTGGGAACTCATCTTGGCAATCTGATATGGGATG
This sequence comes from Lepus europaeus, assembly GCF_033115175.1. Lineage (NCBI taxonomy): Eukaryota > Metazoa > Chordata > Mammalia > Lagomorpha > Leporidae > Lepus > Lepus europaeus. The sequence continues at coordinate 22,620,437 of NC_084847.1, forward strand.
CTGGTATTTGCAAGTGACGACTTAGCCTGCTGTATCACATGCTGGCTCTGAAGTTATAACCTGACATCCCTTCTGATCAACATTCTTGAAAAGTTTGTCCAGTGGGCTGGAGCTGTGGCATGATTGGTAAAGTTGCCATCTGCAGTACTGCCATCCCATATGACTGCTGGTTCAAGTCCAGCTGCTCTACTTCCAATCCAGCTCCCTGCTAATGCATCAGAGGGAAAGCATCAGAGGATGGCTTAAGTACTAAGGTCCCTGCATCCACATGGGAGATCTGGAGGAAGCTCCTGGCTCCTGGCTTCTGCCTGTCCCAGCCCTGGGCAGTTGTGGTAACTTGGGGAATGAACCAGCAGATGGAAAATCTGTCTATCTCTTTCTCTCTCTCTCTCTCTACTTCTGCCTTTCAAATAAATAAATACATCTTTAAAAAATTAGTCCAGTATTTGTTTGCTCCTTTCTCACGGGCTGGCCGCATGGCTCCTGGCCTTACCAGATGGCGATGAAGTCTCCAGAAGGCTGTCTGCAGCAGGCTGAGGTTGAGCAGGACGCCATGACTGATGGGCACGGGGATCAGCCAGATGCAGTCCTGGGAGCTAGCGTAGGCTGGGGGGTATCCAGGGGAGTACACAGTAGCACTGAAGAAGGTGATGTTCCTGCCTCAGGGAACTGAGGAGAGGGAGCACAGCACGCACTGAGTGCCCAGAGTGCGCTGGATCTTCTCACACAAAGCCCCCTGCTGGGGAGGTGGGGAGTCCTCACCTGACAGGTGTCTTGTGGGCCTGCCCCTCCCTCCACCTCCCTCTCTCTCTGTCATGGAAGAGACCTAAGAAGGAAGCACCCAGCTCAAGCTTTCCAGGATGGGAACCAGCAGATGTCAGGGCCAAGGCTGCAGTACTAGGAAGAGATTTTGGAAAGGAAAATTTCTCTTTGATCTGCTCTTTCTTGGGTGGATTTGACCTTGAGCTGAAGGTTTCTGTGGCGAGGTGACAGGGCCAAATTAGAGCAGAGCCATCTATTCACCTGATGATGCCCACAAGTGCTTCAGTCTCTCTCAGCTTCTGTTTCCTCACCTGGAAAATGAGCCCAAGAGGACTGTGGTGGCCATGAGGTGAGGGACGCTCACAGAATGCCCAGCCCTGCACCTGCCACATAGACACAGCTGCCTCTCCTTATCTTCCTGCTCCCCTAAGGCAACACCCACTTTGTGGCTCACTCTGATGGAGCTTTAGGCAAGGGGATGCAGAGGCCTTGAAAGCCCCATGGTGTTGGGACGCAGTCACCAGGGAGAGGATAAGCAGGGATGCTGGGAAAGAAAACCCCCAAGTTCCTTGGTCCAGAGTCAGGAGCGCCTTTGGCTGATGGGAGCGTGAAGCAGACACCCAGGGCGGGGTAGATGGGACGGAGCAGAAAGAACCCCAGCTGCCTCCATGCAAAATGCAGAGGACAGGGTTCCTAGGTGTGGTGCCATGGACCTGCCTCCCCCATCTCTCTCTCTCACACACACACACATACTGAGTATCCACACGGGGCCAGGCACGGCCTGGAGAGACAGTGGGGAGCAGGAGGCTCTGGTTTTTCCCATGGCACTCACAGCTCACTGCCAACCAGCCATGCACCCAGCAGCAGTACAATGCAAAGTGAGCCAGGTCATTGGTGTGCAATGGCCCAGGGCTTCTGGAGGGGCTCTCCTCTGTGTGAGGGTAGAGAAGAGTCCCTGGAATGCTCATATCTAGACACAGCCCCGAGGGATGGCAAGGACCCAAGAGGGCAAGGTAGCAGAGTGGGTTTTTAATAAGAGGAAGGAGAAGCAGGTGCCAAGAACCAGAGGCAAGATGCCCTGGTGTACTAGGGAAATGGAGGGCATCTCAGCTTAGGTAGGGCACAGGGTCTGTGAGAGCAGACATGAGAGGTAGGTAGGTACCAGGTCCTGAGACACACAGTGTGCTGTCCCAAGGGTCTAGAATTTACTCCAAGCAGTAAGGGGCTGCCTTGGCTGACCTCTGAGTGGGGGAATGGAGTCCACACTGGTGGTTCTGAAGGCTTGCTCTCCCTGCATTGAGAAGCCAGCACTGAGGAACCTAAGACTGGGTTGAGTGAAGCTGGCCCATCGAGGAAGCCAACAGCAGAGATAAGTCAGACCATTGGTGGCCTGGGTTAAGGTACAGGCAGTGGAGAGAAAGAAGTGGGTACACTTGAAAGACACTTAGGATGCAGAAAGCAGCACTTGGTGAATATGGGAGTGAACAAGCGGGAGGACACTCAAATGAAGGGGTGAGCAGCCAGAGTCCTCATCACTAGACAGGCATTTCAGCTTAGCAGAGGCCGAGATGAGAAGGTCCATTCTGAACATACAGGGACGCTAGATGCCTCTGAAGGGAGTGGAAGTACTTAGGAAGCATTGCACGGACAAGGGCACATGGCAAATGGCACTGAAAGGTAAGCTGACTTTGGTGAAAAGAGATTCTGAGAGGCACGCCCAGTGTTTTCAGGAGACGTGTTTCCTGGGAACGTTTAGAAGATCCTTAACTGCATGCGTGTGTACATGCTCTGGCACCGAAGTAAGCCAGGCTTGGATTCCATCTTCTGTGACCTTTCTGCAGTCCCCTCAGGCAGGCAGGAGTCTCAGCCCAGGGACTGTAGATCAAGATGGCATTTGGGGGACAGGAAGTGGGTGAGAGAAAAGAAGAGAAGGGAAGGAACTCCAAAGAACTCCAAAGGAAGAGATGACCACAGAAGGCGGCAGAGGTGGAACAGTGGTTGGAAAAGCAACTTTGGTGTCAAAGAAACCAATGGGAGAAGCCTCTAGAAGGAGAAGAGCAGACTGCTCCCTTCTCTCACCAGCTGCGTTGGAAGACAGCACACACGGAGCAAGGAAGGAGTGACACACCACCAACTAGCAATTCGGGAATGATCCACTGCGCAAGCACAGGGTGGTTCTGGAAGTCTGGAAAACTTAGCGGAGGTTTAACCTCCAGCACCAGAACCAGTGCTGCACACAGAGCTTCTTTCCACGGAGAGTTCCTGCTGAGTGCTCCCCAGGGTGAGGAAGCCATCAGCGAGGTCCCAGTTGCTCAGGGCGTTCCTTCAGGGGTCTGCAGGGGGAGGCCTGGTGATCTGATTCCAGGGTTGAGCCCTCTTTCTGGGGTATCGGCCCCACCCAGCTTCCCCCCTGGGAAAATGCTGGGCCTACGGGGCTGAGGTGTGGAGGGCGGGGCAGAGGCAGCATGACCCTGTGTCATCTTCCATCTAGGTTCTGATTAAGGAAGAAGACTCAAAAAAGCACCAACAGCTCCCTGGAATCCACCTGTTGGCTCCAGACCCATATGGGACACAGGACAGTGACCAGAGAAGCAAGAAAGCTGTTGGGAAAAAGGTGCATTCTCCTCTTCCCTTGGGAAGATGCCAGGATTCTCTCAACCTCTCCAGGACTCAGCCCAGCACTCAACTACTTCACTCTCATGCAGAGCCTTCCCTTCCAACTGGGGACATCTAGCCTGTCCAGGTGGATCTTCTCAAGGGCTGCCTCAGTGGGCCCCCGGATCACACCCCCTCTAGGACTTTGCCGGTGCTGGCCCAGTGCTCTGTCACCAAGATGCCCTCCCTGGCCAGAGTGGGTCACACTCACGTGAGAATGGGACCAACTGGAGAACCCCCGGAGCAGGCAAGTGCATGGTGTGACCACCCAGGGAGAGTCACCAAGGGTGAGCAAGGGACATACCTTCACACCTGGGCAGGGGGTGGTCCCAGTTCTGGTTGGTGCCATGCTGGCACGTGAGGATGGTGTGGCCCATTAGCTGATATCCTGGGAAGCACTCGAAGGTCACAGACTGTCCCACATTGTAGTCGGTTCCCCTTATGCTGCTCTGGGTCTGGGAACTCCTGAAGCTCATAGGCTAGAAGAGTGTAGGAGAGAATGGGCTTTATCCTCCCCCAGGTATCTTCTTGTGACCAGAATGCAGGAGCTGCAGAGAATTGGCACAGTGGGGAAGCACCCAGACTTGGACACAGGAGGCCCTTAGTCATTTACTAAAAGCTGTTGATGCTGGCTGAGTCATTTAACTGCTGTGCCCGTTTTTTTTACTTATAACATGGTTATTGTGAGGATACACAGGGAAACACTTGCACAACTGCTTGCACAACAGCTGCTCATGGTGAGAGCTCAGTAGAGGTGCCCCATCATTGGCATTTCCACGGGGAAAGGAAGCTCAGGGAAGCCACTGACCACTGCTATTTCCGGAGCAGCTCTTGGGGCCAGGCAGTGGACTCGGGTCCTCCGTGTTGGTCACTGCATAACCTTCATAAGGGCCAAGGCCACAAACAAAAGCAGCAGTGGGGCAAACAGGGCTTTCGGACTCTGGGAACTCAGAACCTCTCAGGGAGGAAAGCAGGTGAACCTGGGATGAGGAGACAGTTTTCAGAGGGGTGGCTGGGCCACCAGGAGTGTGTAGCTGTCATTCCAGCCAGCCCCTCTGAGAAACCAGAAATCTGTTTCCATGAGAATGTGCAGCCCTGACTCAAAAGGACATGCCCAGATGTTAAATGGCCAAAGCCACCCCAATGGGGGAGGCCACCAATGGAGCTGTAGAGCGGGGCCCAAAGGACAAGGAACAGCTTTCATGGCAGGCATCTGGCACAGAAAACCACCAGCAGAAGGAGCTGGAACATTCCTACAGTAAAGATTCTTCATGGAAGTAGCTGAGACTAAATAGCGGCATCCAGCAGGGGATGCCTTTATCAGAGGCAATAACACCACTGTTTGCTGTTGCCCAGGGCAGGCTCTATGGCAAGAACCTGGCAGGTGTCACTATGAAGTCACCCAGCTGGCAGGGCATGTTGAAGAACAGGGAAGCCTTGATGGGTATGGGTGGGTCCAAGGGGAGCCATAGCTCTGTCAGGGGGTTAGGGCTGAGGGTGATGGGCACCACAGTGGAAGCAGGGAGCCTGTTACCCTAGGAATCACTGGAACAGGACAGCCTGGGCCTTTAACAAATGCCTCCCTGAGGAACATGTGGTGCACAGCAGCACAGGCAAGACCCATACCACAGCCAGATGTGGCCTTGAGACATGTCAGGCTTTTGAGAGAGGGGACAGCATCAGTGACATCAGCGATGTGGTGCCTGGATTCCAAGGGAAAGGCAGGGCCTCTGGGGGCAGAAATGACCCTGAGGACAGCGGCTCCTTAGCTTTCCCAAAGAGAGACTCCTGCGGGAGATGAGGTGGGTTTGTACTGAAGGGAGAAGCTGCAGTGGGTGTGGAGAGAATTTCAAACACAGTGCATACTTTAAAACACTGTGGGGGAGGAGGGGCGGCACTGTGGTGTAGCAGGTAGAGTTGCTGCCTGCAGTGCTGCCATTCCATATGGGTGCCAGTTCGAGTCCCGGCTGCTCCACTTCCGATCCAGCTCTCTGCTATGGCCTGGGAAAGCAGAAGATGGCCAAAGTGCTTGGGCCCTTGCACTCATGTGGGAGACCCAGAAGAAGCTCCTGGCTCCTGGCTCAAATCAGCACAGCTCTGGCTGTTGTGGCCAGTTGGAGAATGAACCAGCAGATAGAAGACCTCTTTCTCCTCTCTGTAACTCTGTCAAATAAATAAATAAAAATCTTTAAAAAATTTTTTATTTTATTTGAAAAGCAGAGTTACAGACAGTGAGAGAGAGAGAGAGAAAGGTCTTCCTTCCGTTGGTTCACTCTCCAAATGGCTGCTATGGCCGGAGCTGCACCGATCCGAAGCCAGGAGCCAGGTGCTTCTTTCTGGTTTCCCATGCGGGTGCAGGGCCCAAGCACTTGGGCCTCCTCCACTGCCCTCCCGGGCTACAGCAGAGAGCTGGATTGGAAGAGGAGCAACCGGGACTAGAACCGGCATCCACATGGGATGCCAGCGCTGCAGGCGGAGGATTAACCTAGTGCACCACGGCCCCGGCCCATAAATAAATCTTTAAAAATAATTCCAAAAGGGGCCAGTGCTGTGGCGCAGTGGGTTAACTCCCTGGCTGAAGCACCAGCATCCCATATGGGCACTGGTTCGAGACCTGGCTGCTCCACTTCTGATCCAGCTCTCCGTTCTGGCCTGGGAAAGCAGTAGAAGATGGCACAAGTCCTTGGGCCCCTGCACCCACGTGGGAGATCCGGAAGAAGCTCCTAGCTCCTGGCTTCAGATCAGCACAGCGCCAGCTGGCCATTGCATCCAGTTGGGGAGTGAACCAGCAGGTAGAAGACACCTCTCTCTCTCTCTCTCTCTCTCTCTCTGCCTCTCCTCTCTCTGTGTAACTCTGACTTTCAAATAAATAAATAAAACTTTAAAAAAAATAATAATTCCAAAAAAAAAGATGCGTATTTCATTGTTGGAATTCAGCATCTCCACAAGGGCTCCGTCTTCCCGTGACGTCGCTATGGCCTGATGTTTCTGTCCCATCAGAATCTGTAACTGAGGCCTCCTCCTTCCATGGAGGTGTCTGGAGGAGGGGCTCTTTAAGGGTGGGTGGCACTGGCTTCCTTATACAAGAGGCCTGGGTGTGGGTGCTGGGGGAAGTGGCTAGGCCATCACTTGGGACACCCACCTCCCATCCTGGGGTGCCTGGGTTTGAGTTCAGGCTCTGCTTCTGAGCTCAGTTTCCCTGCCACCCACTTGCGAGCCCCACATGGAGCTCCTGGCTTCAGCAGGGCTCAGACTCAGCTGTTGGGGGCATTTAAGGAGTGAACCCCGGGACAGGAGTTTGGAGTTCTCTTTGCCTCCTCTGTCTCGCGTTCTTTCAATTAATAATAATAATAAAAAGTCCAGAGAGAGCTACTCTACTCGTCCTGAGAGTGAGGACACAGCAAGAAGGGGCTACCTGTGAACCAAGCGCTGCCCCCCAAAACACACACAAGGACTCTGCCTGACCTCAGGTTTCCCAATACCCAGAGCAGGAAGAAGCAGGGTTGTGCTATTTATCAGCATCCCCAGCTCCTGGGGGTTTGCCAATACAGCTGGAGGCAACTCAGGATGTACTCAGAACCCACCTGCAATGCTTTCATTTTTAACAAGCACATGTTTAGCATTAGAAAGGATGTCTAGGAACAAGATAAAGCAGCAGTGGAACAATCTGGGAAGGGCTTAGAACAGAGGGCTCCTCAGTTAGCAGCACCAGGGAGATGGAGGACCTACTGGGGCCACCCCACACTGTTACACAGGCTGGGCACAGGGCTCCACAGCCGCAGGCGTCAGATGGCCCATGGCTCAGGGCAAGCCTGAGGTGGAGAACTAGGGTCCTTACAGGGAATATGTGCCTGGAGGAGAGGGGCCTGTCAGGGTTTTCCCTCAGGCAAGGCAGAGCCGCAGTGAGGGTGGCTGAGCCTCACCCAGGAAAACCCTGTCTGGGGCAGGCTTAGTAGGTGCTCCTAGGACTCTCAGAGAGCCCTTGACGCTGCCACAGGAGGAGCTCTGTGGCCAGGGAATGGCCCAGAAGGATGAATTCCACCGCTGAACCTGGGGGAGTGGTTGGTGGCAGGGGCGGTGAGAAGGGACAGCTGGCCGCTTGCCTGGTGACAGCTGCCGGCCACAGGGTGGAACCCTGGAAGCTGCCCCTCTAGAAGAGGCTGCAGGTAACACATGCGGCCAAGGGCATGAAGCCACCATTGGGCCTGCCGCCCCCTCCCTGCCATCTCCCCTGCCCACACGAAGGTGGGCTAGGAAGGTGCCTGGAGTGTGTCTGTCCTTACCCTGGTACTCTAGCCTGAATCCCAGCCGGTCCTGGGAGCGGTCACTGTGGAAGTACATGGTGTGACTGGTCTTGTACGGGCCATTGTGGAGTTCCATGAAGTCATGGCCGGGCTCAGTGGAGAAGTTCAGGAACTGGATGTGAGCTCCTGGGAGTGAGACAGAGGCAGCCAGTACTCAGAGCAACCCAGCCCCGCTCCACCACCTGGCCTGTCCTCTCCCGCCACAGCCCACGTTCCCACTCCTCACCTCCTCTCTCCTGTCTCCAGGAACCACTGGAAAGTCCATTATTCATTCCAAAGGAAAGGCACTGGTCATTTCAGAGACCCCACCCCAACTGCATTGTGTTTTATTGAGGACAAAGCCCAGGTAAACACTTGCTGTGATCACGCTTCATCTATTATCAGTAGAAAGGCAGTTTTATCCAATAAACCTCTTACTTAAAAATAACACCCACCCTTGGCAGAAGACACACCTCCAACAGTCATACTTTCTAGGCTGTTTTAAGACAACCCAGAAGCATAAGGCTTAGCAGCTCATGCATTTGCCAACCACTCCCTTCCAAGTTCCAGGCAGGTGCTCCCGGGGTCTCAGTGGGTTTATCTAGATTTAACAACCTGACAACTTACGTGAATCCAATTAGAACCTTAAAGTACAAATGAATGTACTCCTTGGAGGTGCGAGTATTAAAATGTGTTTACTGATGAGATTTTTCTAAATAGACTATTCTGGAACACGTTATTCAAGAGATACATTTACTGTGAAAATTGGCTTCAAAGGGGCCGGTACTGTGGTGCATCAGGTTAACAACCTGGCCTGAAGCGCCAGCATCCTATATGGGCACTGGTTTGAGACTCAGCTGCTCCACTTCCAATCCAGCTCTCTGCTATGGCCTGGGAAAGCAGTAAAAGATAGCTTAAGTCCTTGGGCCCCTGTACCCACGTGAGAGACCCAGAGGAAGCTGCTGGCTCCCAGTTTCAGATCCGCAGCAGCACAGCTCTGGCCATTGCGGCCAATTGGGGAGTGAACCATCGGATAGAAGACTGACTCACTCTCTCTCGCTCTCTCTCTTCTGCCACTGCTCTCTTTATGTAACTCTTTCAAATAAATAAATAAATAAATAAATCTTAAAAAAATGGCTGCAAAATAACATACAAAATACCACTAGGATGTTTATGTAAAAACCTAGTCAAAAATCTTCTCCCGCTTGCTCACAGAAGCTCCCAGGCACCTGCCAGGCCTTCGGGCTGTGTGAGGCTTTAGGAGGGCCCCACCTCCACGGGAGGACTCTCTAATGCTGGGAACTAGTATGTCGCTAAAAATCCAGTGCCTGGGCAGGGGGATTTTCATTTTTCATGCTTAAAATGTGCTCATTTGTCACTTTCTATCTGGTTCAGAATGAACACGTGTGGGTTTTTTTTTTTGTCTGATTAAATACAGATCTCAGAGTGGGGCTGGAAAGCACAGGCTCCATGCATGATAGGTGTGAAGATCATTGCAAAATTACCTGCAATCTGTAACAGTCTCTGCTGTACTTAATGTACAAGGCTGAAGACCCTTTGTCTCTTGCCCTGCCCCACCCTGCTGTGTTCCTCCACAGAAGCTATCCTTTGTATGGGTTTGGAAGGCATCCTTCCAGCTCCTGGGTATAGATTCTGAAATATGTACTGGGGTTTCTGGGTTTTAAACACGTACATGCATGGCACCATAATAACACAAAAACTAGCACTCATTCATTTTAACTCCATCCATGTGAGCTGTCTGACAGTACAAGTCACTCTTAGTGAGCAGACCCTGTTACAGATGGCAGGTAATTTTGCAGTGAGCCTCTTTGCAACCTATCGCCCATAGAGCCTGTGCTTTCCATCCCCACACTAGGATCCCTGGGGCCCTGAGGGCCCATCCCACAGGCTTCTGAAGGTTGAATTTGTGAAATGTGCAAAAAGGACTGGCCCGTGACCTCCACCTAGTGGCAGCAGCTTGTAAATGCAGGGGCCCTTTACACAAGGCAACCAGGTACCATAATTCTATGCTTGGTGAGTAGTTCAACACTCACTTGTAGTTAAAGGATTCTGGCAGCTGCGACTGGAGCCTGCAGTAGTGTCTTCCCCAGAGCTTGCTTAAGCCCCCAGGACTAACACATGCAGCGCGCTGGTGGCTGAACACAATGGCTTACCCACAGCAGCCCTCCCATCTGAACTCGCTTGCCTTGAGATTCTCCTCGCCCTCCATCATCTAAGGCTCCACTGCCCTCAGACTGCAGGCAGACCTACAGGGTCTCCCAGACACCCCCTTCCTCGGTGTCTCAGAATCTGGAGTCTCTCAAGGCTGCCAAAGCCGTCATCACTGTGTGCTTGGCGTCCTTTGGCAGATGGGACCTGGTTGTTAAGACCCCAACCTTCAGAGGGTCACCAATCCCTCTGCCCTTCCAACCAGATTTAGAGAAGCCCAGTTAGGCTGCTTGCCCCTTCTGGAACCTGAAGACACACTCCCACTCCAGACTGTAGAACAAAGGACAAAAGGGGCCCTCTTCATGCCTTGGCCTCCTGGAATCAGAAACTCCATGGCGTGGGCAGAATGGTCTCCGTGTGCAGCCCTTTTGATCCATGCCAGTGCAAAGCCTTTACTCCTCCAACCAGAGATATCTGGGGAACAATACACGCATCGCCAACCATCACATTTTGTACCCGGCTCTCTCAGTGCCCTCCCCATAGTATCATTCCCTGTGCCTGGAACACTTCCTCCCTTTCCTTCCTGCCCCCTCCAAAACCACCTCTTGATCTCCAGCCAGCTAGAATGTGTGCATGAAGAATGCAAACTCAATTTCATATTGACCTTGGCTCAAGTTAATTAGGATGATAAATCGGATGGGGAGTTCAAAGCAAAACTTGAGGTTTGGTCTCTGTAACATAGATTATTGTTTCTTTTATTTTTTAAGCATCCCTGAGCAACTCCTCATTCCACATTCCTGGATTTTAGTTCCTTGCTCCAGGGATAATAACAGAAATCCCTAAGATTTCTCCCCTCCCCCATACTTTCATCTCTGTCATTCTCCATGGAGTCTCACGATGGCACAGGGGCAGTGGGTGAGGAAACAGGCAGAATCTCTGCAGACGTGGCCGGGGTTACAGTGGGGACAGCAGTACACAGCTGCTGAAGCCTGGGGTGTGGCATGAGCACTCATCTCCTAGAGCAGGCCAAGACTCACCAAAGCCCATGGGCAGTGCGATCTTCCAAGAGCAGTCCATGTTATTGGGGTAGTTGCGCAGGAAGCTGGAGCTCAGGATGACCCCCTCCATCTCCTCCACTGCTCTCCCACACTGCACTGTGACAAGGAGGTGAGACCGAGGGTTAGGCCAGCATGGAGGCACGCACTGGGCCACACTGGTGGTCTAGAGCACCTTATAGCAGTGAGTTCTGACTTTTCTGAGTCACGAATCTTTTTCAGAATCCAAAGAATCCAGAATACAAAACTGCACACCCAGACCAAACTGAGTGAGTACATTCATGGAAAGGTGCATAGCTCCAAACTGCTAGGAGTCCATAGATCTGGGAGAGGGGGTCTTGGGCTTGATCACAGCCCTCATGGGTCCTTGCACCCAGGACCTGCAGGAAAAGCGGGGTGGGGCTGCTCCAGGTCCCACCACTTGGCACACAGTCCCTCAGATCTCCCTTGCCTCACTGCCTGAGCCACTCTTCTAAAATGGAGACAAATAGTGAAAGAAGGAGGTGGCGGGCATTGTGAGTCTACTGCATGCCAGGGGCCAGGCTGGCCAGCAGGTGAGGCTCAGGACAGCGACTGGCAGCATTCCAGGGGAGCCCCTGCTGGGCTGAGAAGCAGGGGTCAGGGCAGGGGCTGGGGCTGCTGATTTCTGAGTCACCTGGAGACTCAGGACTGGGTGCCACTGTGGCCTGGTCAGTCGACCTCCTTTAGGAAAGGGTCTGTGAGCAGTAAGGGGCTGCCAGGCGCAGGGTCCAGGTGAGTGCCCTCTAGATCCGGGCAGCTCAGTGTGGTGTAGGCTCTGGCCTGGACCTGCTGGGGCATAATTGCAACATCACTTCCTATCTAAATACCTCCAAACCTCAGTTTCCCTGACTACAAAAATGGAGCTAAGAGCAGCAGCTACTTCAGGGGGCTGTTGTGAGGTTCCAACAGAAAAGACTGCACGTGAGACAGGCTTTGGTTAAGCTGCTGCCTGGGACAGCCACATCCCACGTTGGTGTGCTACTGCACCCAGGGAGGCAGCAGGTGTCGGCTCAAGTAGCTGAGTCCCTGCTACCTATGCAGGAGACCTGGACGGAGTTCCAGGTTCCTGGCTTTGGCTTGCTTTAGTCCCAGCCTTTGCCAACCTCTGGGGAGTGAACCAGCGGATGAGGACTCTGTGTGTCTCTGAAAGCACTGCATGTTACTTGCAACAGGGCGGCCACACCCAGCAAACCTCAACAGACAGCAGCCACTGTAGATGTGATGGCTTGGCAGGGCCTCTACAGGACACCATGGGGGGAGCCCAGTCACCTTGCTGACCTGCTCAGCAGAGGACCGAGCCCTGGCCCCTGGGGAGAGGATTTCACTTCCCATCCCAGGCCTGCTCTGAGGGGCTCTTTCCTATCCGCTGGGCATCCGAGCGCCCTGGGTTTCCTTTTGTGACTCTGCCACTTTCTTTTCCACCCCCGAGCACCTTCAACTTCCTATCTATCATTAGAGGATACCGATTCCTCCTCCTAAGAGCCATGGGGAGGAAGTGTGAGCACCAAGCCTTGCATGCGATACTCAATAAACGCTCGCTTCCTCCTTCCCTGACCTGACCAGAAGCTTCTGGAGTGGACGCCCCGTCTTCTAATGTTTCCGCTGATCTCATCAGTGCTCAGCACAGGGTAGGACATAAAGCCAAACCAAGTTCACCCAGAATCCTCAGCATTTCACTGCTGCTGCTGCATCTTCTCAGTCTCACAAAAAGTCAAAATCCCAAGTCCCTGGTAACCCCACTTGGGACCTGGGTCATTATCTGGAACCAGAACAGTCACTAGAACGTTTTCCACTGGGCAAACCTGTGGGTCTTCATCTGGTGGGCCGAGGTCTCCAAGTCACGACTCCCTTGAGTGACAATGAAAACAGGGGTCTCCAAGGACTGACTTGGCACAAATCAACTTGGACTTGAACTCCATGATAGGCTACTGAGCTCAAAGCCCTGGGGGCGTGGGTTTGAGTGGATGAGGGTCTGGGCTCTCTTACCAATGCAGAGGAGGGTAGTTCCAGCACTGAATGGTCCCCGGTATGCAGGAGATGTGCGCATGGCCCTGGGGGTTTCAGGAACAGGGCTGAGCTAAGCTGCCCATCAGCACAACCCCACATACACCCTGGACCAGGGGTTTGCCCAGGACTTTGTGTTGAGGAACAAGAGACACAAAGGCACCTGGACACGCTGTGGGATGGGAGCTGAAGCAGAGAGAGAGGGCTGGGCAGGACAATCACTCACAACCATTACTAAGGAACTCTCATTACTGAAGGTTTCCTTGTGAGATTTCTTTAATTATGAAATTCCCTCATCTTCAAAGAAAATTAAATTTTCGTAGGGTCCAATCAAATCCAACTCTGCAGAAGCCCTTCTGAGGTGGGCTTCTGCCAACTCTTCGTGGCCTCTTTTGCATGAACAGCTCCAGGAGGGGTCTGTTCCCTGATCCTTGAGGATTTGCTGGTGCATTTGCATCCCAAGGAACACCTGCTTCCTGCCCTGGGGGTGTCTGGGAGGAGGAGGTACCTGGAGGGCACAGCCCAGCTCACACTGGAAAGAGACCACATCATTCATCAGGTAGCGCTCGCTGCTCTTCACCCCGTTACTGGGCACAGCGGGTTCTGGACAGCTGCTCAGGTCCACAGCTAGACAAGGTGGAGACAAAGCGAAGGGAGAATGGCAACATCCCGCAGACAGAGGCAGTGGGAAGAAGCTCCCGGCCCCGGGGCTGGGGCAGCCCACGGTGAGGCACTGCTATGGTTGGCTGTGTTTGTCCCCCAGTGGCCCATGTTTTGGGACCATGGGCCCCAGGGTGGTGGCACTGGGAGGCAAGGCCTAGTGAGAGGTCCTGGGTCAGCTGGGGGCATGCCCTGGAAAGATATGAAGGTGCTTCTCCTGTCACTGTTCTAAAAGCCTGAGCCTGCCCTGCCCCACTCATTTCCACCCTTGGCGTCGCCTTGACATGACGCAGCCAGGAGAACCCTTACTGGAACTGGGCTGATGCTAGCATCATGCCCTTGAACCTCACACGCTGTGAATGACATATGCCTTTTTCTTTGTGAGCAGCCTGCCCCAAGAAACTTCATTATAGTAAAGAAGAAAAGGACTAGCGCATGCACACGCACACAGCACCGAGGCTCTGCAGACTCCAGAGTAAATCTCCATGTGTTGGAGTGGACTTGGCGAGGGCTGCAGGGCTCAAGGCATGGCTGTACTCTGCCTTCCCCACCCAGAGCAAGGACAGCAGAAGGGAGAGGAGGGCGGGGGGCTGACCTGTGTAGCTAGGTCTGACTCTAGGCACTTGGGGATGGCCCAGGCAGTTGGGATCAGGGGCGACTCTGCCCTCCTGGTTGTTGCCTTGGGAGATGCAGGCTGCCTGGGGCCCCATGCACCGGCAGGGAGCCCAGTGCTTGTGTAAAGGAGCGAGGAAGGACCCATGAGCCTCGGCCCTCAGCCGCAGCCCCTCTTCTGTGCAGCAGATGGGCAGTCTTCCATTCAGGAGGCTCTGATAACTACATGGGCTTTTTATATCTTCAGAGGGGAACTTACGCACAATGAAACACAAATTGTCTGCGTTCACACCGTCATGATTGGAAGTGTGCACGTGTTCTGAGTGTTGACACAAGTTGGCACCTGTGTCACCCAAACCCCTGTCAAAACTACAGAGCACTGCAGTCACTCCAGAAAACCCGCTCACACCCTTCCCAGGCAGTTTCCAACCTGTATGCGAATGGGAAGCCTGAAAATGCAGTCCATTTTGGGGCCCAAGTCCTGAAATCCCAGCAGCTGAGAAAAAGGCCAAGGCCAAGGCCAAGGACTGGAAGATCATCAGAGTGCGTTTGCAAGGCCACATCTTGATGGGCCTCCTGTCTCTTTCTCCCTGTTCCTCTCCATGCTCCAAGAAGAATAGCTGCTGTGTTTGTGTGCAGGCTGCAGGGGCAGGGCCCAGACTAGCTCAGTGCTTGCCAGTGACCAGCACCTGCCAGCCTGAGGTGCCCACGTGCCCCTACCTGGATGCTGGCACCTTCAGGGACCATGATCTTCCACATGCAGTTGAGGCTGTTGAGGTAGGGCTCTGGGAAGCTAGGAGACAAGATAATGCCCCTGCGTTCTGTGAGGTTGCCTCCGCAGAGCACTGGGAGAGGATGCAGCTCTGGTCAGAGGCTCCTCCCACTGGACCCCAGGGCTCCCTACACAGGCTTCTCCCTCAAGGACCCCAGCCTCTTCCTGGGACTCCTCTGTGCTGATTTCTCTCTTTGTGTCCTCAGGAACACCTTCTTGTTCTAACATTGGCTTCTACCAAGGACTCGTCCCACTGTACCCCGCTTCAGGGACCAGGACCCCAGGGATGCCTGCCCCAGTACCCCAGCTCCTCCTCCTTGCTTTTCTCACACCCAGCCTCAAGACTATGCGACAGCCTCCCTATACCACATAGCTGGCAAGGGGCTGCCATGTGCCTGCAGGATCTGCTGGGCCTGCCGCCTCCCCCAGCGAGAAGGGGCTGTCAGTGCCCCCACTCACTGCCTTCCCTCACCTGGCCCCAGCTGTCCTGGTATTCATCCACACATGTGGGTGCTCAGACATTCCACTGCATCAAGGCCCCTGGCACAAGGAGGCTCTTGATTTCTTGTGATCCCTGCAGGGCATAACCGGAAATGCATTCCAAGCAGACGATGGCACCCATGGAAAAGTCACTGCCCAGCCTCTTGCCATAGTGGGGTTCCAGCACAGAGCTGCACTGTGTGGCACTGGTCCAGAGCATGGCTGCAGGGCACAAGGGCACTGAGGGGTGGGCCACATCCCTCCAGAAGCTGGCCCAGGAATGCAGATGATGGGACTGGAGCAGACAGCCTGCAGGGAGCCTGGGAGGCTTTGGGCACTTCCCTTAGGGCAGGGGGCGGGGCTCTTTGGATGGGGCCCACTGTACTAGAACTCAGCTTGGATGTGCAGCGTGGCTGCACAGCTTCTGGAGCCATGGAACGGCTGCCATGGTAGTGTGATATACCTGGTCCATCACGGGACCAGGTTCCCTAACAGGAGAATGGGCTTTCTTCTCGGCTCCCAGCACCTCCACCCTGCCTCTGGCCTCTCCTCCCTGTGGGTCTTAACACCATGCCCTGGACTCTGCTCTCTGAATCTCCCGTGCCCACACTGACCCCTGCAGTGGCTGAGGGGACCCTGTCACCCAGGCTCAGGGATGGTACCCCATAGGGAAGTCCATCTTGGGCAGGGTAGAAAGAACAGGACTATGCTTGCAACCTGGGCTCCATGAAGGTGGACGTCCTCCAGATCCCTGGAGGTTGCGGCCTACACCTGGAAGCTAGGAGCGCTAAGATGTCGCCTTTCTGGGCCAGTATGGAAGGCAACACAGGCTGATGACCTGCTTGCTACCAGGTAGTCTGTGCACTCTCTCAATCCTGTTGGTGTGGTACTATTACTCCTCCCTCCCCATCTTACAGGTGGGCAAACTGAGGCTCCAGGACATGGAGCAGCAGGGCCTAGCTGGAAAGTGGTGGGGCTGGGGTTCAAATCTACACCCATACAATGCTGGAACCCTTCCTTGACCTACACTTTTACTGTACCTCATAACCAAACCAAGCTTCTGGGGGAGACAGTCCCGGTAAGAGGCCAGGGCTGCTCACTGCAGTGCCATCTGGGCTCCACTGGAGCATGGAGGAGTGGGCATGGGGGCAGAAACTCGTTCCCTGGGTCTGGTTTCCTTGCTCATTCCACAGAGTTTGGTCTAAGAAATGACTATTGGGTAAGCAAACAGACTAAATACAACTGAATTTCAGGGATGTGCCTCATAAGCCAGCAACTGTTCCCAAACACAGAAGAGGCTCAGCCTAGGGTCAAAGGCACCTAGTCCCTCAGTGACCACTTTGGGACCCCCACGTGCCACAAACCTTGGTAGACAAAGTGGAAGCCTCTGGCTGGTACTTGGCCTTTGGCACCGAACTTGATGAGCACTTGATTGGAGGTGGCCAAGGGCAGCGACTCACCTGCTGAGGTAAGGGACAAGGAAGAGAGGAGGACAGTGAGGGCAGGCATCGGGCCCAGCAGGTACAGCCCTGGCCACGAAGGAAGGGATGCCACACCCCACACAGCAGCTCCTCCCACATCCAGGCCTTATGGAAATAAGACCTCACGGTTTTACTGTACACGCAAAATTCACGAACAGTGTGTGTTAGAAGGTACTGCGTGGGGCCGGTGCTGTGATGTAGTGGGTAAAACTTCTGCCTGCACTGCTGGCATCCTATATGTGCACTGATTCAAGTCCCAGCTGCTCCACTTCCGATCCTGTTCTCTGCTATGGCCTGGGAAAGCAGTAGAAGATAGCTCAAGTCCTTGGGCCACTGCACTCATGTGGGAAGAAGCTATTGTCTTCCTGGCTTCGGATAGGCCTAGCTCCAGCTCTTGCAGCCATTTGGGGAGTGAACCAGGGGATGGAAAATCTCTCTGTCTCTCTGCCCCTGCCTTTCTGAAACTCTTTCTTTCAAACAAATAAATGAATCTTAAAAAAAAAGATGACACCGTGTGTGGGTGTCCAAAATTTCTCACACCAATATATATGCTTTTTATCTTTTAACTGCATTTTCCACAAGCTTCTCGAAGGACGTTTATATCAGGACACTATTGAGAGTGAAAGGGCATAATAGCTATGTTGGGGCAACCAAGTGGACACAGGGGCTGTCCCACACAAGCCAGGACATGCTGTCTCCCAACCAGTGACAAGCAGCTTGGGAGGAAACCTGTAGTGGCATGGGGAGCCATGGAGGCTGCCGGCCTCTGCAGCACAAGGTGGAGGTGGGGCTGCTGCGTGCTGTGGGTGAGTGTGTGTGAGCAGAAAGACAGCACCCAACAGAGCTGGGGGAAGCCCTGAAGCTCAGGGCTGTTGGTCATCATGCTGCCCCGCTGCACACACAAGGACCTCTGAGAATGGCTGCTGACCCTGCCTTGAGAAGGGAAGCAGTGATAACCAGGAACTGGGCTACAGCTGAGTGGGCAGCCATGGGAGGCCCAGCAGTGCCTCCAGATACCACGTGAAGCCACTGGCCATGAGGAGCAGAGACACTGCTGCACTGGCCCAGACGACTGGGCCCAGCCAGGAGTTGTTGCTCCAGCTGACCTCTGGCTCCTGACTCAAAATAACAAGTTATTAATACCACCTGCCTTCATCATCACCGCCATTCCCAGCTCCTCCTGGAGAGGGATCTCAGCAGAGCAGAGCTCAGCCCTCCCAGCCTCCCCTCCTCCATCCTCAGAGTAGTGGGTCAGTGCCCCAGGGACTGCTCACAGAGCCCTCGGTGGCTTCAGTCCTGGACACGCACAGGAAAGCACAGAGGAAAATCACTGGACTCAAGGGGAAATTTCTGGACTTTAAGGGAGGGAAGACTTCTCTGAGAAGTCAAAGCAAACATTTTTACGGGAGGTATAACAAAGAACAGGGAAAAATCTCAGAAGATCCTTGGCCACGGTTGTTACAAGGTTAAGCCAAGAATTGCACTGGTGAGGTGACAGGAGGAGACATGCCAGAGGCAGGACTGGTGGCCGGCGAAGGCACAAGAAGGTGAGATGCTGGCATCAGACAGCTGGAGTCCACAGGAATTAACAGTGACAGGAAGAGGAATATGGGGGCCATTCTCCTAGAAACCACAGGGAAAGAATGAAGAGATGAAAATTATCAGAGAAATGAAGGGCGGCATGGAGGACAAATGGAAAAAATCCAACAGGCATACAACAGAAATGCCAGAGAGCAGAGACAGAGAAACTGAAGAAAAACAACTTGAGAGAGGAGCTTCCTCTGCTAAGTCTTGAGATTCAGATGAAGGAGTGTGCCAAGTACCAGATCCAGTTAGTGCAAGGGAGCCTCCCTCCATCATAACACACCCAAGCGTGTGTCTCAAGACTGAAAAGGAAGAAAACACAGGAAAGTCTCATGCACAAAGAAGCACAGCTCCCATGCAAGGTCAGTGCATCAGCTTGTACCCCAATTTTAATACTGAATAGTGGAGTAAAATGGAACCTTCACTGGGGCATTGACCAAGGGAGTGTGTGGCCCATCACCTGGTGTGCAGTCAAGTTGTCATTTACGTGATACAGCACAAGGAACACATCCCATACATGCAAGATGACAGAGAGCACTGCAGCCATCAACACTACTGAAAGAAAAGAGGGGACAGGAGGAAATTCAAGAACTAGCAGGGATAAAAAAAATCAGGAAGAATGGTTCATGTGAAACAGCTCTTATTAATGAGGGAACATATGAGCTGGAAATGTCAAAACTTGTTCTCGGGGAAGAAGTCCATAACTTAGCAGTAATTGCTAGCAATATTAACAAAACAAAGTCCAAAGACAGCAAGGAAAACTTGGAAATTTAGAGACAGGTCACGCATGAATGAGGCTGTGAGAAAGCAAACTCAAAACAAGGGCAAGGAAGACACAGACCAAAATGAGGTGACCGACGTCAGACGAGTAAAACAAATAAGCCTCCTAACAGAAAAGGTCTGGGAGAAAATGAGAGAAGACACGTCAAGCCAGTGCAGACAGGAAAACTGTTAGCAACATGAGAAGGCAATAGAGTAGCTAAACTGTCAGGTGAGCTGCTTTGACACAACATTCCTGAGCAGAACCAGAACATGAAAGATGAAATGGAGACTGGTGGGTCGTGGTCCTCAAGCTTTGTTTAAAGCCCAGCACAGCTCAGGGACAGGGACAGTGCCCCCAGCAGCAGCCTGTCCCACAGCAGAGCTTCTCCAAAGGAGGAATGAGAGAACCTGAGTCTACTGCCCTCTATCCCTATATGTCTCCTTTGTGGGGCCTTCCAAAGATTCGTGGACAATGGAACTAAAAGATAAGCTTCGTTTGGTATCAAAAAACCTGGGAATACTTTCATAATACTTATTTTTAAGAACTTCTTGAAGACAAGTTGTATGCATGGATTTCAAACTTTTTTGCACCAAAATAAACTCATCTTTTCCTTCCATTTTCTGTAACCCTTTAGAGGTACCCTGTACTTGGATCTTTCACTCTCTCTTTCTCGCTCTCTCTTCTCTATTTATATAGGTCTTGTATGCCTATATCAATACCCATATCTTTATCTACAGCCCCTAAATATAGGAAGGTACCGCAATGAGCTTGTCAAAAATGGAGTTAAAAGATAAATTTGTTTTAGTTCAAAAAAATTAAAGCCTATGTTTAGTTTTTTTCTCATACTATGCATTTTCTATGAACATTGTGCACACATTCTTTTTACCTGTGGGTCCTATATCTATATTACACATCTGTATCTATACTTATGGCTATCTATCTGTCCATCCACCCACCCACCCATACATCCATCCTGTATTTCTGCTTGTATGTATCTATACCTGTATCTATGTCAATATCCAAATTTACAAATTCTATATTTACACCTGTCTACCTATACATATATTTATACTTATATCTCTCTATATATGCCAATTTATCCACCTGTCCACTGAGGGATTTTTTAAAAATTGGGGCATTCCGATCCTACACATCCTGATTTGGAATGTATGGGGTGTTGACATTGAAAAATCATTTGGTTGAGAATCACTGAGAGAATGGATTTGAAAAATTTCCCATAATACACATTTTCAATGATGTTGTTGAACATCCCTCATATATATGGATTTCAAATTTTTTGCACCACAATAAGCTTCTCTTTAATTCCATTTCCACCAACTTTTTGAAGCACCCTTGTATATATCAATCTGCCATTCACATATGCTGGCATTCTCATTGGACCATTGGTGAATTTGAAAGAATATGGTTCAATTCTCTATATCAAATAACACATTCAAATAAATAACAAAGGTATTAAAGCAAAACAATGAAGTGAAAGAGAAGTAAAGGAAAACACAGAGGAATATTTATTTGATCTATACTAAAAGCAAAGGAGAAAAATATAAAAGAAAATAGAGATAGATTTGATATCATGGAAAATTCAAATTTTCTTTTTTTTTTTTTTTGACAGGAAGAATTAGACAAGAGTCAGGAGCTTCCTCCAGGTCCCCCACATGGGTGCAGGGGCCCAAGGTTTTGGGCCATCTTTTACTGCTCTCCCAAGCTGTAGCAGAGAGCTGGATTGGGAAAGCAGCAGCCTGGACTCAAACCGGGGCCCATATGGGATGCCCGTGCTTCAGGCAGCAGCTTTACTCACTACTCCACAGTGCCAGCCTTGGAAAAAATACTTACAAGGCATACAGCTAATGAAGGACTTGTATCTAGATTATACACTGAACACTTAAAATGTAATGTGGAAGGGCTGGCGCTGTAGCTCAGTAGGCAAAGCCTCTACCTGTAGCACCAGCATCCCCAGTTGGCACTAGCTGGTGTCCTGGCAGCTCCTCTTTCAATCTAGCTCTCTGCTATGGCCTGGGAAAGCAATAGAAGATGGCCCAAGTCTTTAGGCCCCCACACTCGCGTGGGAGACTTGGAAGAAGCTCCTGGCTCCTGGTTTCAGATCGACTTAGCTCTGGCCATTGCAGCCATTTGCAGAGTGAACCAGTGGATGGAAGATCTTTATCACTGCCTCTCCGCTTTTCTGTCTGTAACTCTACCTCTCAAATAAATAAATAAAACCTAAAAAAAATTTTAATGAGGAAAAAGGTGACCCTCCACCCCACAACTGGCACAGTATATAAAAGGACACTACCTCCAATAAGCACACAAAAACAGTATACTGAGTGTTAACAGCATGAAGAAATACCATTGCAAGTCTATTTGAGTAAAATCAACAGAACTGCTAGTAGGAAATGTTGACAGAAATGTGGAGTAAGAGGAACATGCATTTACTGAAGAGAGGAATTCAAAACAGAACAGGAACCTGTAAGATAATTTGAGTCTCTTACAAAAGTACACATACAGCATCAGACTCCAAATGTGTATCTCTATGTACACAATTGACTTGGAAAACAAGTGCACATAGAAACCCCTTGACATGTTCACTGTCTTATTCACAATCACTAAAAACTGTCAACTGGATGATCTTCATGAGGGATGAATATGCAACCAGTACCAGATCCATAATGAGATCAGGATTCAGTGAGAAAGAGGAACAAGACGTAGAGTCACGTGATGAGCGGGTGAATTTCAGGTGCATTTTTCTAAGAGAGAGAAGCCATACCCTAAAGGCTACATGGTATGATTCAACTCATAGGACATTCTGGGGAAAGGCCAAATAGAGATGGAGAACACACAAATGAATGGTTGTTCAAGGCCAGTGGAGTTCAAAGAGTTTGACTGCAAAGGGCCACACAGAGATCTTACAGGCAAAGGAGCTGCTACTTCAGTTGTTGGACTGGTGGTTAGCAGACACTCCCATGAGGGTTCAAACCACTGGTGGTAAGCAGACACTCCCATGTGGGTTCAATCCACTGGTGTTTAGGAGACACTCTCACGTGGCTTCAAACCATTGCTGGTTAGGAGACACCCATGTGGGTGCAAACCCTTGCATCTGTACTTCCCACACACTGCTCAAGTAGACACAAATTCACCCAACTGTACATCTGAGTTTCATTGCATTATGTGTAGATTTTTCCCCAAGTTCAACAAACATCTATGTTCCCTGAAGGCCTCACTGTTTATTGGCAGATGGTCACAATAGGACTTCAGTGTTGCTCTCAGAGCTTGTTAGACCTCAGCAGCAAACTGGGAAAACCCTCTTTTCTCTTTCCCAGGAGGCAAATCCCATTTCCTGTGATGTTGGTGTATTCTGCCTATGGCACTCTAAGGGTTCCAAATGAGATTCCCAGGCTATATTCCAGTCAGGAGGTCTTATGTCATAGAGATTCAATCAAAGCATGGGGGGCAGGGAACTCTCTAATGCAAAACTGAGACAAAAGGAATGGATATCCAAGCGAGGGGCCTCCCTGGACCTGGCCACAGGTTGTAAGAAGTAGTGCCTTCCTCCTGGGCCTGCATCAACCCCATAGGCTTTGCAGTGTTGGAGGATGTTTCTCTAGCCAGGGACATGTCTTTGGGCACCTGTTCCAGTTCCAGTGGCTCCACTAGCTCCCTGCTCATGCACCTGGTAAAGCAGTGGAAGATGGCCCAAGTGGTTGGGCCATGCACTCATATGAGAGACCCAGAAGAAACTCCTGGCTCCTGGTTTCATCCTGGCCCAGCGCTAGCCATTGTGGTCATTTGGGGAGTAAACCAGCAAATAGAAGACCTCTCTCTCTCTCTCTCTCTCCCTCTATAACTCTACCTTTCAAATAAATAAACCTTTTTTTAAAAAAAGAATTATGAACAAATTGAAATGTCTGTGTAATGATTCTCAACACCAGTAAAATCTAAATTTTAAACAAAAAATAAGACTATCTTTTAATTCCTTATTTCATTTTAATATTGCTCTAAGGCAATTCAGTTCCAAATACACATAAAAACACTCTACCATTTTTCTTCTGTTAATGAAACAATCAAAAATAAATATTCACTTCCAGTCTTTCCACTCAGCATGACGATAAAAATCAATTCACTTATTTCTTTATTATCACTGTCAATTTTAATTAAAATATTTCCAAATACTTTAATATTAGCATAATATTAAACATTTTATAACCCCTTAACCCTATGCACCAAATAAGATGTTGGTATTTTTAGCTTAATTTTTATTAACAACAGTTGTACACATTTACAGGCTACAGTATGACATTTCAATATCCTTATATACTGTATGGTGATCAAATCAGCATTTATTCTTCTTTGACATTATTCTATGGTTGAAGTCCTTGAGCTCCTTTCTCCTATTTTCTCATAAAACATGTAATAGATTACTGTGAGCTAGTCACCCAATTATACTGTATGACACTAGGAACTTACTCCTTTGATGTAACTCTGACTGGCACCAAATATCCAAAATGTTTTCCCATATTGTTTTAAAAATTGAATTTGTTTGAAAGGCAAAGAGACAGAGAACAGAGAGAGAATATGTGTGCATGTGTGTGAGAGAGAGGGAGAGAGTAGGAAAGAGAGGGAGACAGCACTTCCATGACCACAATAAGCAGAGCTGATCTGTCCAGACTAAAACTTGGAGCTGGGAATTCAATACCGGTCTCCACTCTAGGTAGTGTGAATGAAACTACTTAAGCCATTGCCTACCTCCTCTGGAATCTCAAGCAGTCTTTCTCACTATGCCAAATGCCTTTCTCACTATGCCAAACGTCATTCCACAAACTTTTGGAAATGTTCTGAAATATCTCCAGCTTCCAAGGGAATGAGGCCAAAGTCCTCTGGGTCCACTCCATCACTGTGTAGTCTCTTGCTCCACCTTCACTCCGCACTCCTCCATACGTAACTATGATATGATCTCTTATCCCCCATCAGCCTATCACCTCCACTTCTGTATATGGGATAACATAACAATGCAGCATCAACTTTTGGTATGTGGATACCAAGCCTGTCTCCGCCTGAGATGTGGGTACTGACAACCCCAGCGTGCCATGCTGCTCATTGCCACCTGCTGGACCCTGTAACCCAGATAGAACAGGTCAGCAAAGCACAAAAGGACAGGCTTGAGGCAACAAACACAGAGCACAAGCAGGCAGGTAAAGGCCAAACTGGCCTCTGCCAGTTTCTACCAGATTCCTACTCAGCTCCAGTCGCAGCATCTGTGGTAATGGAACCAGTACATGGTATGAGGGGGACCGGCCCACTAAGGTTGCCCTCTTTTTCTCTCAGGTCTAAAAATACCATAATTGATACTATTTCAATATTCCAAAATCTAGATTACAAGAAAAAAATAATCCATTTTGAGTTACTCAGAGCCTACAATTTTACAACTTTCTGCAACAAACATACTCAGCAAGTAACCATTACCCTAAAATTTCCTAAAATGAGTACTCAGCCAGCAGCCATTACTTCCTAAAATTATGGAGGAGTTCTCTAATAGAATTGCCTCTGATGATAAACAGAGTTCCCATATTCCATGTAAATGTAAAAATATGCAAGAAGATATAGACTTTTAGATGATGTTTCTCTTCATATTACCACGTTCGTAAAGTGATAGAAAACAGGCAATTATAGCTGGATATGTTCCTCAGGAATTTTTCACATAATTGGGGAAACACTGCACATCACAGCGGCAGAATCAGAGTTCAGTGGGAGGGAAGGATGGCATCAATAACTCAAAAACTATGAAAAGTGGTAGAAATTAACAGTGTCAGGGCATCTTAATCCCCCACTCAACAGAAGACTACCCACCTGGCAGTTCCCCAACCTGGCATCAGAAGGCAAACAGGTAGGCTAAATCCCTCCTGCAACTGTACAGGATCCCACCAATGTAATCTATACTTTATCGTATACAATAGAATATACAATTCCTAATATACAATAAAACCTACCATTTATAGCATACAATCTAATACCCAATTTATTCTCCCTGCCTCCCCCTCCTGAAGGCACAAGTTCTCGGGCCTGTGGCCAGGGCCCACATAGGGAACATGCACAGATTTCCACAGGACTTACCCGGCCAGGATGGATGACCCTGTGGACTCTGGAGAACCTACTGCCATGCCTCCTCCACCAGCGAGACCGCTCTTCCTGCAGTTGTGCTTCTTCACGGTTCACCTCCTTTTTCCAAGGATCTACAGCAGCACTCGGCACCCACCTGAAGAAAGTAACGTGCAACATAGGACTCCAACCAGGCAAAAGGGCAACAGCGCCCCTGAGCAGCCTTTATATAAACTCGGTAGCCAACAGAGTACATCAACTCTGACTGGATAACTGTCCACAGGTGCCAACCAATCAGAAAGCAAAGAGCAAGCCTGCGCAGCCTTGCACAGGGGTCGTGGCTACAGGTTGCCATGCAGGGCGTGCTTTGTGGTTCAGGAGGCAGTGGCCAAGTGTCCAGAGTGGTAGGGCAGCAGGACATTTTTCTAATGGTGTCAACTCTATACTGTTCCCATGCAAAGTATCCAAATGTCCCTAAGCCAGTACTCATACAAGTACAGTGATGTGGGGAACTCAGCTTACACTTAGAACACCAGGTCAGAGGAGTTACCGACTTTACCCTGGAGTTTAGGGACTCACTGCCAAAACTTATGAGAGTAAAATACTTCTACATGAAAATACTCCTCAGACAGTGCCCAACACACCCTGAACTCTGTATTAACCTCAACTGTTGGGATTTATAGTGCCATGCTTTGTAATTCTGTCATTTCTGCTCACATCTTCTTCATCCATAATCTCCATGAAGAAAGGGAAGAAGGGATCTTCTCAGCTTACTCAATTCCTAAGCCCATGAATGAGTATTTAGAAATGAGTCCTTCAGCCAAGAACTCACTTACCTATGTCAATTTTGGCATCTTCGTTGTGTGGACGTTAGACTGGAGGTCAGGAGGTCTGGGTTCTTCTGATCCATGCCTGCCACTAATGGACACCCAAGGTCCCCAAGCCAAGGCTACTTCTGCCAAAACAGATTGTGCTGTTAAAGAATCCACTGCACATTGTGAGCAAAAGGCATGGGAATATGTCAAGGATACGGGTCAATCAACATGGCAAGGTCCTACACGATTCTCTTCTTGATCTCATGGTAATCATCTCCCAGTCTCTCTATAGAGAGTCTCCAGGATTGGGCAGTAACTCACAGGGATGGATCAGGTCTCTCTTCCCCCTAAATACAACACTGAGCTGAGCCTTAGCACTCAGAAAACACCAGAATTCCTGGAACTAGCAGTGCATGAGCACCCATGGGAAGCCCACAGAGGTGTGGGGAAGACTGCTATGGAAACATCTCTGTATGAATCAATCAGTACTATGAGTGCAGTGCAAAGACATGAATTGTGGTCTACAGGGGACTTAGAGATGGACACGTTAACACTGATTGGGCAAAAATCAGGAAAATCAGGGAAGACTTACCCTCAGGAGTGACACGTGTGCTGGAAGATATAAGAAGTAACTGATTTTTGTGTCTTGGATCTGTTGCAGGAAAGGGCAAAACAAGTCTCCTCGATCAACACTTGCATCCTGGGGGATATCCCTCAGTCTGCCAACTTTAGAGACCATCGGGAGGCTGATAAAATCTGGATATCCATCTCTCCCTAAGCTGAAATCACTTATATTCAGTTTGTCTTCTAAATTCACTTCCCTACACGACATGCTCAAGTATGTCTAATAGGAAGCACCAAACTTACCTGTTCCAGCTCTTGGTGCCTGTGTCTCTCTCTATATACACCCTTCCTCTCCCTCTCAGCGCTCGCTCTCTCTCTCTCTCCACACACACACACACACACAACTTATCCATCCATCACATTTGAATAAACCTAGGTGCTCGATTAGTTAATAGTTTTATTGACTTTACATCCAAACCTGATTTCAATTCCATCCACTTCTCCATATCAACTTTCTGCAGTTGATACACAACAATCTCTCTTCTGGAACACAGGAAAATAATAAATTCAACGCTCCTGATTCATTTAATAGTCTTGCATTAATGTATCTCTTATTAGAACCTGACATATTATACCCTTAACCGTCTGTATTCCATTTTCCATATTGCAGATTTAATATGCTTAAAATTCATAAGTTCTATCAATTTATATACTCCTGATTAAAATTTCTTGTTGGGTTCCATTACACATTGCTTTTAATATCAAAATCGTATGTAATCTGTAACAAACTTCCTACATTTTCGTGAGTAAAACTTTTCTATTTCACAGGCCATAAGTAAAGAATTATCTTCCCTTAAGTTCATAAAATGAACTGAAGATCCCATATAGAATATTGATCTAGGAAGATCCATGGACATGTCATTTCATTGGAGCAACCAGTAAGTTAGAAACCGTGATCAGAATCAACTCTGGGAAAACTCTTTATCATAATGTGACCATAACATCCACCAGAAATGTCCGTGTTTAAAGGAGTGTTTGTAACAGTTTGCTGTTTAAGAAAATATCAGTAACACTATGACCATAGATAATGCTACAAAAAGTTCAGCAACCACACGTCACAGGAGTTAAAGACTTTAAAAAATATTTTGATAAGCTCACTATAGAAATGAACTACAACCTAAAGTAATTTTGAGATGCCAAGGACTCTAGTTTCCATGGTTACCACATTTTAATTCCCCAACTGTCTAGTTCTGAGAAAAAAAAATTTTTTTCAAAGAAATGAAGAAATACTGTGGCTCAGTCCGGTAAACAAATAAATAACAGAATGCATTTTTGTCTCCTCACAGCTAAGAATTTCCCAGAAGGTTCTTCCAGCTGCTCTGAGGTTGTCACAAAGAGCTGCTCTCAGAGACTCTGGCCCTGTGGACATGGAAACCCATTAGAACTTGGGCCCAGCAGGTACCCAGGAACCAGGCCTAGGTTCCCCTAAGCATATGACCAGAAATCTCACGCCCTGCATGCTTGTGTCTCTTTCTTGACTCCTTCATCTCTTCCTTTGCTCATAGATTTGTATTAGTGCAGCTCTATTGTAAGTTTTGATACCAGTAGTTTAACATCACCATATTTTTTCTTTTTCAAAATCTGCTTATTTGATGCATTATGCATTTTCAAATACATTTTCAATTAGCAGATGGATTTTCGCATGAACGCGCACACACACAGTTGTAAGGATTTGATGGCATTTCTATGTATTTTAAAATCAATTTTGGAGAATGTATATCACAAAACCAGTTTTTTTAAAATCATAAACATATGTCTCTCCAATTCAACTGGATCTTCTTTAAATTCTCACGGTACTATTTTGTTCTTAGCATAGGGGTATTACATGTCTTTTATTTTTTCCCAGGGCCGACACTGTGGCATAGCAGGTAAAGCATCCCATTTGGGTGTCGTTTCGAGTCCCAGCTGCTCCTCTTCCAATCCAGTTCTCTGCTATGGCCTGGAAAAGCAGTAGAAGATGGCCCAAGTCCTTGGGCCCTAGCACCTGCATAGGAGACCTGGGAGAAGTTCTTGGCTCCTGGCTTCAGATCAGTGGAGCTTCTTCCTCTGCCTCTCTGTAACTCTGCCTTTCAGATAAATAAATAAATCTTTTTTTAAAATTCTCAAGTATTTTATGATTTTTAATTCTTTTGTAAATTATTTTATTTCATTTTCATTTCTTTCTTTCTCATAGAAATACCATCCTGAAGGCCTACCTTAATACACTGAATTTTTCTTAATTTCTCTTATATAATTCTAATATATGATGAATAAATAAAATAGTAGCTTTTCCACTGCTAGTGTTAATATTTTGTTGATTTATTTCAAGTAACTTTGCAAATTGTTAATTATTCTACTGTATGGTGTCCATTATGATCATTGTTATTTGAACTTACTTCCTTTGGGATAATTTTTCTCTTTTTCTTTGGCTTTTTATTATTTGTATACTTTTAAAATTTTAACCAACAGGCAAAAGTTATACATATTTATAGAGTACTATGTTGTATTTTGAGATACGTAGATAGTGTTTTTACACAGGTTCAAATCAGGTTAACCAAATCTATCTCCTCAAACAGGTTTCATTTTGTATGCTGAAAATATTCACAATCCTATCTTCTAATATTTTTAATGGACAGTACATTATCTGTAGTCACCCTACTGTGAAACAGAACACCACTTCTATCTCCTGTGTAGAGCTATAACATGGAACCCTTATCTTTTGTCTTTTTGATGACAGCCGAGATAACCGGAGTGTCGGTGATGGATATCTTACTGTGGATTTGATCTCTATCACCCTGATGATGTGATGTTGAACACTTTTTCATATCCCTGATGGTCACTTCTGTCTTCCTTGAAATAACTTCTGCTTAATCTGTGCATTCTATTATAATAGAATCATGTTATTTTTGCTATTTATTTGTTTCTTACATAGCATTACTAATCCATTCTCAAAGTATACCTTGCAAATATTTCCTCCACTCTGTAAGTTGTCTCTTCGCCCTAGTCTTTGCTTCCTTTGGAATACAGAAGTTTTTTAATTTGATGAAATCCCATTCAACTATGTTTGCTTCCTTTCCTATGCTTTTGGGGTCTGATGAAAATAATGGGTGCCCATTCCAATGTAGTGAAGAATTTCCTCTGTGTTTGTTTTTACTAGCTCATTAGCTTCAGGTCTTAAATTTAGATCTTTGATCCATGTTAGTTTATTTATGTACATGTTGAGAGACAGCATCTAGTTTCTTCTGATGCATGTGATACCCAGTTTTCCCAAATGATTTTCACTGAAGAGACTATTGTTTTGCCAAAGTACATTCTAAGCACCCTGGCAAAGGTCACATGGCTATAAATATGTGGGTTTATTTCTAGGCTCTCTGTTCCTTTAGATTTCTTTTATTAGAAGGAGGGGGAGGGGGGAGAGAGAAGAAAAGGGAGGAGGGATCTTTAATCCGCTGGTTCACTCCCCAAATGGCCACAACATCCAGGACTGAGCCAGGCCAAAGCCACGAGACTCCATCTGGGTCTCCTAGGTGCGTGCAGGAGCCCAAGGATTAGGAACATTAGCAGGGACCTGAAACAGAAGTGGAACATCTGGGATTTGAACTGGCAGCCATATGGGATGCTGGCTTTGCAGGCAGCAGCTTAACCCACTGCAACACAATGTTGACCCCTGCTCTTTTGTTGTATGTGCTTTTATGACAATACCCTGCTGTTTTTATAACCAGAGCTTTGTAGAGTATTTTAAAGCCAGATAGTCCCTACCACTTTTCACTCAAGATTACTTCACCTCTCCATATTCAAGTAGGGTGTTTTTCTACCTTTTGGAAAATGCTCCTGATATACTAACAGGGATTATACTGCATCTGTAAATCACTTTGGGTAGCATGAACATTTTAACAGTAAACACACTGACATTGAGCAAGTGGTCTGGGTGTGGAAGGCACAGTTCAGCAACTCTTCTCACACTTGGACCCAGCTGCTGACAGCTTTGGAGCAAGAGCTGTGAGAAATGCTTGCACTTCAAACCTAGGAATCTTTATTGCCTAAAATTCCACTTGACACCAGCGTGTTTGTGAATCGTACATGTTTCAATCTGTTTTACTTATTAGGCTTCGGCCATGCATCAGGCACTAAGATGCAAACCCCAAAGACATTACCCTTGACTTTAGAGAAGTAAGGAGATAAACACAGTGAGTGGTAGCTGCACACATTAAGTGTCAAAAAGAACCCGAAGCAGGTGGATATGATGGCTCTGCAGTTTCCCTGGGTTCCAGGATGCTTCACCACACACTCTCCTGAAGAGAACTTTCTAGAAGGGGCAGAAAGTGCTCTTTGGGAACTCAGGATGGGGCAGAGAAGGGAGTAAATGGGGCACATGGGTAGGCTCATGGACACAGGTGGGTGTCTGTGGAATGAGGAAGCTGATGGTGCATCCTAAACAGAATGTGGCACGGAGAACATTCATTCCGTAGGGTCTCTGGACACTGTGGTCCCTGTGTCAGGGAAAGGTTAGTGGTTACAGCAGGTGAGCAAAAAGAGGCTGTGCCAAGAGGAGATGACAGGCAGGAGGGTGTTGGAATGGAGACTTGAGAGATCCAGATCTAAGAGCATCCTTGGTGATGCCTGAACAACTGTCGGTCAAAGGAGCAGGCCTTCTAGTGAGAATCAGGTGCTACCTCACATCCCTGAGGGGCCGTGTGCCTGATTCCAGGACACAAACGAGTCTGGGGTTATCAATGACAGGGCCAGGTTTGAAGAGCAGGTAAGGGTGGCCTGGGGTTATGGTGCCAAAGGCTGGAGTGAAACATTACCTGACTCACTTTCATTTCTTCTGCAGGGCTCAGAAAGATGGCAGCGGTGGAGAAACACAGATTGGGACCCCCCAAATGCACAAGCTGACATCCCAAAGAACAGAAGTAACCTTCCTCAGGTGAGTCCGACCACCTTCCTCCTAAACAGCCTTAACCCTAGATTACATCAGCAGGACCAAGTCAGGCACACCTCACACACTACCTGCACCACTCCCATCTGAGGTTGAGCTTCATCATGGAGCTGAGAACTCTGCCAGCCTCCATCTGTACCCCTAGAATGTCCCAGGGAAGTGTAGTGGGGAATTGGGGAGCATCCACAGCAACTCTGATGCCAGACTCATGCCACTGGTGATAGTGACAAGGACTTGTATGCTCATGTGTGGAGCAGCCAGGCCCAGCTGGAGCAGAAACCACAGAGCTAGGTCATACATATACGCTTACACACACACACACACACACAGATTCACACATGCTCACTCCACAAGGGAGTGCAGTTCAGGCTCTGCTGCATTGGGAAGAGCAGAAGCCGCTGGAATGCAGCAGGAGCAAGCCCACAAAGCTGGACCAAACCCAGCAGGTTCTCCACACTGCTGCAGGGGCCAGAGGTGATCTGGAGGAACACGGCACTAGGGGAGTCTGAGCTGCTCCTGGGGCAGGGATCCCTAGCATTCCCTGGTAGTAACCCCAGCACCCAGCTCTTCCAGGTGCTCCTGACCCCTCCCCCACACTTGCCATGCCATTATTATCAGCATTGGCTTCATTGTTACCTGCATGTGTCTCAAATACCTGTGCTGAAATCACAGTGTTTCGTCTCTTAACCTCTCATCTGCACCCAGGGTAGAGGCCCAGTTCCTCCCACAGACAGACTAGGTGGGGCTGACACAGGACACAAAGAAGTCCATGCTCAGCCATCTGCTCCCTTCTCTGTCATCCTGGGAAAACTCTCTGGTGACCAATGCTGACAGCACCACAGAGAACAGGACAGGAGCAGAGTGGGAGGACACAGAATGGATCAGCAGGGCTGAGACTTGTCCTCTGTCAGAAGTTTGTTGCCATGGCAGTTCTGCTTACTACAGGGGTGCGCACAGACTGAACTCAGGGAGCTGGGTGAGGAGTGTGGGGGGGAACTCATTGCACTAACTGAAATTCAAAATGCCAAGGCTTTGAAAGTTGTTACAAGGGGTAGCAATGGCATAGCAGATTAAACTACTGCTTGGGAAACAGGCATCCCATACTGGAGGGCTGGTTTGAATCCTGGCTGCTCCTCTTCCAATTCAGCTCCCAGCTAATGTGACTGGGAAGGTAGCAGAGGATATTCCAAGTTCTTGAGTCCCTGCCACCCATGTAAGAGTACAGCATGCCTGGCTGAGACCTAGCTGTCGCAGCCATTTGAGGAGTAAACCAGAGATTAGAAAAATCTCTCTCCCTCGTTTTCTCTCTTGCTCTGATTTACAAATAAAACAAATAATAATAATAATAATAATAATACATTGTTACAAAATAGAGGTATATTGGAGGAAGAGGACAGGTTACATACAGGTAGAGCTCTGAAGAAGGTTGGGATTTATCAAGCAGGTGACAGAGGGTGGTGGCAGAGCTAGGTCGTGGCACATTTGCCACAGTTCTTCCCTCTTTCTGAGCCTTGGAAAGACCACAGCAGCCCCCTGTAGGGGATTTTGTTTATTCTGAGGTTGAGGAGGCTGACACTCGGCCCTCCTGACCTGGGAGGGCACCACTGGGACAGGGCTGCTAGAACTCCACATTGCTTCCATTACCCAGAACCCCCTCTTTCCGTGTTCTGTGGCAGTTAGAGGACCACTGTGTCCAGTAACTGCCTGACCTGGGGATCATTTTCTAGACAGGAAGCATGTTTGGCAGAGCTGGGTGGATCCAGCTCTGCGTGTCCTGCTGACTTGGGGACATTTGCTTCCAGGTGGGTGGCCCAGGCCTCTCTGGGCTGCTGCTGAGGGTGATGCTGGCTGAGTCTTCAGTGGTGCCCAATTGTGTGCTGATCATGGATATAGTCATGCCGTTGCTTCCTCAGAGTGAACCTGGAGCGTGGGTGCCTGTGTGCCCTGGGTGTGAACCTGTGTCAGGACACGGATGTCTGGGCAGGCAATATGGTGAGCACTGAATTCAGGTATGGGGTAACCACATGCCTGGTGGGTTCCCAGGGAGCCTTCTGCACAGGTGCAGTGATGGTTATGGGAGGACAGCTGGATGGCCAAGGAGGATGAAGAGTGACCTTCCTAGGGAAGTGGGGTGGGCTATTCATTGTCCCTATCCTCTGCACTGTTCACCATTCAGGGACCTTGGCATCAGGCACTGCCTGTGGGGCTGATCCCTCTGATCTGTTGGACAGGAACTGTGGGGAGCAGTTCCCTGTGGTTCTTTGGGGCTGTGTTGTGACGGGATTTTTGCCTTTCAGCTTCAAGGAGCTGTGAGCCCTGGAGGTCTGGCTGGCCCAGCAGGCAGCACACATCATTGCGGAGTGTGAGCAGTTACAGAACTGGAGGCTGCAGATCGACGAGCTGGGATTCTGCCTCATGTGCTGCCCCCATCGCTGCAGGGTCATGCGCTTCCTCAGCACACAGAACACCAGAGGGCTGCCCTGGCTCCACCAGTCCCCGAGTGTCCATGGCCTCTCACCAGCACCCCCCTCCTTGGTTGCAGAGTCACCATGGAGGGGCCTGGGGAAGAGAAGGAGTGAGCCGCTGCCTGGCCCTGGGGAGGCTGTGGATCCTGCAACGAATCTTCTGTCCTCATTTTGTCCCAGGAGTGGGGTCATTTTCAGATTCTTACAGGTGTTTACCTGTTTGAGAACTTGTCCCCAGCTGCCATCACAGTGCTCACCCTGGTCAGCATTAGGCCAGAGCTGAGTCTTTTTTTTTTTTTTTTTTTTTGAGAGCCATCGTCCACTGTCATTATTCACAAAGCCAGTTCTGAATATGAACAAGCAGAAAACTCATTACATAAGTATCTTAGTTATACCTTTCTGAAGTCTCTTGAAAATGATATTCACAATTCTGATGAGAGGCTTTTAACTGTTCTGAGGAAACTTTATTTTCTAAAACCTCTGATTCAGGAGTCATTTTCTGACTTGTAGTTAGCAAATTCAGGCCCTCTGCACCCGCATTTCCTTCATCAGCTTTTTTTTTTTTTTGGACAGGCAGAGTGTGGACAGTGAGAGAGAGACAGAGAGAAAGGTCTTCCTTTTTTTGCCGTTGGTTCACCCTCCAATGGCCGCTGCGGCCGGCGCACCGCGCTGATCCGATGGCAGGAGCCAGGTGCTTCTTCTGGTCTCCCATGGGGTGCAGGGCCCAAGCACTTGGGCCATCCTCCACTGCACTCCCTGGCCACAGCAGAGAGCTGGCCTGGAAGAGGGGCAACCGGGACAGAATCCGGTGCCCCGACCGGGACTAGAACCCAGTGTGCCGGCGCCGCAAGGCGGAGGATTAGCCTAATAAGCCACGGCGCCGGCTCTTTGTCAGCTTTTTGAGGTTCTCTTCTGACATCCTCAGATGAAGAAGTGCCCCAATAAGAGATGGGGACACTGCTTCTACAGATACTGAGCCTTCGTGTCCTGCTGTCGACAAGCAGAAGGTTCAATCAGTATCCTGGGTGGCAGCACAAACAATTGTTGTTCACCAACAGTCCTCAGTTTCAAATCTGCCTTTTAAGTCAGCAATATTTCCAGCTTGGAGGACACAGGGCTGTTGTACCTGAGGACTGGCCAGGGAATGTAGGTCTTCCTCCTCACAGCAGGTTGGGGACCATCTGTCCTGTCAGCCTCACTGCTGCTGGTGCTGAGAGTGGGTATGGAGGACACGGGGCTGTTGTGCCTGAGGCCTGGGAGTGTAGGTCCTCCTCCTCATGCAGGTTGAGGACTATCTGAACTGCGGGCTTCACTGCTGCTGGTGTTGAGACTGGACACAGAGGTAACGGGGCTCTTGTACCTGAGGACTGGCCAGGAAGTGTGGCTCCTCATCAGACCAGGTGGGGAACTGTCCATCCTGTGGGCTCCAGGGCAGGCATTTAGCCCTGATGACTGGTCACCATCAGGCAGCACTGGGGACACAGCACTGGCCTGAAGACTGGGCGTCAGGGAGACTGCTTTATGGATCAGCTGGAAGCCCAGCTCCACAGGTAGTTTTGAGCCTCAGCGTACTGAGCAGATCCTAGAAGCTCCCCTTGAGTGAACTCAGTTCTTGCTGCTCCACTGAAGCTCTCTTGGGATTTCCCACAGCCCAGCACAGGGGACCAGCAGCCATCCTCCTCCTCACGGCCCAGCTGGAAGACAAGGACTGGCAGGTACTGCTGACCTCCAGCAATTTTGGAAGGACCTAGGAACCCCATGTAAATTTCGTTTTCTCCTTGTGTGCTGTAAGTCTTTGGCTGGGATTTCCCACAGCTCAGAGCAGGGGACAAGCAGCCATCCTCCTCCTCACAGCCCAGCTGGAAGACAGGGCCTGGCAGGTATTTCTGACTTTCAGGATCCCCATGTCAGTTTGATTTTCTACATCTCTGCTGTAAGCCTTTGGCTGGTATTTTCCCCAGCATTGTGGGGGAGGGGAATGGGGCAGTCCTGTTCTTTAGGCCCTCCAGAGACACCAGGTTCTCCATAGCTTCATCGATTTCCTGGTTCTCGGGAGAACTCAGAGACTGCAAAGTGTGATGTCACTTGCTTTGGGTCCTTTTTCTGCTCCATGCTGAGCCACTTGTGCCCCATAGCATCTGCCACTGTGTGGGCCTCTCAGCAGGGTCAAAAGTCATTAACCAATCCGGCATCTCTCCAGTTCCTCACTTACATAGGAGGGGATTAGGTTACGAGCCAGCTTCAGGTGCCCAAAGCTCTCCCCTTCAAAGGGCAGCCACCTGTTGCTATGGTGCACAGGACCAAGCCCAGGCTCCACATGTCAGCTTTATACCCATCAAACTCCTTATCTAGGAATACTTCTGGGGCATAATATTCAAGTGTCCCACACAATGACTTTAGTTGTTGGCCTTCAGTCAGTTTTTGGCTAAAGCCCAAGTCAATTAGCTTAACGGATCAGCCCAGAAGGAGATTTTCCAATTTTAAGTCTCTGTGAACAATGTGTTGCGTGCGGCAGTACTGCACTGCTGCTAATGTCTGAATGAAGTACCAACATGCTTTTCCTTCATGAAGGTGGCTGCACACCTCGGCATACTTTTCAAGGTCCACCCCCACCCTGCTAAAATACCCAATGAAAAGACAGGCTCTATCTGCTGTGTAGTCTACCTGTATCAGCTTTATAATGTCAGGGTGATGCAGAGAATGCATAATTTATGCTTCTACCCAAGCTTGCAGGAACTTGGAAGAATCCCCGTCATGTCTGGCAATGATCTCCACAGCCCCCTTGGTTCTGCTCTCCAGATGGAGGGCCAGCTTCACCTGGCCAAAGCTGCCCTTGCCAATGATCCCGAGGATCTCATATCCACGGAACACCTCCTTCTCAGTGCGGGAGGATCTGACGCCTTTCATTGTCAGGATATCTCTTGTACCTAGTGTACTGGGACACTAGGAACACTAGCTAGTCACCTACAGTAGCTACGGTAACATGATAATCCAATGAGAAAGCAACAGATAAATCCAATGGAGAGCAACAGATAAATGGTGCTGGGACAGTGGGAATCAGCATATTACAAATACCTGTTAAAGTTATGCAATTTTGTACCTTTTGTGACTCAGAATATTGAGTCACCATTAATAATTCTTTTTCCTCATAATTTTATCAGCTTTATCCTTATGTCTGTGAATTTTGTAGAAAATTTTCTTTAGAATAACAATAAAAGCGGTTCAAAATCCAAAAAATAAAAAAGAATTACTTCATCCTGATGCCTAGTTTACTCTAGACTGGAATAGAAATGATGTAACATTTCAAGTAAGTTGAAGAGGGTATGTGGAAATCACAGAATGTTATGAAAGAAAGAAATTTTGGACACAAAAGCTATTATTTTCCTAAGACATAGAATCTGAACCTCTGATAAAGCAGTTAAACTAGTCTATTATGTTCTCTTAATGTCTCTGTTAAATTCTAATTGTTTCAAAACAGATGAGTTTTTTATTAAGAGCTATGGGTTATTA
Source organism: Lepus europaeus (assembly GCF_033115175.1). NCBI lineage: Eukaryota > Metazoa > Chordata > Mammalia > Lagomorpha > Leporidae > Lepus > Lepus europaeus. The sequence goes on from NC_084847.1 coordinate 22,658,178, forward strand.
AATATATGCTTATTCTAAAACATTTGAATAATAACCTTGTAACTCATCAAATTTGGTCTATATTATGTCACGATGTTAAGGGATCCTATGTAAACGAGATATTTTGGATTTTGAGCCTTCTTGGCATCCTTGACAGGCATTCAAAAAATCAAAATTTCAAAAATCTAGACTTTGACAATTTCCAGATGGGCCCCTGGAAACTGTCAAAGACACAGAGACACCAACTAATTAGGCTATTTGGATTATGTTAGAAGTACTGTCAAGATGTGAGGTGGTGTTACATTTTAATTTTTTTTTTGACAGGCAGATTGGATAGTGAGAGAGAGAGACAGATAGAAAGGTCTTTGTTTGCCGTTGGTTCACCCTCCAATGGCCACTGCGGCCGGCGCACCGCGCTGATCCGATGGCAGGAGCCAGGTGCTTCTTCTGGTCTCCCATGGGGTGCAGGGCCCAAGCACTTGGGCCATCCTCCACTGCATTCCCTGGCCACAGCAGAGAGCTGGCCTGGAAGAGGGGCAACCGGGACAGAATCCGGCACCTCGACTGGGACTAGAACCCGGTGTGTCGGCACTGCAAGGCAGAGGATTACCCCTGTGAGCCGCGGCGCCAGCCAATCTGGTAAATGTTTTCTTAAGTTGTTATCTAATGATTGAAACTGTTTGCTAAGTATTCATGTGAATTGCTATTGTCAGCAAGCGATCTAGGACTTGCTCCCTCATTTCTCTCTTCTAAGCCCAACTTGTTCTTTCATTTCTCTATTCTCTTCAAGGCAGGAAACTAATTCTACTATGAAGGAATCTGTAGGACGCACAATTTAATCTTTAGACCTTATAAAAGAGATGGCTAACATTTTTCTGTAATAGCATAGCCAAAATAAGAGCTTAAATTATAATCTCATAGCTAGATTTACTTCGCCATCAGCGAAGCAAAGATAAGTAGAAAAAACCTCCCTTTCAGACCAAAGGGAAAGAAAGTTTTAAAGTGAGAATATAATTTTCCTCATGGGCATTGCCTACCTTAGAAAAACTACTACGGAACATGCCTGTGACTACAGACTTGTAGTTCAGGCCACCGAAGATTAGAAATGGGATACGGGCACTCCCTTGACTTGCATCCTCTGGTCTGCTTTAACACAAACCAGGAGGAAAAGAAAGCTAGGCATCAGAAGCAATGGGTGGCAGGCCTATTAATGGCTGATCTGTACAGTGATCTGCCCTCAAGGAGACCCAACAGGCCAGTCCACTGCAGTGGCTTTCAGTGTGGTAAGCCTGGGCTTCAGCAGAAGTCAGCTTGTGAAGAGCCCTGGCAGCTCTGCCAAGAGTTGGATCACTGGAAATGGACCTGCCCTGGAGTCGAAGGATGCCCAAGTCAGAGCCACAGATCTTACTGGCTCTAAGCTGAAAAGTCCCACACTCAGCCCAACTTCCAAAGTGACCACTGCAGCTGAGGGGATGGTCAAGTAGGGTCAGCAACATTGCAGGCAGAACTGTAAATTGCTTGTTAGAGATGCCACCTGCCTTTACCTGGCCAGCTCTCCTCCCAGGCCAGCTAAGTAATGAAAGTCAACAGGGTGCCTTCCTCCAGGAGGTTCACACCTCCCTTAGGATGTACCCCATGTGAAGAGATAGATAGGTCTGGGCCTCTTAACTTACAAGGCCTAAAGTCCACCAGATTATTACCAGGCCCCTTCTGTCAGGTTCTATTTGCCTCTCAATCAGAAAACTTAATTGTAGCTTAGCACCTTTCTTAGCTCCTCTAATAATGATTCTGTCCTTTGTTCTAGTCCCTGTCTAGCGCACTTGGGCCTCATTCCTTTGTAATCATAACCTCTACTCTACCACCAATGGCTCTACTCCCAACCTGTGTGTACTGATGGTCCTCTTCCCCACTTAATGCTGTTTTATTGTTCAGACCTGGTCAATGACACTCTTAGGATCATTGGTTACTATCCTCACTCTGTCTTTTATGACCTTGTCTAAATATGATCAGAGTCGGCAAATTTGGAAGGCTTCCACAGCCTTGGCAACTCATGACGAGAGCCTAGGGTGGTTACTGGCGCCATAAACTAGAGTGTCAATTTGTTGGGTCAACAACAGGAGCCACTGTGCACTTGCTCCTCGTGTGGGATCTCTGTCCTTAATGTGCTGTACATTGTGATTTAATGCTATAACTAGTGCTCAAACAGTATGTTTCACTTTGTGTTTCTATGTGGGTGCAAACTGTTGAAATCTTTACTTAATATATACTAAATTGATCTTCTGTATATAAAGAGAATTGAAAATGAATCTTGATATGAATGGAAGGGGAAAGGGAGCGGGAGAGGGGAGGGTTGCGAGTGGGAGGGAAGTTATGAGGGGGGAAGCCATTGTAACCCATAAGCTGTACACTGGAAATTTATATTCATTAAGTAAAAGTTAAAAAGAAAACTCTTTAAAAAACGAAACGCAAATCAGAACTCCAAAAGAGTAGTATTACCTCATAATGATAAAATGCCTATCATAAAGAAAAAGTAAAAAAAAATCTCCCAAGGATATGGAGAAAGGAGAACTTTCGTATACTGAGCATGGGAATCCAAATGAGTACAACCACTGCAGCAAACACCGTGGAGATTTCTAAAAACTAAGAACAGAACTGCCATATGACTCAACAATCTCAATACTCAGTATATGTCCAAAAGACATGAAATCATTGTATCTAAGAGATACCTGCTCCACCATGATTACTTCAGCACTGTTAACAATGGCCAAGATATGGAATCAACCAACAGATCCATCAGCAGATGAAGACATAAGAATTTGTTGTGTATATACTAAATGGAACACTATTCAGCCATTTAAAAATGAAATCCTGTCCTTTGCAGCAAAATGTATGCAACTGGAGGATATCATGTTAAGTGAAAAAAGCCAGCTACAGAAAGACAACACATGCAAACCTTCACATAAGCAAGCTAAAAACATGAATGCATAATGATTAATACAGGATGGCAGGCACTCGGGTAGATGAAGGGAGTTTTGATGAGGGGCACAAAATCAGAGTTAGATCAAAGGAATAAATTCCTATTGTTACACAGCACAGTGAGGAGACTAGCTCACAATAACCTAGAATGTATTATATGAACATACAGAAGAAATTCCAAGTCTTCCATCATAAAATATTGACAAAGGAAGGGAAATGTTGATTATCTCATTTTTCATCAGGACACATTGCAGACATGCACCAAGACATAATACTGTAGCCCTTAGGTAGGTGAAATTATTGTTAATGTCAAAATTTTCAGAAAACAGAACCATACCATCAACCAGCAACACCACTGGGTACATGTCCCACAGAAAGGAACTAAATAGTTCACGTATCTATAGTCCCATATTTGAAGCACATTTTCAGCCATGAAGGAAAGAGCAGGGAGAAGTCTGGTGTGGTTATCAACGATAATAATCACTTGCCTCTTGCAACAGCAGACCAATAAAATCCACCTGCCAGGTGGCACGTGAGAGTAATCACCTCTCCAAATGCCACCATGGGAGAAAAAGGAATGATGTAAGTTTTGTCTGCAAAGCAGACATTCCTGGGGGACTTTCCAACTGAGTTGGATGGAATAGGAAAACCACAATCAGAAATCCAAAATGACAGCCATAAGATGTCCCCAAATCAGATATGCCTGGGACGAGAAACTCATTCTGGTACCACAATAGGAAAATGTCCCCAAATCAGATATGCCCAGGAGTTCAAACTCATTTTGGTACCACAGTCTCCACTATGAGGGCAGGAATGCAGAAAAAGTAGACTGCATTTTTGCCTCACTAAAAGGGAATAGTATCTCGGCAAACAAAATGAGTTGAGAGTTCATCAGACGAAGGGGTCAAGAGTTCGTTGTATATGTATGAAACAAAATATTATCCAGCCATTTGAAAAGAATGACACCCTGTCACTTGAACCTAGATGTATGGAACTGGAAGTAAATGAAAACAATCCAGACACAGAAAGGCAAATACTGTACCCACTCCCTCACAAACACAAGCTAAAACAATCGGGGGCCAGTGCTGTGGCATGGTAGGTTAAGGTTCTGCCTGTGGTACCAGAATCCCATGTGGGCACCCATCAGTTCATATCCTTGCTGCTCCTCTTCTGAACCAGAGCACTGGTTATGGGTTGAGAAAGCAATGGGAGATGGCCCTAGTGCTTGGGCCCCTACATCCACTTTGGGAGACCCAGAAAAAGCTCCTGGCTCCTGGCTTTGAATTTACTCTGATGCAGCTGTTGCAGCCATTTGGGTAATGAATGAGCAGAAGGAAAACATCTCTCTGTCTCTCCCTCTCTCTGTAGCTCAGCTTTTCAAATAAAAATAAATAAATCTTTAAAATACACCTATATGAATACATAATAATTAATAAAGGCTGTAAGAGGTTGGAGGGAAAATGCAAGGAGTTTGGATGATGGGTACCAAATCAGCGTTAGATCAAGGAGTAACTTTCTAATGTTACACAGAGTAATGGAGAGGATAGCTCACAATAACTTAGTGTGTACTGAATGAACATACAGAAGAAACTCCAAGACTTCAATCCTAAGTACTGACAAATAAAGGGAAATGTTGATCATCCCATTTTTAATCAGGACACATTGCAGACAGGTACCAAAATGTCACACAGTAGCCTTTGAGTATGTACAATTATTATTAATTTCAAAATTTTCAAAAAAAAACCCTTCACATGAACTAGAAACTCCATGACTGTGTAAACACCAAATGGACAGGAACTAAGTATTTCAGATACTTCTGGTCCCATGTTTAATGCACCAGGGATGAAGTACTTAGAATCTGGTGACAATTTCAGCCATTAATAAAGAAGCAACAGAAGTCTGGTGTAGGCTTACAGAACAGTAAGCACCTGCCATTTGCTACAACAGGTCAATGAAATCCACTTGCCAGGTAGCATGCGAATAATCACCACTACAAATGCAACAATGTGAGAAGGAGGAATGACAGTTTTGCCCGTACAGCGGGCATTCCTGGAAGACTTCCACAATTGACTTGGATACAACAGGAAAGCTACAAGCTCAAATCCAAGTTGATAGGCCTATGATGTCTCAAATCATACAAGCCTGGGAGGCTCCACTATGAAAGCAAGGATGCAGATAATGTATAGTGCAGTTTTGCTACATTAAAAGGCAGTAGAATTTTGGCAATCAACATAGCTCAGTTGGTCCGTGAGGTTAGGCCGGTAGCACAGATATCAACAGTGACCCACCAAAGGAGGTACTCCAACATAAGGGTATGGATGGTCCAGTTTAAGGCCACACAAAGTCCATTAGCAATTGGTGATGTCCCAAGAATTGGTAGACATGTGAATTTCAAGAAGGCCTTGAGTGAGGGTGGACTGCTCAACAAGTAGGATGATCACAAGTTCTGCCCCCTGAAACACATGACACTACCCCTGTATCTGGAAGGAGGTATCTGATGTGAGATGACTGATGGTGGCTCTCCAAATAGACAAACTGTCAGAGGCTGACATCCTCATTAAGGACACAGACTCCTCAGGGTGTGGGTTTGTCTTGGCTCTGAAAATACCACTTCCATTTAACAAGAGATTCTCAGTGGCTGGAGGCCAGGACCCAGCTCATGATGCCGAGGGAGGTAGTCCAAACTCTCTGTGAATCAAACAGTAGTGTCACTAAAAGCTCAAAGCTAATTTAAAGTCCTTTACCCATGTGACCCTCAGAACCAAAAACTATCCATAGAGTAGCCATCAGCTTTTTCTTTGGAAGTATGCCTGAACAAGGTGCATCCTTGTGGGTGACTGGTGAGATAGGTGGGTCTTAGCGTTCACTAAAGGTGAGGAAATTGGTGTTATCAGAAGGTGAAAATGTGCTGGACTTCCTTGGTTGAAACCAAATCACTGAGGAAAAGGAGATATATGTGGATTTGTTGGGGATTTTTCTGAATTCCTTTTTCAAAATGTAGACCAAAAATTTGAGGTTGCAAGCTCTCATCTCGTATGGAACTAAAGTCCACACCCACTCGGTCAAGAACTCAGTTGCTGATGTTTGAGGCCCATTTTTCCTCCTCCTCTTGATTATCAGTTGAAACAATGTCCTCAACATAGTGTCACAGGTGGATGCTAGGTGACAACTGAAGGCCAGCCAGATCCTGTTAACAGACCATGAGCCCTGGAGGACCATAGAAGCAGCCCACTCGAAGTCTCATAAAGGTGCATCATTGGCCTTTAAATTAAAAAGTAAATGGTGGGGCTGGTGCTATGGTGCAGCGATTAACGCCCTGGCCTGAGCGCCAACCTCCCATATGGGCACCGGTTCAAGATCCGCCTGCCCCACTTCCCATCCAGCTCTCTGCTATGGCACAGCAGGTAAGGCTTCAGATAACAATGCTTCCATTTCATTTTGTAGGGCTGGGTCATGCCCCAGCTACTGTATTTACAGTCTAGATTCCTCCTATGGTCCATGGATAGACAGTGGGTGATGTTGGAAGATCTCAGGACTCTGCAACCCATGTAGGAGAAGAAGATGGAGTTCCTGCTCCTGGCTTCACCTTGGCTAATCTGTAGCTGTTGCAGCCATTTGGAGAGTGAGGTAGTGGGTTGGATGATATCTCTATGTCTCTCCCTCAATAATATTTTTTTCCAAACAAAAAAATCATTAAAATATAACAATGGACAAGGAACTGTGACAGAGCTGTTAAGATGCCATTTGGTTTACCCACGCTCCATATCTGAGCACGTGGATTTCAGTATAATCTTCCTGCTGTCAGGTTTCCTGCTAATGTACACTCTGATAGAGAGCAGGCATTGGGTCAGTTACTTAGGTCTCTTCCACCAATGTGAGAGAGCTGGATGGAGTTCTTGGCTTCTGACTTTGGCCTAGCCCTTCCATAATGTTTGCAGGCTTTGGGGGTGAGGCCAACAGATGGAAATATATTTCTCTATCTCACACTACCATTATATTAATCAGAAATTAAAGGCTTGAATACACTGTACTGGCACAGAAATTAAAGACATCATTTTTGGTGGCAGCATCCTATCACAGAGTATCTAGGATCAATATCTGTCGCGCATTCAAATCCAGGTTCCTGCTCATGCATACCCTGTGAAACAGAGAATGGCTCAGACTTGCTCCGTTGCCACTCAAGTGGAGTGATCCAGCAAATGGGAAATCTGTTTTCTTGTCTTTCAATGAAACATAATGAATAATGCTTAAGTAAGTGAATAAATAATTCCACTGGGTCCAACGCAGCTTGTTTGGGACTGTCCTAGGGGCAGCTTTGCCATTCGGGGTTGGTGGCTGCACATACTCACTGAAGAATCCCTAACAGCCTCAGTAGCTCTTTTTTATTTTTAACTGTACACTGTCCATTGAAACAAAGAGGCTCCTGCTGTAGTGTGGTGTTTCACATGCTCTGGACACCCACTGCAGTAGAAAAAGGGACAGTTTATGTTCACTCTCTGTGCCAACATGGCACCATCTGTTTGTGCTTTCCAGACAAGTTGGACAGGATCTTGATGTAGTTCAGTGAGAGCTGCCAGCTGCCAACTCTGTTGCCCAGTGATTTATAGACTACTTCCTGTCAGGAACACAGCAAGGTTGCCCTTCTCAATGTGTCCCTGCCCAGTCTTTGAACAGGCTTTGTGTCTCCATCCACAGCAAGATGTGTACATCTGTGTGGACTTCGTTGGTGTCTGAGATACGGCACTTCACCATCTGAGCCAGTTGCAGATGAGGCATCAACTTTCTTAACCACGTCCTGGGTGGTACTTGGCAGCATGTGAAGGGCAGCCAGCAGTTATCTGGTGCATCTAGACTCACCATCCCACAGCACACAAGATTCTGCATTACCCAGGTAGAGGTACAAATGTCTGAAATGACCCCATGAGACCATGATACTTATATGCTGCTGCCAGCAACACTCTGCACACAACCTTGAGTATAGGCCTTCCCTTAAGAAGCCTCACTGTCTCACTGGGAGTCTGTGGAGGGACACGGAAAGCAGTGATAAACCAAAATATTGAGGTTGCAAGCTCTCATCTCCTATGGAACTAAAGTCCACACCCACTCAGTCAAGAAGTCAGTTGCTGATGTTCGAGGCCCATTTATCCTCCTCCTCTTGATTATCAGTTGAAACAATGTCCTCAACATAGTGTCACAGGTGGATGTTAGGTGACAACTGAAGGCCAGCCAGATCCTGTTAACAGACCATGAGCCCTGGAGGACCATAGAGGCAGCCCACTGGAAGCTGTCTGGGTGCATGCACCCATTAGCAATGGTAGTGCACAAGTCTACCAGGTACTACTCTAATTCCCACATGGCAAACGACAGAGAAATTTTCCACAGGTAACCTTTAAGCCTTTTTGACATGCTCTTATATTTATGACATTACATATTCCTCTACACAACTATTAACAATAACTGAATTCAACAACATTGTAGAATACATGATGCTGTGCACGGAAAAATCTAAACACTCCACCAAAAAATGGGTCAAGATGAAAAACCAATTCAGTGACGTTACAGTTTACAAATCAACATACAGAAACAGTAGCTTTTTTATATTCTAATAACCAACCTGCCAAAAATGAAATCTAAAAATTAATCCCATATGCAATAGGGACAAAAATAAAACATTTAGGAATAAATGCAACCAATTAAGTGAAAGATATCTACAATAAAAATTCTAAAATGCTGAAGAAATAAATCATCAATGACTCCCAAAATGGAAAAATATCACTTGCTCATGGATTGGAAAAATTAGTATAATTAAAATACCTATATTACTTAAAGCAACCTACAAAATAAATAAAATTCCTATCAAACACCAATGGCATTTTTTACAGAATGAGAAAATAATCCTAAATTCCCTTAAAAAATCACAAAATATCAAAAATAGCTAAAATGATCCTGTGCAAAATAAAAAAAAATCAACTTGGAGGCATAAGAATACCTGACTTCAAAGCTTACTACAAAGCTATAGCAATCAAAGCAGCATGACAGTGGAAATTAATTAATTAATTAATTAATACAAACAGGTAGAGCCAATTGATTTTTCATGAAAGTGCCCAGACTATACAGTGGAGAAAAAGTATAATCTATTCAGTAAGTGGTGCTGGCAAAATTGGATGCATATACGTAGAATTGAATATTACAGTACTAAAAAAATGAAATTCTGTTATTAGTATCAAAATCATTGCAACTGGAAGACGTCATGCTCATTGAAACTATCCTGACATGGAAAGACAAATACTAGATGTTCCCCTTTATACATGGGAGCTAAAATTTTCTTTTAAAAAAAATCAGACAACAACAAAAGAAAATCAGAAAAGAAACTAATGCCTGTGTGTACCAGTATTGCTGCAAATACAGTTTTGTGAAACTTTGTTTTATATCTTTTTCAAACAAATTCTTAAGAATGATTGTTTTAAAATTTACTGTGTATGAGTGTGGTAGACATTTTTATAGAAACCTTTGATTTCATAGACAAAATCTTGTAAGTACAACTTTTGGATTATAGCAGTTCTTCCCCCCATACCGCCCTCCCACCCACAAACCATCCCAACTCCTACTCCGTCTTCCATCCCATTCTTCATTGAGATTCATTTTTAATTACCTTTATATACAGAAGATCAATTCTATACTAAGTAAAGATTTCAACAGACTACACCCACACTGAAACACAAAGTTTAAAGTACTGTTTGAAGACTAGTTTTACCGTTAATTCTCATAGCACAACACATTAAGGACAGAGGTCCTACATGGGAAGCAAGGGCACGGTGACACCTGTTGTTGATTTAACAACTGACATTCTTATATTTGACATTAGTGATCACCCTAGGCTCTTGGTCTTGAGCTGCCAAGGCTATGGAAGCTCCTTGAGTCCACAAATACCAACATTATTTAGACAAGGCCATAATCAAAGAAGAAGTTCTCTCCTCCCTTCAGAGAAAGGTACTGACCTCTTTGGCGGCCCTTTCTTTTCCCTGGGATCTCACTCTCAGACATCTTTCATGTGGGTGATTTTTTGCAATAGTGTCTTGGCTTTCAATGCTTGAAATGCTCTCATGGGCTTTTTAGCCAGATCCGAATGCCTTAAGGGCTGATTCTGAGGCCAGAGTGCTGCTTAGGGTATTTGTCATTCTATGAGTCTGCTACGTGGCCTGCTTCCCATGTTGGATCATTCTCTCCTTTTTTAAGTCTATCTATTATTATCAGCAGACACTTGGTCTTATTGATGTGATCCCTATGATACTTAATGCCATCTTACTAGTCAAAATGATCAGTTTCAGTTTATAACTGATCATAAAGACAGGACATTTATTGTTTGATTATTTTTATTGCCCTTGCCTATATTCTTCATTACTAGGGGAACTCTTTATTGAGTGAACTATAAAGCTCTCATGAGGTAAAGTAAAAAATACACTATTTAAAAAATAAAAGATTTAAAAAGAATGACAATCCCTCACTTTTTATTTTATTTTTTTGCATTTTCATTACCTATTTATTTATTTATTTTAAACTTTTATTTAATAAATATAAATTTCCAAAGTACAACTTATGGATTACAATGGATTTTCACCTCCATAGCTTCCCTCCCACCTGCAACCCTCCCCTCTCCCGCTCCCTCTCCCATTCCATTTGCATCAAGATTTTCAATTATCTTTATATACAGAAGATCAATTTAATATATATTAAGTAAAGCTTTCAACAGGTTGCAGCCACACAGAAACACAAAGTCTAAAATACTGTTTGAGTACTAATTATAGCATTAATTCACATTGGACAACACATTAAGGACAGAGATCCTACATGAGGAGGAAGTGCACAGTGACTCCTATTGTTGACTTAACAATTTGACACCCTTGTTTATGGCTTCAGTAATCACCCTAGGCTCTTGCCATGAGTTGCCAAGTCTATGGAAGCCTTTTGAGTTCGCCAACTCTGATCTTTCTTAGATAAGGTCATAGTCAAAGTGGCAGTTCTCTCCTCCCTTCAGAGAAAGGTACCTCCTTCTTTGATGGCCCATTCTTTCCCACTGGGGATCTCACTCGCAGAGATTTTTTTTTTTGCCAGAATGTCTTGGCTTTCCATGTCTAAAATACTCTCATGGGCTCTTCAGCCAGATCCAAATGCCTTAAGGGCTGATTCTGAGGCCAGAGTGCTGTTTAGGACATCTGCCATTCTACGAGTCTGCTGTGTCTCCCGCTTCCCATGTTGGATCGTTCTCTCCCTTTTTAATTCTAACAGTTAGTATTAGCAGACACTAGTCTTGTTTGTGTGATCCATTCGAATCTTAGACCTATCAGTGTGATCAGTTGTGAACTGAAATTATCACTTGGACTAGTTAGATGGCATTGGTACATGCCACCTTGATGGGACTGAATTGGAATCCCCTGGCACATTTCTAACTCTACCATTTGGAAGCCCTCACTTTTTAAATTTTTGGTTTGTTAAGAACAGTGTGCAAATTGAAATGTCTCTGTAGTGATTCTCAAAAAAACAGTAAAATCCCAAATATGAAAAACAGCTTATCTCGTATTCATTGTATTGCTCTGATGCTATTCAATTTCACATACACATGAAAACATATAACCATTTTTCTTGATTAAAGGAAACAATCTAAAATAAATATCCATCACCAACTTAAAACACAGCATAGTAGCCTTTCGACTGAGCATGACAAGAAAGAACAGTTCAGTTATTTACAGGCTCTGGTTTTGCTTGTCTTAATTAACCATTTTCAAATACCATAATATTAGTTGTGACATTAATCATTTAAACCCCTTAACTTTATACACCAAGTAACATGTTGCTGTTTTTACTTACATTTTATCAACAAGAGTTGTACATATTTATGGGCTAGTGTGACATTTCAGTACTAATATAAAATTTGTACTGATCAAATCTACATTAATCTTTTGACATTATTTTAAGGACAGAGCCTTAAGCTCCTTTATTTCATTTTCTAACAACAGATATAATGGATCACTGTGAGCTACACACATCCACCTGTGTGATTCTAGGAAATTACTCAATAATCTAATGCTACTGTGATAATCATCCGTATCCACTTTTCCACCTAGTTTTAGTATTGCAATTGGTTTCAAAAGCAAAACATAGAATCAATAAGGGGGAGGGAGAAAAAGAGAGGGGGGGAGAGAGGGGGAGAGGGAGGGAGGGAGGGAGGGAGGGAGGGAGGGAGAGAGAGAGAGAGAGAGAGAGAGAGAGAGAGAGAGAGAGACACCACCCATCTAGTAGTTCATTACCCAAATGCCCAAAATACTCAGGGCTGATCTGACCCAGGCTGAAGCTGGGATGGTCTCCAATGTGGTAGCAAGAATCCAACTACTTAAGCCATCACTGGCTGCCACTGGTATCCTGAGAATTGTCTTTCCCACTATTGCCAAATGTCTACCCTTCAAAAAACTTTGACATACCTTCATATAGCCCTGGCTTCCAGAGCAGGAGGCCACAGTCCCCTGTCTTGACCCCATTACTGCATGGTCTCCTACTCCCCAATCACCACACATGCCAAGCTCCTGCTTAACTCCAACCACAGCATCTGCGCTACACCCACAGCTGTCCCATCTGCGTAGCAAAAATGCTGCCATGTTGGGACCCTCGGGCTGGAGGGTTGGGGTCAGTGCTCCGCGGAGTGAAGCCCCAGGCGGTTCCCATGCAGTCAGTGGTCGTCATGGCCCCTGGCGGCTAGAGAGGCACAAAACTGCCAGCTTGGCTCAGAGAACTTTCCTTGCTGTTGCTTTTGTTAATTTTAGCAGTGCTTTTTCATTGTGCTATGTGCAGTCAAGTGGGGTACAGGTGAGACACCAGGATTCAATAAATTTTACCTCCGGGAACATATCCTTGTGGGCGCCGCTATTCATCCAGGCTGTGTACAATGCAGCCTGGGCATTGACCTCAAATGACACTCTGGGAACATTGCTTGATCTCACGGAGCAGCTGGAGCTGCTTAGCTTTGATGAAGGAGATGGCACGGCAGAAGCCCACTTGGAGATGTTATTAGGAAATGTGCACGCCCAAAAAGATTCCAAAAGAGAGCAAGAATTAGCAAAGATTCCCAAGAGAATTTTGCCAAAAGGATATGAACAATATCTAATTAGTGGGCGGTGGTGGACTCGTCCTCGGTGGGCCCCGCAAGTGGGAAAATATTTACCCCCTCTAGTGATTATTCAGGTAGTGAATTACTGCGTGTGAGAGGAGGTTGGGATAAAATGATCAAGAAATTTATAAAAGAAAAATTGTCTTTAAGTTAAGAAATGAACTCTCTGTGACCTTTCATAAAAGTGCAAAAATGATTCTCACGGCACATGTAGATTGAAAAACCGAAACCACTATTGTCTCACATGTGAGTTAGAATGTCCTGCTGATTAATGATTGTAATCATAATTTCTTTCCCTTGAAGCCTGTATTTGCTTTGCCAAGTTCCGTGTAAAAGCGGTACAAAAGCTTATGCCTTGCAGCAAATAAACGCAGCAGCATACTCAAAGTAGTGTGTCTGTCTGTCATTCCCCTCGCCGATTTCTTTCCTCCTAAGAGCCTTCGCCCTCGTTCTCCCTCGGTCTGCTGACTCTGTGAGAGTTGGTCCGCGGCACATCTGGTTTAATGGATCCAAATGAAGACACTGGGAACCCTGGCCCACCAGGGTTACCAAACATGCACTCACTGGACATAAAGGCCCACATCTGAGGCAGAAGCAACCTGGATAACCACATGTCCAAAACTGAAACTGGATCATTGTTACACCACATATTAAAATCAACTCAAAATGAACTGAAAGTCCACACAGAAGATCTGAACACTTACAATTTATAAAATAGAAAATTCCTGGACATTAGCCTGAAGAGTGGTTGCTTATGTGTTAACAATTAAACACAGAGAGCAAAAGTAAATAAAAGGAAATGAAACTACAACTAGTAAAGCAGTAAAGCAAAGATCAATGAAATGAAAAGGCAAACCAATGAATAGGAGAAAATATTAGCAAACCATATGTGTAATCAAGAGAGTAATACAAGGAATGCATACACTAAGAAGCAAAGAATACAATTAAAAAAGTACAAAGGACTGAATCAATGTTTTCCAACAAAGACAGACGATGTACCCACTGGGTATGTGAAAAAGTTCTGAACATTGCTATCATCAGCAAAATGCAAATCAAGATGACAATGTTTATTATCTCATATCTGTTAAACAGCTACTATTAAAAAGTTAAAAGATAACAAGTATTGGGCACAATGTAGAGAAAACAGAACATACAGTATTGGAGGGAATATAAATTGTACCATCCATTAGGAAAAGCAACATGGAAGTTCCTCCAAGAAAATTAAAAAAGGAACAACTTTTATTAGCCACAAATCCAAAAGAAAATCACCATCTCAAAGAACTGTCTGCACCCCCACATTCACTTCAGCATCATTCACAATTTCACGATACGGAAATAACCCAAATGTTTGTTGACGGACCCATAAGGAAAAATGGGATACACACACAGTGGAATCCTCGCCAAACCTTAAAAAGAAAGGAAATACTACTACTTGTCACAACATGGATCCAAAAGCATGGAACTATAGAACATTACAAGGGGTGAAGCAAGACACAGAAATAAGAAATACTACATGAGCACACTTACATGTGAAATATACAAAAGTCAAACTAACATAGTCAGAGATCAGGATGGTGTTTGTGATGAAGTGGGAGCAGGAAAATGAAGAGATGTTAGTCAAAAGATACAAATATATGGTTATGGTTCTGGAGCTGGGGTGTAAAAGCATGAGCCTCCACCTGGACAGCCACCATCTCCTTTGGGCACCAGACTGAGTCCCAGCTGCTCCACCTCCCATTTACCTCCCTGCTATGGGAAAGCACTAGAAGATGACCCCATGACTTGGGCCCCTGTGCCAAAGTGGGAGACCTGGGGCCAGCCCTGCCACTGAGGACATTTGAGGAGTGAAATAATGCATGAGATGTTTATCCCTCATCATCTCTCTCTCTCTCTCTCTGTCTCTGTCTCTGTCTCTGTCTTACTCTCTTTCTCTGTTTCCTGCCTTTCTTTTTCTTTATTTGACAGGTAGAGTTATAGACACTGAGAGAGAGACAGAGAGAAAGGTCTCCCTTCTGTTGGTTCACTCCCCAAATGGCCCCTACAGCCGGCGCTGAGCCGATCCGAAGCCAGGAGCCAGATGCTTCCTCCTGGTCTCCCATGCAGGTGCAGGGGCCCAAGCACTTGGGCCAATCTCCACTGCCATCCCAGGTCACAGAAGAAAGCTGGACTGGAAGAGGAGCAACCGTCACTAGAACCCGGCGCCCATATGAGATTCCGGCACCACAGGTAGAGGAGCGGGTAACCAGTTCACACTATATTCTGTACTTGTAATTTCCTAGGTCAATGTTCTTAAAAATCACTACAAAAAGGACAGGGGTATAAATGAGTGAGCAGGTATCATAGGAAGAATTACTATGCTGCTAAAGCTGTACTGAATGATTGCATGAAGTATGTATACCTTAAATAAAAGCTTTCTGGAAAAACACATAAATAAATTAAAAAAATTAAAAAACACTGTAAGAGTGATAAATTTGTTAAGTAGCTTCATTGTACTATCCTTTCATAGTGTACTGTAAGTACCAGCAGAGTCGAAAGGTTTGTGTGAAAAAGCATTATAAAGATGAGACTCATATCAAAACACACATTGCATGCCTTGAATATATAGAATTTTTGTTTCTCAGTTATATTGTAATAAGGCTGGAAAATAAAACATGCAAAAATAGGTCCCTATAATTAAAATGCAAATAAAAATTAAGGAACTTAGGTTAATACTGTGGGGTTTTGGTAGGCTTCATGGGACAGCAATGATTTTTAAATCATTCATGATTGGGGCTGGCACTGTGCCGTAGCAGGTGAGGCCACCAAACGCAGTACTGGCATCCCATATGGGCACCGGTTCAAGTACTGGCTGCTCCACTTCCCATCCAGCTCTCTGCTATGGCTTGGGAAAGCAGTAAAGGATGGCCCAAGTCCTTGGGCCCTTGTACCCACGTGGGAGACCTGGAGGAAGCTCCTGGCTGCAGGCTTCAGAGCAGCACAGTTCTGGCCATTGCGGCCAACTGGGGAGTGATCCAGCAGATGAAAGACCTCTCTCTCTCCGCTTCTCCTTCTCTCTGTGTGTAACTCTGACTTTCAGATAAATAAATCTTAAAAAAATTCATGAGCTTGACTAAATTTCAGGCAGTTTATATCTTGAAAATACAGATTTGAGAATTCTATCAAGAGAATATTTAAGACAATATCCAAGTAACATATTACACTGTCATCTCACCTCCCTCAAACTGAAAACTCAGAAATAGAAAAGGAAAGGAAGTGTATCTGAAGGAAACCAGGAAAGTGAAAAATGAAATGAGAATTATAAATTACTACATGCTATTCTCCCACCGATGGGTGTACATTCCTATGTGCATGTAACACAGTTACATATTACAGGCAGGTTGAGAATTAGCCCAACTAAACCATGGAACTGAAAATGCAGGGCCTGCTTCATCAGGATGTGGCAAGTGACACTGCAACTGTACCAAACTCTAAAGAGTATACTCCCTGCTGTCGAAATTCTTACTGAATTTAACTTGAATTTGTGCTTCGTAAATGAAGTCTGATAGGAAGATGGGGCCAGTGCACAGTCTGAGCTCTCACTGACTCACTGGGACAGGTCTTGGTCACAGTCCTCAGGTTCACTGCCCTGAAAAGCCTTCCATTTCCCATCACGGGTGACCACTATGGCCCTTGGTTCAAAGCAATACTTGGATGTGGGCACATTATGTTTACAGAACACACGTTTGGGGAGGCACCATGGTAGTGTATCACCTAAACTCAATCTAAATTCCTAGGGTTTCCATATTTAAATGCATGACAATTTTTAAACAACACAATCTGCATTTTCAGTTCCTACTAGGAGCTACACATTATGGAGTTAGTTCTGTCAAGGTTTAGAATTTACACTTTCTTTTAATTTTCACAATGACATTCTTTCAGTTTATTTTATAATCACAAGAAAGGAAGGAGGAAGGAGGGCAGGATGCTGGGGGGAGGAGAGGAAGGTGGGAAGTATCACCACACTCCTCAGCCTCTGTATATGAAATACATGATATCTGTTCACCTTTATATAAATAAAAATTATTTAAAAAAGAAATTTAGCTGTGAAAACTGCAAGATGAAATATACAAACCAAATGGAGATTCCGTGTATTTAAGTTGAAGAACAAACCAAAACATGACAATACCAAAATATTAAACCAGGATGCTCACAGCAGTATGGCAGGGCTTTCTTCGTGGAATGAGTAGCGGTACAGATCTACAGCATCTTAGTCACCAGGGGTGTAGCCTCTGCCAGGGTTAGAGGTGCTCACTCTGGACTTGCTTCACTGGAGCAATAGGTGGCAATGTCTTCACTGCTCGGGTTGCTTTACAGCCCATTTTCATGAATGGCAGGACCCCAGCAGATATCATGAGATATTTTACTGGAAAACTGTGGATCCCATTACATTTATCATGTTATCTCTATGTACCTCAAAATGTAGGGGTCTGCCAAGAATTACTCAAATTCTACCTGCACAGAGCAGAGGGCTATACACCATGAACAATTGTCTACCACAAGAATATTTCTTGGGGACGGCACTGTGGCAGAGCAGGAAAAGCTTCTGCCTGCAGTGCTGGCGTCTCATAAGAGCACTGGTTTGAGTCCCCACTGCTCCACTTCTGATCCAGCTCTGTGATATGGCCTAAGAAACTGGAAGATGACCCAAGTGCTTGGGCCCCTGCACCCACGTGAGAGACCCAGAAGAAGCTCCGGGCTCCTGGCTACATATCAGCTCAGCTCTGGCCACTGCGGCCCTATGGGGAGTGAACCAGCAGATCGAAGATCTATCTCTTTCTCTCTCTCTGCCCCTACCTGTGTTGTGTGTAGCTCTACCTTTCAAATAGATAAATAAATCTTAAAAAATCATTCTTTTCCTATTTGACACTCACATGTCATCTTCCACAGTAATCAGGTGGGAAAATCAACCAAGGTGATTCAATAGGGTAGGGGGGTTACCAATCACATAGAGCTCAGTGTTAGAGCAGCAATTTTAAATTTAACATCATATGTAAGAAAATGTTTACAAAGTTTAAATGTCTTTGAAAGCTGCACTCTGAAAACTACACATATACCAATTCATTGAAGGATTTCCTGGACTCCATGCCTGTTCTCTCACTACAGCACTTCAGTAGAAAAGCTTCAAAATATTTCCAATATTGAACTGCAAGTCAGTTTTAGTTTTCCCATTCATAATTATTGAGGCCTACATAACTCACAAAATTGTATAAAGGTGAAACAAAGGCATCGTTTGTAGCAAACTCTGCATCTAGTTTTCCCCCTTAGATGTGACTTTAGTTAAACAGAAAAAGCATCTTAAGATGCTTGGCATAAACCACTCTAATTTTGGAATTTCCCCAGAAAGCATCTATATTTTAACTTCTTCTTAGTAGTGCACTAGTAGATGCTAGCCTAGGATTTTTGTGGGAGATGCTAAAGTTTAATGGTGGTCACATGAGCAGAGGTGTGGAAAAGGTGACAGAATTGAGACATAAAAGCGAAAAGCAAAGAATCACATATTCGAGTGGCTTTGAGAAGGGTGCAGGGACCAGCCAGCCTTTGAGATGCCTGGTGATTGTTATCAGAGGACATCTGTGGATGGGGAGCATGAGAAAACAAAAGAACAGATTTTTCTTGGTGTGTTGTGTGTGAGGGAAAAGAATTATGGAATCAAGGAATCCAGTTTGAAAATAGCCAAAAGGAGAAAACCACGGGCAATATAAACAGGTCTAGCTAATGATGGGAGAAAAAGCCAAGACCTTCCTGAAACACGGTACAGAGATAAGGCTGTCTAGGATGGGAAGACCAGTGAGAACAAACGCTTAGACTTAACATGGGGTCATTTCAACTTCTGGATCTGAACAATCAGCACTAACAGGAACAGCAAGAGTGGATAATGAGGAAACTGGAACAGCCATGAGGGCTTGCCCCAAAGGGTGGTTTTTGAGTAGTTACTGGTCAGCATCTCATTAGATGAGGTTCAAGGAATGATCCTTGGGTGTCAACACGAGTAACTGCTAGCCAGAAGGAGGGGAGACTTAATTCACCACATACTGTAAGAACCAAACCACAAAACACAATACCTAAAGATTTTGAAATTCTGTGTTGTTTAAAACACAAGAACAAATAAGGATTTCATTTCATCAACCAAAGTTTTAAAACCAATTATATGGCAACCATTGTGGATACTATGCAGAAACAATGCCCCTGCCTTCTCAGACCTAAAAATGCTCTAAACATATCATAATCCAAATGATTTCAATATCTCATATTTCAAAATCTAATTCAGAAGTAAAAAGAACCTGTATAGAGTTATTCAGAACCTTATAGTTTTATAACTGAAACAAATATACTTAGGAAGTAATGCTGACTTCTACAAATTTCGGTGCCATCCTCTGGTCTAGGTGCTTCTGATGATAAACAGAGTCCCCATATTCCTAGTTAATGCAATAATATGACTGGGGCATGTAAATTTTACATGATATGTCTCCCCACATAACCACATTCATTAACACAATATAACAATGTATTCCTCAGGAACTTTTTCATAAAATTAGGGAAACACTGGATAGCACAGAGGCAGAATCAGATTTCAGTGGGGCAATAACAACAATATACAACCATCTTTTTGGGTTTACCACTCAATGCTATCACTGCTGTGTGGCAGAACCTTCAATGCCAACTGAGATAAGCTATCTTAGCAAATTAGGAAAAACAGGAAGCAAATCCTGAGAGCAGAAACTTCCTTTCTGGAGGACCAGATCCATTTTCTCAGCTCCTATACACTAAGTAGAACTATAAACCCAGAAAATAAAACAAGAGACCTGGAAATTAACACAGTCACTGGGCATCTTAATTGCCCACCCAAAAGAAGATGACTCACCTGCTGGTTCACCCATCCTGGCATCAGAATTCAGCCAGATTGGTTCACACCTCCTGGAACTGTAGGTGATATCTCCGAGCACATGCACGTTTTACAATACACAATTTAAAATCTATTTAGAACATATGATATGAAACTTACATAATAAAAATTTATAATGTAAAATATAGCATTCAATTTCTAACGTATAATATAATACACAATTTTTCTTCCTTCCCCCTGACTCCTGAAGGCCCAAGTGTCCCCTGCCTCTGTCCAGGCCGGCATATGATAAGCACAAACATTTCAAGAAGACTCACCAGGCGAGGATGGTCAAACCTGAGGGTCCTGTGGAATCCACTGCCACTCCCCTGACCAGCAGCCCGGCCCTTCCTGCGGTGTCGCTCTGGCTGCTCCCCTCCTTATTCTTAGTGCCAGGGCTTAGCACACGTTCCAATGAAGAACTCCACGTCGCTGGACACCAAGAAGAGAAAAGGGAAACAGCAGCACTGAGCACCCTTTTTATAAACTCAGAATTCAATGGCATGCATCAGTTCTGATTGTCCAATCAGAAAACAAAGACCAAGCCTATGCAGGCCTGCACAGGGGGTATGGCTCCAGGCTTCTCCTGAGCTCTTACTTTCTGTCCCAAGTAGGAAGCAAGGCCAGGCTCCAGTGTGGTGGGGCCACAGGTCGACTGTTTGTTTCACTTTTGTAATGGAATTTATTCCACCATTCCATTTAAAATTTGACAGAGTTTTTCTCTTTAGGTACCGTATATACTCATCTGCTTTTTCTCCTGAGAGTGTTAAATAAAGTGAAATTGCTTTCATATGACTCATGCCTTCAGAGTGGTGGTTGGTTTTCAACCTCTGGATTACAGAAAGAAAACATGTATGGGATGCTGGCATTGCAGGTGGTGGCTTAACCCCCAGCATCACTACACTAGCCCCTACCCACAGAATTTTAGAAGCCCAATGATTCAGAAATTGATTGTCTCATATGTGGAAGGAATGCAAATGCATAGTTTCGGTAAGTCAGAATTATTTTCATTGCAGTAAACAAGAAAACAAAGATATTTCAATTAGATGATGAGGTGAAAGATATCACACAGATGACTGATTTAGCATCTTCATTACCACTGCTGTATCTTTTCCTCTAACAATTGGTTTAGACGCTTGCTTTAAGCTTGTGGCCAGCCTTGGAAAGCTGGAAATCTTGATGCTAAACAGATGTGAGATGAAATTTAAAACAGAGGCATACCAGCTAGAACCACAGCCTAGACCTAATTCTAGTGTTTACCTCTTGGCGATAATTGGAAATCATAAACTATATATAAGAAAACACCATCTCCACCTCCAGATTCCACATTAAGCACCATGTACACTGACCAATAATACTTTACTCCCTCCTCTTTAATAAAAATAGAATAAAAATAAGTCTATGTCTGCTGCACTATGTTTATAAGATTGTTCTGCTTAAAGATCCACCATTAAATACAAAATTTCAAGGATGTACAATAACTCTAAGAGGTTTCTAACTCAGAGGAAGTTCCAGGAGGCAAAGTTAGGTCTATCCTTGTCTCTAGAAAAGTGGGCAAGCCCTCAGGGCCACAAATGTACCCAAACCCCCGAAGGGACTCAAAAACATGTGAGTGAGCAATATTGAAAAATCACAAGTTGAGAGACTGTGTACTAACAGAACCCTGCCAACCATCTAAATGAAAAGAGAACCATCATGCAGACATTGTGCAGATACCACACCACCTGTGGGCAAGACATCCCAGGTGTGCACAGCACCAGCCCTGGAAATGCCACTCACAGAGTGCAATGGTGCCCACGGGAGCTGTGCAGTGTGACCACTTTGCCAGTAATAACATCTCTACCCAACAGCTCTCGAGTAGCTCAAGAGTATAACAGGTACATTGTGTAAAAACGAGCAGAAGTGATTTTTACAGTTTCAAGAATATCTACCAGCTCACCTCACACAACTCAGTATGTGTCATTCCTGGTGAACACTTTATCAGCAAACTTCAACAAAATTTTCAGGCAAGGTTTTAGGTCAGTGAGTACTGTGGGTCAGCAAGATTCTTTTTCTTTCTACTTGAGGCTTTCTTTGAATGCTTAAAGGTTGTTTTTTAAAAACATTTCATATATTTTAAAGGCAGACTTACAGAAAGAGAGGGAGAGACAGAGAAAGAGAGAGGTCTTCCATACACTAGTTCACTCCCTAAATGGCCACGATGGCCAGGGCTGTGCCAGACTGAAGCCAAGAGCCAGGAGCTTCTTCTGGCTTTCCCACATGGATGCAGCAGCCCAAGCACTTGGGCTACCTTGTGCTGCCCTCCCAAGTGCATTAGCAGAGAGCTGGATTGGAAGTTTAGCTGGGACTTTGAATCAGTGTCCATATGGGATGCTGGCATCACAGGTGGTGGCTTTACCACCTAAGCCACAATGCTGGCAACCAATGTTCTTATTTTTTACTTTAAGATTGACAAAACCACCCAGAAATCTAGAAATTTTATAACACAGCTAATAACTCTGAAAGGACGAGAGTTAATAATGGGTGGAGTAGGGCATTTGGTACAATGGTTAAGGAGAAACTACCTGACCTGCTAAGTGGACAGTGCTGTCTGTGACTGTCCCCCAAACATACTTTATTTTCAGCTGTGAGCACCAGAGCTTTGAAAGCACATTTAATGATGTACAACACAAAGAGGCAGAACGAAGGGCAGTCAGGCACAAGAGTGCACTGCTCTAGTCTTTTCCACACTGAAGGTGCCGAGGTCTGTTCAACACCTGTGTAAATTTCAACAGTCAGCCTTGTGGTAGGGAGAGAGCTGGCATGCAACGCCGCTTCATTCTACAGAATGCTGACAGAGACCTGCTGTCTAGTGGTTAAGATGCTGCATTCTGGTGGTTCCAGTGCTACTGTACATGAACGGCATCACTCTTTCAAAGACACACACATGAGGTTCACTGTTTCATTCTCCTGAACATGGCATTTGACAAAGAAAGTAAGTAGCTCAATTATCTCCCTCTAGCAAATCAAAAGTCAGTGCAGCTCCCCGGCTTCTTCTGGAACCTGCCTGACTGGCTCTTTTCTCAGGCCTTCTGTATTTGCTATTGCCAGGCCCAGCTGGATGGGGCCTTCTACAGGTTATCAGTGGGGCTCAGGCTTTACTGCACGTGGGTCTCTATTCAAGAGACCCATCAGCAGAGAACCTTCCAAGACCATCCGAGTGGCATCCTCTCCTGCACCTGGTCTCCCCACACACACCTCCTCCCTTGTCCTTTTCTCTGCTTTATTTTTCACCTGAAGTCTTCACCATACTTGACAGTATATCCTACTGGATGTGTTCAAGGCTGACCCACTCTAGAATGCAAGCTCGTGAAGGCAGAGCATGGTCTTGTTTACCATGCTATTCCCAGGGTCCCCGGCCAGTAACAGCTTTCAATAAACATTATCTCAATTAATAAACAGGAATGGAAGCCAAACACCTCTGTTTCTAGCTTTGCAGATGCTCACCTCCCTGTTAGCTTTAACAGACTCCTCTACACTGACTGCCCTTGGTGTGCCAACAGGCAGTGATGGAAGGGCAGCTCTCCCCTTCCAGATGTCTTGTGCTAAAGCAGAGAGGCGTCACTGAAAGGAATGTGAATTATCAAAACCTGGTGTTGATGGAGAGCACAGGAGATTTACCTCACTGTTTGTGGGAGTGTAGATGGAGGCAACCCTGGAGGATAATTTAGAAGGACCTAGCAACATTTTAAACAGGACTGTACTTGACCTAGAGATTCTCAAATAACACAGGTCATCAAAACAGCAGTTCCAGGGATGCTCAGGTATGGGTATTCCAGGTTTCTCACTGCAGTATTATTTTAATGGTGAAAAATCAGAATTCTCATACAAAATAGCAACCACTTATGTTGGAATACAATGTAATCTTATACAGTCACTGAAGAGAATTAAATCTATATATTTATAATGATACAACAATTACTATACTGGCAAGTATAAAAGGGAAGATGGAAAACCATCCTATTAAGAGCACAGTTCTGCACAAAGTCATTTCTATGTGCATGTGAGCACTGTACACATACAAATACCCCTTCACACACAAACACAAACACAAACACACACTTTTATTAATGCAGGGAAAGTACCTGTAAAAGGGCACACAAAACTGTCAACAGTGCTTCGGACATCTCCAAACAGAACTGAGGTGTAACTTCCATTTTCTTTTTCTCAACTTCCACTTTCTAAATCATAAATTTTGTAATGTGCACACTTTAGGGACAAGTAAATCACATTCTGCTCAGGGATAAAGCCATAGGAAGAATTAAAAGCGAAAACAAAACAAACAAAAAACTTAGGGGCGAGCGCTGTGCTGTAGTGTTGACTCCTGCCAGCATACCATATAGGCAGCAGTTTGATTCCTAGTATTCCGATTCCAATCTAGCGCCCTGCTAATGTGCCTGAGAAAGCAGAGGAGGATGGCCCAACTCTTGGGTTCCTGCAACCCCTAATGAGAAACCTGGCTCCTGGCTCTTGGCTTCAGATGCATCCAGCTCCAGTCATGGCAGCCATTTGAGGAGTGAACCAGAGGATGGAAGATACCTCTCTCTTCCTCCCTACCTCCCTCACTCCCTCCTTCCCTCCTTCCCTCCTTCTTTCTCTCTCTCTCTGTCTCTCGCTCTCTCCATCTCTCTGTAATTATGCCTTTCAAAAATATCTTTTAGGGGCTGGCATTTTGGCACAGTGGGTTAACTTCCTAGCCTGAAGCGCCAGCATCCTATATGGGCGCCGGTTCAAGACCTGGCTGCTCTGCTTCCGGTCCAGCTCTCTGCTATGGCCTGCAAAAGCAGTAGAAGAGGGCCCCTGCACCCACGTGGGAGACCCGGAGGAAGCTCCTGGCTCCTGATCAGCGCAGCTCGGGCCATTGCAGCCAATAGGGGAGTGAACCAGCAGATGGAAGACCTCTCTCTCTCTCTCTCTCTCTCTCTCTCTCTCTCTGTCTCTCCTCTCTCTGTGTAACTATGACTTTCAAATAAATAAATATTTAAAAATATTTTTAAAAACCCTTGAATTTTGACATTAATTTATTGTTAATAATAATCATGCATATTTATGGGCTACAATGTGACATTTCCAAACGCATATACAATGTCTACTGATTAAATCAGGGTAACCAACATTCCTTTACCAATACCACTTTTTGGATACTGGAGTCCTGAAACAGCCCTATTCTGCTTGTTCATGTAACCCATAATGGGTTACTGTGAAGTACAGTCAGCCAGCCATGCCTGAACACCAGGGATGGGGTTTTTGATCAAACTCTGATTTGGTGTGTGTTATCCAACTCCCTCTATCCCCACCATCCATCTTCGAGTAAACATCATTTTGTATTCAAACTGAGGTTTTTAGCTTCCACTTCTGAGGGATAATGGGAAGTATTTATCTGTCTGGCCTGTTCCACTTAACATCCTATCCTTTTGAAACATGTTTAAATCATTATTAAATCTCTGGCTTATTTTCACTTAACATGATGTCCTTTCAGAAACATTTTTAAATCACTGTTAAGCCTAAAGAGGTCATCACGTATATGCTTTAAGCTTCTCAGGAGCATTACATTTCACTTACACTCACGAATACTCTCTAAGAAGTACTTTGGTTTTCACAGAAGATGAAACTAGGGCATGGAGAAATTAAGTTTTGTCCTCAGAATGCAGAATTAGAATCAAATGCTCTGACTTAAAAATTTGCTCTGTGGGCCAACACTGTGGTAAAGTAGATAAAGCTTCCGCCTGCGGTGCCAGCATCCCTTATGGGTGCAGGTTCGTGTCCCAGATGCTATTCTTCCAATCCAGTTTTCTGCTTATGGCCTGGGAAAGCAGCAGTCAATAGCCTAAGTTCTTGGGCCTCGGAAACCATGTAGGGGACCTCAAAGAAGCACCTGGCTCCAGCTTTTGAATCGGTTCAGCTCTGGCCATTGTAACCATTTGGGGAGTAAACCAGTGGACGGAAGACCTCTGTAACTCTACCTCACAAATAAATACATAAATATTTAAAAATTTGCTTTATCTCCCACTGCTTTTCAGAGAGATGGTGGATAAAAAGGTACGCTGGACTCTAAATCCGTTTGATAAAATGGACTAAGATTATGATCAAGAGCAGTGGTAAGCAGGCTTTGAACCACAAGATAGAATAAAAACTATGTTTCTTATCACACCAAGGGTTGGTCCATTACTACTCAAAAGTAAAGCAGTTCATCCTTGTAATTATGCTCACACAACATGCTTTTTTATATACGCTAGCAAATACTCAAGATTTACTTTAAAGAAGAGAAAATGCCAGCTTTGATAAAATGAACGTGCCTGCACTTGAAGGGAAAATGAAACCTTTAGAAGAAAAACAATGAAACCACCAGATTGTGAAAATGATACTTTATCCACCAGGAAGTTTATGAAAGCTGTTTTTCTGTCATATACAAACAAGGTGTCCAAACTCAGGACTGAACAACACATTCTACCAGTGACACACAGCCACAATCCTAAATTATGGTTCTTGCCAAGGCTTCAAATAGAGGCAACATTCCTAATTATGCTGGGTAAGCTCCAACTCCTTCAGGTTTGAGCAAGCAGCAAGTTGTATTCTAATGCTGCAAAGTTCTATCAAGTTCCTAGTACCATGGGTTCAATAAGTTATAACAAACTTAAGATGGTTAATTTATTGATAACAAAAGATTACCAAAAACACTTTTCACATACATTTCCTCAGGTTTTTAAACAAAAGGCATTTTAAAGTTGCTATAGCAATATAAAGGGAAAGTAAAGAATGACCAATCATACCACCACTGTTAAGGTCAGAGATGCTCTGTCTCATCTGCATTCCTTGTAGGTTGGGTCCTATTAGTGCGTCTCAAACACCATTCTGCGGAACTTCGTAGAGTTTTTAATTTCACAAGGCTGTACTGATTATACCTGGTGCCCAATACAGACAACCTAGTGCTGTCCTGCTCAAAAAATCCCAGCAAACCTTGTGGTCAGTTCAATTCTAGAAGTCTTTTCTGCATTCTCATTTATTGCTACTTATATTTCTCAGCTTTTTTATGACTTTTGCACATGGAGCATTCTCTATAATAACTTCAGGTCAGACTTCAGCCCCTGGATCCTCAAGAGTGCAATAATGTACAGTCTGCAGGGCACTGTAAGAAGTCAGCAAGAAGTCCCCTGATGTTAACAGCTCGAGCAATATTGTTTTCTCCTTTAGACCACACCACTAAAATTGCTTTAATTATCCATAAAGGAATTCTTTGTGTTACAGCAAATAAGATTTGACACTAATTCAAATAGGCTAATTTCAACCTAACAAAATAACTTATAGGAATAACTAAAGGAACAAGACAATCACAAAGTTTGGAGGCTGGTGCCGCAGCTCAATCTTCCACCTGCAGTGCCAGCACCCCGGGTTCCAGACCTGGTTGGGGCGCTGGATTCTGTCCCAGTTGCCACTCTTCCAGTCCAGCTCTCTGCTGTGCCCTGGGGTGCAGTGGAGGATGGCCCAAGTCCTTGGGTCCTGCACCCGCATGGGAGACCAAGAGAAGCACCAGGCTCCTGGCTTCAGATTGGCACGGTGCACCAGCTGCAGCACACCGGCCGCAGCGGCCATTGGAGGGTAAAGCAACAGTAAAGGAAGACCTTTCTCTCTGTCTCTCTCTCTCACTGTCCACTCTGCCTATCAAAAAAATATAAAAAATATAAAGATTTGTAAAGACTTGTTATGATACATGTGCGATCTTCAAACATTATATGAAAAATATGTATTACAAAAAAAATGCGTGGGTTTCAAAAAATTTCAGAGGGAGAGCGGCAAGATGGCAGAATAGGAAGGGAACACACTGATAGTTTGCGAAGAGACAGTTTAATAAAAGTGGAGATACTGCAGGTTCAAGGAAGACTTGGGGAAGAAACAGCAGAGGAAACTCTTCTGGAACTAGTGATTCACGGTGGACCTGCGTGGAGGGCGTGAGAGCCCACAGCTTGGGACACCAGTAGCAGAATCAACGCACCAGCGCTGCAACACGAGGTGAGCTGAACCTCAATAGCCCAAGACACTGGCGGGAAATCAAAAGGAGGAGCATAGATGGAATGAGGCTTGAAGCCCTGTAGGGGAATGTTAACCAGGCTAACTAGAAGAGAGAGGAAAAAAAAGTGACCGGTACAGACATGAGTTTCTCTCTCTCCGCTCACCTCTCAAAGGTAAGCAAGACAAAGAGAAGGCGCCATTTTGGACATACATCATAAGCGGCACGAACTCAGGGCTGCAACTGCCCTCAGCCAAGCAGAAAAACCTGACTCTTGGGGGGTGAAATAACAGGAGATTAGGATCTAGTGAATGTGTGGTGCTAATGAAATGAGACTGTGAAAAAAGAGACAATGGGTAAGAGAACTCAAGGAGTTCATGTGTACTTTCCAGAGATGCTACAATTTGGTAACCTTGGCAACCCAGTGGGAGACTGCAGGAGAATTTGAGCCCACATTGAGGGCAGCACAGATTCCCTGTGTGGTCCTTGGAAAACAGCAGGCGAATGTTACACCACCAGAAACCAGAGATCGGAGGCTAACTACCTTCAATTCCACTCAGTTGTGCAGAATTACATCCCTTCGGAATTAAAAATAAATAAAAAGAAAGAGAGATTTACCACGCCTAACCTGGGAGTGTCACCTTGGGGACACCCTTAACCCGGAGGAACCAAATAGAGCTCTCTGGCCACACCCATCTCAAGCCTCTAAGGCTCCATCAAAAATAGACAGTCCACTTAATACAATCATAGTATAACAAGAAAAAAACACCACAGCGAGGGAAGAAGAATCCAAAGAATATCTCCAAGCAACAAACACAGAAACCAAGGAAACAAGAACCAGGAAGACATTATGACACCCCCAAATGAACAAGACACCCCAAGTCAAGATTATGAAGATGATGAGATGAAAGAAATGCAAGATACGGATTTCAAAAAATTTATGATAAGAACACGTAGAAGTTTTCAAAAACAAACGCTTGAGCTACGGAAATCCTTACTGGACAGGATAGAAAATCTCGCTCATGAAAATGAAATCTTAAGGAGGAATCAAAAGGAAACACAGAAACTAGTAGAACAGGAAAGTGTGATAGTGAAGAGAAATCAAAATGAAATCAAGAACTCAATAGATCAAATGACAAACACATTAGAGAGCCTTAAAAACAGAGTCAGTAAAACAGAAGAGAGAATATCGGACTTAGAACACAGAGAACAGGAAAGTATACAGTCAAACCAAAGAAAAGAAGAGGAAATTAGAAATCTAAAAAGTATTGTTGGGAATCTACAGGGTACTATTAAAAAAACCAACATTCGGGTTCTAGGAGTTCCTGAAGGCATGCAGAGGGAGAAAGGATTAGAAGGCCTTTTTAGTGAGATACTAGCAAAAATTTCCCAGGTTTGGAGAAGGTAACCTTCCTAGTACAGGAAGCTCATAGAACTCCTAGTAAACATGACCAAAAGAGATCCTCACCACAACACGTTGGTGGAAGGAAGCTCATAGAACTCCTAGTAAACATGCTCAAAAGAGATCCTCACAACAACACGTCGTAATCAACTCACCACAGTGAAACATAAAGAAAAGATTCTAAAATGTGCAAGAGAGAAACGTCAGATTACTCTCAGAGGATCTCCAATTAGACTCACAGCTGACTTCTCATCAGAAACCCTACAAGTTAGAAGGGAATGGCGAGATATAGCCCAGGTACTAAGAGAGAAAAACTGCCAGCCCAGAATATTATATCCTGCAAAGCTCTCATTTGTGAATGAAGGTGAAATAAAGACCTTTCACAGCAAACAGAAATTGCAAGAATTTGTCGCCACTCGTCCAGCCCTGCAAAAGATGCTTAAAGATGTGTTACACATAGAAACACAGAAACATGGTTACCAATATGAAAGAAGGTAAAGTTTGGAAACCTCACAGCAAAAGATCACAGGAATCTCAAAACATATATTAGAAAATATCTTTGGCAAATGGCAGGGCAAAGTTACTCCTTCTCAATAGTCACACTGAACGTTAATGGCCTGACCTTTCCAGTTAAAAGACACAGATTGGCTGATTGGGTTAAGGAACAAAACCCATCTATCTGCTGCTTACAAGAAACTCATCTTTCCAACAATGATCCATACAGACTGAAAGTGAAAGGCTGGAAAAACATATACCATGCCAACAGAAATGAAAAAAGAGCGGGAGTAGCCATCTTAATATCAGATAACATAAATTTTACCACAAAAACTATTAGGAGAGACAAAGAGGGGCACTATATAATGATTAAGGGATCCATTCAACAGGAAGATATAACGATTATCAATGTATATGCACCTAATTACAGGGCACCAGCTTATTTAAAAGACTTGTTGAGGGACTTAAAGGGAGACTTAGACCCCAATACAATAGTACTGGGGGACTTCAATACTCCACTCTCAGAGATAGACAGATCAAGAAGGAGACAGTAGATTTAAATGACACTATAGCCCAAATGGATCTAACAGATACCTACAGAACATTTCATCCTACATCTAAGGACTTTACATTCTTCTCAGCAGTACATGGAACCTTCTCTAGCATTGACCACATACCAGGCCATAAAGCAAGTCTCAGCAAATTCAAAAGAATTAGAATCATACCATGCAGCTTCTCAGACCACAAAGGAATGAAATTGGAAATTAGCAACACAGGAATCCCTAGAGCACGTGCAAACACATGGAGATTGAACAACATGCTCCTGAATGAACAATGGGTCATAGAAGAAATTAAAAGAGAAATTTTCTGGAAGTAAATGAGGATAACAGCACAACATACCAAAACCTATGGGATACAACAAAAGCAGTGTTAAGAGGAAAGTTTATATCAATAGGTGCCTACATCAAGAAATTGGAAAGGCACCAAATAGATGAGCTTTCAATTCATCTCAAGGATCTAGGAAATCTACAGCAAACCAGACCCAAAGCTAGTAGAAGAAGAGAAATAATTAAAATCAGAGAAGAAATCAGCAGGATTGAATTTAAAAAATTACAAAAAATCAGCCAAACGAGGAGCTGGTTTTTTTTTTATTAAACTTTTATTTAATGAATATAAATTTCCAAAGTACAGCTCATGGGTTACAATGGCTTCCCCCTCCCAAAACTTCCCTCCCACCCACAACCCTCCCCTTTCCCGCTCCCTCTCCCCTTCCAATCACATCATGATTCATTTTCAATTCTCTTTATATACAGAAGATCAGTTTAGTATAAGTTAGGTAACGATTTCAACAGTTTGCCCCCATATAGCAACACAAAGTGAAAAAAAAAATACTGTTGGAGTACTAGTTATAGCATTAAATAAGAGTGTGCAGCACATTAAAGACAGAGATCCTACATAATTTTTTTTAAAAAATTAATTAATTTTCTATGCCATTTCCAATATAACACCAGGTTTTTTTTTTCATTTCCAAATATCTTTATATACAGAAGATCAATTCAGTATATAATTAGTAAAGATCTCATCAGTTTGTACCCACGCAGAAACACAAAGTGTAAAAATACTGTTTCAGCACTAGTTATAGCATCACTGCTCATTAGGCAACACATTAGGGACAGATCCCACATGGGATGTAAGTACACAGTGACTCCTGTTGCCAGCTTAACAATTTGACACTCCTGTTCATGGCGTCAGTAATCTCCCTAGGCTCTAGTCATGAGTTGCCAGGGCTATGGAAGCCTTTAGGGTTCGATGACTTTGATCTTATTCCGATAGGGTCACAGTCAAAGTGGAAGTTCTCTCCTCCCTTCAGAGAAAGGTACCTCCTTCTTTGATGGCCCCGTTCTTTCCACTGGGATCTCACTCACAGAGATCTTTCATTTAGGTCTTCTTCTTTTTTTTCTTTTCCATGGTATCTTGGCTTTCCATGCCTACAATACTCTCATGGGCTCTTCAGCCAGGTCTGAATGCCTTAAGGGCTGATTCTGAGGCCAGAGTGTTGTTTAGGACGTCTGCCATTCTATGAGTCTGCTGTGTATCCCACTTCCCATGCTGGATCTTTCTCTCCCTTTTTGATTCTATCAGTTAGTATTAGCAGACACTTGTCTTGTTTGTGTGATCCCTTTGTTTCTTAGACCTATCCAAGCCATCGATTGTGAACTGAAATTGATCACTTGGACTAGTGAGATGGCACTGGTACATGCCACCTTGATGGGATTATATTGGAATCCCCTGGCATATTTCTAACTCCATCATTTGGGGCAAGACTGATTGTGCATGTCCCAAAATGTGCATCTCCCCCCTCTCTTTTTCCACTCTGAAATTTAACAGGGGTCACTTTTCAGTTAACATTTAAACACCTAAGAATAATTGTGTGTTAATTACAGAGTTCAACCACTAGTACTAGAACAACAACAACAACAGCAACAACAAATACTAAAAAGGATAAAGTATTACATTGTACATCTAGAGTCAGGACAAAAGCTGATCAGGTCATTGTTTCTTATAGTGTCCATTTCACTTCAGCAGGTTTCCCCTTTGGTGCTCAGTTGTCACCGATCAGGAAAACAAATGATATTTGTCTCTTTGGGACTGGCTTAATTCACTCAGCATGATGCTTTCCAGATCCCTCCATCTTGTTGCAAATGACTGGGTTTCATTGTTCCTTACTGCTGTATAGTATTCTATGGAGTACATGTCCCATAATTTCTTTATCCAGTCTACTGTTGATGGGCATTTGGGTTGGTTCCAGGTCTTAGCTATTGTGAATTGGGCTGAAATAAACATTAATGTGCAGATGGCTTTTTTATTAGCCAAATTAATTTCCTTTGGGTAAATTCCAAGGAGTGGGATGGCTGGGTTGTATGGTAGGGTTATGTTCAGGTTTTTGAGGAATCTCCAGACTGACTTCCATAGTGGCCTAACCAGTTTGCATTCCCACCAACAGTGGGCTAGTGTTCCTTTTTCCCCACAACCTCTCCAGCATCTATTGTTGGTAGATTTCTGAATGTGAGCTATTCTCACCGGGGTGAGGTGAAACCTCATTGTGGTTTTGATTTGCATTTCTCTAATTGCTAGTGATCTTGAGCATTTTTTCATGTGTCTGTTGGCCATTTGGATTTCCTCTTTTGAAAAATGTCTATTGAGGTCCTTGGCCCATCTCTTCAGTGGGTTGTTTGTTCTGTTGTTGTGGATTTTCTTGATTTCTTTGTAGATTCTGGTTATCAACCCTTTATCTGTAGTATAGTTTGCAAATATTTTTTCCCATTCTGTCGGTTGCCTCTTCACTTTCCTGACTGTTTCTTTTGAAGTACAGAAACTTCTCAATTTGATGCAATCCCAAATGTTAATTTTGGTTTTGACTGCCTGTGCTCCTGGGGTCTTTTCCAAGAAGTCTTTGCCTGTACCTATATCTTGCAGGGTTTCTCCAATGCTCTCTAATAATTTGATGGTTTTGGGTCGTAGATTTAAGTCTTTAATCCACGTTGAGTGAATTTTTGTGTAAGGTGAAAGGTATGGGTCTTGCTTCAAGCTTCTGCACATGGAAATCCAATTTTCCCAGCACCATTTATTGAATAGACTGTCCTTATTCCAGGGATTAGTTTTGGGTCTTTGATCAAATATAAGTTGGCTGTAGATGTTTGGATTGATTTCTGGTGTTTCTATTCTGTTCCATTGGTCTATCCATCTGTTTCTGTACCAGTACCATGCTGTTTTGATAACAACTGCCCTGTAGTATGCCCTGAAATCTGGGATTGTGATGCCTCCGGCTTTGTTTTTGTTGTACAAAATTGCTTTGGCTATTCGAGGTCTTCTGTGTCTCCATATGAATTTCAGCATCATTTTTTCCAGATCTGAGAAGAGTGTCTTCGGTATCTTGATTGGTATTGCATTGAATGTATAAATTGCTTTTGGGAGAATAGACATTTTGATGATATTGATTCTTCCAATCCATGAGCATGGAAGATTTCTCCATTTTTTGGTATCCTCTTCTATTTCTTTCTTTAAGGTTTTGTAGTTTTCATCGTAGAGATCTTTAACGTCCTTGGTTAAGTTTATTCCAAGGTATTTGATTGTTTTTGTGGCTATTGCAAATGGGATTGATCTTAGGAGTTCTTCCTCAGCCGTGGCATTGCCTGTGTATACAAAGGCTGTTGATTTTTGTGAATTGATTTTATATCCTGCTACTTTGCCAAACTCTTCGATGAGTTCCAGTAGTCTCTTAGTAGAGTTCTTTGGGTCTCCTAAATAAAGAATCATATCATCTGCAAAGAGGGATTCTTGCATTTCCTCTATCTCTTCATCTTCATAATCTTGCATTGGCGTGTCTTGTTCACTTGGGGGCGTCATAGTGTCTTCCTTGCTCTTGTTACCTCGGCTTCTATGTTTGCTGTTTGGCATGTTGGAGATAAT
Organism: Lepus europaeus; assembly: GCF_033115175.1. Lineage (NCBI taxonomy): Eukaryota > Metazoa > Chordata > Mammalia > Lagomorpha > Leporidae > Lepus > Lepus europaeus. The sequence goes on from NC_084847.1 coordinate 22,692,625, forward strand.
TTGTGGTGTTTTTGCTGTGGTGTTTTTTTTTTTCTCGTTATACTATGCCTCTAAGTGAGCTGTCTGCTTTGTTGGAGCCTTGGGGGCTGTGATGGGTGTGGCCAGAGAGCTATGCTTGTTTCTTCAGGTTTAAGGCTGTGTAAAGAGCGACTCTCCCAGATTTCTCACTCACTTGCTCCTTGCTGGCTCGCTCTCTCTCTCTCTCTTTTTTTTTTTTTGACTCAGTTGGGAGTGGAGTTGAGGGTAGTTGAAATCTGGCCTCTGTGAGTATTTGTTTGATCTACCCCTGGGACCATACACAGAGTTTATGCAGCCCTCAATGTGTTCTCCAGTTTTGCTAAAGATACTGAGTTTGGCTGAGCTTTACATATGTAAAATCGCGGTGCTCTTTGTTTTGCTTGGTGAGTGAAGGGAGAGGCCTCTGTTCCCCCTCCCCGCAATGTCTCGGGGCTTCTGAGGTCTTTGTCTTACCCTCCTCGGTTCCCGCGCTGGCAAGATTCTGTGGCTCTGGCTCCTCTCCCGCCGCTGCCGCTCGGCTCATCTCGGTTGGTTTTCCACGCGGTGGGCTCCCTGTAAGTCCTCTGTGTCTCATCCACAAGATCCGGAAGCGTTTCCTCTGCAGTTTTTTTCTTGAGTCTTTTCCTGAGGCTACAGTAATTCCACTTTTATGAAAGTTTATTTTCCCAAACTAAGGCACACGTCCTCACTATCCGCCATCTTGGCTCCGCCCCAGGAGCTGGTTTTTTGAAAAAATAAACAAAATTGATACTCCACTGGCCCAACTAACTAAAAAAAGAAAAGACCCAAATCAATAAAGTCAGCGATGAAAAAGGAAACATAACAACAGACACCACAGAAATAAAAAGAATCATCAGAAATTACTACAAGGACTTGAATGCCAGCAAAAGGGAAATCTATCAGAAATGGATAGAATCCTGGACACATGCAACCTACCCAAATAGAACCAGAAAGACATAGAAAACCTAAACAGACCCATAACTGAGAAAGAAACTGAATCAGTAATAAAGGCACTCCCAACAAAGAAAAGCTCAGGACCAGATGGATTCACTGCTGAGTTCTACCAGACACTTAAAGAAGGACTAACTCCAATTCTTCTCAAACAATTCAGAACAAATGAAAAAGAGGGAATCCTCCCAAATTCTTTCTATGAGGCCAGCATCACCTTAATTCTTAAGCTGGAAAAAGATGCAGTATTGAAAGAGAATTATAGACCAATATCCCTGATGAACATAGATGGAAAAATCCTCAATAAAATTCTGGCCAATAGAATGCAACAACACATCAGAAAGATCATCCACCCAGACCAAGTGGGATTTATCCCTGGTATGCAGGGATGGTTCCATGTTCATAAATCAATCAATGTGATACACCACATTAACAGACTGCAGAAGAAAAACCATATGATTCTCTCAATAGACGCAGAGAAAGCATTTGATAAAATACAACACCCTTTCATGATGAAAACTCTAAGCAAACTGGATATGGAAGGAACATTCCTCAATACAATAAAAGCAATTTATGAAAAACCCACGGTTGCCAGCGCCGTGGCTTAACAGGCTAATCCGCCACCTTGTGGAGCCAGCACACCAGGTTCTAGTCCTGGTTGGGGTGCCGGATTCTGTCCTGGTTGCCCCTCTTCCAGGCCAGCTATCTGCTATGGCGCGGGAAGGCAGTGAAGGATGGCCCAAAATCTTGGACCCTGCACCCGCAAGGGAGACCAGGAGAAGCACCTGGCTCCTGGCTTCGGATCAGCGAGATGCACTGGCCGCAGCGGCCATTGGAGGGCGAACCAGCGGCAAAAAGGAAGACCTTTCTCTCTGTATCTCTCTCTCTCTATCCACTCTGCCTGTCAAAAAAAAAAAAAAACCCACGGGCAACATCCTATGGAATGGGGAAAAGTTGGAAGCATTTCCACTGAGATCTGGTAACAGACAGGGATGACCTCTATCATCAATGCTATTCAATATAGTTCTGGAAGTTTTTGCCAGAGCTATTAGGCAAGAAAAAGAAATTAAAGGGATACAAATTGGGAAGGAAGAACTCAAACTATTCCTCTTTGCAGATGATATGATTCTTTATTTAGGGGATCCAAAGAACTCTACTAATAGACTATTGGGACTCATAAAAGAGTTTGGCAAAGAAGCAGGATATAAATTCGATACACAAAAATCAACAGCCTTTGTATACACAGGCAATGCCATGGCTGAGGAAGAACTTCTAAGATCTTCTAAGATCAGTCCCATTCACAATAGCTACAAAAACAATCAAATACCTTGGAATAAACTTCACCAAGGACATTAAAGATCTCTACGATGAAAGCTACAAAACCTTAAATAAAGAAATATACGAGGATACCAAAAAATGGAGAAATCTTCCATGCTCATGGATTGGAAGAATCAATATCATCAAAATGTCCATTCTCCCAAAAGCAATTTATACATTCAATGCGATACCAACCAAAATACCAAAGACATTCTTCTCAGATCTGGAAAAAAATGATGCTGAAATTCATATGAAGACACAGGAGACCTCGAATAGCCAAAGCAATTTTGTACAACAAAAACAAAGCCGGAGGCATCACAATACCAGATTTCAGGACATACTACAGGGCAGTTGTTATCAAAACAACATGGTACTGGTACAGAAACAGATGGATAGACCAATGGAACAGAATAGAAACACCAGAAATCAACCCAAACATCTATAACCAACTTATATTTGATCAAGGATACAAAACCAATCCCTGGAGCAAGGACAGTCTATTCAATAAATGGTGCTGGGAAAATTGGATTTCCACGTGCAGAAGCTTGAAGCAAAACCCCTACCTTCCACGTTACACAAAAATCCACTCAACATGCATTAAAGACTTAAATCTACAACCTGACACCATCAAATTATTAGAGAGCATTGGAGAAACCCTGCAAGATACAGGTACCGGCAAAAACTTCTTGGAAAAGACCCCAGGAGCACAGGCAGTCAAAACCAAAATTAACATTTGGGATTGTATCAAATTGAGAAGTTTCTGTACTTCAAAAGAAACAGTCAGGAAAGTGAAGAGGCAACCGACAGAATGGGAAAAATATTTGCAAACTATACTACAGATAAAGGGTTAATACCAAGAATCTACAAAGAGATCAAGAAATTCCACAACATGAAAATAAACAACCCATTTACGAGATGGGCCAAGGACCTCAATAGACATTTTTCGAAAGAGGAAATCCAAACGGATAACAGACACATGAAAAAAAGTTCAAGATCACTAGCAATCAGGGAAACGCAAATCAAAACCACAATGAGGTTCCATCTCACCCCAGTTAGAATGGCTCACATTCAGAAATCTACCAACAATAGATGCTGGAGAGGATGTGGGGAAAAAGGGACACTAACCTACTGTTGGTGGGAATGCAAACTGGTAAAGCCACTATAGAATTCAGTCTGGAGATTCCTCAGAAACCTGAATATAACCCTACCATACAACCCAGCCATCCCACTCCTTGGAATTTACCCAAAGGAAATTTAATTGCAAACAAAAAAGCTGTCTGCACATTAATGTTTATTGCAGCTCAATTCACAATTGCTAAGACCTGGAACCAACCCAAATGCCCATCAACAGTAGACTGGATAAAGAAATTATGGGACATGTATTCTATAGAATACTACACAGCAGTCAAAAACAATGAAATCCGGTCATTTGCAACAAAATGGAGGAATCTGGAAAACATCATGCTGAGTGAATTAAGCCAGTCCCAAAGGGACAAATATCATATGTTCTCCCTGATCGGTGACAACTAACCAAGTACAAAAAAGGAAACCTATTGAAGTGAAAGGGACACTATGAGAAACAGTGACTTGATCAGCCCTTGTCCTCTCTGTTGATGTACAATTTAATACATTATCCCTTTTAGTATTTTTTTTGTTCTAGTTAATGCTATTGGTTGAACTCTGTAATTAACACACAATTATTCTTAGGTGTTTAAATTTAATTGAAAAGTGATCCTTGTTAAATATAAGAGTGGGAATAAGAGAGGAAGGAGATGTACAATTTGGGACATGCTCAATAGGACTTGCCTCAAATGGTGGAGTTAGAAATGTGCCAGGGGATTCCATTTCAATCCCATCAAGGTTGCAGGTACGGATACCATCTCACTAGTCCAAGTGATCAATTTCAGTTCACAACTGATCACACTGATAGGTCTAAGAGTCAAAGGGATCACACAAACAAGACTAGTGTCTGCTAATACTAACTGATAGAATCAAAAAGGGAGAGAATGATCCAACATGGGAAGTGGGAGACACAGCAGACTCACAGAATGGCAGATGTCCTAAACAGCACTCTGGCCTCAGAATGAGGCCTTAAGGCATTTGGATCTGGCTGAGGAGCCCATGAGAGTATTTTAGGCATGGAAAGCCAAGACACTCTTGCAAAAAAAAAAAAAAAGGAAGGGAGGGAGGGAGGGAGGGAGGGAGGGAGGAAGGAAGGGAGGGAACCTAAATGAAAGATCTCTGTGAGTGAGATCCCAGTAGAAAGAACGGGGCCATCAAAGAAGAAGGTACCTTTTTCTGAAGGGAGGAGAGAACTGCCACTTTGACTATGACTTTGCCTAAAAAATATCGAAGTCGGCGAACTCAAAAGGCTTCCATAGCCTTGGCAACTCATGACTAGAGCCTAGGGAGATTACTGACACCATAAACAAGAGTGTCAAATTGTTAAGTCAACAACAGGAGTCACTGTGTACTTTCTCCTCATGTGGGATCTCTGTCCTTAATGTGTTGTCCAACGTGAATTAATGCTATAATTAGTACTGAAACAGTATTTTATGCTTTATGTTCTGGATGGGTGCAAACTGATGAAATCTTTACTTAATATATACTAAATCGATCTTCTGTATATAAAGATAAGAGAAAATGAATCTTGATGTGAATGGAATGGGAGAGGGAGAGGGAGGGAAGTTATGGGGGGTGAAGCCATTGTAATCCACAAACCGTACTTTAGAAATTTATATTTACTAAATAAAAGTTCAAAAAAATTACACCAAAATAAAGGTATCATTTATTCCATTTTCCATTAACTTTCTGAAGTATCCTCACGAAGAAGAGAAAATCATGGTTTTAAAAATGGATCCTAACAGAGCAAAGGATGATGACACACGATAATTTCAAGGGAGAAGCCAGCAGAGAACAAATAAGAAGCCTAGAGATTCTCCAGAAGCACAAAAATGCTGCCCTTCCTGAACTGCAAGCTGACTTGAAGCAGAGGAATGAGATTTCCTTTCCAAGTTAGAACAAGTTCTTTTTTAAAAAGGATTTATTTTATTTATTTGAAGGAGGTATATAGAGAGGTAAAGCCAGAGAGAGAGAGAGAGAGAGAGAGAGAGAGAGAGAGGTCTTCCAACAGCTGGTTCACTCCCCAAATGACTGCAATGGCCAGTGCTGAGCTGATCCAAAGCCAGGAGCCAGAATCTTCTTCTGGGTCTCCCACGCAGGTGCAGGGGCCCAAGGACTCGGGCCATCTTCTACTGTTTTCCCCGAGCATAGTAGAGAGCTGGATCGGAAGTGGAACAGCTGTGATACGAACTAGCACCCATATGGGATGCCTGTACTGCAGACCAAGACTTTATCCTGTTGTGTCACAGCACCAGCCCTAGCATTAAGTTATTATAGGACCATCTCCTCATCCTTATGAGGTTCTGCTCCATGCTAGTGAAAAGACACAGTTTTACCTTCTAAGCTACACATAGATTCAGCGAGAGCCACCAGAGCAACATGGGTCACTGTGCCACCCTGGCATCCCAGCAAGATCCCACAGTCCCCACAGGAAGCACTCAGCTCCACCCTGAGTTAGCACTCATAAATCCACCATGTGTGTCTCCCACCACAATTGGATATCCAAGTGGTCCCACAGATCCGAGAAACACTGTTACATGTTTTCTGGTATCTGGACACTCAGAAGTCAACTCAGTACAACATTTCCAGCGGCCAGAGCCTCTACACCCAGGACCAAGCAGCTCAGAACATGTCCTGGGGGTGGCAGCAGTGAACTTCCCAAGGCAGGAAATGTTCAAGTTGCACAGAAATTCTAGACCTCTGATCCAAGATTCATTTGTGGGGCCTGGAGGTCACCTTAGTTATAAGGGGGCTGTTCTGGATACAACATTTCTATCATCGGCCTTGTGTGGACCTTGATTACAGGCTCAGAGCAGCAATAGAGCGGGAACAGACTGTCCGCTGAATCATTTGCCAGCACAGTTCTGAAAGTGTGGTACCATAGAAACATGAAGCAGAGTCGTGGGCACTTAGTACAGCTCACAGAAATTGCAGGAGGCCTCTATCACACAGCAGCATTCCAGTTCCTCTCAGTGTTCAAGGTCGGGGAAGAGGAGCCAGGGACTTTATCCGGTGCTCCATTCGGGGTTCAGGGGCCTAAGACCTTGGACCATCTCCGTCTGCTTTCCGAGGCATGTTAGCAGCCAGCTGGATCACACAGGGAATGGCTTCTGGGAGGGCCTGGCACAGTGGGGTAGCAGGTAAAGCCACCGCCTGCAGTGTTGGCTTCCCATAAGGGCGCTGCTTTGAGTCCTAGCTGCTCCACTTCCAATGCAGCTCTCTGCTGTGGTCTGGAAAAACAGTAGAAGATGGCCGAAATCCTTGGGCCCCTGCACCCATGCAGCAGACCCCGGGGAGACTCCTGGATCCTGGCTTTGGATTCGCTCTGCTCTGGCCATTGCAGCCAACTAGGCAGTGGACCAACAGATGGAAAACTTATCTGTCTGTCTCTCTGTCTCTGTCTCTGTCTCTCTGTTTCTCTCATCCTCTCTGTGTATAACTACGAATTTCAAATAACTAAATAAGATATTTGAGAAGAAGTAAAAAAAATTTAAAAAGGGAGATATAGCTATAAACAAAATACTACATCAAGGCCAACTACTAGAGTTTATATCAAATTTGAGACTATTTGCATTAAATACCCTATTAACACAGAATTTGAAAAAGTATTTAACTCCATCCTAGAAAAATTTAGGGAACCATTCATTATCTTCTTCCTTAAAATATTCTAGGTGGTTTATCTATGACTTACGCATCAGGAAATCTTTATAATTTATTTATTCAACACTTATGTACAACAAAAATGACAGAGAGGACATCACTACCAACCTTGCCAAAATAATCATCCAAAAACGCTATGGAAAATACAAGCCACAAGGATTTGGTCAACCTAGATAGAGTGGATGGACTCGCAGAAAGACGCAAACCACTAAAACTGAATACAGTAAAACAAGAAACTCTGAATACACTTATAATTTGCAAAGACACTGTAGTAGCAGGGAAAACGAAACAAACAAACCAAAAAAGACATGAAGAAAAGTCCAGGACCAGATGGCTCCAGCGGTGAGAACGCCCAGGGAAAAGACAATTAAAATCCGTGGTTCGCAAACCCTTCCAACAAGGAGATAAAGAGGAAAAGCCTTCCATTTCATTCCATCAGAGCAGCCTTATCCCAACATCCAACACAAGCACATCATAAAGAAAATGGCACACACAGATCCGTTATGAATGTGTCACATGCCCCAACAAAATATTACCAGACGCCATCCAGAAGCACAACCAAAGCTCAGCACACTGTGCGCAACCGAGAGTTACTCTGCAAATGCAAGCGTGGCTACCCTACACAATCAATCGATCCCAGAACAGAATACACATGGGGAAAGCCCAGAAAGTATCCCGACAGACACAGAAAACCTCGTTCACAAAAACGTCCCTGACTCTTGCCATACTAAAACACAAATCCTCACATCAGGAACGGAACGTACACCTCGGCCTGACAAGGCTCTTTCATGAAAAGCCCACAGAGCGCTGACATCACACCCAACGCGAGGAACCCGAATCTGGCCTCCAAGACCAGGAAACAGACACGCACTTTCGTTCTCGTTCCTCCCAGCAACAGTCTCTGAGGTCTAGAGCAGGGCGGCTGGGCCCTCAAAAAGCAAACCGACGGGAACGCGGGGCCGTTCCGGGAGGAGACCGAGCCACCTCTGCTCTCGCACAGCTGCTCACACCCTGGGGACCCTTCCAGATGGTCCACACAGCACCACCGCGACTCCACCCGCGCCTTCGGGACCCAAGAGCAACAGGCACGCGGGCAGCCAAGACCCCCAGTGGGTAACCGCAACAGCCGCATGCGTCACTCACCTCCAAAGGGGGCCCGGGCTGCTGCCAGGTCAGAGGTCACAAAGGCTGTTGCCTCCAGAAGGGGCCGAGGAGGAGAAATGCACCTGGTTTGAAATGGTGTGGCAGCCTCGGACACAGCCTCTCTGATCCCAGCCTGACCCTGGGGACGCTGGCTCTCCCTCAGGCTCAGCCAACAGCGTTGAGGATGGCTCCTCTCCTCACGGCTTGCGCAGGCTCTCGGGCAGGAGCGGATGCAGCACTGATTCCCAGCGGAGCACTGCCTGCCAGTTGGCACCAGGCGTGCAGGTGCACTTCCAGGTCACAGCGCCAGGCGCAGGCGCACTCCCCACGGGCCGTCACCATGGCACCATGGGATGCAAATGCCCACTGCTGCATCCAGAGCCTACTGCCCCAGGGCACTTCCAGTGCTGCCTCTCCTGCTCCAGGTTGTGACCCAGGGATGCAGCCGCTGATGGCACAGGTTCTCTGGATTCCGCCTCCCTTTCTCTTGGGTGTCCAGAATGGAGCTCTTGCCTCCTGGCTTCTGCCTGGCCCTGCACTGGCTGTTCGTTAAAGCTGCTTGGGGAGAGAAGCAGTGCATGGCACATCATTAGCACTCTCTTTCTCAGTGATCGTCCATCTGGGGGTTGAACCCCATGAGACTAAAAAGGCCGGGACTCGTCCAGGCCAAAGCAGAAGTCAGTGCCTTTACCCGGCACTGCGTTCTGGGTTCAGGGGCCTAAGTCCTTGGGCCCATCTCCCTCTGCTTTCCCAGGCTCGTTAGCAGACAGCTGGATCCTACCGTGAACAGCTTCCAGGAAGGGTCTTTGCTGTGCAGTACGTGTAAAGCCACCGCCTGTAGTGTCGGCACCATACGGGCGCCTTTTCCAGTACGGCTGCTCCATTTCTTATGCAGCTCTCTGCTTGATTTGGGAATGCAGCAGAACATGGCCCAATCCTGGAGCCCCTGCCGTAGAGGCCATTTGGGGAATGAACCAATGGAAGGAAGACCTTTCTCTCTCTCTCTCTCTCACTAACTCTATCTGTGAAATAAATTTTAAAAAGAACTTATAGAGTTTATGTAGAATTTGATATTATATGCATTACATACCCTATTAGCACAGAATTTGAAAAAGAATCTTAGAAATCTTAGAAAAGATTCTGGTATCCATTTTTTCTATCTTCCTTACAAACATTCTATGTGGTATTAGTATTATCTCCTACTTACGCATCAGGAAATCTTTGTAATTTAGTTATTCAGACATTTATGTACCCACTTGCACAAGCACCTGAAACACCTGTGATCTACACAGTTCTCCACTGAACACAGGTCTTCTTCCCACTCTCCACCCTCCACAGTCTAGCCCTGCATTTTAAATATGGATCATGTTTGAAATAGGACAAAGCGTGTCTTCCACAAAGCAAGATAGAATACAGAAAGGTAGCATCTGAGCTCACTGTTGACATTTTCTACGTACACTTTATAACGTTTCACTTTTTATCTCATTTCTTAATGTTAGCATATGGGTTAATTTTAATTTTGGTATAATGGAAGTAAATGTTTCTTGTTTATACCGAAAGGTGAGATTCTTTGGATATTGAGACAGTTGCGAATTTCTAAAATTAAGAACTTTGTCATATAGATTAAACAGTTACATACTGTATTCTTAAAAATATATTCCAAGAATGTTGATATTAAAAAACTTTTTTCCGGCCGGTGCCGCGGCTCACTAGGCTATTCCTCCGCCTTGTGGCGCCGGCACACTGGGTTCTAGTCCCGGTCAGGGCACCGGTTCTGACCCGGCTGCCCCTCTTCCAGACCAGCTCTCTGCTGTGGCCCGGGAGTGCACTGGAGGATGGCCCAAGTCCTTGGGCCCTGCACCCCATGGGAGACCAGGATAGGCACCTGGCTCCTGCCATCTGATCAGCACGGTGCACCGAAGGCAGTGCGCTAGCCGGGGCGGCCATTGGAGGGTGAACCAACGGCAAAGGATGACCTTTCTCTCTCTCTCTTACTGTCCACTCTGTCTGTCAAAAAAATAAAAAAATAAAAATAAAAATAAATAAAAAAAACTTTTTCCTAGGAATAATAAATGAATGAATGAATGAATAAAAAATAGCTATGTACATACAGGCACATGTGAGTACACAATCACACGCATATGGACATAAGACTGCCCCCCCAAAACACCTGACTCCAGAGTTTATGGTCACCATCACTTGACCAGAAGGCTCAGAGTTAATCTTGGGCACGTCCTGAACCCATCAGCAAGGGGCCATACCCTCAGCTGCACCCTTACATGCTGCACTGAGGGGCACAGGCATGCATGAAGGTGTGCAGATTCCTGCCGGGCCAGGCCACCCACACCACATGTGACCTGTGTGGCCCTCATGTGGAGTCAGCTGCCCCATGGGGCTGTGCCCTCTGCATTCCCTCCTGCTCACCATGAACTATCCCAGCAAGGCAGACTCGGAAAATTGTAGGACTCTTGGTGCCACTAAGTATAGCCAGCAATGCCATAAGGTGACTGTGACAAAGACAAAGACAAGGACTTGATGGCTCCATGTGGGGGGCCTCCACATCCAGGCAGAGCCTTGCAGCATGAGCACTTTGGGAACACATGGTGCAATGCACACAGAGGTACACGTGAGTGTATGGTGGGAATGAATAAGGGCCTTTGGCTTCTTGCTTTTATGAGTCAGTGTGGCCCTGTGGTGACAGATAAACAGACTAGCTGCGGTTCCCTTGCGGTAAGTATCTCAGCAAGGGAACCACCCATGGTCAAGGCCATTATCTCCCTCCAGACCCTCCCCTTGCCCACCGCCTTAACACAGGTCAAGCAGCAAGCCTAAAAGAAATCCCAAGCAAAGACATGAGCCAACACTCTGGCCTGTCTGTCCTGGTGTATGCTCAGTCAGAGAAGAGTTATCCTTTCCCTAAATCCTGCCCTTCACAGCTCAAGCAGCAGATCCTCTCTGTTAACTCTGACCCCCTAGATTCAACCAAACCACACCCAGACCTTACCAGAATAGCTACAGATCCCAGTGGCACTCGTGCTCAAGGCGGCTGAAGACAAGAAGACCACCATGCAAGCCACAAATCCTGCCAAAGGTGGGCTGCAAGTCTGAAACCCAGGGTGTTAGCACTGCAAGAGCAGTGCAAGCCACTGCTCAGAGGGAACCAACTCAAGATCCTGCCTTGGAACAGCCAACAGATGCCAGTGACAGAGCTGTCATAATGGGTCATCTTCTCTCCTAGGCCAAGCAAGGAAGCACCCCAGAGACTCTCACACTTTACTCAGCAGGAGCCCTGCTCTTCCTGGTGTGAAACAGCATGCAGGGGCTGCACTGGTCTGCAGCCTACAGGAATGTGATATGCATCACTATCACTCCTCTCCTGGATGCCATTCCGAGCCTTGGGGCCACGGTTCAACTGTGGCCAGACACAAGGTGATAGTGGCAACGAGGGTGACACACTTTATCTGCACTGTCACTATGTGGGCAGCCCTATCCTCCTCTGGCCAGGCCAAGTGCTTGGGAGCTGGAGCCTAGGGACTGCAACGGGAGTGATAGCTGCTCTGAATAGGCCTTGCCATTCTTTCCCTAGCATGTCATCAACTAAGAATATTTTCACTGTTATGCTTTAGGCTAAGGGATATTCTCAGAACAAGTAGATGAAGGTGTAGAAAGACAAGTGATGAGAAGACCTTTTTACTGAAGTAATTACAGACAACTTCCTTAATTTGAAGAAAGGGACGTTCGAGCAGAGGAAGCACATGCAAGTCCTAATACACATGACCAGAAAGATCTTCACCACGACACACCGCAGTCAAATTCTTCTCACTCAAACATAAAGAAAAGATTCTAAAATCACACAAGAGAAACACCAGACTACTTTCAGAGGATCTCTGATTAGAATCTCATCGGACTTGTCATCAGAAAAGCTATGCGGGCTAGGAGAAAGTGGTGAGATGTATATTTGCCAAGTCTTCAGAAAAAAAAAAGCTGGAAACCCAGAATACTGTGCTTTGCAAAGCTCTCATTCATGAATGAAGATGAAATAAAAATTAGAACCTGTGAGGGCATTTCTCCTGGCCTCCTGACACACACTTATTCTGCTCCACAATAAACTTTCCACTTCAGCTTCCTGTGACTTTCTGAAGTATCCACCTGTATCTACTCAAGACATTGAATCCAGTTATAAATCCTCCAGCAAAGAAAATGATAAGCCCTCCTATCCAATACCACTTCACTGATAGCTTCTACCCATACACTTCCTGAATACAGAAGATGAAATACTCGCTTTATGCCACCTGAGGTACTTTAATACCAAAATCAGACAAATATATTACCGGGAAAGAAACTATGCATGAACGTCCCTCATAAACACAGAACTCTCCAAATCCTCAAAATACAATTGAATAAAATCTAGTAATACTTTAATGTATCATGACTAATCGGGGCTTCTCTCACAAATGGAAGTTGGTTCGGTGGTAGAAAAACCCATCTATGTAATTCATGTGTGAGTGGCTAAAGAAGAAAAATATGAAAGCTGTGCAGAAATTAGTCAAATGCTGATCCAAGAAAACAAATAAAAATCTATGGCAAGCATCACACTGAAATGGTGAAAGCCAGTAGAGAAGGGTTTCCCCAAAAGATGACATAAAAGCTAAGGACTTCCACAGTCATTGCTCCTACTTGACATCACAGCAGGGAGCCCACTTACTGTGATTAACGCAAGAAAAACACAATGAAATAAGAAAGCTAAAGGGGAGATGTTAAACTATGGATTTCCCAAAGACATGATTATCTACAAAGAGTTCCAAAAACATTTTCTAAAGAGCTACTAGGAATAATAAATTATTTTAGCAAGACCATGAAAGGTTATAGGGGCAATGCGAAAATATCAAATGCAGGGCCAGCGCTGAGGCCTACTGGATAAAGCCACCACCTGCAGCGCTGACACCCAACATGGGCACTTGCTGGCGTCCCAGACATTCCACTTCCCATCCTGTTCTTTGCTATGGCTTGGGAAAGCAGTGGAAGATGGCACAAGTCCTTGGGCCCCTGTACCTGCTTGCAACACCCAGAAGAAGCTCCTGGTTCCTGGTTTCTGATCGGCTCAGCTGCAGCCACTGCAGCCATCTGGGAGTGAACCAGCAGATGGAAGACCTCTGTCTCTGTCTCTATCTCTTTACCTATGCCTCTGCCTCTAACTCTACCTTTCAAATAAATAAGAAAATCTATAAAAACACAATTACTTATTATAAAATCAATTGTATACTACCATCAGTGAACAGACAGACACTGATATAAAATTTAAAATAGCCTACTGAAATGAAAACTCACAAACCCTATGAATAAAATACACAATATGTTGGGTGAAGACTAAAATGCTGATCAAGGAAACTAAAGAAGATCTAAGTAAATACGCTGTGTATGGTACTGGAAGATTGAATATTACTAAGATACCATTTCTGGTAAAATGGTTCTATCAGGTTAAGGCAATCTAAATAATAATAATTTTTAAAAAAACTCCAGCAAGAGGTTTTTGAGAAAAAACAAACCTGACTGTAGTTAGGAAAACTCAAGACAACTATTCCACCATGAAAAACAAGGAACTGGGTGAAATCACAATACTGTCTGTCTTTCAAGAGTATCAATAAACCGACAATAACCAAGATGGTTTGGGATTCATGAAAGAACAGAAGAAACATGTTTCAATGGAGTAGGATAGTAAGTCCAAAAGTAAAACCTCATGCCAAAATACATAAACAGCCATTGTTAAAACTACAAAGAGAAATAAACAAATGCACTATTACACTCACAGATGTCAAGACATCTCTTTCGTGAACAGATCAGCAGTTAGACAATCAGTAAGGATAAGGCTGAACAGAAAAGTACCTGAAGCAACCAATTGTCAAACAGATCCTTAGAGGATGCTCCAACCACAGCAAAAGGAACACGACACTCAGACCCACACGGCACATCCACTCTGAGCATGTGCATGGGTGCACAGCAGACCTCAACTCCTAAGAAGAGGCACCACACAATGGAAGCTCCCTGATCACAATGCAACTACCTAAGAGGTCAGTACGAAAAAGCTGGAAAATCCCAAATACTTGTGAAGAGAATAATCAACCAACCTCAAAATAACATGTTTATAAATCTCAAATAAAAAATAGTTCAAACTAAATTGAAACTGTATCCTGCCAATTTATATTAATGGATGCATATTTTAGAAAAAAGAACGAAGATCAATGAGCTATGCGTTCACACTAGGAGATCAGAGGAAGAACAGCAACTTAAATACTTAAAGCAAGGTGAATAAAATAAATCATGGAAAGATAGAAGTACAAGTCGCTGGGACTGAAGAAGGGACAATCACAAAAAAATGCCAACAAAACTAAAATTTGGTTCTTTGAACACATCAACAAAATTCATGAACTTCTTATCAGGACCAACCAAGAAAAAAAGGTGCAAGTTACTAAGTTTGTTAATGAAACAGTGCCACCATGACTCCACGGACAAGATTATTGTAAAGGAACAGTATGAACAACTCTGTGACCAAAAATTTCCTAAGATAACTAAATTGTGTGAATTCCTTGAAACATAAAATATGCCAAAACTCACACAAAGAGAAAGGAAAAACTTGCAAGCTTCCATAATTACTAAATAAGTTACAATTTATAATAACTAGAGTAACATAAAAACAAATTTATTAAATAGATATTAGTTACCATATTCACATATCCCGTTTCTGCTCAGCTAAAAAGAAACAGTAGGCAGAAAAGTACTCTGGGGGACCTGCCTTGTGGCATGGCAGGTTACAACGTTGCCTGGAACAACATCATTCCATATAGATGCCAACTGGATTCCTGCCTGTTACACTTTTTTGAAAAAATATTTATTTATTCATCTCAAAAGTAGAATTACAGAGAGTCAGAGGAAGAGAAAAGGTCTTCGATAGTGGATTTATTCCCCAAATGGATGCAACAGCCGAATCTAAGCAGATTTGAAGCCAGGAGCCAGGAGATTCCTCCAGGACTCTCACACAGGTACAGGGGCCCAAGCACTTGGGCCCTCTTCAACTGCTTTGCTTGGCCACAGCAGAGAGCTGGAACAAAAGTGGAGCTGCTGGGACTCAAACCAACACATATGCAATGCTGGTACTGAAGGCGGTTGCTTCATCCCGCTATGCAATGGCTCAACCCACCGTCCCACTCAGGCTGTTCCCACCTGTAATCCAGCTGTCTGCTCAAAAGCCTAGGAAAGCAGAAGAAGTGGCCCAAACACTTGGGCCCCTGAACCCACACTGGAGTAGTGGATGAAGTACCTGGTTTCTGCTCTGGCCTGGCTCAGCTCCGGCCTTTGTAGCCACCTGGGGTGTGAAACCATACACTGAAAATCTCTCCAGCACCGCCTCATCTGTTACTCTGCATTTCAAACCAGTCTTTAAATAGAAAAAAATATCTAGTACTTACTATGAGGGGTCAGAATCTTGGGGCAGGCAGGAACAGAGCACAGAGGGATACTTGGGGATTCTCTAAGCTTCGGCTTCCTCCTCCGTGTGTGCAGTCTGTGAAAATTCACTGGATTACGTGCAAATTCATTCAAGCGCCCTGTGCCCATTTTCCTGTGCACACACACACACACTTTACACTTCCAAACAACCCGGAGTAGAGAGGCCGTGATCAAGGCCTCTACTGATGGATGCGGCCAAGGCTACTTCTGGCCAGGGACAAAAAACCCCCCAAATGGAACCGAGGCTGTGGGAAAAGTTTTTCCTCTCCCAAATCTCCCCAGCCCCGAAACACACACCCACCGGGGCTCCTGTCACTCTCCCCCTCCCTTTCCTCTCCCCCACGCAGGTTTCTGCTCCTCCCTTCCTCGCCTCCCCACCTTCATGCCACCTTTTCATTCTCCCCCTTCCTCTCTCCTCCCGCCACCCCCCCTTGACCTCTTCTCTCCTCCACCCTCTATCCCAGCTACCCCTCACACACACACTCCCTCCCCACTCTGCACCCCGGGCCCCACCTACCAGTGACAGGAAGGCCACCGCACCAAACTCTCTGCAGAAAGAGTGTTTCTGTTCCTCTGGAACATGAACAGAGTCCTGAGGTGTAGTCTTCTGGAAGGGGTTGAAGAAGAGGACCGCACCTAGAAATTTCCAAAGGCCCAAAATAACTGATGGGGCTGCCTCAGACTGCAGCCTCACCTGATCCTGGCGTGAACCTGGGGGGGGGGCGCTGTGTCTCCTCAGGGTCGGCATTCAGCATACAACACGGCTCCTCAAGGCTTGCCCAAGCCCTGGGCAGGAGCGGACATGCCCTGACTCCAACCCAAGCACCATGCGGCAGAAGCGGATGCGCCTGCAGGTGCACTTCCGGGTCACAGCAGTGGGCACAGGCGCACTCCCCACTGGCCGTCGCCATGGCACCACGGGACGCATCTGTGAATTGTTGCATCCTCTGTCTGACGGCCCCAGGGCTGCTTCCAGTCCCACCTCTCCAGGCTGTGACCCAGGGAGGCAGCCGCTGATGGTCCAGGTTCTCTGTACCCTGCCTTGCTGCCTCGTGGGAGTCCTAAATGGAGCTCCTGACTCCTGGCTTATGTTTGGGCCAGTGCATGCTGTTGAAGCTGCTTGGGGAGAGAAACAGTGTAAGCAGCATCACTAGCACTCTTCTCTCTCTCAGTGATCGTCCATCTGGAGGTTCACCCCCAAGGTCGCTACAAAGGCCAGGGCTGGGACAGGCCGAATCAAAAGCCAGGGACTTTCTCTCGTACTCCATTTTGGTTCAGGGGCCTGACATCTTGAGTCATCTCCCTCTGCTTTCCCAGGCATGTTAGCAGACAACTGGATCCCATGGGGAACAGCTTCCTGGAGGTGCTGGGGCTGTGCCATAACCGTAAAGCCACCACCCGCAATGTGCACATCCCATGTGGGCACCGGTTCAATTCCCAGTTGCTGTGGTTCTGACATAGCTCTCTGCTGTGGTCTGGGAAGGCAATAAAGATGGCCCAAGTCCTTGGGCCCCTGCACCCAAGCAGGAGACCCTGGGGAGACTCGAGGCTCCTGGCTCCTGGCCACTGGCCCCTGGCCCCTGGCTCCAGATCCACTAAGCTCTGGCTGTTGCAGCCAACTGGGGAGTGGAACAGCTGACAGAAGACCTCTTTCTCTCTCTCTCTCTCTCTCTCTCTCTCTCTGCCTCTCATCCTCTCTGTGTGTAACTCTGAATTACAAATAAATATTTTTTTTAAAAAAGTAAAAAAAATTAAAAAGACATATCTGTAAATAAAATACTACATCAAGGGCAACTACTAGAGTTTATGTAGAATTTGATACTATATGCATTAAATACCCTATTAACACAGAATTTGAAAAAGTATTTAACTGCATCTTAGAAAAGATTCTGGTATCCATTCATTGTCTTCTTCCTTAAAAAAATTCTGTGTGGTACTATCTCTGGTATTATCAGGAAATCTTTGTAATTTATTCAGACAATTATTTACCCACTCACACAAGGACTTGAATCACCTGTGATCTACAGTTTTCCACTGAACTGCTTCCCAATCCCCACCCTCCACACCTCTAGTCCTGCATTTAATGTATGGATCATGTTTGAAATAGGACAAATCATGTCTTCCACAAAGCAAGACAGACTATAGAAAGGTAGCATCTGAGGTCACTTGATATTTTCTATGTGCACTTTATAAAGTTTGTACTATTTGTCTCATTTCTTAATGTTAGAATATGGGTTAATTTTAATTTTGGTATCATGGAAGAAAACGTTTCATGTTTATACCGGATGGTGGGATTCTTTGGATATTTAGACACTTGCAAATTTCTAAAATTAAGGACTTTGTCATGTATATTAAACAGTTACATACTGTATTCTTAAAAACTTATTCCAAGAAGGTTATTAAAAACTTTTATCCTAGGAATAATAAATGAATAAATAAATAGGTATGTACATACAGGCCCAGGTGAGTACACAAATATACACATATGGACGTAAGATTGCCCTTTCAAAACACCTGACCCCAGAGTTTATGGTCACCATAAAGTTTATGGTCACCACAAAGTGAGAGGAAAGTTCTGAAATCAGATGCAGGTGCTGGCTGCACAACTTTGCACATGTGCTGCTAGTGAATGTTCACCTCAAAATGGTGTAAAGGAATTAAGGTATGCACCAAAGAGAACTGCTAATGAGTAATGTACGTTAACATTCATTCTGATCTAGTTCTCATGATTCCCCTTGCCCCAGCCCAAAGAAATAAGAGGTTGGGCTTCAGTTATGAGGATTGCTGCTCCTCCGCAGGAAGCTGGAAAACCCATGAGACACAACCAGCCTTGCATGTGTGCACGTGGGACTTTGAGACTGTCACTCTGTGGCTGCCTGGCTCTAGTGCTGTGTGCGCATTTGTTCCTCTGTGCATGTGTGTTTTTGAAAACTGACAGTTAACATGCTGTCATGTTTCAAATAGGTTTTGATGGACACGCATAAAAACTGTCATGGGGCTGTTATTGTGTCCTAGCAGGTTAAGCCTCTGCCTGCTGCATCCCATTTGGGCACTGGTTTGAGACCCACTGGCTACTTCACTTTCAAATCCAGATCTCTGCTAATGCACTTGGGAAAGCAGCAGAGGATGGCCGCAGTGCTTGGGCCCCAGCATCCACATGGGAAACCCAGAGGAAGCTCCTGACTTTATCATGGACCAATCCCAGCGATTGGGGTCATTTGGGAAGGGAACCAGCAGTTGGATGATCTCTATGTGTCTCTCCTCCTCTCTCTGTAACTCTGCCATTCAAATCAATAAAAAATCTTTTAAAGAAAAGGACGGTCATATCTTTTACTATTTTCACCTATCTTCATTCCTAGAAGACACAGACCTGTTCTATCAAACATCTTATAAAACAGACCCTTAAACTGCATCTGATTTCAATGAGAGGGTCTGGGAATTACTGTATGCATTTTGTCAGACTTAGAAATAAGGTAAGTGTCATTTGAAACTAAAGCAAAGCTCCAAATTTTGAGTTCTAAAGATAACAAATAAATAAATAAGAAAAATTTGCTAAAATGATCAGTTTCATTAGTTGTTTAGTGGTAGTAACATAAGTGTTGCCTAGATGGTTGGATGCCAATGTCCTCAGATTAATTATATGAAGTCCAAACATCTCAAAACACAAGAGCCAAAAGAAGCTTATCTCACGTGCACAACCCTCACTGGGAGGGTCTGCATGCTGGACATTTTAGAATGGCCAGTTTGTTTAAAAATGCGTGGCGTGAACAGAGCCAAGCCTGGATGCTTCTAACTGTATCACTCCTTGTGAAGAAAGAAG
This sequence comes from Lepus europaeus, assembly GCF_033115175.1. Lineage (NCBI taxonomy): Eukaryota > Metazoa > Chordata > Mammalia > Lagomorpha > Leporidae > Lepus > Lepus europaeus. The sequence goes on from NC_084847.1 coordinate 22,712,156, forward strand.
GAAATGTCATTAATCAGGCACATACAACCACCCATCAGTTCCAAGGTCTCAGAGGAAGCAGGGTTCCCAACCTCTGATACACAGTATTCAATGGATAATCTCAACAAGCCTCCTTCAGCAACACACAAAGTTCATGTGCTCATGAAGTACTGTGCATGGAACAACTGCCCAATTGGTAAAGAAGGGACTGCCTATGATTCACCAAGGTGGAACCCAGAGAGGTAGACCTTCCCTTCATTTCCAAAATGAATTCCAAGATGACCATGTCATGGGGAGGTGGGGGGGGGGATTCACAAAGAGAAGTAACAAACCAGAGGAAACAGTGAGCAAAAATTAGTCAGTGAGGCCGGCGCCGTGGCTTAACAGGCTAATCCTCCGCCTTGCGGCGCCGGCACACCAGGTTCTAGTCCCGGTCGGGGCGCCGGATTCTGTCCCGGTTGCCCCTCTTCCAGGCTAGCTCTCTGCTATGGCCCGGGAAGGCAGTGGAGGATGGCCCAGGTCCTTGGGCCCTGCACCCGCATGGGAGACCAGGAGAAGCACCTGGCTCCTGGCTTCAGATCAGCGCAGTGCGCCGGCCACAGCAGCCATTGGAGGGTGAACCAACGGCAAAAAGGAAAACCTTTCTCTCTGTCTCTCTCTCTCACTATCCACTCTGCCTGTCAAAAAAAAAAGTCAGTGAAAAATTGACCTACAAATGCTTTTCAGGGAGTTTTAATGATTACCTTAATAAGACCAAACTGTTTCCTAGGTTCACAGTCACTCCTCAAATTACATGCTTGAGAAAATTCTAAGCCATTTGGGGTAGCTGTAACTCAATGAGAGAAAACAGTAAAGTAACACGGCGATGAACAAAGCACTTCTGCCTGAAAGTGTTCTGGGGGTTGGCTGAGGACTCCTCACTCACCCAGCACAGCCGCCAGCCTGTGGCTAGTTAGCAATCACTATTTTCTCCTATTTTTAGATGCCTGTGCATGGTTCCAACTGTTCCCTCAGGGCCATGCCATCATACCACATGTGGAACTGGGAGGCTGAGAGATGTCATCTCCCTGGGGTCTGCAAAGAACCCACTTTCCTAATTACCACAACTGCCACAAGATCAAGTGTGGCAGAGGCACCTGTGCTAGCAAGCACAGCCCAGGCCCCCATTGCACCTGCCCAAGGGGCAGGGACTCACAGGGCCCTCAGCCTCATCTTGGCTACTTTTTTGCTCAGAGAAGGAAGGCAGGAACTAGCAAGACCCGCCACACTCCCGCCCTCAGAATCTCCACTCCAGACAGCCCAAGCTGAAATCCAGGCAACCCTGAAAGATCAAGGCTTGGGCTCTGCAGAGACACTCCTGGCGGGCAAGGCGCTGCTCCAGGACCCTCCCTGCACTCCTCAAGAACTTACCTCTCACATTAGCCCATGTCGTGCAGCACAGGAGTGGAAGCCTCTGCAGCTACCCCATGCCCTCGGGTCAAGTGCTATGGGGGGACTGGGCCCAGCTCAGGCCAGGCCCGTGGAGCAGCTGATGATGCAGCACACAGGTGGGATGCCTCCTCTCCAGCAGCTGCTGCGATGTACCTGGAGCCTGAAGAATGTTTGGAAAGAGTCAGGAATCGGTCAGAGGAGCCATGTCCCAGCCCAGCCCCACTGTGCCTGGTCCAGCTGTGCCTGGTGCTGCCCCACACGTCCCTAGGTTCCCACTGGAGCACACTTCCACAGCAGCCAGGATGCAGCCCTCTCATAGATGCGCTCCTCTGTGAGTTTGTCTCCAAGATGGTGGCCAACCAAGGATTGGGCAGGCACACACCAGCCAGGAGCCACAGTCCCTTGGTCCCTCCCTCCTCACCTAGGGGACACTGAGACTTGCACCCCTAGCTCACCACCTGTGGGGGGCCAGCTCCTTGACAGGCTCAGCCCACATGCTCAAAGACTGGAACCCCCAAGCTTCCCCAGGATGTCTGCATAGATCCCGCCTGGGGCCCTATCCTTTCTAGAGCAATAGTAGACAAAACATGTAAGGTTCTTGAAAGAGGCTGCTTGGCCTCCCTTGGTGAACAGTCAGTCCTGGCAACACCGTTTTGCAAAGCTGAACTATAAGTCTTCCAAGATCCACCTTTGGTAAAAAAGAAACAGGCAAAGCAAGTGCCATGAAGGGTTTGTTCTCTCTGGATTCTGCAAAGCAAAAACAAGGCTGCAGAAGCACTCAGAGGTGAGTTTGCCTGGTGAGCTCCCAAGAAGGAAATAAGGAGAGGCAAAAAGTCCTTCTCACTCATGCTTCAAAGCCCTAGGAAGCAGCAAATTCCATGTGCCTAATTGTCTTCCTAACCCTTTGGCACTCATTAATTCATTCATCCTTTTGTTGTGTATTTACTGGGTTTCTTTTGTGTCAAGTGGCTGTAGCCTGGAGCCAAATAGACTTGCTGACAAGCAGGATTCCAACTCTGTCTTGGCAAGGGACTTGGTACCTTTTGGATAGCATGATCATATGTCTCCAATGTCTTTTCACTGAGAACATGCAATAAGCACCTTCTTTCAAGTGAAAGGCCCCATCCCACATCACGACCCAGAAGGGAGCAAGCATTCTGCCTCGGGACTGTGGAGATGGGGACAAGCTGCCTGGCTGTCTTCTGAGTCATTCACTGACTTAAAACTCAGACAATGGGGGCCAGCACTGTGGCATAATGGGGGCTGGCATCCCATATGGCACTGGTTAGAGCCCCAGATGCTCTGCTCACAATTTAGCTACCTGCTAATGTGCCTAGGAAAGCAGCAGAGGATGCTCCAAGTTCTTGGGCCCCTGTCACCCATATGGGAGAACCAGAAGCTCCTGGTTCCTGGTTTCAGATCTGCTCAATTCTGGCCATTGGGGGTAAAGCAGTTAATGTCCCCCTCCCCCTCTCAACACTGCTTTCCAAATAATAAAACAAAACAAAACAAAAAACCTCACACAACAGTCATCATTACCAACCCCTTGAAGAAAAAAGCCTGCTCTCCATCCAGCTCTGTGTGCTTCTGTGTTCAACCACAATGCTGAAGCAGAGAGTGTGACACGAAGGGGAAAGCCAATTCAACCTTTCTAGCTCACAGCTGAGCTGTCTTCCACTGTACCACTCAAGCATCTGTGCTCCTTGGGCCCTCCTTATGGTGCTGCACAATCTTTAGATAGTTCTCCCATTACACTTCTGATTACGCAGTTTTTCCTACTTCGAATGCCTTTTCACCTTGTCCATCCAAACCCTCTACCATACTCCATCCCGGGCCTTCTAAGTGCTTTCCCTCATCTATACAGTTCTGTCCAACCTTTCCTCCTGCTCCGAAATAAGATTAGCTTCCCTGAATTCATAGACCACTTGCTTCTTAATGAAGGACCCTTATGGGGGAGAGGGACAGGAAACTAGGCCTGGGCAAATATCAGGGGCTTCTTAAGAGGTTAGATGCTACCCAGAGCAGAACTGCCCCTCCCCTCCAGGAAACCTCTGGGCGCGCCCCAGAGCAGAGCTGCCCCTCCCTTCGGAGGGTCTCTAGGCGCACACTTATAATGTCACTGCGACCGGCCAATCCTGTAACACCTTAGCACTCTCCCTCAGCATTCTCCGGTATGCTAATTGTCCCTCCGAACCAACCAATCCCGTGCCACCTCTGCATTTTATACCAGCACTCTCCACCAGCATTCTTCGCCAGCATTCTCCCATATGCTAACGGTCCCTCTGAACTGACCAATCCTATACATGCGTTAGGAATATGCTAATTCGTTGCCTATATAACCTGTGTAAAACTGCCGCTCGGGGCTCCTCACTGCCTGAGGTGAGGGGCCCGTTTGCGCAAACGTACAATAAATACCTCATGCTTTTTGCATCAGCTGGTTTGGAGTCTGGGTTTTTGGGCGTCCTCTCGAGCAAGTGGGCATCTCTACTACTGAGGGGCCCAACATTTGGCGCCCAACGTGGGGCTCGAGGTCGCCCTCAGACCCATTCTCTGCGGACCAGTTGGAGGTATAATTAAGTGTTTTCTGTCTGTTGTTGTCTTCGTCTTGAGTATTCTGACTGGCCAGTATCTGACCTGACTCTGTGGGACCAGTGGGGGAGGCAGGCGTGCCCAGCAACCCCTGGCCCGTTACCCGGAGGACGCTCCGGGTTATGAGGGGAAACCCTCGGTCTGTTCCCCCGGAAGACGCACTCGGGGTGGTCTGGAGGTGGGTCGGAGACTAAGTCTCCCTCCTTCCCGGGGAGGGCTGGTCAGGCAGCCGCTCCCAAAAATAGCGCAATAGCGTTCGATTTGTCCTAGCCATGTGTTTTGTCTTGCTTACTGTATATGTCTGTGCATTGGCTGTTCTTTTTGTTTGGGCTGAAATCCTTACACGCAAGGGTCAACAAATAACCACCCCTTTAAGTCTCACTCTAGATCACTGGAAGGACGTTCGAGAACGCGCGCGATTCCACGAGGGCAGGGGAAGAAGTCTCAGCGCCTTCCCCGCCCTCCAGCCGCCTGCGCCTCCGTCGGGGGCAGGCAGGGGGCTCGGGAAGCGTCTGGACTTCGCAGGCTTTTCCTCTTCGCTCGGTGGCTGGCCAGATGCAGTACTGGCCATTCTCTGCTTCCGATCTTTACAATTGGAAAACCCATAACCCCTCTTTCTCTCAAGACCCCTAGGCTCTGACTGGGCTGATCGAGTCAATTTTATTGACTCATCAGCCCACCTGGGATGATTGTCAGCAGCTTCTGCAGACCCTCCTCACTACTGAGGAAAAGCAGCGCGTCTACCTCGAGGCACGGAAAAACGTCCCTGGAGCAGATGGCCGACCGACCCTACTGCCAAACGAAATCGAGGAGGCGTTTCCCTTAACCCGTCCTGATTGGGACTACACCACCGTTGCTGGTAGGGAGCGACTTCGTCTTTACCGCCAGGTTCTCCTTGCGGGTCTCAGAGGGGCTGGAAAGCGCCCCACCAATTTGGCCAAGGTACGTGCAGTAGTGCAGGGGGCTGAGGAAACGCCGGCAGGCTTCCTAAAAAGATTAATGAAAGCCTACCGTATGTACACCCCGTTTGACCCCCTGGCAGAGGACCGGCAGGGAGATGTAATCATGTCCTTTATAGGACAGTCAGCGCCGGACATCCGCAATAAATTGCAGCGGCTAGAGGGGCTTCAGGGATATACTATACAAGATTTAATGAAGGAGGCAGAAAGGATTTACAACAAAAAGGATCCACAAGGAGCAGGAGGAAAGGGAAGGCCTGCACTGGCCTGAGGGAGGCTCGTAAATCCCCAGAGGCAGTTAAAACTAAGGTGGAGCCTTTAGGTGTGGCAGCAACCCCTAAAAGCCCAACACTGCCTCAAGGCACTGCGCCTCCAATTCCGCCCATGTGGCCACCCCTTTTTGGTTATTCCCCTCCCTTAAATCACCCGCCGCCATCTTGTAAACAGCGTGCCTACCCAACCTCACAGCCAGTCCTACTAGGCCCCGACGTGCACAGTCTTCCCTGTAAATGGGGGACCACGGCCTTTCTCTGCACTCTCTTCCAGTCAGTGTAGCCTGTTGCACCCTTGCAGACCACAGCCAGATACTCTAGGGGAGACTAGTCCTTGGGCTGCTTTTTTCCTCTCCATTTACAATTCAATGCTGTCCTCACTAGGAAGAAAAAATGCCTTTGGCTACCACTGGCCTTACCTAAAGGAACAAAAACCTTCATCCATTAACCCTTTCCAACCTAATGAGTCTTTATTTGCAGTTAATGAAACTTTTTCTCCAGCACTACGGAAGCCTCTCATTCCCTGCCGTTTTGTTTCAGATGTGTTTCCCTGTCCTAAGCAACGGGCTTCTATGCTGATGACCAGCTCTTTTCTGTGCTGCTGTAGTTAACTTATCTAAGAGTTTGCACGTGTCTTGAAGGTTTCGTGTTTTATTGGATTTGTCTGCCTTTAATGTTTAAGTGATTACCTAACTCTGATCAGATCTACCCCACAGCTTTGGTTAAAATATTCAGGTTATACGTACTAGTTTTTGGCTAGGCGGTTGACTCTCTAACAGTTTAAATTCTCAAATGGAGTCTAACAACTTTGGGACTTCCAGTAGGATCCCTGGAACTCTCAAAGGATGGGACTCTAAATTTGTTAAAGTAACAACTGTTTAAGTCTATTTAAATTATGCAGTGTGTTAAAATATTGTAGATGATGTCGGACCTATGTTGTATTCGTGTTTTTGCTTTCCAGCTAAGGTGGTCTTACAAGTTTTTATATGTCCTTAATATGCTTTAAACTTGTTTCTTTTACAGATCTGCTTTTGCAAAAACTATAGTGTCTCTTTTTAACAGTGTCTGCTTAGTGGGTTACTCTGCCATTTCTAAAGTTAGGTCATGTAAGCTCTTTTTAGCTCTGTTAAATAGTTCTAAGTTATGTGCGGATTTTGTGTGCTAACTCTTATGTTCAAGGTGTTTATTTCTGGTTTCCAAGGTAATCTAGTGTGTACTCCAAAAAAGCCTCTTTTGGATGAGCCTTAATGGACTCTTTCCCTACCTCTTCTCTCTTCTTGGACTGCTTCTTGCCCTGCTTTTAATCCTTGCCATTGGCCCATGCATAACGAATAGGCTTATACAGTTTATACAACAGCACATAGAGGCAACTAGGGTAAGACAGGTTGAGGTTCATTACCAGAGGCTGCTAGCCACAGAGGGCTATGATCCCCTGAGCTGGGAAAGCGCCCCCGGTGCTCTCCACATTGCCAATGACGGGTAAGATTCCGGATGGACCGGAACAACCTAAGACAGGCGGTGGAGAAAGCTCACCACGCCCCCATAATTACAAGTCACGCGACACCCCAAGACGGGTAAAGCACCCAGCGTCCTGCACCAACCTAAGACAGGGCTCATGGCCAAGCTGCCTGGGTTACCAATGACGGGTAAGGGCAAGGACGGCTGGGGGCAACCTAAGACAGGGATCGCGTGCTAAAACAAAAAGGGGGAATCTGTGGGGCATGAGCCTGGCCAGGCCAGGCCAGGCCCGGGTGCCCCCGCCTGAGCTGGAGCCAAGTAAGATGGGCGGAATCCAAAGTTGTTTACCACTAAAACTAATTGGCTGCACAACAACAAGGGAGGTAACAAAACTAGTAACAAGTGTATAGACATAGGGCTAGTCCTATAGAAATCCCCCCCCCAAGGTGTTTTTTAAGTAATTGGTTGGTCCTTAGCCCTGCCCCAATGACTCTGCAGTTTTGTGTTATAAAAGGTACTATTATGCAGAAGGTGACTGAGTCCTTGCTAGACTTGGCTCCCCGCTGCGTCTAATTGTCTCCGGGACCAGGAGGCTGGGGAACGGGCGAGCGGCGCGCTTACCTTTCCTCGGACCCAGTCCATCCTTGTACGGGTGGACTAAGACCCAACATCTGGCGCCTTGACCAAATTAGCGTTGGAGACTGGCGTTAAAGACTGGGTCCAACTCCTCCCTATGGTGTTGTTCCGGGTCCGAAACACGCCCTCTCATTGCGGACTGACACCATGCGAGGTCCTTTGTGGAGGGCCCCCACCAATAGCAGGCTTGCTTGACCTTGCCAGTGACTCCGTTGCCGATGCCCCTAGGTTACAGGCCCGGATGAGAGCGCTCCAGATCATCCAGAACCAGGTCTGGAAACCTCTTGCAGCAGCCTACCAAACCAAGACATCCTTTCCAAATCGGTGATGCCGTGTATGTCCGAATCTAAAACTCTAGAGCCCCGGTGGCAAGGCCCTTTCACTGTGCTGTTGACAACTCCCACCGCTCTCAAGGTCGACGGAATCGCTGCGTGGGTCCACGCCTCACACGTGAAGCGAGCACCACCTCCCCAGGGCCCCGAGGATCCGGATAGACCAGCCAAATGGAAGCTCCAGCGCACTCAGAACCCGCTCAAGCTAAGACTTTCAAAAACTGTTTAATATTTGTGATGTTCCTGGCCTTTCCCCATTGTTTTTCCAATCCCCATGCTCCACAATTGTTAACGTGGGAAGTAATTTCCCCCACAGGACGGGTGGCCTGGTCTGTTAGTGGTTACATACCCCCAGGGCATGGTGGCCCACCTTATACCCAAACGTATGTCAACTGGTTACTGGGTTAGATACCTGGGATGTACCTGACCAGAATAATTTGACAAAAATCCCTAAAAATAGTCTTAACTATTGGGGCGTGTATGGCTCCCAGTCCCCAGTCAGTGGGACTCAACCCAGTCCAGCAAGAACAGAGTTCCCTCCCTCCAGTGAGGCAGGCTCTCCCCAGACCACCCCTTTTGCCAGCCACCCTTTCGCCTAGCTTGGCAAGTTTAACTCCAAACCCGGGTGCTGACTCAACAGTACCAGTGTCAAGCTTCAAAGATCTCCGAGGTCCAATAGATTTTAGGATTAAAATCTGTGCAAAGAGAAAAGGAGGGAATGAAGGACCCTTATGGGGGAGAGGGACAGGAAACTAGGCCTGGGCAAATATCAGGGGCTTCTTAAGAGGTTAGATGCTACCCAGAGCAGAACTGCCCCTCCCCTCCAGGAAACCTCTGGGCGCGCCCCAGAGCAGAGCTGCCCCTCCCTTCGGAGGGTCTCTAGGCGCACACTTATAATGTCACTGCGACCGGCCAATCCTGTAACACCTTAGCACTCTCCCTCAGCATTCTCCGGTATGCTAATTGTCCCTCCGAACCAACCAATCCCGTGCCACCTCTGCATTTTATACCAGCACTCTCCACCAGCATTCTTCGCCAGCATTCTCCCATATGCTAACGGTCCCTCTGAACTGACCAATCCTATACATGCGTTAGGAATATGCTAATTCGTTGCCTATATAACCTGTGTAAAACTGCCGCTCGGGGCTCCTCACTGCCTGAGGTGAGGGGCCCGTTTGCGCAAACGTACAATAAATACCTCATGCTTTTTGCATCAGCTGGTTTGGAGTCTGGGTTTTTGGGCGTCCTCTCGAGCAAGTGGGCATCTCTACTACTGAGGGGCCCAACATTAAGATACTGCTTAACAGACAATTAATATGTCCTCTTGGCTGACTTGCTAATATGCAAAAGAAGAAGGCTTATAATAAACTTTAGTTTGTTAAACTTTTCCAAAAAGTAATATATCAAGGAGTAATGAGAAAAGCTTAGCAGTTTATCATGAAGATATTTAAATCACACAGGCAATAAAGAGAGTAGTATTTAACTATTTATCTCTGCACACTCAGAATCAGTGACTTCAGTGACAACAGATGGCCAGCCACACTGTTGGTTATTCCAATACCCTGGTTTTTGGGAGATGCTTGTTTTAGGTAATTGAATTCTTACATGTTTTAGATAGAACAACTGGGGGCTTTTTTGTTAGGAAAATACTGTGGTGGCCGGCACTGTGGCTCAACAGGTTAATCCTCTGCCTAGCAGCACCGGCACACTGGGTTCTAGTCCCGGTTGCCCCTCTTCCAGGCCAGCTCTTTGCTGTGGCCTGGGAGTGCAGTGGAGGATGGCCCAAGTGCTTGGGCCCTGCGCCCCATGGGAGACCAGGAGAAGCACCTGGCTCCTGCCTTCGGATCAGCGTGGTGCGCTGGCCACAGCACGCCGGCCGCAGTGGCCATTGGAGGGTGAACCAATGGCAAAAGGAAGACCTTTCTTTCTGTCTCTCTCTCTCACTATCCACTCTGCCTGTCAAAAATAAAAAAATAAAAATATTTTAAAAAGATACTGTGGTAAGCACTCCCAGGTAAAGAAGCCCTATGATTGTAATTTTTAAAAATATTAATTTATGGGGCCAGTGCTGGGACATAGTGAGTAAAGCCATTGCTTAAGGTGCCGGTATCCCATATGGGCGCCGGTTTGAGACCCAGCTGCTCCATTTCCATTCCAGCTCTCTGTTACGGCCTGGGAAAGCAGTAGAAGATGGCCCAAGTCCTTGGGCCCCTGTACCCATGGGGGAGACCAGGAAGAAGCTCCTGGCTCTTAGTGTTGGATCGGCGCAGCTCCAGCCATTGCGGCCATCTAGGGAGTGAACTAGTGGATGGAAGAACTCTCTCCTCTCTCCTTCTCTCTTTCTCTTTCTCTTTCTCTCTCTCTCTCTTTCTCTTCTCTCTGCCTCTCCTCTCTTTGTATAATTGTACATTCAAATAAAATAAATGAATATTTAAAAATAATAATTTATTTGAGAGGCAGAGAAACATGCAGAGTGAGCCCCTATCTGCTGGTTTATTTCTCTGGTGCAGGAAACAGAGCAAATTTGGGATCCAGGAACTCAATCCAGGGCTCCCACATGAGTGGCAGGGACACAAGTCTCTGAGGCATCACCTGTCCTCCCAGGGTACACATCAGCAGGAAGTTGGAATTGGGAATAGAACCAGATAAGGACCCAGACACTCTAATATGGAAGGCACTGTCCCAACTTAACCATTGCACCAAACACTTGCCTCATGTACTGTGATCCACAATCAATGATCAGAACTCTGTATTGACTGCTGCTTCATAAAATCCTCCCCCCTTTCTCTCCCATTTCCCCCTCCCCACATATATTCTTGTTTTTGGGGCCAGCGACATGGCTTACTTGGTTAATCCTCCGCCTGCAGCACCAGCATCCCACATGGGCACCAGGTTCTAGTCTCAGCTGCCCCTCTTCCAGTCCAGCTCTCTGCTGTAGCCTGGGAAGGCAGTGAATGTTGGCCCAAGTGCTTGCCCCTGCATCCACTTGGGAGACCAGGAAGAAGCACCTGGCTCCTGGCTTTGGATCGGTGCAGCGCTGGCTGTAGCGGCCATTTGGGGAGTGAACCAACAGAAGGAAGACCTTTCTCTCTCTTTCTTTCTTTCCCTGTCTATAAATCTACCTGTCAAATAAAAAAATTTTAAAGCATTCCCCCCACTTTCTCTCTCATTCCCCCTCCCCACACATATTCTGCTTTTTGTTCCTATCTTTGGGAACAAATTAAAGATTATCTATTCCACTTCAGATGAGAAAATCTGACCCAGAAAACATGGAAAAATCACTCTCAGAACAGCAATGAATTGAGGCTAAAATGCAAATCTGTTATCCAAAGAAGTCAGGAGCCAGAAGTTTTAAAAACCTTATTCCACATCACTCCAGTTTCATTTCCCTGCCCCCAAACTTCCTGTCTTCCACTAGAACGCTCTGTCTCACCACCAAGGAACTTCCCCAGGTTCCTGACACCAAACTGTCTTCCTGCTGTTAATCAATATCCCAGTGCTATTTCAGCTCAATTCTACAACTTCTCTTATTCACCAGAAAATTTCAATGTTTAATCCTCTGTTTCTCTTAGCCAATGCCACACCTCACAGAATCACACAGATTCTATTTTGTAAACCTTTCTAAAACTGTTCCTCCTGGCTTAATAAATTTAAAATTTGTAAGAGTCTTGAGTCCACATTCACTCAACAAACATGTCCTGAGTATGTGCTATGAGCCAGGCCCAGAGGGAGGCTAAAAACACAGAAAGGAATAAATCATGGCCTCTGCTCTTGAAATGCTTGGTCCAATAGAGGAGGGAGATATTTCAGTAGATCACTCTGAAGCCAACAGTTGAATGTCATTATTAGAGAAAGTTGGGTTCTGGCAGGGTGGGTAGGAGGTAACCAGGAGAGGAGGGGGCAGGAGTCCTAGACAGAAGGAACGTCATGACTAAGTCATAGAGGTGCTTTGAGAAGTGACAAGTATTTTTAATGGCTGAAACATGCAGGAGAGTGAAGAAAGATGAGGCTGGGAAGCTGTGGACAGGGGCATCTATCAACGAGTGATGGATTGTTAACTTGATCAACAAGTGATAGATTATTAACAGGAACCTATTTGCATTTCAAGTAAGAAAATCAAGTGTCTATAGGAGAATGGATGGAGTGAAAGGTGGGAGGGCATTTAAAGGACTACTGTAAAAGCCTAAATGAGAATCCACTGGGGTCTTACCAAGGGTGCAGGGAGGACTGAGTGGAAGGAAGAGACTTGAATGATCACAGTGTTTGTAAAGCAGAACAAAACACAGAGGCCTGCCTCTAGCTGACTTATTTCAATGCAATGACACAAGGACTCCTTCACTCAAGGGGAAAAAAACACACTTCCTGCTCATTCTGAAAGCATTTCGAATTTCTGAGCATACCTATATTTGTTTTTTTTTTAATTTTATTTAATGAACATAAATTTCCGAAGTACAGCTTATGGATTACAATAGCTTCCCCCCATAACTTCCCTCCCACCCACAACACTCCCCTCTCCCACTCCCTCTGCCCTTCCATTCACATCAAGATTAATTTTCAATTATCTTTATATACAGAAGATCAATTTAGCATATATTAAGTAAAGATTTCAACAGTTTGCACCCTCAGAGAAACACAAAGTGTAAAATACTATTTGAGCACTAGTTATAGCATTAATTAAACACCTAAGAATAATTGTGTATTAATTACAGAGTTCAACCAATAGTTTTAAGTAGAACATAAAAAAAATACTAAAAGGGTAAAGTATTAAGTTTTTTCTTTTTTTGTTATATAGTTTTTTTATTTAATAAATGTGAATTTACAAAGTGCAACTTTTGTATTGTTGTGGCTTCCCCCCCCCACAACCTCCCTCCCTCCCACGGCCCTCCCCTCTCCCACTCCCTCTCCCATCCCGCCCTTCTTCGAGTGTCATTTTCAATTACCTACATATAATGAAGATCAACTTAGTATATACTAAGCAAGGATTTCAACAGGCAGCACTCACACAACCGCACAAGGTATAGGGTATTGTTCGACCAGTAGTGTTGTTTTTAAGTTTCATAGGAAAACACATTAAGGACAGAGATCCTATGTGGGGAGCATGTACCCAGTGACTCCCGTTGTTGATTTAACAATTGGCACTCTTATTTATGACGTCAGCAATCACCCGAGTCTCTTGCTATGAGCTGTCTAGGCTATGGAAGCCCCTTGAGTTCACTGACTCTGAACTTGTTTAGTCAAGGCCGTATCACAGTGGAGGTTCCTTCCTCCCTTCGGAGAAAGGCGCCTCTCTCCTTGATGGCCTGCTCCTTCTGCTGGGGTCTTGTTCACCAGGATCTTTCATTTAGATTGTTTTTTGCCACCGTGTCATGGCTTTCCAAGAGCATACTTATATTTGAAAAATAATTTTTCCCTTACATATGCAGTCTGCACTAAGTTCACTTGCATGCATTTCATACTGCAGCATAAGCAGGCTCCTAGGCACTTAAACCTGCTTAATCACCAGCTGACTGCTCTCCTTCAGCAAACATTTGCTGAGCAGGTACTATCTGCCAGGCACTGGCAGCTACAGAGGGCAGGAAGGTGAAACAACACACCCTTTGCAATGAGGGAGTTTGAGATAGGCACAGAAAATGGACTCCCAGGCAGGGCCTCACTAACCAATGTGGTTGGCATGGCACAGTGGATTTTCACACCTGCAGGGGACAGGAAAGAAGAGCTATGCCCCAGGAATACCCTGCATTTGGTGTTTCTAAGGGGCTGTCAATCACAAACCCATTTTAGTGGAGAATGCAGAGGGCACATGCTGAACTATGTGCTGTATGATTTCAAAGAGCTCTGCCCCACCGATCCCTGTTGAAACCCCGGTGTCTGGCATAGCATCCCTCATCTGTGGGTACCCAGTAAAGATCCAGGGGATGAATGGATAAGGACGGAGAGACTGACAGTCTGTTTGGGTTAGTCGGGATTTTGCAATAGTTTCTCTTCTCCATTGTGTGAATACACTGCTTCCTGACATAATGGCAGATGCCAGTTAATGCATCATTCGGTGCACTCTGAGACTCCCAGCTTTGACGCCAAGGGCCAGCACTAACTGCCCCTCCTGCTCTGGAGCATTGCAGACCTGAGCTGCCCCTGGTCCCATTGCCGTTATTCACATGGGGCAGCAACAGGACAGAGCTGGCAGGAAGGCCAGCCTCCCACACTTCCTCTGCAGAATCTTCAAACAGGATCAGTCATGCTGAAAAATGGCCCCAGGCCACTCCTGCCTAATGGGCCATGATGGATGAGCACAAATCCACAGACAGGCTGCATTTAGCAGCTCAGAGATAAGATGCAATGGGCTGCTTTCTGTTCTCCAGAAAGCATGGTGGTTCCACTGAAAAAAATGAGGTGGAGTCCAGAGCCGATGATGAGCAGGTGAGCATGCCCGTGAGAAGTGGCCAATCAACCCCTCCTTTTCTAGCCACAACATAACCAAGGGAAGGTGAAGGAACTTAAAATGTTTTCTTATTTTTTGAAGAGTCCAAAGGAGATCCCCTCTAACAGCCTGCAAACACCCCTTGTGACCACAGGTGCAGCTGTGGCCTCCAGGGCTGGCCACGTTTCCTTCTTGACTCAGGGATTGGCTTCCTCCTTCTGCTTCTGGCACAGCGTCCTGACAGGGGCCCGGAAAGTACCTGTGAACTCCCACTGAATCAGCCTCTCGTTAGCTGGAGGACTTTCCTGTGTCCCCAAGGAAGCAGGGGGCTTCTTCCAGGGTACAGGAAAAGCAAAGCACGCTCTAAGATGAGACTCAGGTACTGAGTAGAAGATCTGGCTCCAGCACAAAGCCAGTCTCTCTGGCCCTCAGCTTCCCTGTCCAGAAGAAATGGAAGATCTGGGCAGAATCCCAACTGCTCCTTTAAAAGGCTAGTTCAAGCAAAATCACGGACATAAGCACTCAAGCTGGCTGAATTTTTATTTTTTTAACTTCATTTATTTACTAGAGAGACAGACAAACAGATCTCCCATCCACAGGCTTACTTCTCAAATGCCCACAACAGCCAGAACTGGGCCTGGCTGAACTCAATTCAGATTTCCCACATGAGCTGCAGCAACTCAACTACTTAAACCATCACCACTGCCTCCCAGGGTCTGCATAGCAGCAAGTGGGCAGCTGGAGCTGGAGCCAAGAATTGAACCCTGGTACTCCAATTGGGGATCAAGGCATCTCAACTGCTGGGCAGAACGCCCTTCACCACCACACAGGGGACATGTAAGACTACAGATGCCAGCACGCGACTCAGGAACTATTAAGTCAGAAAGATTTCCGGGGGTGCTAACACATATGTGGGCTGGGAATCGCTGAGAAAGCGGTAATTAAAGTAGCAGAGAAGCAGTCTGAGCTCCAAAGAGCTATTCAAGAGGCTGGCCCTGTGGCACAGCAGGTAAAGCTGCTGCCTGCAATACTGCCATTCAAATGGGTGCTGGTTCAAGTCCCAGATGCTTCATTTCTGACCCAGCTCCCTGCTCGTGCCCCTGGGAAAAGCAACAGAAGATGGCCCAAGTGCCTGCACCCCTGCCACCCACATTTGTGATCCGGATGAAGCTCCTGGCTCCTGGCTCAGGCCTGGCTCAGTCCTGGCAACTGCGGCCACGTGAAGAGTGAACCAGCAGATGGAAAATTTTCTCTCTCCTTCTCTCTGTCTCTTTCTCTCCCTCTCTCCAACTCAGACTTTCAAATAAATAAATAAATCTTTAAAAAAAAGTGTTACCAAAGTAAAGTCCACAGGTCTCTCTGTTACTAGTCCACAGCAGGGGAGTACAGAGATTGAGACAGTGAGTGTTTAAAGGCATCTCCAGCCATTTGGCCCTGCTGCAACGTCCAAGCCCAATTATTTCTCTTGTGATTGAGTTATTGTGTTTTACAGAAGTGTCTGACAAATGGGAGATTAACAATGAAAACAAAGAAACAGGCCGATCCCACCACTATTTGAGAAGCTCTGGGTTGGTAGAATCAGGGGCTGTCTCCAGACCCAAGCTCTGCCCTGTGTCAGCAGCACACAGGTGCATACTCACTGACCCTTTCTGGACTCAGTTTCTTCATCTGGATAAGAAGAACTCTCATACCGTCCCCGCCTCATGTTCCCAAGAAGTTCAGAAGTCAGTTATGTAACAGACAGCTCTCACGGGGTAGGTGATCAATAAACAGGAGGTTGAAGCTCTGCACTGGGAATGAGGCAGGTGTTCAGTGCAGGTCAGTGCAGCTGTGTGCATGATAAATGTAAACTCAGAGTGGAAGCCTTAGACTGCAGGGAGTACCAAACCTTATGTATACTATGCTTTTTCCCATACATTCATAGCTCTGTTAAATTTTAATTGATAAACCAGGTGGAACAAGGGAATAAAAACAATTAATAGTAAAACAGAACAATGAAAGCAATATACTTTAATAAAACTTATGAGAATGTGGTCTCACTCTCTACAGTCAAGACAAATAGCAATGCTTTCTGAACATGGCTGACTGCAGGTAACTGGAACCTGGGAGTAGGGGGGACCACCAGGTAGTTTCTGACTAAACAAGGAGGACATGAACGCCAAAGTCAGGCGATCAAATGTGTACTCTGCTGAGTACCTGCTATCAGGTTCAAGGAGATTAACGTTCAATCCTCAGCCACAAACCGAGGGTAAAGAACCACAGTGTAACTCATGATGTGCTCTGATTAAGTACACATAAAACACCGAGCAACAACACTGCTCTAGTCCTCATCAGCATCACTGCTCCCCTGCCAGGTGCAGCAGGGAGCCTACCTGTGGCGGCCCTGGCATGAAGGATCCCAGCAAGAGTCTGGACACCTGACTGAGCTGCTGCAGGTCTTGCTCAGGTCCCTGCACCTCTGCTGTGCATGCTCAATGCTGCTTGGTCCCTGGCTTCTTGCTCCCACCTCCGACTATGTGCTAAAAAGCTCACCAAGCAGCTTCTGACTCATGAACATCTCATCGACCCTCACTGGCTGTGACTGCAACAGGCTGGGGGAAGTGCTGGCAGAGGACACAGGGCTGCCAGGCCCCCACAGAAGCAGACTCATGGCCACTGGATGGGCGGGAAGGACAACGGCACAACTGTGCCTTCCCAACTGCAGGGCAGCCAGGGGGCCTGCGGAGTGAGTAAATGGATTAGTTCAACATGGGCGCACTCAACACCTGTGTATTGAACGCCTATGGAGCATCAGCCCTCCTGGAATCTGTTCTGATGACCCTGTGAGGTACAATCTATTATTGCCCCCATTTTACAGAAGAGGAGCATGAGGCTTGGAAACTCATCCTTCCACGAACATCTCCCCCAGATACCAAACTCTTTTTTTTTTTTAATTTTTGACAGGCAGAGTGGACAGAGAGAGAGAGAGAGAGAGAGAGAGACAAAGGTCTTCCTTTGCTGTTGGTTCACCCTCCAATGGCCGCCGCAGCCGGCGCGCTGTGGCCAGCGCACCATGCTGATCCGATGGCAGGAGCCAGGTGCTTCTCCTGGTCCCCCATGGGGTGCAGGGCCCAAGGACTTGGGCCATCCTCCACTGCACTCCCGGGCCATAGCAGAGAGCTGGCCTGGAAGAGGGGCAACTGGAACAGAATCCGGCGCCCCGACTGGGACTAGAACCTGGTGTGCTGGCGCCGCTAGGTGGAGGATTAGCCTGTTGAGCCACGGCGCAAGCCCTAGATACCAAACTCTTAACCACCGGGAAATGTGGTGTGTTTCTCAGTTTCATGGCAGAAGTTCAAGGGCAGAAACAATCAACAAAGAAAAGCAATGTAAGTGCCCCGAGGTGGAAGAGAAATTGGCGCTGTCACAGAACTGAGAGGCCAGCATGGATGAGGCAGAGGAGGAAACTGCATAAGGTCAGAATTCAGATAGGTCCCATGAGGACACTCCTGGTGGTGGCTTGGGACTCATTCTGCCCCACCAGCCTCACTTCTCTGCTCATAAGGACTCACTCCCCGATTATGTAACACAGGCACCATCATGCTGTGAAACCATGGGCAAGTCCCTCAGCCTCTCTGAGCCCCAACACTGCATGTGAAAATGAGAATAACTTGTATGGAGCAAAAGCCCCACTGTAAAAAAGTGAACTGCCTATGACATTCACCAAGGTGGAACCCAGAGAGGTAAACCTTCCCTTCACTTCCAAAATGAATTTCAAGATTAACAGGTCACAGGGGGGTGGGCGGAGGGGTTCACAAAGACAAACAACAAATCAGAGGAAACAGTGAGCAAAAATTAGCCAGTGAAAAATTGACCTACAAATGCTTTTCAGGGAGTTTTAATGATTACATTAATAAGACCAAGCTGTTTCCTAGATTCAGTCACTCCTCAAATTACATGCTTGAGAAAATTCTAAGCCATTTGGAGTAGCTGTAACTCAGTGAGAGAAAACAGTAAAGTAACACGGCGATGAACAAAGCACTTCTGCCTGAAGGTGCTCTGGGGGTTGGCTGAGGACTCCTCACTCACCCAGCACAGCCGCCAGCCCGTGGCTAGTTAGTCAGCAATCACTATTTTCTCCTATCATTAGATGCCTGTGCATGGTTCCAACTGTTCCCGCAGGGGCATGCCATCCTGAGAAATGTCACCTCCCTGGAGTCTGCAAAGAACCCACTTTCCTAATCACCACAACCACCACAAGATCAAGTGTGGCAGAGAGGCACCTGTGCCAGCAAGCACAGCCCAGGCCCCCATTGCACCTGCCCGCGTGCTGCACCGACACACGTGGCCCTCAGCCCATATCTCTGCAACTGTTTGCTCAGAGAAGGAAGGCAGCAACTGGGAAGACCCGCCACACTCCTGCCCTCAGAGTCCCAACTCCAGATGGCCCAGTGGGGTTGGTGCCCAAGCAGAAAACCAGGCAACCCTGAAAAGTCGAGGCTTGGGCCTGAGAGAGCCACACACGCCCAGGTGCTCCAGGACCCTCCCAGTGCCCAGCACACACTCACCACTCATGATCGCCCATGCTGTGTAGCCCAGGAGTGGGACCCTCTGCAGCTGCTGAGTGCCCTCGGGTCCAAGTGCTATGGGGGGACCCCGTGTCCAACTCAGGCCAGCGGGACACCTCCTCTCCAGCAACCACAGCGATGTGCCTGGAGTTTGAAGAATGTCTGAAAGAGTCAGGAATGGGGCAGAAGAGCAGTGTCCCAGCCTGGCCCCAATGCGCCTGGTGCTGCCAGGCACAACCAAAGGTTCCCATTGGAGCACACTCCACACCCACCAGGCCAAGCTGCGGCCCTCTCGCAGACTCTCTCCTGCGTAGGTTTGACTGCAAAACAGTGGCTGACCAAGGAGGGGCAGGCACCCAATGAAGGATCGTGGGCACTTATAGGCCTGACAACCAGGAGCTGCAGTCCCTTGGTCCCTCCCTCCTCACTTGGGGGACAATGGGACTTGCACCACTAGCTCACCACCTGTGGGGGGCCAGCTCCTTGACAGGCTCAGCCCACATGCCCAAAGACTGGAACCCCCAAGCTTCCCCAGGATGTCTGCATAGATCCTGCCTGGGGCCCTATCCTTTCTAGAGCAATAGTAGACAAAACATGTAAGGTTCTTGAAAGAGGCTGCTTGGCCTCCCCAGGTGAATAGTCCTGGCAACACCGTTTTGCAAAGCTGAACTATAAGTCTTCCAAGATCAATCTTTGGTAAATAAATAGTTAAAGCAACTGCCATGAGGGCTTTGTTGTATCTGGACTCTGCAAAGCAAAAACAAAGCTGCAGAAGCACTCAGAGTTGAGTTTGCCTGGTGAGCTCCCAAGCAGGAAATAAGGAGAGGCAAAAAGTCCTTCTCACTCATGCTTCAAAGCCCTGGGAAACTGCAAATTCCATGTGCCTAATTGTCTTCCTAACCCTTTGCCACTCATTCATTCCTTCATTCATTCATCCTTTTGTTGGGTATTCAACATTGATATGGGGAGGGTCGTTTGGCCCAGAAATAAGACTTGTCTGGGGATGCTCCCAACCTACAGGGGGGTGCTTTGGTTCCATTCCCAGCTCCCTTGTGCATTCCAGCAGCTTGCTAATATGCACCCTGGGAGGCAGCAGTGCTTGGATTCCTGCCATCACATGGGAAACTCTGAGTTCTGGCCTGCTGGGTCTGGCCCTGCTCCTGCTGTTGTGGACATTTTGGGGGTGAATCAACAAATAAGACTCTCTCTCTCTCGCTCGCTCGCTCTCTCTCTCCCTGTATGTGTGTGTGTGTGTGTGTTGTGTGCGCACGCACACCTGTGAGTGATGCCTTTCAAATAAAATATATTTCATGCAGTTTTTCAAATACACACATAGTGGTGAGCATTTTGGCTCAGCAGGTTCAGCAGCTGCTTGGGATACCCATATCCCATAGCAGAGTGCCAGGTTGAGTCCTGCCCACTCCACTTTTGATCCAGCTTTTTTGCTTATGCACCTGAGAGATGATATACGATGGCTCCAGTACTTGAGGACCAAGGTTTCTGGCCCCTGGCTTCTGGCTTCAGCCTGGCCCATCCTTGGCTGTTGCCAGCCTTTGGTGAGTGAATCAGCAGATGGAGGATCTGAAAATCTCTCTTTTCACCCCACCCCTCATTTCAAACGAATAAATGTTGC
Organism: Lepus europaeus; assembly: GCF_033115175.1. Lineage (NCBI taxonomy): Eukaryota > Metazoa > Chordata > Mammalia > Lagomorpha > Leporidae > Lepus > Lepus europaeus. The sequence goes on from NC_084847.1 coordinate 22,732,410, forward strand.
AGAACATGGAAACCACACACACTGATCACCAACCCCTATAAAGCAAACAGGAACTTTACGGACAAAGGTGTGCAGAGTAAACCTTCCCGGGGGGTCATAGGTGGCCTCCTCAGAGCCAGCCCTTGAGCTGAGACCTGGAGGATGAGAAGGAGTCACCACAACAGCAATCCCAGGGGAAATGAAGCCTGAGGAATGACTCTTCAATGTCAACACTAGTTTCTGCTGACCAGTAGGAACAAAGACTTAATTCACCACCTTCTGTAAGAACCAAAGCACAAAGCACTGTACCTAAATACTTTGAAATTTTTTGTTTTTTAAAACACAGGGACAAATAGGGATTTCATTTCGTCAACCCAAGTTTTAGAACCAATTATATGGCCACTTTTCTGCATACTGTGCAGAAACAACAGTCCCTACCCACTCAGACCTCAAAATGCTCTAATAGTATCATAACTAGAATAATTTCAACATTTCAAAATCTAATTTGGAAGTAAAAATAACCTGTATTGAGGTATCCAGGACTTTACATTTCCTAACTGCAACAAATATACTCAGCAATTGATGCTTAGTTCTTAAATTTCTAGAGCCATCCTCTGATCTAGTTGCCTCTGATGATAAAAAGAGCCCATATGAAAAAAAAAGAAGACCTAAATGAAAGACCTCAGTGAGTGTGATCCCAGTGGAAAGAATGGGACCATCAAAGTAGGAGGTACCTTTCTCTGGAGGGAGGAGAGAACTTCCACTTTTGACTATGACCCTGTCAGAATCAGATCGAAGTTGGCGAACCCTAAAGGCTTCCATAGCCTCGGCAACTCATGGCTAGAGCCTAGGGAGATTACTGACACCATAAACAAGAGTGTTAAATTGTTAAATCAACATCAAGAGTCACTGTGTACTTACGTCCTATGTGGGATCTGTCCTTAATGTGTTGTCCAATGTGAAGTAATGCTATAGCTAGTACTGAAACAGTATTTTTACATTTTGTGTTTCTGTGTGGGTGCAAACTGATGAAATCTTTACTTAGTATATATTGAATCGATCTCCTGTATATAAAGATAATTGAAAATAGAAAAACAAAACTTGGTGTTAAATTGGAAATTACATAGAAAATTAATCAATTTTTTAAAAAAATATCATGTAGGATCTCTGTCCTTAATGTGCTGTACACTGTGATTTAATGCTATAACTAGTACTCCAACAGTATTTTTCACTTTGTGTTGCTATGTGAGGGCAAACTGTTGAAATCTTTATATATACTCAGCTGATTTTCTGTATATAAAGAGAATTGAAAATGAATCTTGATGTGAATGGAAGGGGAGAGAGAGCGGGAAAGGGGAGGGTTGTGGGTGGGAGGGAAGTTATTGGGGGGGGAGCCACTGTAATCCATAAGCTGTACTTTGGAAATTTATATTCATTAAATAAAAGATTAAAAAAAGAGCCCCATATTCCCAATTAATGTAATGATATGACTAGGATATGCACATTTTTACATTATATGCTTCCCCATATAACTACATTCATAAAGACAACATAACAGAATACATTCCTCAGGAACTTTTTTCACAAAATTAGGGAAACACTGGATATCACAGAGGAAGAATCAGAATTCAGTGGGGCAATGACACACACACAACTGTCTATTTGGGTTTCCCAGTCAATGCTATCACTGCTGTGCTGGAGAAACTTCAAAGCAAACTGAGATAAACCATCTTAGCAAATTAGGAAAAAACAGGAGTCTAAGCCTGCGAGCAGAAACTTCCTTTCTGGATGACTAGATCCAGTTCCCAGTTCCTATCTAGTAAGTACAACTATAAATCCAGAAAATACACACACATACACACACACAAACTAGAAATTAACACAGTGGCTGGGGATCTTAATCACCCACCTAACACAAGATGCCCCACCTGGTGGTTCACCCATCCTGGCATCAGAAAAATTCAGCCAGGTTGGCTCATTCCTTCTGGAACTATATGTGATACCTCTGAGCACATATACGTTTTACAATATACAACTTAAAGTATACTTATACAACATACAACTAATGATATGTAACAAAAATAATTTATAATATAAAATATACCATTTAATTTGTAATATACAATATAATACACAATTTATTCTTTCTTCCATCTGGTTCCTGAAGGCCTGAGTATCCCTGACCCGTGTTCGGGGCCAGCAAACAATACACACAAAGATTTCAAAAAGATTCACCAGGCAAGGATGGATGAACCTGAGTCAGGGTCCCAGTGAATCCACTACCACAGACACCAGTGGCCCAGCCTTCCTGCAGGTGTTGCTTATCATGGTGCTCATCTCCTTGTTCCAAGTCCAGCGCCAGGGCTCCACCACGATCCGAGGAAGAATGCCGTGACGCTGGACACCAAGAAGCTAAAGGGCAATAGCGGGACTGAGCACCCCTTTTATAAAATCAGTGTTCAACGGTATACGTCAATTCTGATGGGACTACCTTCAGGTGCCAACCAATCATGAAACAAAGACCAAGCCTGTGCAGGCTGGCACAGGGGGTGTGGCTTTAGGCGGCTCCTGAGTTTGAGCTGTCAAAAGTAGGCAGCGAGGCAAGGCTCAGGGTAGTGGGGCCACAGGTCTTTTGTTTGTTTCACTTTTTGCTTTGAAATTATTCTGCCACTCATTTTAAAATTTGACAGAGTATTTTTCATTAGGTACCTCTCTAATAAATAAAAGGAAAATACATTATATTTATATACATATTGTATTTTTTTTAGTATTTGGAAATTGCCAGGCACCACATGACATACCAAAAGTTGCTGAGGGACTTGGGAAACTGGGGGATTTAACAACCTGTGGGTGTGAATGGAAATCAGCACAGTTATTCTGCACCCAAACTGGTCATAGATATTTAAATTTTAAAATATGCATGACTTATGACCCAAAACCCCCACTTCTTAGAAGGAATCACATGTGCATAGTCAAGGTGGATGATTATCACTGCAGTTCAACACTTCTAAGGGGAAAAAATCTGACAAAAACTAAGCTGCAATCATTACATGGACTGGATAAATAAATCAGCTTTCATCTATATTGAAGAATGTGATGTGCACATTATAAGGAACCTAGATATCCCCAATATATCTATCTATCTAGGTAGATAGATAGAGAGAGAGAGAGAGAGAGAGAGATAGTGACTCTATTCCATTTATCAGTTTCTTGAATACACTGTTAAAAAAACTAATTTGTAAGAAAGAAAGTATAGTATTATTTGTCTTTAAAGAAAAAGGAGTTGAGAAGAGAGAGGAAAGCACAGTGAAATTAAACACAACAGAAATCCCAAATGCCCACTCATCACATTATCTATTTTCAGTGCGTATTTTCATCAACAAACATCTAAACAAGCGATCACAAAACTGCGATCCTACTTTAGGGAGATAAGCAAAGAGCTCTCTCTTACTGGCACAGAGTATGCAGTGGGGCCTCTGGCTTCTCCGTCTGCCCGTAGCAGCTAGCCTTGACCTCGGGGATGTAGGAGAGCTTCTCCAACATGAAAGAGGTGGCCGTGGTTAGGATGCTGAGAACATCTCTCACTCTCACCTCCAGGCTGTAGTCTGAATCATTGTAGGAGACTAAAATGAGTCATGAGGGAAACTCTTTGGAGGTTAACTCTGTATTTCTAGAAACTAGAACTGAAAGAACTCACAGCCAATTGCTCTCCATGGCAAGTGCTGTGATGGGGTATGGGATGGCCTTATGGGCAGGAAGAAAGGGCCAAGTGGCCTGGGTGGAAATTCAGAGAGCCTCGCCAAGAAGACACGACACAGCCTGAGAGTTGAGGGCTAAAGCCTGCCAAGTGGCAACCTGGAGGAGGCAAGAGCATCCTTCAAGCTGTGTGTGTGTGTGCATGCACACGTGTCTGTGCACAAAGGCACAACCACGTGACCTCACAGGGGATGCCCAGGAAACCACACGATCTGAAATCACAGCCCAGGTGTGGCTCTAGAACCAATGCTGCGCCCCCCACCTGACACTCACGTGACCCCACACTGTTGCTCAGCTTCCGACTGCTCTTGCTGAAAATGTTAGCATTTGAGGCTCTTGTGATGGTTTAAGGAGATGAACCATAATGGGTGAGTTTTCTAACAAATCATCACCCATCACACCTGGTGGTAGCTCAAACGATGCCCATTTCACATCTTAACTCCTGTTGTATAAAAACGTGAGACTGGCCTCACTGGACTAACACCTGAAGAGCTGTGTTACTTTTTGGAGGTTTGCAGAATCCATTGCCCCACTCTTCTCCAGCTCGGAGAGGCCCCCTGTACACCTGGGCTCGTGGCCACTTTCTCCACTTCAAAGTCAGCACTGTTGCCTCTGAGTGGCCAACCCTGTTTCTTCCCATGTTTCTTGGACCATAGCCTAGATCTCCATGTTCAAGGATTTCATGGGACTGAACTGGGCTCCACTGGTTAGTTCAGGGCTCATCACCTCAAGGTCACAACAGCATGGATTTTTAGCCATGAAGGTGACACAGTCACAGACTGGGGATTAGGACACAGACATCTTTGGGAAACTGTTATTTTTCCTACCACATACAACAGTCTTTAGTAGAATACCTGGCTTCTGATATGCATTTAATATTCATTTGCTGCTGTGATATAATTACTGTTATTATTGCATCCAATTCAAGAGTGTGAGAAGGCAATGCCTGAGTCTTTGATGCCAGTCAAAGTCACTGATGCATGCAATGCTAAACAATTATTGGAAATCCTGGGACCACTCAGTTCTTAAAGAACGACTTCCAGGCCGGCGCCGCGGCTTAATAGGCTAATCCTCCGCCTTGCAGCACCGGCACACTGGGTTCTAGTCCTGGTCGGGGTGCCGGATTCTGTCCCAGTTGCCCCTCTTCCAGGCCAGCTCTCTGCTGTGGCCAGGGAGTGCAGTGGAGGATGGCCCAAGTCCTTGGGCCCTGCACCCCATGGGAGACCAGGAGAAGCACCTGGCTCCTGCCATTGGATCAGTGTGGTGTGCTGGCCGCGGCGGCCATTGGAGGGTGAACCAACGGCAAAGGAAGACTTTCTCTCTGTCTCTCTCTCACTGTCCACTCTGCCCGTCAAAAAAAAAAAAAAAAAAAACCGACTTCCAAAGATACACAAATCGAGAGTTTCCACGTGGACAAAAGTTTTGAATGAATTAAGACTTTCTCACTAAATACTATCAGTTGTGCACTCACATGCTGGCAGAACAAACACTGCCTTGTGCTTCAGCATTTTCAAATCAACAGCTAGAACAGATTCCTCTGCTAACTCTCTGTGCCGTATCTGCCAGCTGGTCTGATCTGACTCATAAATGGCTGTAGCCTGGTGGTGGGGGAAGGGAACTCTGAAAACCATTTCCAATGAACTCCAGGCCATGGGTGGGACAGAAACAAAAATGTTCCCCAAAGTTCCTCAACCTCATTAAAAGTTTGGCTTAAAAGTTCAATCCATGAAATTGAACACAAAGCATATGGGGTCTCAGCTCTGGAATAGAGACCCTCTGGATGGCTGTTAAACTCTTCCTCCCCCATGTGAAGCAGCTTTTGATACCATGTAGTAGTTTCCCCCCACACCTGATGAGACTTCAAGCTCCATGAGAATATGGATTCTTCCAGGAAGTCCACAGTTGATCACTGAAGCCTGGCACACAGCCAGGACCCCAGGAAGAAGTGCTGAATTAAAGGAGGAGTAGATGCATAGGGAATGACTCATAGGAAAATACGCAAAACAGGATCCTAACCAACAGCAATATTTAGATTCTGAAGCAGGGGTTGACAGTCTGTGGAGTGCGAGCCAAATCCTCTGAGTTTTAATTAGTTTCCAAATTTTGTGGACACATGCACTCAAAGAGAAGTGATAAAATTACCAAGGGCAGGGTTTTAAACTTTTACATTCAACCAGCATCACTCAAAATAATCTTGAAAACACAAACTGAGAAGCTCTGACCCAGAGTTTCTGATTCAGGACCCGTGGGGGCCCGGGAATGTGCAATTTGGTCACCTCCCAGGGAGCACACTTTGCCACAGCACAAGGGTACCCCAATACACGACCATCACTGTTTAAAAGCCACTCATGTTCCACATGTTAGCAGTAGATTCCAGATTGTGCAGGTCCCCTATTTTGAAATTTGGGTGAATTTTTCCCACATCCCTGTGGTAATAAAAAACACATAAATTAAGAATACGGTGGGAGGCTAAGTAAAATATCAGAAAGAATGGTGCTTCGTGATGGCTGGAAATGTTGTATCATCTCCAAAGTCAGTCTTCATCAATTACCTCATTCAAATTTTACAACAAGCCTGTAGGAAGGCATAATTAATGCAACATGATCCTTACTCCCATTTTGCCAAGGAAAGGAAGGAGGTTCAAAGGGATTGAAGACATAACATCATCCCTGTCCACTTCCCGTCCTTGTCCAGGTGCTACCTCTCTAAGCCCTGCCTTGCTCCCTTCATTCTTCTGTAGCCATCACTACTTTGTTTCTACTGATTTTTACACCTGGCTTCCCTAATCTCTCCACTGCCTCCTGCAGCACTGCCTCTTCTAGCTCGTAGTGTGGCCTCTCCCTTTCCCCGTTTCACCAAGGAGCAGGCAGTCCATGCTGTCCAAAGTTGTCACTTGCCCATTCGCTGGTTCCATACCCTCACTTCCACTCTTCAACACACTCGGCTGGGCCCCACAGAAATCCTGTCTGGTGCCCATGCTGTCTAACAGAACTTGAGTATAATACCAGCCACACATGCCATGCTGTATTTCCCAGTACACACATCTTACAAAACTAAACAAAGTGATTTTAATGATAAAATGTAGCCAAACCACTATGTCCAAATTATCATTTAAATATGTAGTCAATATAAAAGTCATTGCTACTAAGACAGTTTACATTTCTTAATAGCAAATCTGAAATCCAGTGTGAACTTTATGCTTACAGCACATTGCAGGATGGTCCAGCCACACCTCCAGTGCTCAGTGGCCACATCTTATACAGTACAGGTCTCTACAGTCATGATGATCTCTCAGTAGCCAGGTCAAATCAGTCTTTCTGGAATTTGTAGTTCTGAAACATTTCTCCTGCTGACTCTACCTTGCTTATCCTGGCTATACTCCCTTCCATCACTTTCCGAAACACCTCTGCCTCTTGCCCTTCTCTTACATCCCGATGACTTCTTCTTACGGAAGCCTCTTCCTGTACTCACCTCCCACAGTGTTAGCACTCCTCCCAGGTTCCCTGTTCCAGCCACTGTTCCTCTCTCATTATATCATTTTCTTGGATATTGTAGCCAATTTTAGAGTTAAACTAGAGATGATGATGGCTCCCAAACCCTCTATCTAGCCCTAATCATTCCTATATCCAAATAACTGGACATTCATTGTACCCCACCAACCAATTCAACTCAACAAACTCTAAAACTGACCTTATCATTTACCAACTCAAAACTCAGTGAATGATCTCTGTCTACCAGCCAGCCAGAACCTACGGCAATGAGTCCCACCAAGCAGAGGCTGGAGAATTTACCTGTCACAACTTGGGAGTGAGGTACAACCTACACTTAGTGGGTAAACACCAGAGATGATGCTAAAGTCTGCAATGCATAAAAAAACTCCCCATGGCTACGAATTACCCAAATGTCGAGAGACCCACTGCAGACAAACAGCTTTTGTTCTTCCTTCCTTTCTTTTTATTTTTTTTTCTTATTTCACAGGTAGAGTTATAGACAGTGAGAGAGAGAGAGAGAGACAGAGAGAAAGGTCTTCCTTCTGTTGGTTCACTCCCCTAATGGCCACTATGGCCGGCGCTATGCCAATCCGAAGCCAGGAACCAGGTGCTTCCTCCCGGTCTCCCATGCGGGTGCAGGGACCCAAGCACTTGGGCCAATCTCCACTGCCCTCTCCAGCCACAGCAGAGAGCTGGACTGGAAGAGGAGCAATGGGGACTAGTACCCTGTGCCCAACAGGACTAGAACCCGGGGTGCCCGCACCACACGCGGAGGATTAGCCAAGTGAACCACGGCACCAGGCTATTTATTTATCTTTTAATGAATATAAATTTTATAAATACACCTTTAGAAATACGGTGAATCTTCCCACCATACCCATCCTCCCACCCACACTCCCATCCCACTTTTTCCTCCCTGTCCCCTTCCCAGTCCCATTCTCCATTGAAATTCTTTTTCAATTAACATAGTACACAAAAGACCAATTCTATATTAAGTAAAGATTTCAACAAGTTGCACACACACAGGCTCACACACACACAGTTTGAGAACTAGTTTTACAGTTAACTCTCATAATGCAACTCACTGAGGACAGAGATCCTGCATCGGGAGTTAGCACACAGTGACTCCTGTTCTTAACTGAACAATCTCACATATGAGGTCAGTGAAACAGCTTTAAAGCCATAGCTGTACCTGTATGGTGTGGAGCCCTGTGGCTATGCCTATTCCTGTCCCTTTCCCAGACTCTGGAGTGGGGCCCAGAATCGGCGCTTTAACAAGCTCCCCAGTCAACTATTATGTGCACTAAAGGGTAAGAGTGACTGCTGTGAGGCAGAGCCAACCACTGTCAAAGAGATTCATGCATTCTTCTTCAGTGACAAGCACTGGATCACTTGATACACAATAAGAAGCTGAAATTCAAAGTCTGAATAATTCCCTAAGTTCAGCCTTTAGTATCAATACCCCGGGCTTTCATGGGAGTTACTTAACTTTGAGTTTTCCCTTTATTAGAACAATCCCAGAAAAACTTCACAGAAAAAAGCAAAGAATGTTTACTGCACAATTCGTTTCTTCAGTCCTAAAGCTCACAGCTTGTTTCTTGGCAAGCTGAAACTCGGAAATACAGAGCAGTGTTCAGTGCTCTGCCCACTGGAGGGGCTGCAGCATAGGCTGCTGCAGGAAAATATTCAAACCTTTTCATTTTATTAACCTCAGTTTATATTTTGTCTTATTTATTTATTTATTTAACTTTCATTTAGTGAATATAAATTTCCAAAGTACAGCTTATGGATTACAATGGCTTCCCGCCTCATAAGTTCCCTCCCACCCCCAACCTTCCCATCTCCCGCTCCCTCTCCCCTTCCATTCACATCAAGATTCATTTTCAATTATCTTTATATACAGAAGATCAATTTAGTATATATTAAGTAAAGCTTTCAACAGGTTGCACCCACACAGAAACCCAAAGTGAAAAATACTGTTGGAGTACTAGTTGTAGCATTAAATCACAATGTACAGCACATTAAGGACAGAGATCCTACATGAGGAGGAAGTGCACAGTGACTCCTGTTGTTGACTTCACAAACTGACACTCTTGTTTATAGCGTCAGTAATCACCCTAGGCTCTCGTCGTGAGTTGCCAAGGCTATGGAAACCCTTTGAGTTCGCCGACTCTGATCATATTTAGACAAGGTCATTGTCAAAGTGGAAGTTCTCTCCTCCCTTCAGAGAAAGGTACCTCCTTCTTTGGTGACCTGTTCTTTCCCTCAGTTTATATTTTAAAACACATGAAAGCTACTGCTCTTGAGATGTAAGGATAAAAATATGAGATGGAACCAACAGCCGGAGCAAAGCAGATTTGAAGCCAAGAGCCAGCAGCTTCCTCCAGGACTCCCAAACAGTTTCAGGGGCCCAAGGACTTGGACCCTCTTCTACTGCTTGGCCAGGCCACAGCAGAGATGTAATGGAAGTGGAGCTCCTGCTTTCTCAGGTATGTTAGAAGACAGCTGGATCCCACAGGAAACAGCTTTCAGGAGGTGCCGGCACTGTGGGGTAGCATATAAAGCCACCTCTGCAGTGCCGGCATCCCATATTGGCGCTGGTACGAGTCCCAGCTACTCCAGTTCTGATGCATCTATGTGGTCAGAGAAGCCAGTAGAAGATGGCCCAAGATCATTTGTCTCTCTACCCATGCAGGAAACCCTGGCAAGGCTCCTGGCCCCTGACCCCTGGCTCCTGTCTCCAGATCCACTAAGCTCTGTCCCTTGCAGCCAACTGCAGAGCATACCAGCAGATGCCAACCACCCCCCTCTCTCTCACTCTCTCTCTCTCTCGGAGTGTAAAAACTAATTTCAAATAAAAAAAATACCTTCCACAAAACGGAACTTTTTATTTCAAAAACAAAAACCTATACATAAAATACTACATCAAGGACATCTAGTAGACTTTAATTAGGATTTGATATTATAAGCATTACATATTCTATTAAAACAAATTTGAGAAACCCTTCCAAAAAGGAGATGAAGAGGAAAAGACTTCCATTTTATTCCATTACACCAGCATTATCACAAAATCCAAAACAAGAACATATAAAGAAAATGTCACACAAATATCCGTCACGAATGTGTCAACATCTCAACAACAAAAAAACAAAACACCCACAAAAGAAATGGGCAAGGGATTTCAACAGGCTAAATACTACAAGAAATGCAATCTCAACGGCCAACAAACACATGCAGAAATGCTCAGGATCACTAGCCATCAGGGAAATGCAAGTCGATACGACAACGGCCTTGAGGATGTGGGGGAAAAGGCACCCTCATCCACTGCTGGTGGGGATGTAAACTGGTATCGCCCCTGTGGAAGGCAGTATGGAGGTCAGTCAGAAATCTGAATACAGACACACCACATAAGACAGCCATTCCACCCCTGGGAATACACCCAAGGAAAAGGAAATGAGCATACGAAAAAAAGAGTGATCTCTGCCCGTATATTTACTAAGGCTCAATGCACAGTAGCAAAGATATACAATCAGCAACATGCCCATCACCTGAAGACTGAATAAAGACATTATGGGCTATGGACACCAGGACATGCATATACAAACTGCATAGCCTGGCTACTATGCATCCTACTACAGTAACCATAGGCCTGTGAAAACCTGTCTATCTAAACAACGACTTTTTCCTTCAGTATGTTCCCAGTAGTGGGTACATCCATACAGTTTTCCATGTTGACAGGACTAATTTCACATGAGAAACTGTATTGCTATACAGGTATATGTTAAAGAATACAGACATCAGAGGCATAAACCCAATTTTCCCTTCAAACACTAGAACAGCAAAGTACATCTTAAGAAACTGGAAGGAGGAAAAAGATTCACGGAAATCAACCCAACGGCACAGCAAATATCACAACAGACATTCCCTGAGACCAAACTACAGGGCTTGAAAACTCAGTCAACCTGACAAAGCGTTTATCCACAGGAAGCGGGGGGGGGGTGGGGAGGGGGCGGGGAAGGAGACCAGAATCAAGGGACTTGACAACTGAAATGACAGAGAGGACATCACTACCAACCTTGCCAAAATAATCATCCAAAAACACTATGGAAACAACAAGCCACCAGGATTTGGTCAACCTAGATAGAGTGGATGACTCGCAGAAAGACGCAAACCACTAAAACTGGATACAGTGAAACAGGAAACTCTGAATACACCTATAATTTGCAAAGACACTGTAGTAGCAGGGAAACCGAACCAAACCAACCAGACAGACATGAAGAAAAGTCCAGGACCAGATGGCTCCACCGGTGAGAACGCCCAGGGAAAAGACAATTAAAATCCGTGATTCGCAAACCCTGCCAACAAGCAGAAGAAGAGGAAAAGCCTTCCATTTCATTCCATCAGAGCAGCCTTAGCCCAGCATCCAACACAAGCACATCATAAGGAAAATGGCACACACAGATCCGTCACGAATGTGTCACATGCCTCAACAAAATATTACCAGACGCCATCCAGAAGCACAACCAAAGCTTAGCACACTGTGCGCAACCGAGAGTTACTCTGCAAATGCAAGCGTGGCTACCCTACACAATCAATCGATCCCAGAACACAACACACATGGGGAAAGCCCACAAACTATCCCGACAGACACAGAAAACCTAGTTCATAAAAACCTCCATGACTTTTGCGATACTAAAACACAAACCATCAGATCAGGAACAGAACGTACACCTCGGCCTGACAAGGCTCTTGCATGAACAGCCCACAGAGCGCTGACATCACACCCAACGCGAGGAACCCGAACCTGGCCTCCGAGACCAGGAAACAGACACGCACTTTCGCTCTCGATCCTCCCAGCAACAGTCTCGGAGGTCTAGAGCAGGGCGGCTGGGCCCTCAAAAAGCAAACCGACGGGGACGCGGGGCCGTTCCGGGAGGAGACCGAGCCACCCATGCTCTCACACAGCTGCTCGCACCCTGGGGACCCGTCCAGACCGTCCGCACAGCACCACCGCGACTCCACCCGCGCCTTCGGGACCCAAGAGCAACAGGCACGCGGGCAGCCAAGACCCCCAGCGGGTAACCGCAACAGCCGCGCGCGTCACTCACCTCCAACGGGGGCCCTGGCTGCTGCCGGGTCAGAGGTCCGCGAAGGCCGTTGCTTCCGGAAGGAACCCAAGAAGAGCCACGCGCCTGGGAAACGGCGTGGCAGCCTCGGACACGCAGCCTCTCTGTTCCCGGCCTGACTCTGGGGCCGCTGACTCTCCCTCAGGCTCGGCCAGCAGCGTCGAGGACGGCTCCTCTCCTCACGGCTTGCGCAGGCTCTCGAGCAGGAGCGGACCCGCAGCGCTGACTGCCAGCGGAGCACCGCGGGGCATCGGCGCCGGGCGTGCGGGTGCACTTCCGAGTCACAGCGCCAGGCGCAGGCGCACTCCCCACGGGCCGTCACCATGGCACCCCAGGACGCACCTGCACACTGCTGCATCCAGCCTCCGAAGCCCCAGGGCCGCTTCCAGTCCGCCTCTCCAGGCTGCGACCAGGGACGCAGACGCTGATGGCCCAGGTTCTCTGGACCCCACCTTCCTGCCTCGTGGGAGTCCTCAATGCAGCTCCTGCCTCCACGCTTCTGCCTGGCCCAGCGCTGGCCTTTCGTTGCAGCTGCTTGGGGAGAGAAGCAGTGCAGGGGGCATCGCCAGCTTTCTCTCTCTCTCTCTCTCTCTCTCTCTCTCTCTCTCTCTCTCTGAGTGATCGTCCATCTGGGGGTTCACCCCCGCGGTGGCTACAAAGGCCGGGACTGGGACAGAAGCCAGGGGCTGAAGCAGAAGCCAGGGCCTTAGCCGGCACTCCATTCTGGGCCCAGGGGCCTAAGTCCTTGGGCCGTCTCCCTCTGCTTTCCCAGGCAGCTTAGCAGACAGCTGGATCCCACGGCGAACGGCTTCCGGGAAGGTCGGCACTGTGAGGTAGCGGGTAAAGCCACCGCCCGCAGTGCCGCTTCCCATATGGGCGCCAGTTCGAGTACGGCTGCTCCACTTCCAACGCAGCTCTCTGCTGCGGTCTGGGAAGGTAGCAAGAGACGCCCCAAGTCCCTGTGCCTCTGCACCCATGATGACATCTCAGCGAGGCTCCTGGCTCCTGGCTTCAGATACTCTCAGCTATGCCCATTGAAGCCTATTGCGTAATGGACCAGCAGATGGAAGACTTCTTTCCTCTCTCCCTGCCTCCCTCCCTCCCTCCCTCCCTCCCTCCCTCCCTGCCTCCCTGCCTCCCTCTCATCTCCTCTGTGTGTAACTCTCAATGTCGAATAAGTAAAAGAGATCTTCAAGAAAAGTAAAGAAATTAAGAAAGGAAGACATAGCTACACATAAAATACCACATCAAGGCCAGCTACTAGAGTTTTTTTTAGAATTTGGTATTATATGCATTACCTACCCTATTAACCCAGAATTTGAAAAAGAGTTTAACTCGGTCTTAGAAAAGATTGTGGCACCCAGTCATTCTCTTCTTCCTTACAAACATTCTGTGTGGCATTATCTCTGACTTGCGCATGAGGAAATCTTTGGAATTTATGTATTCACACACTTGCGTACCCACTGGCACAAGGACTTGAAACACCTGTGATCTACAGAGTTCTCCACGGAACACAGGTGTGCTTCCCAGTCACCGCCCTCCACGGTCTAGCCCTGCCTTTAAAGTATGGATCCTGTTGGAAATAGACCAAATCCTGCCGTCCACAAAGCAAGAGAGAATACAGAAAGGAAGCATCTGAGGTCACTGTCGGCATTTTCGGCGTGCACATTATCATGTTGGTACTTTTTCCTCTCATTGCTCAATGTTAGTTACATATTGGGAGGGGGGAAGTCCAACTATCTCTATTTGCAGATGACATGATCTATACATATAGGAGATCCAAAAGATGCCACTAAGACACTATCAAAACTCAGAGTAGGGTGTGCTAAAGTGGCAGGAGAGAACATCAGCAGCCTATTGTATACACACACAATGGCATGGCTGAGAAAGGACTTCAAAGACCAATCCCGTTCACACAGCTACAAAGAAAAGACAATAGCTTGGAATCAATTTAACCAAGGATGTGCAATAGCTGAGAATCACAAAAGATTAAAGAATGAAACAGAAGAGGAATCCAAAAAAAATGAATAAATAAATAAAACACAACAACAACAAATTGAGCAGCTTCTGCACTGCCAAAGAGACACTCAGCAAAGTGAAGAGGCAAACTAACAGTTGCAAAGCATGCAACTGATAAAGAATCAACTGCCGGAGACTTTCCAGAAACTCAACACCAGCAAAACAAACCACCCACTCAAGAAATGGGCAAGGGACTTCAACAGGCTAAATATTTCAAGAAAGCAAATCTAAATGGCCAGCAAACACATGCAGAAATGCTCAGGATCACTAGCCATCAGGGAAATGCAAGTCGATACGACAACGGCCTTGAGGATGTGGGGGGAAAGGCACCCTCATCCACTGCTGGTGGGAATGTAAACTGGTATCGCCCCTGTGCAAGGCAGTATGGAGATAAGTCAGAAATCTGAATACAGGCGTACCATATGAGCCAGCCATTCCACCCCTGGGAATACACCCAAGGGAAAGGAAATGAGCATATGAAAAAAAGAGTGATCTCTGCCCGCATATTCACTACAGCTCACTTCACAAGAGCAAAGATATGCAATCAGCCAACATGCCGATCCCCTGAAGACTGAATAAAGACATTATGGGCTATGGACACCAGGACATGCATATACAGACTGCATAGCCTGGCTACTGTGCATCCTACCGCAGTAATAAGCAGAGGCCTGTGAAAACCTCTCTGTCTACACCATGACTTCCTTTCCTTCAATATGTTCCCAGTAGTGGGTACATCCATACAGTTTTCCACGTTGACAGGACTAATTTCACATGAGAAACTGTATTGCTATACAGGCATATATTACAGAATACAGACATTTTGCCTTCAAACACTAGAACAGCAAAGTACATCTTAAGAAACTGGAAGGAGGAAAAAGATTCACGGAAATCAACCCAACGGCACAGCAAATATCACAACAGACATTCCCTGAGACCAAACTACAGGGCTTGAAAACTCAGTCAACCTGACAAAGCGTTTACCCACAGGAAGCGGGGGGGGGGGGGGGCGGGGAAGGAGACCAGAATCAAGGGACTTGACAACTGAAATGACAGAGAGGACATCACTACCAACCTTGCCAAAATAATCATCCAAAAACACTATGGAAACAACAAGCCACCAGGATTTGGTCAACCTAGATAGAGTGGATGACTCGCAGAAAGACGCAAACCACTAAAACTGGATACAGTGAAACAGGAAACTCTGAATACACCTATAATTTGCAAAGACACTGTAGTAGCAGGGAAACCGAACCAAACCAACCAGACAGACATGAAGAAAAGTCCAGGACCAGATGGCTCCACCGGTGAGAACGCCCAGGGAAAAGACAATTAAAATCCGTGATTCGCAAACCCTGCCAACAAGCAGAAGAAGAGGAAAAGCCTTCCATTTCATTCCATCAGAGCAGCCTTAGCCCAGCATCCAACACAAGCACATCATAAGGAAAATGGCACACACAGATCCGTCACGAATGTGTCACATGCCTCAACAAAATATTACCAGACGCCATCCAGAAGCACAACCAAAGCTTAGCACACTGTGCGCAACCGAGAGTTACTCTGCAAATGCAAGCGTGGCTACCCTACACAATCAATCGATCCCAGAACACACAACACACATGGGGAAAGCCCACAAACTATCCCGACAGACACAGAAAACCTAGTTCATAAAAACCTCCATGACTTTTGCGATACTAAAACACAAACCATCAGATCAGGAACAGAACGTACACCTCGGCCTGACAAGGCTCTTGCATGAACAGCCCACAGAGCGCTGACATCACACCCAACGCGAGGAACCCGAACCTGGCCTCCGAGACCAGGAAACAGACACGCACTTTCGCTCTCGATCCTCCAGCAACAGTCTCGGAGGTCTAGAGCAGGGCGGCTGGGCCCTCAAAAAGCAAACCGACGGGGACGCGGGGCCGTTCCGGAGGAGACCGAGCCACCTCTGCTCTCACACAGCTGCTCGCACCCTGGGGACCCGTCCAGACCGTCCGCACAGCACCACCGCGACTCCACCCGCGCCTTCGGGACCCAAGAGCAACAGGCACGCGGGCAGCCAAGACCCCCAGCGGGTAACCGCAACAGCCGCGCGCGTCACTCACCTCCAACGGGGGCCCTGGCTGCTGCCGGGTCAGAGGTCCGCGAAGGCCGTTGCTTCCGGAAGGAACCCAAGAAGAGCCACGCGCCTGGGAAACGGCGTGGCAGCCTCGGACACGCAGCCTCTCTGTTCCCGGCCTGACTCTGGGGCCGCTGACTCTCCCTCAGGCTCGGCCAGCAGCGTCGAGGACGGCTCCTCTCCTCACGGCTTGCGCAGGCTCTCGAGCAGGAGCGGACCCGCAGCGCTGACTGCCAGCGGAGCACCGCGGGGCATCGGCGCCGGGCGTGCGGGTGCACTTCCGGGTCACAGCGCCAGGCGCAGGCGCACTCCCCACGGGCCGTCACCATGGCACCCCAGGACGCACCTGCACACTGCTGCATCCAGCCTCCGAAGCCCCAGGGCCGCTTCCAGTCCGCCTCTCCAGGCTGCGACCAGGGACGCAGACGCTGATGGCCCAGGTTCTCTGGACCCCACCTTCCTGCCTCGTGGGAGTCCTCAATGCAGCTCCTGCCTCCACGCTTCTGCCTGGCCCAGCGCTGGCCTTTCGTTGCAGCTGCTTGGGGAGAGAAGCAGTGCAGGGGGCATCGCCAGCTTTCTCTCTCTCTCTCTCTCTCTCTCTCTCTCTCTCTGAGTGATCGTCCATCTGGGGGTTCACCCCCGCGGTGGCTACAAAGGCCGGGACTGGGACAGAAGCCAGGGGCTGAAGCAGAAGCCAGGGCCTTAGCCGGCACTCCATTCTGGGCCCAGGGGCCTAAGTCCTTGGGCCGTCTCCCTCTGCTTTCCCAGGCAGCTTAGCAGACAGCTGGATCCCACGGCGAACGGCTTCCGGGAAGGTCGGCACTGTGAGGTAGCGGGTAAAGCCACCGCCCGCAGTGCCGGCTTCCCATATTGGGCGCCAGTTCGAGTACGGCTGCTCCACTTCCAACGCAGCTCTCTGCTGCGGTCTGGGAAGGTAGCAAGAGACGCCCCAAGTCCCTGTGCCTCTGCACCCATGATGACATCTCAGCGAGGCTCCTGGCTCCTGGCTTCAGATACTCTCAGCTATGCCCATTGAAGCCTATTGCGTAATGGACCAGCAGATGGAAGACTTCTTTCCTCTCTCCCTGCCTCCCTCCCTCCCTCCCTCCCTGCCTCCCTGCCTCCCTGCCTCCCTCTCATCTCCTCTGTGTGTAACTCTCAATGTCGAATAAATAAAAGAGATCTTCAAGAAAAGTAAAGAAATTAAGAAAGGAAGACATAGCTACACATAAAATACCACATCAAGGCCAGCTACTAGAGTTTTTTTTAGAATTTGGTATTATATGCATTACCTACCCTATTAACCCAGAATTTGAAAAAGAGTTTAACTCGGTCTTAGAAAAGATTGTGGCACCCAGTCATTCTCTTCTTCCTTACAAACATTCTGTGTGGCATTATCTCTGACTTGCGCATGAGGAAATCTTTGGAATTTATGTATTCACACACTTGCGTACCCACTGGCACAAGGACTTGAAACACCTGTGATCTACAGAGTTCTCCACGGAACACAGGTGTGCTTCCCAGTCACCGCCCTCCACGGTCTAGCCCTGCCTTTAAAGTATGGATCCTGTTGGAAATAGACCAAATCCTGCCGTCCACAAAGCAAGAGAGAATACAGAAAGGAAGCATCTGAGGTCACTGTCGGCATTTTCGGCGTGCACATTATCATGTTGGTACTTTTTCCTCTCATTGCTCAATGTTAGTTACATATTGGGAGGGGGGAAGTCCAACTATCTCTATTTGCAGATGACATGATCTATACATATAGGAGATCCAAAAGATGCCACTAAGACACTATCAAAACTCAGAGTAGGGTGTGCTAAAGTGGCAGGAGAGAACATCAGCAGCCTATTGTATACACACACAATGGCATGGCTGAGAAAGGACTTCAAAGACCAATCCCGTTCACACAGCTACAAAGAAAAGACAATAGCTTGGAATCAATTTAACCAAGGATGTGCAATAGCTGAGAATCACAAAAGATTAAAGAATGAAACAGAAGAGGAATCCAAAAAAATGAATAAATAAATAAAACACAACAACAACAAATTGAGCAGCTTCTGCACTGCCAAAGAGACACTCAGCAAAGTGAAGAGGCAAACTAACAGTTGCAAAGCATGCAACTGATAAAGAATCAACTGCCGGAGACTTTCCAGAAACTCAACACCAGCAAAACAAACCACCCACTCAAGAAATGGGCAAGGGACTTCAACAGGCTAAATATTTCAAGAAAGCAAATCTAAATGGCCAGCAAACACATGCAGAAATGCTCAGGATCACTAGCCATCAGGGAAATGCAAGTCGATACGACAACGGCCTTGAGGATGTGGGGGGAAAGGCACCCTCATCCACTGCTGGTGGGAATGTAAACTGGTATCGCCCCTGTGCAAGGCAGTATGGAGATAAGTCAGAAATCTGAATACAGGCGTACCATATGAGCCAGCCATTCCACCCCTGGGAATACACCCAAGGAAAGGAAATGAGCATATGAAAAAAGAGTGATCTCTGCCCGCATATTCACTACAGCTCACTTCACAAGAGCAAAGATATGCAATCAGCCAACATGCCGATCCCCTGAAGACTGAATAAAGACATTATGGGCTATGGACACCAGGACATGCATATACAGACTGCATAGCCTGGCTACTGTGCATCCTACCGCAGTAATAAGCAGAGGCCTGTGAAAACCTCTCTGTCTACACCATGACTTCCTTTCCTTCAATATGTTCCCAGTAGTGGGTACATCCATACAGTTTTCCACGTTGACAGGACTAATTTCACATGAGAAACTGTATTGCTATACAGGCATATATTACAGAATACAGACATTTTGCCTTCAAACACTAGAACAGCAAAGTACATCTTAAGAAACTGGAAGGAGGAAAAAGATTCACGGAAATCAACCCAACGGCACAGCAAATATCACAACAGACATTCCCTGAGACCAAACTACAGGGCTTGAAAACTCAGTCAACCTGACAAAGCGTTTACCCACAGGAAGCGGGGGGGGGGGGGGGGCGGGGAAGGAGACCAGAATCAAGGGACTTGACAACTGAAATGACAGAGAGGACATCACTACCAACCTTGCCAAAATAATCATCCAAAAACACTATGGAAACAACAAGCCACCAGGATTTGGTCAACCTAGATAGAGTGGATGACTCGCAGAAAGACGCAAACCACTAAAACTGGATACAGTGAAACAGGAAACTCTGAATACACCTATAATTTGCAAAGACACTGTAGTAGCAGGGAAACCGAACCAAACCAACCAGACAGACATGAAGAAAAGTCCAGGACCAGATGGCTCCACCGGTGAGAACGCCCAGGGAAAAGACAATTAAAATCCGTGATTCGCAAACCCTGCCAACAAGCAGAAGAAGAGGAAAAGCCTTCCATTTCATTCCATCAGAGCAGCCTTAGCCCAGCATCCAACACAAGCACATCATAAGGAAAATGGCACACACAGATCCGTCACGAATGTGTCACATGCCTCAACAAAATATTACCAGACGCCATCCAGAAGCACAACCAAAGCTTAGCACACTGTGCGCAACCGAGAGTTACTCTGCAAATGCAAGCGTGGCTACCCTACACAATCAATCGATCCCAGAACACAACACACATGGGGAAAGCCCACAAACTATCCCGACAGACACAGAAAACCTAGTTCATAAAAACCTCCATGACTTTTGCGATACTAAAACACAAACCATCAGATCAGGAACAGAACGTACACCTCGGCCTGACAAGGCTCTTGCATGAACAGCCCACAGAGCGCTGACATCACACCCAACGCGAGGAACCCGAACCTGGCCTCCGAGACCAGGAAACAGACACGCACTTTCGCTCTCGATCCTCCCAGCAACAGTCTCGGAGGTCTAGAGCAGGGCGGCTGGGCCCTCAAAAAGCAAACCGACGGGGACGCGGGGCCGTTCCGGGAGGAGACCGAGCCACCTCTGCTCTCACACAGCTGCTCGCACCCTGGGGACCCGTCCAGACCGTCCGCACAGCACCACCGCGACTCCACCCGCGCCTTCGGGACCCAAGAGCAACAGGCACGCGGGCAGCCAAGACCCCCAGCGGGTAACCGCAACAGCCGCGCGCGTCACTCACCTCCAACGGGGGCCCTGGCTGCTGCCGGGTCAGAGGTCCGCGAAGGCCGTTGCTTCCGGAAGGAACCCAAGAAGAGCCACGCGCCTGGGAAACGGCGTGGCAGCCTCGGACACGCAGCCTCTCTGTTCCCGGCCTGACTCTGGGGCCGCTGACTCTCCCTCAGGCTCGGCCAGCAGCGTCGAGGACGGCTCCTCTCCTCACGGCTTGCGCAGGCTCTCGAGCAGGAGCGGACCCGCAGCGCTGACTGCCAGCGGAGCACCGCGGGGCATCGGCGCCGGGCGTGCGGGTGCACTTCCGGGTCACAGCGCCAGGCGCAGGCGCACTCCCCACGGGCCGTCACCATGGCACCCCAGGACGCACCTGCACACTGCTGCATCCAGCCTCCGAAGCCCCAGGGCCGCTTCCAGTCCGCCTCTCCAGGCTGCGACCAGGGACGCAGACGCTGATGGCCCAGGTTCTCTGGACCCCACCTTCCTGCCTCGTGGGAGTCCTCAATGCAGCTCCTGCCTCCACGCTTCTGCCTGGCCCAGCGCTGGCCTTTCGTTGCAGCTGCTTGGGGAGAGAAGCAGTGCAGGGGGCATCGCCAGCTTTCTCTCTCTCTCTCTCTCTCTCTCTCTCTCTCTCTCTCTCTCTGAGTGATCGTCCATCTGGGGGTTCACCCCCGCGGTGGCTACAAAGGCCGGGACTGGGACAGAAGCCAGGGGCTGAAGCAGAAGCCAGGGCCTTAGCCGGCACTCCATTCTGGGCCCAGGGGCCTAAGTCCTTGGGCCGTCTCCCTCTGCTTTCCCAGGCAGCTTAGCAGACAGCTGGATCCCACGGCGAACGGCTTCCGGGAAGGTCGGCACTGTGAGGTAGCGGGTAAAGCCACCGCCCGCAGTGCCGGCTTCCCATATGGGCGCCAGTTCGAGTACGGCTGCTCCACTTCCAACGCAGCTCTCTGCTGCGGTCTGGGAAGGTAGCAAGAGACGCCCCAAGTCCCTGTGCCTCTGCACCCATGATGACATCTCAGCGAGGCTCCTGGCTCCTGGCTTCAGATACTCTCAGCTATGCCCATTGAAGCCTATTGCGTAATGGACCAGCAGATGGAAGACTTCTTTCCTCTCTCCCTGCCTCCCTCCCTCCCTCCCTCCCTCCCTCCCTGCCTCCCTGCCTCCCTGCCTCCCTCTCATCTCCTCTGTGTGTAACTCTCAATGTCGAATAAATAAAAGAGATCTTCAAGAAAAGTAAAGAAATTAAGAAAGGAAGACATAGCTACACATAAAATACCACATCAAGGCCAGCTACTAGAGTTTTTTTTAGAATTTGGTATTATATGCATTACCTACCCTATTAACCCAGAATTTGAAAAAGAGTTTAACTCGGTCTTAGAAAAGATTGTGGCACCCAGTCATTCTCTTCTTCCTTACAAACATTCTGTGTGGCATTATCTCTGACTTGCGCATGAGGAAATCTTTGGAATTTATGTATTCACACACTTGCGTACCCACTGGCACAAGGACTTGAAACACCTGTGATCTACAGAGTTCTCCACGGAACACAGGTGTGCTTCCCAGTCACCGCCCTCCACGGTCTAGCCCTGCCTTTAAAGTATGGATCCTGTTGGAAATAGACCAAATCCTGCCGTCCACAAAGCAAGAGAGAATACAGAAAGGAAGCATCTGAGGTCACTGTCGGCATTTTCGGCGTGCACATTATCATGTTGGTACTTTTTCCTCTCATTGCTCAATGTTAGTTACATATTGGGAGGGGGGAAGTCCAACTATCTCTATTTGCAGATGACATGATCTATACATATAGGAGATCCAAAAGATGCCACTAAGACACTATCAAAACTCAGAGTAGGGTGTGCTAAAGTGGCAGGAGAGAACATCAGCAGCCTATTGTATACACACACAATGGCATGGCTGAGAAAGGACTTCAAAGACCAATCCCGTTCACACAGCTACAAAGAAAAGACAATAGCTTGGAATCAATTTAACCAAGGATGTGCAATAGCTGAGAATCACAAAAGATTAAAGAATGAAACAGAAGAGGAATCCAAAAAAAATGAATAAATAAATAAAACACAACAACAACAAATTGAGCAGCTTCTGCACTGCCAAAGAGACACTCAGCAAAGTGAAGAGGCAAACTAACAGTTGCAAAGCATGCAACTGATAAAGAATCAACTGCCGGAGACTTTCCAGAAACTCAACACCAGCAAAACAAACCACCCACTCAAGAAATGGGCAAGGGACTTCAACAGGCTAAATATTTCAAGAAAGCAAATCTAAATGGCCAGCAAACACATGCAGAAATGCTCAGGATCACTAGCCATCAGGGAAATGCAAGTCGATACGACAACGGCCTTGAGGATGTGGGGGGAAAGGCACCCTCATCCACTGCTGGTGGGAATGTAAACTGGTATCGCCCCTGTGCAAGGCAGTATGGAGATAAGTCAGAAATCTGAATACAGGCGTACCATATGAGCCAGCCATTCCACCCCTGGGAATACACCCAAGGGAAAGGAAATGAGCATATGAAAAAAAGAGTGATCTCTGCCCGCATATTCACTACAGCTCACTTCACAAGAGCAAAGATATGCAATCAGCCAACATGCCGATCCCCTGAAGACTGAATAAAGACATTATGGGCTATGGACACCAGGACATGCATATACAGACTGCATAGCCTGGCTACTGTGCATCCTACCGCAGTAATAAGCAGAGGCCTGTGAAAACCTCTCTGTCTACACCATGACTTCCTTTCCTTCAATATGTTCCCAGTAGTGGGTACATCCATACAGTTTTCCACGTTGACAGGACTAATTTCACATGAGAAACTGTATTGCTATACAGGCATATATTACAGAATACAGACATTTTGCCTTCAAACACTAGAACAGCAAAGTACATCTTAAGAAACTGGAAGGAGGAAAAAGATTCACGGAAATCAACCCAACGGCACAGCAAATATCACAACAGACATTCCCTGAGACCAAACTACAGGGCTTGAAAACTCAGTCAACCTGACAAAGCGTTTATCCACAGGAAGGGGGGGGGGCGGGCGGGGAAGGAGACCAGAATCAAGGGACTTGACAACTGAAATGACAGAGAGGACATCACTACCAACCTTGCCAAAATAATCATCCAAAAACACTATGGAAACAACAAGCCACCAGGATTTGGTCAACCTAGATAGAGTGGATGACTCGCAGAAAGACGCAAACCACTAAAACTGGATACAGTGAAACAGGAAACTCTGAATACACCTATAATTTGCAAAGACACTGTAGTAGCAGGGAAACCGAACCAAACCAACCAGACAGACATGAAGAAAAGTCCAGGACCAGATGGCTCCACCGGTGAGAACGCCCAGGGAAAAGACAATTAAAATCCGTGATTCGCAAACCCTGCCAACAAGCAGAAGAAGAGGAAAAGCCTTCCATTTCATTCCATCAGAGCAGCCTTAGCCCAGCATCCAACACAAGCACATCATAAGGAAAATGGCACACACAGATCCGTCACGAATGTGTCACATGCCTCAACAAAATATTACCAGACGCCATCCAGAAGCACAACCAAAGCTTAGCACACTGTGCGCAACCGAGAGTTACTCTGCAAATGCAAGCGTGGCTACCCTACACAATCAATCGATCCCAGAACACAACACACATGGGGAAAGCCCACAAACTATCCCGACAGACACAGAAAACCTAGTTCATAAAAACCTCCATGACTTTTGCGATACTAAAACACAAACCATCAGATCAGGAACAGAACGTACACCTCGGCCTGACAAGGCTCTTGCATGAACAGCCCACAGAGCGCTGACATCACACCCAACGCGAGGAACCCGAACCTGGCCTCCGAGACCAGGAAACAGACACGCACTTTCGCTCTCGATCCTCCCAGCAACAGTCTCGGAGGTCTAGAGCAGGGCGGCTGGGCCCTCAAAAAGCAAACCGACGGGGACGCGGGGCCGTTCCGGGAGGAGACCGAGCCACCTCTGCTCTCACACAGCTGCTCGCACCCTGGGGACCCGTCCAGACCGTCCGCACAGCACCACCGCGACTCCACCCGCGCCTTCGGGACCCAAGAGCAACAGGCACGCGGGCAGCCAAGACCCCCAGCGGGTAACCGCAACAGCCGCGCGCGTCACTCACCTCCAACGGGGGCCCTGGCTGCTGCCGGGTCAGAGGTCCGCGAAGGCCGTTGCTTCCGGAAGGAACCCAAGAAGAGCCACGCGCCTGGGAAACGGCGCGGCAGCCTCGGACACGCAGCCTCTCTGATCCCGGCCTGACTCTGGGGCCGCTGACTCTCCCTCAGGCTCGGCCAGCAGCGTCGAGGACGGCTCCTCTCCTCACGGCTTGCGCAGGCTCTCGAGCAGGAGCGGACCCGCAGCGCTGACTGCCAGCGGAGCACCGCGGGGCATCGGCGCCGGGCGTGCGGGTGCACTTCCGGGTCACAGCGCCAGGCGCAGGCGCACTCCCCACGGGCCGTCACCATGGCACCCCAGGACGCACCTGCACACTGCTGCATCCAGCCTCCGAAGCCCCAGGGCCGCTTCCAGTCCGCCTCTCCAGGCTGCCACCAGGGACGCAGACGCTGATGGCCCAGGTTCTCTGGACCCCACCTTCCTGCCTCGTGGGAGTCCTCAATGCAGCTCCTGCCTCCACGCTTCTGCCTGGCCCAGCGCTGGCCTTTCGTTGCAGCTGCTTGGGGAGAGAAGCAGTGCAGGGGGCATCGCCAGCTTTCTCTCTCTCTCTCTCTCTCTCTCTCTCTCTCTCTCTGAGTGATCGTCCATCTGGGGGTTCACCCCCGCGGTGGCTACAAAGGCCGGGACTGGGACAGAAGCCAGGGGCTGAAGCAGAAGCCAGGGCCTTAGCCGGCACTCCATTCTGGGCCCAGGGGCCTAAGTCCTTGGGCCGTCTCCCTCTGCTTTCCCAGGCAGCTTAGCAGACAGCTGGATCCCACGGCGAACGGCTTCCGGGAAGGTCGGCACTGTGAGGTAGCGGGTAAAGCCACCGCCCGCAGTGCCGGCTTCCCATATGGGCGCCAGTTCGAGTACGGCTGCTCCACTTCCAACGCAGCTCTCTGCTGCGGTCTGGAAGGTAGCAAGAGACGCCCCAAGTCCCTGTGCCTCTGCACCCATGATGACATCTCAGCGAGGCTCCTGGCTCCTGGCTTCAGATACTCTCAGCTATGCCCATTGAAGCCTATTGCGTAATGGACCAGCAGATGGAAGACTTCTTTCCTCTCTCCCTGCCTCCCTCCCTCCCTCCCTCCCTCCCTCCCTCCCTGCCTCCCTGCCTCCCTCTCATCTCCTCTGTGTGTAACTCTCAATGTCGAATAAGTAAAAGAGATCTTCAAGAAAAGTAAAGAAATTAAGAAAGGAAGACATAGCTACACATAAAATACCACATCAAGGCCAGCTACTAGAGTTTTTTTTAGAATTTGGTATTATATGCATTACCTACCCTATTAACCCAGAATTTGAAAAAGAGTTTAACTCGGTCTTAGAAAAGATTGTGGCACCCAGTCATTCTCTTCTTCCTTACAAACATTCTGTGTGGCATTATCTCTGACTTGCGCATGAGGAAATCTTTGGAATTTATGTATTCACACACTTGCGTACCCACTGGCACAAGGACTTGAAACACCTGTGATCTACAGAGTTCTCCACGGAACACAGGTGTGCTTCCCAGTCACCGCCCTCCACGGTCTAGCCCTGCCTTTAAAGTATGGATCCTGTTGGAAATAGACCAAATCCTGCCGTCCACAAAGCAAGAGAGAATACAGAAAGGAAGCATCTGAGGTCACTGTCGGCATTTTCGGCGTGCACATTATCATGTTGGTACTTTTTCCTCTCATTGCTCAATGTTAGTTACATATTGGGAGGGGGGAAGTCCAACTATCTCTATTTGCAGATGACATGATCTATACATATAGGAGATCCAAAAGATGCCACTAAGACACTATCAAAACTCAGAGTAGGGTGTGCTAAAGTGGCAGGAGAGAACATCAGCAGCCTATTGTATACACACACAATGGCATGGCTGAGAAAGGACTTCAAAGACCAATCCCGTTCACACAGCTACAAAGAAAAGACAATAGCTTGGAATCAATTTAACCAAGGATGTGCAATAGCTGAGAATCACAAAAGATTAAAGAATGAAACAGAAGAGGAATCCAAAAAAAATGAATAAATAAATAAAACACAACAACAACAAATTGAGCAGCTTCTGCACTGCCAAAGAGACACTCAGCAAAGTGAAGAGGCAAACTAACAGTTGCAAAGCATGCAACTGATAAAGAATCAACTGCCGGAGACTTTCCAGAAACTCAACACCAGCAAAACAAACCACCCACTCAAGAAATGGGCAAGGGACTTCAACAGGCTAAATATTTCAAGAAAGCAAATCTAAATGGCCAGCAAACACATGCAGAAATGCTCAGGATCACTAGCCATCAGGGAAATGCAAGTCGATACGACAACGGCCTTGAGGATGTGGGGGGAAAGGCACCCTCATCCACTGCTGGTGGGAATGTAAACTGGTATCGCCCCTGTGCAAGGCAGTATGGAGATAAGTCAGAAATCTGAATACAGGCGTACCATATGAGCCAGCCATTCCACCCCTGGGAATACACCCAAGGGAAAGGAAATGAGCATATGAAAAAAAGAGTGATCTCTGCCCGCATATTCACTACAGCTCACTTCACAAGAGCAAAGATATGCAATCAGCCAACATGCCGATCCCCTGAAGACTGAATAAAGACATTATGGGCTATGGACACCAGGACATGCATATACAGACTGCATAGCCTGGCTACTGTGCATCCTACCGCAGTAATAAGCAGAGGCCTGTGAAAACCTCTCTGTCTACACCATGACTTCCTTTCCTTCAATATGTTCCCAGTAGTGGGTACATCCATACAGTTTTCCACGTTGACAGGACTAATTTCACATGAGAAACTGTATTGCTATACAGGCATATATTACAGAATACAGACATTTTGCCTTCAAACACTAGAACAGCAAAGTACATCTTAAGAAACTGGAAGGAGGAAAAAGATTCACGGAAATCAACCCAACGGCACAGCAAATATCACAACAGACATTCCCTGAGACCAAACTACAGGGCTTGAAAACTCAGTCAACCTGACAAAGCGTTTATCCACAGGAAGCGGGGGGGGGGGGGGAGGGGGCGGGGAAGGAGACCAGAATCAAGGGACTTGACAACTGAAATGACAGAGAGGACATCACTACCAACCTTGCCAAAATAATCATCCAAAAACACTATGGAAACAACAAGCCACCAGGATTTGGTCAACCTAGATAGAGTGGATGACTCGCAGAAAGATGCAAACCACTAAAACTGGATACAGTGAAACAGGAAACTCTGAATACACCTATAATTTGCAAAGACACTGTAGTAGCAGGGAAACCGAACCAAACCAACCAGACAGACATGAAGAAAAGTCCAGGACCAGATGGCTCCACCGGTGAGAACGCCCAGGGAAAAGACAATTAAAATCCGTGATTCGCAAACCCTGCCAACAAGCAGAAGAAGAGGAAAAGCCTTCCATTTCATTCCATCAGAGCAGCCTTAGCCCAGCATCCAACACAAGCACATCATAAGGAAAATGGCACACACAGATCCGTCACGAATGTGTCACATGCCTCAACAAAATATTACCAGACGCCATCCAGAAGCACAACCAAAGCTTAGCACACTGTGCGCAACCGAGAGTTACTCTGCAAATGCAAGCGTGGCTACCCTACACAATCAATCGATCCCAGAACACAACACACATGGGGAAAGCCCACAAACTATCCCGACAGACACAGAAAACCTAGTTCATAAAAACCTCCATGACTTTTGCGATACTAAAACACAAACCATCAGATCAGGAACAGAACGTACACCTCGGCCTGACAAGGCTCTTGCATGAACAGCCCACAGAGCGCTGACATCACACCCAACGCGAGGAACCCGAACCTGGCCTCCGAGACCAGGAAACAGACACGCACTTTCGCTCTCGATCCTCCCAGCAACAGTCTCGGAGGTCTAGAGCAGGGCGGCTGGGCCCTCAAAAAGCAAACCGACGGGGACGCGGGGCCGTTCCGGGAGGAGACCGAGCCACCTCTGCTCTCACACAGCTGCTCGCACCCTGGGGACCCGTCCAGACCGTCCGCACAGCACCACCGCGACTCCACCCGCGCCTTCGGGACCCAAGAGCAACAGGCACGCGGGCAGCCAAGACCCCCAGCGGGTAACCGCAACAGCCGCGCGCGTCACTCACCTCCAACGGGGGCCCTGGCTGCTGCCGGGTCAGAGGTCCGCGAAGGCCGTTGCTTCCGGAAGGAACCCAAGAAGAGCCACGCGCCTGGGAAACGGCGCGGCAGCCTCGGACACGCAGCCTCTCTGATCCCGGCCTGACTCTGGGGCCGCTGACTCTCCCTCAGGCTCGGCCAGCAGCGTCGAGGACGGCTCCTCTCCTCACGGCTTGTGCAGGCTCTCGAGCAGGAGCGGACCCGCAGCGCTGACTGCCAGCGGAGCACCGCGGGGCATCGGCGCCGGGCGTGCGGGTGCACTTCCGGGTCACAGCGCCAGGCGCAGGCGCACTCCCCACGGGCCGTCACCATGGCACCCCAGGACGCACCTGCACACTGCTGCATCCAGCCTCCGAAGCCCCAGGGCCGCTTCCAGTCCGCCTCTCCAGGCTGCGACCAGGGACGCAGACGCTGATGGCCCAGGTTCTCTGGACCCCACCTTCCTGCCTCGTGGGAGTCCTCAATGCAGCTCCTGCCTCCACGCTTCTGCCTGGCCCAGCGCTGGCCTTTCGTTGCAGCTGCTTGGGGAGAGAAGCAGTGCAGGGGGCATCGCCAGCTTTCTCTCTCTCTCTCTCTCTCTCTCTCTCTCTCTCTCTCTCTGAGTGATCGTCCATCTGGGGGTTCACCCCCGCGGTGGCTACAAAGGCCGGGACTGGGACAGAAGCCAGGGGCTGAAGCAGAAGCCAGGGCCTTAGCCGGCACTCCATTCTGGGCCCAGGGGCCTAAGTCCTTGGGCCGTCTCCCTCTGCTTTCCCAGGCAGCTTAGCAGACAGCTGGATCCCACGGCGAACGGCTTCCGGGAAGGTCGGCACTGTGAGGTAGCGGGTAAAGCCACCGCCCGCAGTGCCGGCTTCCCATATGGGCGCCAGTTCGAGTACGGCTGCTCCACTTCCAACGCAGCTCTCTGCTGCGGTCTGGGAAGGTAGCAAGAGACGCCCCAAGTCCCTGTGCCTCTGCACCCATGATGACATCTCAGCGAGGCTCCTGGCTCCTGGCTTCAGATACTCTCAGCTATGCCCATTGAAGCCTATTGCGTAATGGACCAGCAGATGGAAGACTTCTTTCCTCTCTCCCTGCCTCCCTCCCTCCCTCCCTCCCTGCCTCCCTGCCTCCCTGCCTCCCTCTCATCTCCTCTGTGTGTAACTCTCAATGTCGAATAAATAAAAGAGATCTTCAAGAAAAGTAAAGAAATTAAGAAAGGAAGACATAGCTACACATAAAATACCACATCAAGGCCAGCTACTAGAGTTTTTTTTAGAATTTGGTATTATATGCATTACCTACCCTATTAACCCAGAATTTGAAAAAGAGTTTAACTCGGTCTTAGAAAAGATTGTGGCACCCAGTCATTCTCTTCTTCCTTACAAACATTCTGTGTGGCATTATCTCTGACTTGCGCATGAGGAAATCTTTGGAATTTATGTATTCACACACTTGCGTACCCACTGGCACAAGGACTTGAAACACCTGTGATCTACAGAGTTCTCCACGGAACACAGGTGTGCTTCCCAGTCACCGCCCTCCACGGTCTAGCCCTGCCTTTAAAGTATGGATCCTGTTGGAAATAGACCAAATCCTGCCGTCCACAAAGCAAGAGAGAATACAGAAAGGAAGCATCTGAGGTCACTGTCGGCATTTTCGGCGTGCACATTATCATGTTGGTACTTTTTCCTCTCATTGCTCAATGTTAGTTACATATTGGGAGGGGGGAAGTCCAACTATCTCTATTTGCAGATGACATGATCTATACATATAGGAGATCCAAAAGATGCCACTAAGTCACTATCAAAACTCAGAGTAGGGTGTGCTAAAGTGGCAGGAGAGAACATCAGCAGCCTATTGTATACACACACAATGGCATGGCTGAGAAAGGACTTCAAAGACCAATCCCGTTCACACAGCTACAAAGAAAAGACAATAGCTTGGAATCAATTTAACCAAGGATGTGCAATAGCTGAGAATCACAAAAGATTAAAGAATGAAACAGAAGAGGAATCCAAAAAAAATGAATAAATAAATAAAACACAACAACAACAAATTGAGCAGCTTCTGCACTGCCAAAGAGACACTCAGCAAAGTGAAGAGGCAAACTAACAGTTGCAAAGCATGCAACTGATAAAGAATCAACTGCCGGAGACTTTCCAGAAACTCAACACCAGCAAAACAAACCACCCACTCAAGAAATGGGCAAGGGACTTCAACAGGCTAAATATTTCAAGAAAGCAAATCTAAATGGCCAGCAAACACATGCAGAAATGCTCAGGATCACTAGCCATCAGGGAAATGCAAGTCGATACGACAACGGCCTTGAGGATGTGGGGGGAAAGGCACCCTCATCCACTGCTGGTGGGAATGTAAACTGGTATCGCCCCTGTGCAAGGCAGTATGGAGATAAGTCAGAAATCTGAATACAGGCGTACCATATGAGCCAGCCATTCCACCCCTGGGAATACACCCAAGGGAAAGGAAATGAGCATATGAAAAAAAGAGTGATCTCTGCCCGCATATTCACTACAGCTCACTTCACAAGAGCAAAGATATGCAATCAGCCAACATGCCGATCCCCTGAAGACTGAATAAAGACATTATGGGCTATGGACACCAGGACATGCATATACAGACTGCATAGCCTGGCTACTGTGCATCCTACCGCAGTAATAAGCAGAGGCCTGTGAAAACCTCTCTGTCTACACCATGACTTCCTTTCCTTCAATATGTTCCCAGTAGTGGGTACATCCATACAGTTTTCCACGTTGACAGGACTAATTTCACATGAGAAACTGTATTGCTATACAGGCATATATTACAGAATACAGACATTTTGCCTTCAAACACTAGAACAGCAAAGTACATCTTAAGAAACTGGAAGGAGGAAAAAGATTCACGGAAATCAACCCAACGGCACAGCAAATATCACAACAGACATTCCCTGAGACCAAACTACAGGGCTTGAAAACTCAGTCAACCTGACAAAGCGTTTATCCACAGGAAGGGGGGGGGGGGCGGGCGGGGAAGGAGACCAGAATCAAGGGACTTGACAACTGAAATGACAGAGAGGACATCACTACCAACCTTGCCAAAATAATCATCCAAAAACACTATGGAAACAACAAGCCACCAGGATTTGGTCAACCTAGATAGAGTGGATGACTCGCAGAAAGACGCAAACCACTAAAACTGGATACAGTGAAACAGGAAACTCTGAATACACCTATAATTTGCAAAGACACTGTAGTAGCAGGGAAACCGAACCAAACCAACCAGACAGACATGAAGAAAAGTCCAGGACCAGATGGCTCCACCGGTGAGAACGCCCAGGGAAAAGACAATTAAAATCCGTGATTCGCAAACCCTGCCAACAAGCAGAAGAAGAGGAAAAGCCTTCCATTTCATTCCATCAGAGCAGCCTTAGCCCAGCATCCAACACAAGCACATCATAAGGAAAATGGCACACACAGATCCGTCACGAATGTGTCACATGCCTCAACAAAATATTACCAGACGCCATCCAGAAGCACAACCAAAGCTTAGCACACTGTGCGCAACCGAGAGTTACTCTGCAAATGCAAGCGTGGCTACCCTACACAATCAATCGATCCCAGAACACAACACACATGGGGAAAGCCCACAAACTATCCCGACAGACACAGAAAACCTAGTTCATAAAAACCTCCATGACTTTTGCGATACTAAAACACAAACCATCAGATCAGGAACAGAACGTACACCTCGGCCTGACAAGGCTCTTGCATGAACAGCCCACAGAGCGCTGACATCACACCCAACGCGAGGAACCCGAACCTGGCCTCCGAGACCAGGAAACAGACACGCACTTTCGCTCTCGATCCTCCCAGCAACAGTCTCGGAGGTCTAGAGCAGGGCGGCTGGGCCCTCAAAAAGCAAACCGACGGGGACGCGGGGCCGTTCCGGGAGGAGACCGAGCCACCTCTGCTCTCACACAGCTGCTCGCACCCTGGGGACCCGTCCAGACCGTCCGCACAGCACCACCGCGACTCCACCCGCGCCTTCGGGACCCAAGAGCAACAGGCACGCGGGCAGCCAAGACCCCCAGCGGGTAACCGCAACAGCCGCGCGCGTCACTCACCTCCAACGGGGGCCCTGGCTGCTGCCGGGTCAGAGGTCCGCGAAGGCCGTTGCTTCCGGAAGGAACCCAAGAAGAGCCACGCGCCTGGGAAACGGCGCGGCAGCCTCGGACACGCAGCCTCTCTGATCCCGGCCTGACTCTGGGGCCGCTGACTCTCCCTCAGGCTCGGCCAGCAGCGTCGAGGACGGCTCCTCTCCTCACGGCTTGCGCAGGCTCTCGAGCAGGAGCGGACCCGCAGCGCTGACTGCCAGCGGAGCACCGCGGGGCATCGGCGCCGGGCGTGCGGGTGCACTTCCGGGTCACAGCGCCAGGCGCAGGCGCACTCCCCACGGGCCGTCACCATGGCACCCCAGGACGCACCTGCACACTGCTGCATCCAGCCTCCGAAGCCCCAGGGCCGCTTCCAGTCCGCCTCTCCAGGCTGCGACCAGGGACGCAGACGCTGATGGCCCAGGTTCTCTGGACCCCACCTTCCTGCCTCGTGGGAGTCCTCAATGCAGCTCCTGCCTCCACGCTTCTGCCTGGCCCAGCGCTGGCCTTTCGTTGCAGCTGCTTGGGGAGAGAAGCAGTGCAGGGGGCATCGCCAGCTTTCTCTCTCTCTCTCTCTCTCTCTCTCTCTCTCTCTCTGAGTGATCGTCCATCTGGGGGTTCACCCCCGCGGTGGCTACAAAGGCCGGGACTGGGACAGAAGCCAGGGGCTGAAGCAGAAGCCAGGGCCTTAGCCGGCACTCCATTCTGGGCCCAGGGGCCTAAGTCC
Organism: Lepus europaeus; assembly: GCF_033115175.1. Lineage (NCBI taxonomy): Eukaryota > Metazoa > Chordata > Mammalia > Lagomorpha > Leporidae > Lepus > Lepus europaeus. The sequence continues at coordinate 22,766,194 of NC_084847.1, forward strand.
TTGGGCCGTCTCCCTCTGCTTTCCCAGGCAGCTTAGCAGACAGCTGGATCCCACGGCGAACGGCTTCCGGGAAGGTCGGCACTGTGAGGTAGCGGGTAAAGCCACCGCCCGCAGTGCCGGCTTCCCATATGGGCGCCAGTTCGAGTACGGCTGCTCCACTTCCAACGCAGCTCTCTGCTGCGGTCTGGGAAGGTAGCAAGAGACGCCCCAAGTCCCTGTGCCTCTGCACCCATGATGACATCTCAGCGAGGCTCCTGGCTCCTGGCTTCAGATACTCTCAGCTATGCCCATTGAAGCCTATTGCGTAATGGACCAGCAGATGGAAGACTTCTTTCCTCTCTCCCTGCCTCCCTCCCTCCCTCCCTCCCTCCCTCCCTCCCTCCCTGCCTCCCTGCCTCCCTCTCATCTCCTCTGTGTGTAACTCTCAATGTCGAATAAGTAAAAGAGATCTTCAAGAAAAGTAAAGAAATTAAGAAAGGAAGACATAGCTACACATAAAATACCACATCAAGGCCAGCTACTAGAGTTTTTTTTAGAATTTGGTATTATATGCATTACCTACCCTATTAACCCAGAATTTGAAAAAGAGTTTAACTCGGTCTTAGAAAAGATTGTGGCACCCAGTCATTCTCTTCTTCCTTACAAACATTCTGTGTGGCATTATCTCTGACTTGCGCATGAGGAAATCTTTGGAATTTATGTATTCACACACTTGCGTACCCACTGGCACAAGGACTTGAAACACCTGTGATCTACAGAGTTCTCCACGGAACACAGGTGTGCTTCCCAGTCACCGCCCTCCACGGTCTAGCCCTGCCTTTAAAGTATGGATCCTGTTGGAAATAGACCAAATCCTGCCGTCCACAAAGCAAGAGAGAATACAGAAAGGAAGCATCTGAGGTCACTGTCGGCATTTTCGGCGTGCACATTATCATGTTGGTACTTTTTCCTCTCATTGCTCAATGTTAGTTACATATTGGGAGGGGGGAAGTCCAACTATCTCTATTTGCAGATGACATGATCTATACATATAGGAGATCCAAAAGATGCCACTAAGACACTATCAAAACTCAGAGTAGGGTGTGCTAAAGTGGCAGGAGAGAACATCAGCAGCCTATTGTATACACACACAATGGCATGGCTGAGAAAGGACTTCAAAGACCAATCCCGTTCACACAGCTACAAAGAAAAGACAATAGCTTGGAATCAATTTAACCAAGGATGTGCAATAGCTGAGAATCACAAAAGATTAAAGAATGAAACAGAAGAGGAATCCAAAAAAAATGAATAAATAAATAAAACACAACAACAACAAATTGAGCAGCTTCTGCACTGCCAAAGAGACACTCAGCAAAGTGAAGAGGCAAACTAACAGTTGCAAAGCATGCAACTGATAAAGAATCAACTGCCGGAGACTTTCCAGAAACTCAACACCAGCAAAACAAACCACCCACTCAAGAAATGGGCAAGGGACTTCAACAGGCTAAATATTTCAAGAAAGCAAATCTAAATGGCCAGCAAACACATGCAGAAATGCTCAGGATCACTAGCCATCAGGGAAATGCAAGTCGATACGACAACGGCCTTGAGGATGTGGGGGGAAAGGCACCCTCATCCACTGCTGGTGGGAATGTAAACTGGTATCGCCCCTGTGCAAGGCAGTATGGAGATAAGTCAGAAATCTGAATACAGGCGTACCATATGAGCCAGCCATTCCACCCCTGGGAATACACCCAAGGGAAAGGAAATGAGCATATGAAAAAAAGAGTGATCTCTGCCCGCATATTCACTACAGCTCACTTCACAAGAGCAAAGATATGCAATCAGCCAACATGCCGATCCCCTGAAGACTGAATAAAGACATTATGGGCTATGGACACCAGGACATGCATATACAGACTGCATAGCCTGGCTACTGTGCATCCTACCGCAGTAATAAGCAGAGGCCTGTGAAAACCTCTCTGTCTACACCATGACTTCCTTTCCTTCAATATGTTCCCAGTAGTGGGTACATCCATACAGTTTTCCACGTTGACAGGACTAATTTCACATGAGAAACTGTATTGCTATACAGGCATATATTACAGAATACAGACATTTTGCCTTCAAACACTAGAACAGCAAAGTACATCTTAAGAAACTGGAAGGAGGAAAAAGATTCACGGAAATCAACCCAACGGCACAGCAAATATCACAACAGACATTCCCTGAGACCAAACTACAGGGCTTGAAAACTCAGTCAACCTGACAAAGCGTTTATCCACAGGAAGCGGGGGGGGGGGGGGGGAGGGGGCGGGGAAGGAGACCAGAATCAAGGGACTTGACAACTGAAATGACAGAGAGGACATCACTACCAACCTTGCCAAAATAATCATCCAAAAACACTATGGAAACAACAAGCCACCAGGATTTGGTCAACCTAGATAGAGTGGATGACTCGCAGAAAGACGCAAACCACTAAAACTGGATACAGTGAAACAGGAAACTCTGAATACACCTATAATTTGCAAAGACACTGTAGTAGCAGGGAAACCGAACCAAACCAACCAGACAGACATGAAGAAAAGTCCAGGACCAGATGGCTCCACCGGTGAGAACGCCCAGGGAAAAGACAATTAAAATCCGTGATTCGCAAACCCTGCCAACAAGCAGAAGAAGAGGAAAAGCCTTCCATTTCATTCCATCAGAGCAGCCTTAGCCCAGCATCCAACACAAGCACATCATAAGGAAAATGGCACACACAGATCCGTCACGAATGTGTCACATGCCTCAACAAAATATTACCAGACGCCATCCAGAAGCACAACCAAAGCTTAGCACACTGTGCGCAACCGAGAGTTACTCTGCAAATGCAAGCGTGGCTACCCTACACAATCAATCGATCCCAGAACACAACACACATGGGGAAAGCCCACAAACTATCCCGACAGACACAGAAAACCTAGTTCATAAAAACCTCCATGACTTTTGCGATACTAAAACACAAACCATCAGATCAGGAACAGAACGTACACCTCGGCCTGACAAGGCTCTTGCATGAACAGCCCACAGAGCGCTGACATCACACCCAACGCGAGGAACCCGAACCTGGCCTCCGAGACCAGGAAACAGACACGCACTTTCGCTCTCGATCCTCCCAGCAACAGTCTCGGAGGTCTAGAGCAGGGCGGCTGGGCCCTCAAAAAGCAAACCGACGGGGACGCGGGGCCGTTCCGGGAGGAGACCGAGCCACCTCTGCTCTCACACAGCTGCTCGCACCCTGGGGACCCGTCCAGACCGTCCGCACAGCACCACCGCGACTCCACCCGCGCCTTCGGGACCCAAGAGCAACAGGCACGCGGGCAGCCAAGACCCCCAGCGGGTAACCGCAACAGCCGCGCGCGTCACTCACCTCCAACGGGGGCCCTGGCTGCTGCCGGGTCAGAGGTCCGCGAAGGCCGTTGCTTCCGGAAGGAACCCAAGAAGAGCCACGCGCCTGGGAAACGGCGCGGCAGCCTCGGACACGCAGCCTCTCTGATCCCGGCCTGACTCTGGGGCCGCTGACTCTCCCTCAGGCTCGGCCAGCAGCGTCGAGGACGGCTCCTCTCCTCACGGCTTGCGCAGGCTCTCGAGCAGGAGCGGACCCGCAGCGCTGACTGCCAGCGGAGCACCGCGGGGCATCGGCGCCGGGCGTGCGGGTGCACTTCCGGGTCACAGCGCCAGGCGCAGGCGCACTCCCCACGGGCCGTCACCATGGCACCCCAGGACGCACCTGCACACTGCTGCATCCAGCCTCTGAAGCCCCAGGGCCGCTTCCAGTCCGCCTCTCCAGGCTGCCACCAGGGACGCAGACGCTGATGGCCCAGGTTCTCTGGACCCCACCTTCCTGCCTCGTGGGAGTCCTCAATGCAGCTCCTGCCTGGCCCAGCGCTGGCCTTTCGTTGCAGCCGCTTGGGGAGAGAAGCAGTGCAGGGGGCATCGCCAGCTTTCTCTCTCTCTCCCTCTCTCTCTCTCTCTCTCACTCTCTCTGAGTGATCGTCCATCTGGGGGTTCACCCCCGCGGTGGCTACAAAGGCCGGGACTGGGACAGAAGCCAGGGGCTGAAGCAGAAGCCAGGGCCTTTAGCCGGCACTCCATTCTGGGCCCAGGGGCCTAAGTCCTTGGGCCGTCTCCCTCTGCTTTCCCAGGCAGCTTAGCAGACAGCTGGATCCCACGGCGAACAGCTTCCGGGAAGGTCGGCACTGTGAGGTAGCGGGTAAAGCCACCGCCCGCAGTGCCGGCTTCCCATATGGGCGCCAGTTCGAGTACGGCTGCTCCACTTCCAACGCAGCTCTCTGCTGCGGTCTGGGAAGGTAGCAAGAGACGCCCCAAGTCCCTGTGCCTCTGCACCCATGATGACATCTCAGCGAGGCTCCTGGCTCCTGGCTTCAGATACTCTCAGCTATGCCCATTGAAGCCTATTGCGTAATGGACCAGCAGATGGAAGACTTCTTTCCTCTCTCCCTGCCTCCCTCCCTCCCTGCCTCCCTGCCTCCCTCTCATCTCCTCTGTGTGTAACTCTCAATGTCGAATAAATAAAAGAGATCTTCAAGAAAAGTAAAGAAATTAAGAAAGGAAGACATAGCTACACATAAAATACCACATCAAGGCCAGCTACTAGAGTTTTTTTTAGAATTTGGTATTATATGCATTACCTACCCTATTAACCCAGAATTTGAAAAAGAGTTTAACTCGGTCTTAGAAAAGATTGTGGCACCCAGTCATTCTCTTCTTCCTTACAAACATTCTGTGTGGCATTATCTCTGACTTGCGCATGAGGAAATCTTTGGAATTTATGTATTCACACACTTGCGTACCCACTGGCACAAGGACTTGAAACACCTGTGATCTACAGAGTTCTCCACGGAACACAGGTGTGCTTCCCAGTCACCGCCCTCCACGGTCTAGCCCTGCCTTTAAAGTATGGATCCTGTTGGAAATAGACCAAATCCTGCCGTCCACAAAGCAAGAGAGAATACAGAAAGGAAGCATCTGAGGTCACTGTCGGCATTTTCGGCGTGCACATTATCATGTTGGTACTTTTTCCTCTCATTGCTCAATGTTAGTTACATATTGGGAGGGGGGAAGTCCAACTATCTCTATTTGCAGATGACATGATCTATACATATAGGAGATCCAAAAGATGCCACTAAGACACTATCAAAACTCAGAGTAGGGTGTGCTAAAGTGGCAGGAGAGAACATCAGCAGCCTATTGTATACACACACAATGGCATGGCTGAGAAAGGACTTCAAAGACCAATCCCGTTCACACAGCTACAAAGAAAAGACAATAGCTTGGAATCAATTTAACCAAGGATGTGCAATAGCTGAGAATCACAAAAGATTAAAGAATGAAACAGAAGAGGAATCCAAAAAAATGAATAAATAAATAAAACACAACAACAACAAATTGAGCAGCTTCTGCACTGCCAAAGAGACACTCAGCAAAGTGAAGAGGCAAACTAACAGTTGCAAAGCATGCAACTGATAAAGAATCAACTGCCGGAGACTTTCCAGAAACTCAACACCAGCAAAACAAACCACCCACTCAAGAAATGGGCAAGGGACTTCAACAGGCTAAATATTTCAAGAAAGCAAATCTAAATGGCCAGCAAACACATGCAGAAATGCTCAGGATCACTAGCCATCAGGGAAATGCAAGTCGATACGACAACGGCCTTGAGGATGTGGGGGGAAAGGCACCCTCATCCACTGCTGGTGGGAATGTAAACTGGTATCGCCCCTGTGCAAGGCAGTATGGAGATAAGTCAGAAATCTGAATACAGGCGTACCATATGAGCCAGCCATTCCACCCCTGGGAATACACCCAAGGGAAAGGAAATGAGCATATGAAAAAAAGAGTGATCTCTGCCCGCATATTCACTACAGCTCACTTCACAAGAGCAAAGATATGCAATCAGCCAACATGCCGATCCCCTGAAGACTGAATAAAGACATTATGGGCTATGGACACCAGGACATGCATATACAGACTGCATAGCCTGGCTACTGTGCATCCTACCGCAGTAATAAGCAGAGGCCTGTGAAAACCTCTCTGTCTACACCATGACTTCCTTTCCTTCAATATGTTCCCAGTAGTGGGTACATCCATACAGTTTTCCACGTTGACAGGACTAATTTCACATGAGAAACTGTATTGCTATACAGGCATATATTACAGAATACAGACATTTTGCCTTCAAACACTAGAACAGCAAAGTACATCTTAAGAAACTGGAAGGAGGAAAAAGATTCACGGAAATCAACCCAACGGCACAGCAAATATCACAACAGACATTCCCTGAGACCAAACTACAGGGCTTGAAAACTCAGTCAACCTGACAAAGCGTTTATCCACAGGAAGCGGGGGGGGGGGGGGCGGGCGGGGAAGGAGACCAGAATCAAGGGACTTGACAACTGAAATGACAGAGAGGACATCACTACCAACCTTGCCAAAATAATCATCCAAAAACACTATGGAAACAACAAGCCACCAGGATTTGGTCAACCTAGATAGAGTGGATGACTCGCAGAAAGACGCAAACCACTAAAACTGGATACAGTGAAACAGGAAACTCTGAATACACCTATAATTTGCAAAGACACTGTAGTAGCAGGGAAACCGAACCAAACCAACCAGACAGACATGAAGAAAAGTCCAGGACCAGATGGCTCCACCGGTGAGAACGCCCAGGGAAAAGACAATTAAAATCCGTGATTCGCAAACCCTGCCAACAAGCAGAAGAAGAGGAAAAGCCTTCCATTTCATTCCATCAGAGCAGCCTTAGCCCAGCATCCAACACAAGCACATCATAAGGAAAATGGCACACACAGATCCGTCACGAATGTGTCACATGCCTCAACAAAATATTACCAGACGCCATCCAGAAGCACAACCAAAGCTTAGCACACTGTGCGCAACCGAGAGTTACTCTGCAAATGCAAGCGTGGCTACCCTACACAATCAATCGATCCCAGAACACAACACACATGGGGAAAGCCCACAAACTATCCCGACAGACACAGAAAACCTAGTTCATAAAAACCTCCATGACTTTTGCGATACTAAAACACAAACCATCAGATCAGGAACAGAACGTACACCTCGGCCTGACAAGGCTCTTGCATGAACAGCCCACAGAGCGCTGACATCACACCCAACGCGAGGAACCCGAACCTGGCCTCCGAGACCAGGAAACAGACACGCACTTTCGCTCTCGATCCTCCCAGCAACAGTCTCGGAGGTCTAGAGCAGGGCGGCTGGGCCCTCAAAAAGCAAACCGACGGGGACGCGGGGCCGTTCCGGGAGGAGACCGAGCCACCTCTGCTCTCACACAGCTGCTCGCACCCTGGGGACCCGTCCAGACCGTCCGCACAGCACCACCGCGACTCCACCCGCGCCTTCGGGACCCAAGAGCAACAGGCACGCGGGCAGCCAAGACCCCCAGCGGGTAACCGCAACAGCCGCGCGCGTCACTCACCTCCAACGGGGGCCCTGGCTGCTGCCGGGTCAGAGGTCCGCGAAGGCCGTTGCTTCCGGAAGGAACCCAAGAAGAGCCACGCGCCTGGGAAACGGCGCGGCAGCCTCGGACACGCAGCCTCTCTGATCCCGGCCTGACTCTGGGGCCGCTGACTCTCCCTCAGGCTCGGCCAGCAGCGTCGAGGACGGCTCCTCTCCTCACGGCTTGCGCAGGCTCTCGAGCAGGAGCGGACCCGCAGCGCTGACTGCCAGCGGAGCACCGCGGGGCATCGGCGCCGGGCGTGCGGGTGCACTTCCGGGTCACAGCGCCAGGCGCAGGCGCACTCCCCACGGGCCGTCACCATGGCACCCCAGGACGCACCTGCACACTGCTGCATCCAGCCTCCGAAGCCCCAGGGCCGCTTCCAGTCCGCCTCTCCAGGCTGCCACCAGGGACGCAGACGCTGATGGCCCAGGTTCTCTGGACCCCACCTTCCTGCCTCGTGGGAGTCCTCAATGCAGCTCCTGCCTGGCCCAGCGCTGGCCTTTCGTTGCAGCCGCTTGGGGAGAGAAGCAGTGCAGGGGGCATCGCCAGCTTTCTCTCTCTCTCCCTCTCTCTCTCTCTCTCTCACTCTCTCTGAGTGATCGTCCATCTGGGGGTTCACCCCCGCGGTGGCTACAAAGGCCGGGACTGGGACAGAAGCCAGGGGCTGAAGCAGAAGCCAGGGCCTTTAGCCGGCACTCCATTCTGGGCCCAGGGGCCTAAGTCCTTGGGCCGTCTCCCTCTGCTTTCCCAGGCAGCTTAGCAGACAGCTGGATCCCACGGCGAACGGCTTCCGGGAAGGTCGGCACTGTGAGGTAGCGGGTAAAGCCACCGCCCGCAGTGCCGGCTTCCCATATGGGCGCCAGTTCGAGTACGGCTGCTCCACTTCCAACGCAGCTCTCTGCTGCGGTCTGGGAAGGTAGCAAGAGACGCCCCAAGTCCCTGTGCCTCTGCACCCATGATGACATCTCAGCGAGGCTCCTGGCTCCTGGCTTCAGATACTCTCAGCTATGCCCATTGAAGCCTATTGCGTAATGGACCAGCAGATGGAAGACTTCTTTCCTCTCTCCCTGCCTCCCTCCCTCCCTGCCTCCCTGCCTCCCTCTCATCTCCTCTGTGTGTAACTCTCAATGTCGAATAAATAAAAGAGATCTTCAAGAAAAGTAAAGAAATTAAGAAAGGAAGACATAGCTACACATAAAATACCACATCAAGGCCAGCTACTAGAGTTTTTTTTAGAATTTGGTATTATATGCATTACCTACCCTATTAACCCAGAATTTGAAAAAGAGTTTAACTCGGTCTTAGAAAAGATTGTGGCACCCAGTCATTCTCTTCTTCCTTACAAACATTCTGTGTGGCATTATCTCTGACTTGCGCATGAGGAAATCTTTGGAATTTATGTATTCACACACTTGCGTACCCACTGGCACAAGGACTTGAAACACCTGTGATCTACAGAGTTCTCCACGGAACACAGGTGTGCTTCCCAGTCACCGCCCTCCACGGTCTAGCCCTGCCTTTAAAGTATGGATCCTGTTGGAAATAGACCAAATCCTGCCGTCCACAAAGCAAGAGAGAATACAGAAAGGAAGCATCTGAGGTCACTGTCGGCATTTTCGGCGTGCACATTATCATGTTGGTACTTTTTCCTCTCATTGCTCAATGTTAGTTACATATTGGGAGGGGGGAAGTCCAACTATCTCTATTTGCAGATGACATGATCTATACATATAGGAGATCCAAAAGATGCCACTAAGACACTATCAAAACTCAGAGTAGGGTGTGCTAAAGTGGCAGGAGAGAACATCAGCAGCCTATTGTATACACACACAATGGCATGGCTGAGAAAGGACTTCAAAGACCAATCCCGTTCACACAGCTACAAAGAAAAGACAATAGCTTGGAATCAATTTAACCAAGGATGTGCAATAGCTGAGAATCACAAAAGATTAAAGAATGAAACAGAAGAGGAATCCAAAAAAATGAATAAATAAATAAAACACAACAACAACAAATTGAGCAGCTTCTGCACTGCCAAAGAGACACTCAGCAAAGTGAAGAGGCAAACTAACAGTTGCAAAGCATGCAACTGATAAAGAATCAACTGCCGGAGACTTTCCAGAAACTCAACACCAGCAAAACAAACCACCCACTCAAGAAATGGGCAAGGGACTTCAACAGGCTAAATATTTCAAGAAAGCAAATCTAAATGGCCAGCAAACACATGCAGAAATGCTCAGGATCACTAGCCATCAGGGAAATGCAAGTCGATACGACAACGGCCTTGAGGATGTGGGGGGAAAGGCACCCTCATCCACTGCTGGTGGGAATGTAAACTGGTATCGCCCCTGTGCAAGGCAGTATGGAGATAAGTCAGAAATCTGAATACAGGCGTACCATATGAGCCAGCCATTCCACCCCTGGGAATACACCCAAGGGAAAGGAAATGAGCATATGAAAAAAAGAGTGATCTCTGCCCGCATATTCACTACAGCTCACTTCACAAGAGCAAAGATATGCAATCAGCCAACATGCCGATCCCCTGAAGACTGAATAAAGACATTATGGGCTATGGACACCAGGACATGCATATACAGACTGCATAGCCTGGCTACTGTGCATCCTACCGCAGTAATAAGCAGAGGCCTGTGAAAACCTCTCTGTCTACACCATGACTTCCTTTCCTTCAATATGTTCCCAGTAGTGGGTACATCCATACAGTTTTCCACGTTGACAGGACTAATTTCACATGAGAAACTGTATTGCTATACAGGCATATATTACAGAATACAGACATTTTGCCTTCAAACACTAGAACAGCAAAGTACATCTTAAGAAACTGGAAGGAGGAAAAAGATTCACGGAAATCAACCCAACGGCACAGCAAATATCACAACAGACATTCCCTGAGACCAAACTACAGGGCTTGAAAACTCAGTCAACCTGACAAAGCGTTTATCCACAGGAAGCGGGGGGGGGGGGCGGGCGGGGAAGGAGACCAGAATCAAGGGACTTGACAACTGAAATGACAGAGAGGACATCACTACCAACCTTGCCAAAATAATCATCCAAAAACACTATGGAAACAACAAGCCACCAGGATTTGGTCAACCTAGATAGAGTGGATGACTCGCAGAAAGACGCAAACCACTAAAACTGGATACAGTGAAACAGGAAACTCTGAATACACCTATAATTTGCAAAGACACTGTAGTAGCAGGGAAACCGAACCAAACCAACCAGACAGACATGAAGAAAAGTCCAGGACCAGATGGCTCCACCGGTGAGAACGCCCAGGGAAAAGACAATTAAAATCCGTGATTCGCAAACCCTGCCAACAAGCAGAAGAAGAGGAAAAGCCTTCCATTTCATTCCATCAGAGCAGCCTTAGCCCAGCATCCAACACAAGCACATCATAAGGAAAATGGCACACACAGATCCGTCACGAATGTGTCACATGCCTCAACAAAATATTACCAGACGCCATCCAGAAGCACAACCAAAGCTTAGCACACTGTGCGCAACCGAGAGTTACTCTGCAAATGCAAGCGTGGCTACCCTACACAATCAATCGATCCCAGAACACAACACACATGGGGAAAGCCCACAAACTATCCCGACAGACACAGAAAACCTAGTTCATAAAAACCTCCATGACTTTTGCGATACTAAAACACAAACCATCAGATCAGGAACAGAACGTACACCTCGGCCTGACAAGGCTCTTGCATGAACAGCCCACAGAGCGCTGACATCACACCCAACGCGAGGAACCCGAACCTGGCCTCCGAGACCAGGAAACAGACACGCACTTTCGCTCTCGATCCTCCCAGCAACAGTCTCGGAGGTCTAGAGCAGGGCGGCTGGGCCCTCAAAAAGCAAACCGACGGGGACGCGGGGCCGTTCCGGGAGGAGACCGAGCCACCTCTGCTCTCACACAGCTGCTCGCACCCTGGGGACCCGTCCAGACCGTCCGCACAGCACCACCGCGACTCCACCCGCGCCTTCGGGACCCAAGAGCAACAGGCACGCGGGCAGCCAAGACCCCCAGCGGGTAACCGCAACAGCCGCGCGCGTCACTCACCTCCAACGGGGGCCCTGGCTGCTGCCGGGTCAGAGGTCCGCGAAGGCCGTTGCTTCCGGAAGGAACCCAAGAAGAGCCACGCGCCTGGGAAACGGCGCGGCAGCCTCGGACACGCAGCCTCTCTGATCCCGGCCTGACTCTGGGGCCGCTGACTCTCCCTCAGGCTCGGCCAGCAGCGTCGAGGACGGCTCCTCTCCTCACGGCTTGCGCAGGCTCTCGAGCAGGAGCGGACCCGCAGCGCTGACTGCCAGCGGAGCACCGCGGGGCATCGGCGCCGGGCGTGCGGGTGCACTTCCGGGTCACAGCGCCAGGCGCAGGCGCACTCCCCACGGGCCGTCACCATGGCACCCCAGGACGCACCTGCACACTGCTGCATCCAGCCTCCGAAGCCCCAGGGCCGCTTCCAGTCCGCCTCTCCAGGCTGCCACCAGGGACGCAGACGCTGATGGCCCAGGTTCTCTGGACCCCACCTTCCTGCCTCGTGGGAGTCCTCAATGCAGCTCCTGCCTCGCCCAGCGCTGGCCTTTCGTTGCAGCCGCTTGGGGAGAGAAGCAGTGCAGGGGGCATCGCCAGCTTTCTCTCTCTCTCCCTCTCTCTCTCTCTCTCTCACTCTCTCTGAGTGATCGTCCATCTGGGGGTTCACCCCCGCGGTGGCTACAAAGGCCGGGACTGGGACAGAAGCCAGGGGCTGAAGCAGAAGCCAGGGCCTTTAGCCGGCACTCCATTCTGGGCCCAGGGGCCTAAGTCCTTGGGCCGTCTCCCTCTGCTTTCCCAGGCAGCTTAGCAGACAGCTGGATCCCACGGCGAACGGCTTCCGGGAAGGTCGGCACTGTGAGGTAGCGGGTAAAGCCACCGCCCGCAGTGCCGGCTTCCCATATGGGCACCAGTTCGAGTACGGCTGCTCCACTTCCAACGCAGCTCTCTGCTGCGGTCTGGGAAGGTAGCAAGAGACGCCCCAAGTCCCTGTGCCTCTGCACCCATGATGACATCTCAGCGAGGCTCCTGGCTCCTGGCTTCAGATACTCTCAGCTATGCCCATTGAAGCCTATTGCGTAATGGACCAGCAGATGGAAGACTTCTTTCCTCTCTCCCTGCCTCCCTCCCTCCCTGCCTCCCTGCCTCCCTCTCATCTCCTCTGTGTGTAACTCTCAATGTCGAATAAATAAAAGAGATCTTCAAGAAAAGTAAAGAAATTAAGAAAGGAAGACATAGCTACACATAAAATACCACATCAAGGCCAGCTACTAGAGTTTTTTTTAGAATTTGGTATTATATGCATTACCTACCCTATTAACCCAGAATTTGAAAAAGAGTTTAACTCGGTCTTAGAAAAGATTGTGGCACCCAGTCATTCTCTTCTTCCTTACAAACATTCTGTGTGGCATTATCTCTGACTTGCGCATGAGGAAATCTTTGGAATTTATGTATTCACACACTTGCGTACCCACTGGCACAAGGACTTGAAACACCTGTGATCTACAGAGTTCTCCACGGAACACAGGTGTGCTTCCCAGTCACCGCCCTCCACGGTCTAGCCCTGCCTTTAAAGTATGGATCCTGTTGGAAATAGACCAAATCCTGCCGTCCACAAAGCAAGAGAGAATACAGAAAGGAAGCATCTGAGGTCACTGTCGGCATTTTCGGCGTGCACATTATCATGTTGGTACTTTTTCCTCTCATTGCTCAATGTTAGTTACATATTGGGAGGGGGGAAGTCCAACTATCTCTATTTGCAGATGACATGATCTATACATATAGGAGATCCAAAAGATGCCACTAAGACACTATCAAAACTCAGAGTAGGGTGTGCTAAAGTGGCAGGAGAGAACATCAGCAGCCTATTGTATACACACACAATGGCATGGCTGAGAAAGGACTTCAAAGACCAATCCCGTTCACACAGCTACAAAGAAAAGACAATAGCTTGGAATCAATTTAACCAAGGATGTGCAATAGCTGAGAATCACAAAAGATTAAAGAATGAAACAGAAGAGGAATCCAAAAAAATGAATAAATAAATAAAACACAACAACAACAAATTGAGCAGCTTCTGCACTGCCAAAGAGACACTCAGCAAAGTGAAGAGGCAAACTAACAGTTGCAAAGCATGCAACTGATAAAGAATCAACTGCCGGAGACTTTCCAGAAACTCAACACCAGCAAAACAAACCACCCACTCAAGAAATGGGCAAGGGACTTCAACAGGCTAAATATTTCAAGAAAGAAAATCTAAATGGCCAGCAAACACATGCAGAAATGCTCAGGATCACTAGCCATCAGGGAAATGCAAGTCGATACGACAACGGCCTTGAGGATGTGGGGGGAAAGGCACCCTCATCCACTGCTGGTGGGAATGTAAACTGGTATCGCCCCTGTGCAAGGCAGTATGGAGATAAGTCAGAAATCTGAATACAGGCGTACCATATGAGCCAGCCATTCCACCCCTGGGAATACACCCAAGGGAAAGGAAATGAGCATATGAAAAAAAGAGTGATCTCTGCCCGCATATTCACTACAGCTCACTTCACAAGAGCAAAGATATGCAATCAGCCAACATGCCGATCCCCTGAAGACTGAATAAAGACATTATGGGCTATGGACACCAGGACATGCATATACAGACTGCATAGCCTGGCTACTGTGCATCCTACCGCAGTAATAAGCAGAGGCCTGTGAAAACCTCTCTGTCTACACCATGACTTCCTTTCCTTCAATATGTTCCCAGTAGTGGGTACATCCATACAGTTTTCCACGTTGACAGGACTAATTTCACATGAGAAACTGTATTGCTATACAGGCATATATTACAGAATACAGACATTTTGCCTTCAAACACTAGAACAGCAAAGTACATCTTAAGAAACTGGAAGGAGGAAAAAGATTCACGGAAATCAACCCAACGGCACAGCAAATATCACAACAGACATTCCCTGAGACCAAACTACAGGGCTTGAAAACTCAGTCAACCTGACAAAGCGTTTATCCACAGGAAGCGGGGGGGGGGGGGCGGGCGGGGAAGGAGACCAGAATCAAGGGACTTGACAACTGAAATGACAGAGAGGACATCACTACCAACCTTGCCAAAATAATCATCCAAAAACACTATGGAAACAACAAGCCACCAGGATTTGGTCAACCTAGATAGAGTGGATGACTCGCAGAAAGACGCAAACCACTAAAACTGGATACAGTGAAACAGGAAACTCTGAATACACCTATAATTTGCAAAGACACTGTAGTAGCAGGGAAACCGAACCAAACCAACCAGACAGACATGAAGAAAAGTCCAGGACCAGATGGCTCCACCGGTGAGAACGCCCAGGGAAAAGACAATTAAAATCCGTGATTCGCAAACCCTGCCAACAAGCAGAAGAAGAGGAAAAGCCTTCCATTTCATTCCATCAGAGCAGCCTTAGCCCAGCATCCAACACAAGCACATCATAAGGAAAATGGCACACACAGATCCGTCACGAATGTGTCACATGCCTCAACAAAATATTACCAGACGCCATCCAGAAGCACAACCAAAGCTTAGCACACTGTGCGCAACCGAGAGTTACTCTGCAAATGCAAGCGTGGCTACCCTACACAATCAATCGATCCCAGAACACAACACACATGGGGAAAGCCCACAAACTATCCCGACAGACACAGAAAACCTAGTTCATAAAAACCTCCATGACTTTTGCGATACTAAAACACAAACCATCAGATCAGGAACAGAACGTACACCTCGGCCTGACAAGGCTCTTGCATGAACAGCCCACAGAGCGCTGACATCACACCCAACGCGAGGAACCCGAACCTGGCCTCCGAGACCAGGAAACAGACACGCACTTTCGCTCTCGATCCTCCCAGCAACAGTCTCGGAGGTCTAGAGCAGGGCGGCTGGGCCCTCAAAAAGCAAACCGACGGGGACGCGGGGCCGTTCCGGGAGGAGACCGAGCCACCTCTGCTCTCACACAGCTGCTCGCACCCTGGGGACCCGTCCAGACCGTCCGCACAGCACCACCGCGACTCCACCCGCGCCTTCGGGACCCAAGAGCAACAGGCACGCGGGCAGCCAAGACCCCCAGCGGGTAACCGCAACAGCCGCGCGCGTCACTCACCTCCAACGGGGGCCCTGGCTGCTGCCGGGTCAGAGATCCGCGAAGGCCGTTGCTTCCGGAAGGAACCCAAGAAGAGCCACGCGCCTGGGAAACGGCGCGGCAGCCTCGGACACGCAGCCTCTCTGATCCCGGCCTGACTCTGGGGCCGCTGACTCTCCCTCAGGCTCGGCCAGCAGCGTCGAGGACGGCTCCTCTCCTCACGGCTTGCGCAGGCTCTCGAGCAGGAGCGGACCCGCAGCGCTGACTGCCAGCGGAGCACCGCGGGGCATCGGCGCCGGGCGTGCGGGTGCACTTCCGGGTCACAGCGCCAGGCGCAGGCGCACTCCCCACGGGCCGTCACCATGGCACCCCAGGACGCACCTGCACACTGCTGCATCCAGCCTCCGAAGCCCCAGGGCCGCTTCCAGTCCGCCTCTCCAGGCTGCCACCAGGGACGCAGACGCTGATGGCCCAGGTTCTCTGGACCCCACCTTCCTGCCTCGTGGGAGTCCTCAATGCAGCTCCTGCCTCGCCCAGCGCTGGCCTTTCGTTGCAGCCGCTTGGGGAGAGAAGCAGTGCAGGGGGCATCGCCAGCTTTCTCTCTCTCTCCCTCTCTCTCTCTCTCTCTCACTCTCTCTGAGTGATCGTCCATCTGGGGGTTCACCCCCGCGGTGGCTACAAAGGCCGGGACTGGGACAGAAGCCAGGGGCTGAAGCAGAAGCCAGGGCCTTTAGCCGGCACTCCATTCTGGGCCCAGGGGCCTAAGTCCTTGGGCCGTCTCCCTCTGCTTTCCCAGGCAGCTTAGCAGACAGCTGGATCCCACGGCGAACGGCTTCCGGGAAGGTCGGCACTGTGAGGTAGCGGGTAAAGCCACCGCCCGCAGTGCCGGCTTCCCATATGGGCACCAGTTCGAGTACGGCTGCTCCACTTCCAACGCAGCTCTCTGCTGCGGTCTGGGAAGGTAGCAAGAGACGCCCCAAGTCCCTGTGCCTCTGCACCCATGATGACATCTCAGCGAGGCTCCTGGCTCCTGGCTTCAGATACTCTCAGCTATGCCCATTGAAGCCTATTGCGTAATGGACCAGCAGATGGAAGACTTCTTTCCTCTCTCCCTGCCTCCCTCCCTCCCTGCCTCCCTGCCTCCCTCTCATCTCCTCTGTGTGTAACTCTCAATGTCGAATAAATAAAAGAGATCTTCAAGAAAAGTAAAGAAATTAAGAAAGGAAGACATAGCTACACATAAAATACCACATCAAGGCCAGCTACTAGAGTTTTTTTTAGAATTTGGTATTATATGCATTACCTACCCTATTAACCCAGAATTTGAAAAAGAGTTTAACTCGGTCTTAGAAAAGATTGTGGCACCCAGTCATTCTCTTCTTCCTTACAAACATTCTGTGTGGCATTATCTCTGACTTGCGCATGAGGAAATCTTTGGAATTTATGTATTCACACACTTGCGTACCCACTGGCACAAGGACTTGAAACACCTGTGATCTACAGAGTTCTCCACGGAACACAGGTGTGCTTCCCAGTCACCGCCCTCCACGGTCTAGCCCTGCCTTTAAAGTATGGATCCTGTTGGAAATAGACCAAATCCTGCCGTCCACAAAGCAAGAGAGAATACAGAAAGGAAGCATCTGAGGTCACTGTCGGCATTTTCGGCGTGCACATTATCATGTTGGTACTTTTTCCTCTCATTGCTCAATGTTAGTTACATATTGGGAGGGGGGAAGTCCAACTATCTCTATTTGCAGATGACATGATCTATACATATAGGAGATCCAAAAGATGCCACTAAGACACTATCAAAACTCAGAGTAGGGTGTGCTAAAGTGGCAGGAGAGAACATCAGCAGCCTATTGTATACACACACAATGGCATGGCTGAGAAAGGACTTCAAAGACCAATCCCGTTCACACAGCTACAAAGAAAAGACAATAGCTTGGAATCAATTTAACCAAGGATGTGCAATAGCTGAGAATCACAAAAGATTAAAGAATGAAACAGAAGAGGAATCCAAAAAAATGAATAAATAAATAAAACACAACAACAACAAATTGAGCAGCTTCTGCACTGCCAAAGAGACACTCAGCAAAGTGAAGAGGCAAACTAACAGTTGCAAAGCATGCAACTGATAAAGAATCAACTGCCGGAGACTTTCCAGAAACTCAACACCAGCAAAACAAACCACCCACTCAAGAAATGGGCAAGGGACTTCAACAGGCTAAATATTTCAAGAAAGCAAATCTAAATGGCCAGCAAACACATGCAGAAATGCTCAGGATCACTAGCCATCAGGGAAATGCAAGTCGATACGACAACGGCCTTGAGGATGTGGGGGGAAAGGCACCCTCATCCACTGCTGGTGGGAATGTAAACTGGTATCGCCCCTGTGCAAGGCAGTATGGAGATAAGTCAGAAATCTGAATACAGGCGTACCATATGAGCCAGCCATTCCACCCCTGGGAATACACCCAAGGGAAAGGAAATGAGCATATGAAAAAAAGAGTGATCTCTGCCCGCATATTCACTACAGCTCACTTCACAAGAGCAAAGATATGCAATCAGCCAACATGCCGATCCCCTGAAGACTGAATAAAGACATTATGGGCTATGGACACCAGGACATGCATATACAGACTGCATAGCCTGGCTACTGTGCATCCTACCGCAGTAATAAGCAGAGGCCTGTGAAAACCTCTCTGTCTACACCATGACTTCCTTTCCTTCAATATGTTCCCAGTAGTGGGTACATCCATACAGTTTTCCACGTTGACAGGACTAATTTCACATGAGAAACTGTATTGCTATACAGGCATATATTACAGAATACAGACATTTTGCCTTCAAACACTAGAACAGCAAAGTACATCTTAAGAAACTGGAAGGAGGAAAAAGATTCACGGAAATCAACCCAACGGCACAGCAAATATCACAACAGACATTCCCTGAGACCAAACTACAGGGCTTGAAAACTCAGTCAACCTGACAAAGCGTTTATCCACAGGAAGCGGGGGGGGGGGGGGCGGGCGGGGAAGGAGACCAGAATCAAGGGACTTGACAACTGAAATGACAGAGAGGACATCACTACCAACCTTGCCAAAATAATCATCCAAAAACACTATGGAAACAACAAGCCACCAGGATTTGGTCAACCTAGATAGAGTGGATGACTCGCAGAAAGACGCAAACCACTAAAACTGGATACAGTGAAACAAGAAACTCTGAATACACCTATAATTTGCAAAGACACTGTAGTAGCAGGGAAACCGAACCAAACCAACCAGACAGACATGAAGAAAAGTCCAGGACCAGATGGCTCCACCGGTGAGAACGCCCAGGGAAAAGACAATTAAAATCCGTGATTCGCAAACCCTGCCAACAAGCAGAAGAAGAGGAAAAGCCTTCCATTTCATTCCATCAGAGCAGCCTTAGCCCAGCATCCAACACAAGCACATCATAAGGAAAATGGCACACACAGATCCGTCACGAATGTGTCACATGCCTCAACAAAATATTACCAGACGCCATCCAGAAGCACAACCAAAGCTTAGCACACTGTGCGCAACCGAGAGTTACTCTGCAAATGCAAGCGTGGCTACCCTACACAATCAATCGATCCCAGAACACAACACACATGGGGAAAGCCCACAAACTATCCCGACAGACACAGAAAACCTAGTTCATAAAAACCTCCATGACTTTTGCGATACTAAAACACAAACCATCAGATCAGGAACAGAACGTACACCTCGGCCTGACAAGGCTCTTGCATGAACAGCCCACAGAGCGCTGACATCACACCCAACGCGAGGAACCCGAACCTGGCCTCCGAGACCAGGAAACAGACACGCACTTTCGCTCTCGATCCTCCCAGCAACAGTCTCGGAGGTCTAGAGCAGGGCGGCTGGGCCCTCAAAAAGCAAACCGACGGGGACGCGGGGCCGTTCCGGGAGGAGACCGAGCCACCTCTGCTCTCACACAGCTGCTCGCACCCTGGGGACCCGTCCAGACCGTCCGCACAGCACCACCGCGACTCCACCCGCGCCTTCGGGACCCAAGAGCAACAGGCACGCGGGCAGCCAAGACCCCCAGCGGGTAACCGCAACAGCCGCGCGCGTCACTCACCTCCAACGGGGGCCCTGGCTGCTGCCGGGTCAGAGGTCCGCGAAGGCCGTTGCTTCCGGAAGGAACCCAAGAAGAGCCACGCGCCTGGGAAACGGCGCGGCAGCCTCGGACACGCAGCCTCTCTGATCCCGGCCTGACTCTGGGGCCGCTGACTCTCCCTCAGGCTCGGCCAGCAGCGTCGAGGACGGCTCCTCTCCTCACGGCTTGCGCAGGCTCTCGAGCAGGAGCGGACCCGCAGCGCTGACTGCCAGCGGAGCACCGCGGGGCATCGGCGCCGGGCGTGCGGGTGCACTTCCGGGTCACAGCGCCAGGCGCAGGCGCACTCCCCACGGGCCGTCACCATGGCACCCCAGGACGCACCTGCACACTGCTGCATCCAGCCTCCGAAGCCCCAGGGCCGCTTCCAGTCCGCCTCTCCAGGCTGCCACCAGGGACGCAGACGCTGATGGCCCAGGTTCTCTGGACCCCACCTTCCTGCCTCGTGGGAGTCCTCAATGCAGCTCCTGCCTGGCCCAGCGCTGGCCTTTCGTTGCAGCCGCTTGGGGAGAGAAGCAGTGCAGGGGGCATCGCCAGCTTTCTCTCTCTCTCCCTCTCTCTCTCTCTCTCTCACTCTCTCTGAGTGATCGTCCATCTGGGGGTTCACCCCCGCGGTGGCTACAAAGGCCGGGACTGGGACAGAAGCCAGGGGCTGAAGCAGAAGCCAGGGCCTTTAGCCGGCACTCCATTCTGGGCCCAGGGGCCTAAGTCCTTGGGCCGTCTCCCTCTGCTTTCCCAGGCAGCTTAGCAGACAGCTGGATCCCACGGCGAACGGCTTCCGGGAAGGTCGGCACTGTGAGGTAGCGGGTAAAGCCACCGCCCGCAGTGCCGGCTTCCCATATGGGCGCCAGTTCGAGTACGGCTGCTCCACTTCCAACGCAGCTCTCTGCTGCGGTCTGGGAAGGTAGCAAGAGACGCCCCAAGTCCCTGTGCCTCTGCACCCATGATGACATCTCAGCGAGGCTCCTGGCTCCTGGCTTCAGATACTCTCAGCTATGCCCATTGAAGCCTATTGCGTAATGGACCAGCAGATGGAAGACTTCTTTCCTCTCTCCCTGCCTCCCTCCCTCCCTGCCTCCCTGCCTCCCTCTCATCTCCTCTGTGTGTAACTCTCAATGTCGAATAAATAAAAGAGATCTTCAAGAAAAGTAAAGAAATTAAGAAAGGAAGACATAGCTACACATAAAATACCACATCAAGGCCAGCTACTAGAGTTTTTTTTAGAATTTGGTATTATATGCATTACCTACCCTATTAACCCAGAATTTGAAAAAGAGTTTAACTCGGTCTTAGAAAAGATTGTGGCACCCAGTCATTCTCTTCTTCCTTACAAACATTCTGTGTGGCATTATCTCTGACTTGCGCATGAGGAAATCTTTGGAATTTATGTATTCACACACTTGCGTACCCACTGGCACAAGGACTTGAAACACCTGTGATCTACAGAGTTCTCCACGGAACACAGGTGTGCTTCCCAGTCACCGCCCTCCACGGTCTAGCCCTGCCTTTAAAGTATGGATCCTGTTGGAAATAGACCAAATCCTGCCGTCCACAAAGCAAGAGAGAATACAGAAAGGAAGCATCTGAGGTCACTGTCGGCATTTTCGGCGTGCACATTATCATGTTGGTACTTTTTCCTCTCATTGCTCAATGTTAGTTACATATTGGGAGGGGGGAAGTCCAACTATCTCTATTTGCAGATGACATGATCTATACATATAGGAGATCCAAAAGATGCCACTAAGACACTATCAAAACTCAGAGTAGGGTGTGCTAAAGTGGCAGGAGAGAACATCAGCAGCCTATTGTATACACACACAATGGCATGGCTGAGAAAGGACTTCAAAGACCAATCCCGTTCACACAGCTACAAAGAAAAGACAATAGCTTGGAATCAATTTAACCAAGGATGTGCAATAGCTGAGAATCACAAAAGATTAAAGAATGAAACAGAAGAGGAATCCAAAAAAATGAATAAATAAATAAAACACAACAACAACAAATTGAGCAGCTTCTGCACTGCCAAAGAGACACTCAGCAAAGTGAAGAGGCAAACTAACAGTTGCAAAGCATGCAACTGATAAAGAATCAACTGCCGGAGACTTTCCAGAAACTCAACACCAGCAAAACAAACCACCCACTCAAGAAATGGGCAAGGGACTTCAACAGGCTAAATATTTCAAGAAAGCAAATCTAAATGGCCAGCAAACACATGCAGAAATGCTCAGGATCACTAGCCATCAGGGAAATGCAAGTCGATACGACAACGGCCTTGAGGATGTGGGGGGAAAGGCACCCTCATCCACTGCTGGTGGGAATGTAAACTGGTATCGCCCCTGTGCAAGGCAGTATGGAGATAAGTCAGAAATCTGAATACAGGCGTACCATATGAGCCAGCCATTCCACCCCTGGGAATACACCCAAGGGAAAGGAAATGAGCATATGAAAAAAAGAGTGATCTCTGCCCGCATATTCACTACAGCTCACTTCACAAGAGCAAAGATATGCAATCAGCCAACATGCCGATCCCCTGAAGACTGAATAAAGACATTATGGGCTATGGACACCAGGACATGCATATACAGACTGCATAGCCTGGCTACTGTGCATCCTACCGCAGTAATAAGCAGAGGCCTGTGAAAACCTCTCTGTCTACACCATGACTTCCTTTCCTTCAATATGTTCCCAGTAGTGGGTACATCCATACAGTTTTCCACGTTGACAGGACTAATTTCACATGAGAAACTGTATTGCTATACAGGCATATATTACAGAATACAGACATTTTGCCTTCAAACACTAGAACAGCAAAGTACATCTTAAGAAACTGGAAGGAGGAAAAAGATTCACGGAAATCAACCCAACGGCACAGCAAATATCACAACAGACATTCCCTGAGACCAAACTACAGGGCTTGAAAACTCAGTCAACCTGACAAAGCGTTTATCCACAGGAAGCGGGGGGGGGGGGGGGCGGGCGGGGAAGGAGACCAGAATCAAGGGACTTGACAACTGAAATGACAGAGAGGACATCACTACCAACCTTGCCAAAATAATCATCCAAAAACACTATGGAAACAACAAGCCACCAGGATTTGGTCAACCTAGATAGAGTGGATGACTCGCAGAAAGACGCAAACCACTAAAACTGGATACAGTGAAACAGGAAACTCTGAATACACCTATAATTTGCAAAGACACTGTAGTAGCAGGGAAACCGAACCAAACCAACCAGACAGACATGAAGAAAAGTCCAGGACCAGATGGCTCCACCGGTGAGAACGCCCAGGGAAAAGACAATTAAAATCCGTGATTCGCAAACCCTGCCAACAAGCAGAAGAAGAGGAAAAGCCTTCCATTTCATTCCATCAGAGCAGCCTTAGCCCAGCATCCAACACAAGCACATCATAAGGAAAATGGCACACACAGATCCGTCACGAATGTGTCACATGCCTCAACAAAATATTACCAGACGCCATCCAGAAGCACAACCAAAGCTTAGCACACTGTGCGCAACCGAGAGTTACTCTGCAAATGCAAGCGTGGCTACCCTACACAATCAATCGATCCCAGAACACAACACACATGGGGAAAGCCCACAAACTATCCCGACAGACACAGAAAACCTAGTTCATAAAAACCTCCATGACTTTTGCGATACTAAAACACAAACCATCAGATCAGGAACAGAACGTACACCTCGGCCTGACAAGGCTCTTGCATGAACAGCCCACAGAGCGCTGACATCACACCCAACGCGAGGAACCCGAACCTGGCCTCCGAGACCAGGAAACAGACACGCACTTTCGCTCTCGATCCTCCCAGCAACAGTCTCGGAGGTCTAGAGCAGGGCGGCTGGGCCCTCAAAAAGCAAACCGACGGGGACGCGGGGCCGTTCCGGGAGGAGACCGAGCCACCTCTGCTCTCACACAGCTGCTCGCACCCTGGGGACCCGTCCAGACCGTCCGCACAGCACCACCGCGACTCCACCCGCGCCTTCGGGACCCAAGAGCAACAGGCACGCGGGCAGCCAAGACCCCCAGCGGGTAACCGCAACAGCCGCGCGCGTCACTCACCTCCAACGGGGGCCCTGGCTGCTGCCGGGTCAGAGATCCGCGAAGGCCGTTGCTTCCGGAAGGAACCCAAGAAGAGCCACGCGCCTGGGAAACGGCGCGGCAGCCTCGGACACGCAGCCTCTCTGATCCCGGCCTGACTCTGGGGCCGCTGACTCTCCCTCAGGCTCGGCCAGCAGCGTCGAGGACGGCTCCTCTCCTCACGGCTTGCGCAGGCTCTCGAGCAGGAGCGGACCCGCAGCGCTGACTGCCAGCGGAGCACCGCGGGGCATCGGCGCCGGGCGTGCGGGTGCACTTCCGGGTCACAGCGCCAGGCGCAGGCGCACTCCCCACGGGCCGTCACCATGGCACCCCAGGACGCACCTGCACACTGCTGCATCCAGCCTCCGAAGCCCCAGGGCCGCTTCCAGTCCGCCTCTCCAGGCTGCCACCAGGGACGCAGACGCTGATGGCCCAGGTTCTCTGGACCCCACCTTCCTGCCTCGTGGGAGTCCTCAATGCAGCTCCTGCCTCGCCCAGCGCTGGCCTTTCGTTGCAGCCGCTTGGGGAGAGAAGCAGTGCAGGGGGCATCGCCAGCTTTCTCTCTCTCTCCCTCTCTCTCTCTCTCTCTCACTCTCTCTGAGTGATCGTCCATCTGGGGGTTCACCCCCGCGGTGGCTACAAAGGCCGGGACTGGGACAGAAGCCAGGGGCTGAAGCAGAAGCCAGGGCCTTTAGCCGGCACTCCATTCTGGGCCCAGGGGCCTAAGTCCTTGGGCCGTCTCCCTCTGCTTTCCCAGGCAGCTTAGCAGACAGCTGGATCCCACGGCGAACGGCTTCCGGGAAGGTCGGCACTGTGAGGTAGCGGGTAAAGCCACCGCCCGCAGTGCCGGCTTCCCATATGGGCACCAGTTCGAGTACGGCTGCTCCACTTCCAACGCAGCTCTCTGCTGCGGTCTGGGAAGGTAGCAAGAGACGCCCCAAGTCCCTGTGCCTCTGCACCCATGATGACATCTCAGCGAGGCTCCTGGCTCCTGGCTTCAGATACTCTCAGCTATGCCCATTGAAGCCTATTGCGTAATGGACCAGCAGATGGAAGACTTCTTTCCTCTCTCCCTGCCTCCCTCCCTCCCTGCCTCCCTGCCTCCCTCTCATCTCCTCTGTGTGTAACTCTCAATGTCGAATAAATAAAAGAGATCTTCAAGAAAAGTAAAGAAATTAAGAAAGGAAGACATAGCTACACATAAAATACCACATCAAGGCCAGCTACTAGAGTTTTTTTTAGAATTTGGTATTATATGCATTACCTACCCTATTAACCCAGAATTTGAAAAAGAGTTTAACTCGGTCTTAGAAAAGATTGTGGCACCCAGTCATTCTCTTCTTCCTTACAAACATTCTGTGTGGCATTATCTCTGACTTGCGCATGAGGAAATCTTTGGAATTTATGTATTCACACACTTGCGTACCCACTGGCACAAGGACTTGAAACACCTGTGATCTACAGAGTTCTCCACGGAACACAGGTGTGCTTCCCAGTCACCGCCCTCCACGGTCTAGCCCTGCCTTTAAAGTATGGATCCTGTTGGAAATAGACCAAATCCTGCCGTCCACAAAGCAAGAGAGAATACAGAAAGGAAGCATCTGAGGTCACTGTCGGCATTTTCGGCGTGCACATTATCATGTTGGTACTTTTTCCTCTCATTGCTCAATGTTAGTTACATATTGGGAGGGGGGAAGTCCAACTATCTCTATTTGCAGATGACATGATCTATACATATAGGAGATCCAAAAGATGCCACTAAGACACTATCAAAACTCAGAGTAGGGTGTGCTAAAGTGGCAGGAGAGAACATCAGCAGCCTATTGTATACACACACAATGGCATGGCTGAGAAAGGACTTCAAAGACCAATCCCGTTCACACAGCTACAAAGAAAAGACAATAGCTTGGAATCAATTTAACCAAGGATGTGCAATAGCTGAGAATCACAAAAGATTAAAGAATGAAACAGAAGAGGAATCCAAAAAAATGAATAAATAAATAAAACACAACAACAACAAATTGAGCAGCTTCTGCACTGCCAAAGAGACACTCAGCAAAGTGAAGAGGCAAACTAACAGTTGCAAAGCATGCAACTGATAAAGAATCAACTGCCGGAGACTTTCAAGAAACTCCACACCAGCAAAACAAACCACCCACTCAAGAAATGGGCAAGGGACTTCAACAGGCTAAATATTTCAAGAAAGCAAATCTAAATGGCCAGCAAACACATGCAGAAATGCTCAGGATCACTAGCCATCAGGGAAATGCAAGTCGATACGACAACGGCCTTGAGGATGTGGGGGGAAAGGCACCCTCATCCACTGCTGGTGGGAATGTAAACTGGTATCGCCCCTGTGCAAGGCAGTATGGAGATAAGTCAGAAATCTGAATACAGGCGTACCATATGAGCCAGCCATTCCACCCCTGGGAATACACCCAAGGGAAAGGAAATGAGCATATGAAAAAAAGAGTGATCTCTGCCCGCATATTCACTACAGCTCACTTCACAAGAGCAAAGATATGCAATCAGCCAACATGCCGATCCCCTGAAGACTGAATAAAGACATTATGGGCTATGGACACCAGGACATGCATATACAGACTGCATAGCCTGGCTACTGTGCATCCTACCGCAGTAATAAGCAGAGGCCTGTGAAAACCTCTCTGTCTACACCATGACTTCCTTTCCTTCAATATGTTCCCAGTAGTGGGTACATCCATACAGTTTTCCATGTTGACAGGACTAATTTCACATGAGAAACTGTATTGCTATACAGGCATATATTACAGAATACAGACATTTTGCCTTCAAACACTAGAACAGCAAAGTACATCTTAAGAAACTGGAAGGAGGAAAAAGATTCACGGAAATCAACCCAACGGCACAGCAAATATCACAACAGACATTCCCTGAGACCAAACTACAGGGCTTGAAAACTCAGTCAACCTGACAAAGCGTTTATCCACAGGAAGCGGGGGGGGGGGGGGGGGGGCGGGCGGGGAAGGAGACCAGAATCAAGGGACTTGACAACTGAAATGACAGAGAGGACATCACTACCAACCTTGCCAAAATAATCATCCAAAAACACTATGGAAACAACAAGCCACCAGGATTTGGTCAACCTAGATAGAGTGGATGACTCGCAGAAAGACGCAAACCACTAAAACTGGATACAGTGAAACAAGAAACTCTGAATACACCTATAATTTGCAAAGACACTGTAGTAGCAGGGAAACCGAACCAAACAAACCAGACAGACATGAAGAAAAGTCCAGGACCAGATGGCTCCACCGGTGAGAACGCCCAGGGAAAAGACAATTAAAATCCGTGATTCGCAAACCCTGCCAACAAGCAGAAGAAGAGGAAAAGCCTTCCATTTCATTCCATCAGAGCAGCCTTAGCCCAGCATCCAACACAAGCACATCATAAGGAAAATGGCACACACAGATCCGTCACGAATGTGTCACATGCCTCAACAAAATATTACCAGACGCCATCCAGAAGCACAACCAAAGCTTAGCACACTGTGCGCAACCGAGAGTTACTCTGCAAATGCAAGCGTGGCTACCCTACACAATCAATCGATCCCAGAACACAACACACATGGGGAAAGCCCACAAACTATCCCGACAGACACAGAAAACCTAGTTCATAAAAACCTCCATGACTTTTGCGATACTAAAACACAAACCATCAGATCAGGAACAGAACGTACACCTCGGCCTGACAAGGCTCTTGCATGAACAGCCCACAGAGCGCTGACATCACACCCAACGCGAGGAACCCGAACCTGGCCTCCGAGACCAGGAAACAGACACGCACTTTCGCTCTCGATCCTCCCAGCAACAGTCTCGGAGGTCTAGAGCAGGGCGGCTGGGCCCTCAAAAAGCAAACCGACGGGGACGCGGGGCCGTTCCGGGAGGAGACCGAGCCACCTCTGCTCTCACACAGCTGCTCGCACCCTGGGGACCCGTCCAGACCGTCCGTACAGCACCACCGCGACTCCACCCGCGCCTTTGGGACCCAAGAGCAACAGGCACGTGGGCAGCCAAGACCCCCAGCGGGTAACCGCAACAGCCGCGCGCGTCACTCACCTCCAACGGGGGCCCTGGCTGCTGCCGGGTCAGAGATCCGCGAAGGCCGTTGCTTCCGGAAGGAACCCAAGAAGAGCCACGCGCCTGGGAAACGGCGCGGCAGCCTCGGACACGCAGCCTCTCTGATCCCGGCCTGACCCTGGGGCCGCTGACTCTCCCTCAGGCTCGGCCAGCAGCGTCGAGGACGGCTCCTCTCCTCACGGCTTGTGCAGGCTCTCGAGCAGGAGCGGACCCGCAGCGCTGACTGCCAGCGGAGCACCGCGGGGCATCGGCGCCGGGCGTGCGGGTGCACTTCCGGGTCACAGCGCCAGGCACAGGCGCACTCCCCACGGGCCGTCACCATGGCACCCCAGGACGCACCTGCACACTGCTGCATCCAGCCTCCGAAGCCCCAGGGCCGCTTCCAGTCCGCCTCTCCAGGCTGCGACCAGGGACGCAGACGCTGATGGCCCAGGTTCTCTGGACCCCACCTTCCTGCCTCGTGGGAGTCCTCAATGCAGCTCCTGCCTCCACGCTTCTGCCTGGCCCAGCGCTGGCCTTTCATTGCAGCCGCTTGGGGAGAGAAGCAGTGAAGGGGGCATCGCCAGCTTTCTCTCTCTCTCCCTCTCTCTCTCTCTGAGTGATCGTCCATCTGGGGGTTCACCCCCGCGGTGGCTACAAAGGCCGGGACTGGGACAGAAGCCAGGGGCTGAAGCAGAAGCCAGGGCCTTTAGCCGGCACTCCATTCTGGGCCCAGGGGCCTAAGTCCTTGGGCCGTCTCCCTCTGCTTTCCCAGGCAGCTTAGCAGACAGCTGGATCCCACGGAGAACGGCTTCCGGGAAGGTCGGCACTGTGAGGTAGCGGGTAAAGCCACCGCCCGCAGTGCCGGCTTCCCATATGGGCGCCAGTTCGAGTACGGCTGCTCCACTTCCAACGCAGCTCTCTGCTGCGGTCTGGGAAGGTAGCAAGAGACGCCCCAAGTCCCTGTGCCTCTGCACCCATGATGACATCTCAGCGAGGCTCCTGGCTCCTGGCTTCAGATACTCTCAGCTACGCCCTTTGAAGCCTATTGCGTAATGGACCAGCAGATGGAAGACTTCTTTCCTCTCTCCCTGCTTCCCTCCCTCCCTGCCTCCCTGCCTCCCTGCCTCCCTCTCATCTCCTCTGTGTGTAACTCTCAATGTCGAATAAGTAAAAGAGATCTTCAAAAAAGTAAAGAAATTAAGAAAGGAAGACATAGCTACACATAAAATACCACATCAAGGCCAGCTACTAGAGTTTTTTTTAGAATTTGGTATTATATGCATTACCTACCCTATTAACCCAGAATTTGAAAAAGAGTTTAACTCGGTCTTAGAAAAGATTGTGGCACCCAGTCATTCTCTTCTTCCTTACAAACATTCTGTGTGGCATTATCTCTGACTTGCGCATGAGGAAATCTTTGGAATTTATGTTTTCACACACTTACGTACCCACTGGCACAAGGACTTGAAACACCTGTGATCTACAGAGTTCTCCACGGAACACAGGTGTGCTTCCCAGTCACCGCCCTCCACGGTCTAGCCCTGCCTTTAAAGTATGGATCCTGTTGGAAATAGACCAAATCCTGCCGTCCACAAAGCAAGAGAGAATACAGAAAGGAAGTATCTGAGGTCACTGTCGGCATTTTCGGCGTGCACATTATCATGTTGGTACTTTTTCCTCTCATTGCTCTATGTTAGTTACATATTGGGAGGGGGGAAGTCCAACTATCTCTATTTGCAGATGACATGATCTATACATATAGGAGATCCAAAAGATGCCACTAAGACACTATCAAAACTCAGAGTAGGGTGTGCTAAAGTGGCAGGAGAGAACATCAGCAGCCTATTGTATACACACACAATGGCATGGCTGAGAAAGGACTTCAAAGACCAATCCCGTTCACACAGCTACAAAGAAAAGACAACAGCTTGGAATCAATTTAACCAAGGATGTGCAATAGCTGAGAATCACAAAAGATTAAAGAATGAAACAGAAGAGGAATCCAAAAAAAATGAATAAATAAATAAAACACAACAACAACAAATTGAGCAGCTTCTGCACTGCCAAAGAGACACTCAGCAAAGTGAAGAGGCAAACTAACAGTTGCAAAGCATGCAACTGATAAAGAATCAACTGCCGGAGACTTTCCAGAAACTCAACACCAGCAAAACAAACCACCCACTCAAGAAATGGGCAAGGGACTTCAACAGGCTAAATATTTCAAGAAAGCAAATCTAAATGGCCAGCAAACACATGCAGAAATGCTCAGGATCACTAGCCATCAGGGAAATGCAAGTCGATACGACAACGGCCTTGAGGATGTGGGGGGAAAGGCACCCTCATCCACTGCTGGTGGGAATGTAAACTGGTATCGCCCCTGTGCAAGGCAGTATGGAGATAAGTCAGAAATCTGAATGCAGGCGTACCATATGAGCCAGCCATTCCACCCCTGGGAATACACCCAAGGGAAAGGAAATGAGCATATGAAAAAAAGAGTGATCTCTGCCCGCGTATTTACTACAGCTCACTTCACAAGAGCAAAGATATGCAACCAGCCAACATGCCGATCCCCTGAAGACTGAATAAAGACATTATGGGCTATGGACACCAGGACATGCATATACAGACTGCATAGCCTGGCTACTGTGCATCCTACCGCAGTAATAAGCAGAGGCCTGTGAAAACCTCTCTGTCTACACCATGACTTCCTTTCCTTCAATATGTTCCCAGTAGTGGGTACATCCATACAGTTTTCCATGTTGACAGGACTAATTTCACATGAGAAACTGTATTGCTATACAGGCATATATTACAGAATACAGACATTTTGCCTTCAAACACTAGAACAGCAAAGTACATCTTAAGAAACTGGAAGGAGGAAAAAGATTCACGGAAATCAACCCAACGGCACAGCAAATATCACAACAGACATTCCCTGAGACCAAACTACAGGGCTTGAAAACTCAGTCAACCTGACAAAGCGTTTATCCACAGGAAGCGGGGGGGGGGGGGGGCGGGGAAGGAGACCAGAATCAAGGGACTTGACAACTGAAATGACAGAGAGGACATCACTACCAACCTTGCCAAAATAATCATCCAAAAACACTATGGAAACAACAAGCCACCAGGATTTGGTCAACCTAGATAGAGTGGATGACTCGCAGAAAGACGCAAACCACTAAAACTGGATACAGTGAAACAAGAAACTCTGAATACACCTATAATTTGCAAAGACACTGTAGTAGCAGGGAAACCGAACCAAACCAACCAGACAGACATGAAGAAAAGTCCAGGACCAGATGGCTCCACCGGTGAGAACGCCCAGGGAAAAGACAATTAAAATCCGTGATTCGCAAACCCTGCCAACAAGCAGAAGAAGAGGAAAAGCCTTCCATTTCATTCCATCAGAGCAGCCTTAGCCCAGCATCCAACACAAGCACATCATAAGGAAAATGGCACACACAGATCCGTCACGAATGTGTCACATGCCTCAACAAAATATTACCAGATGCCATCCAGAAGCACAACCAAAGCTTAGCACACTGTGCGCAACCGAGAGTTACTCCGGAAATGCAAGGGTGGCTACACTACACAATCAATCGATCCCAGAACACAACACACATGGGGAAAGCCCACAAACTATCCCGACAGACACAGAAAACCTAGTTCATAAAAACCTCCATGACTTTTGCGATACTAAAACACAAACCATCAGATCAGGAACGGAACGTACACCTCGGCCTGACAAGGCTCTTGCATGAACAGCCCACAGAGCGCTGACATCACACCCAACGCGAGGAACCCGAACCTGGCCTCCGAGACCAGGAAACAGACATGCACTTTCGCTCTCGATCCTCCCAGCAACAGTCTCGGAGGTCCAGAGCAGGGCGGCTGGGCCCTCA
The DNA here is from genome assembly GCF_033115175.1 of Lepus europaeus. Taxonomy (NCBI): domain Eukaryota; kingdom Metazoa; phylum Chordata; class Mammalia; order Lagomorpha; family Leporidae; genus Lepus; species Lepus europaeus. The sequence continues at coordinate 22,798,153 of NC_084847.1, forward strand.
AAAAGCAAACCGACGGGGACGCGGGGCCGTTCCGGGAGGAGACCGAGCCACCTCTGCTCTCACACAGCTGCTCGCACCCTGGGGACCCGTCCAGACCGTCCGCACAGCACCACCGCGACTCCACCCGCGCCTTCGGGACCCAAGAGCAACAGGCACGCGGGCAGCCAAGACCCCCAGCGGGTAACCGCAACAGCCTCGCGCGTCATTCACCTCCAACGAGGGCCCGGGCTGCTGGCGGGACAGAGGTCCGTGAAGGCCGTTGCCTCCGGAAGGGGCCGAAGAGGAGAAACGCACCTGGAATGGGCGTGGCAGCCTCGGACACGCAGCCTCTCTGATCCCGGCCTGACCCTGGGGCCGCTGACTCTCCCTCAGGCTCGGCCAGCAGCGTCGAGGACGGCTCCTCTCCTCACGGCTTGTGCAGGCTCTCGAGCAGGAGCGGACCCGCAGCACTGACTGCCAGCGGAGCACCGCGGGGCATCGGCGCCGGGCGTGCGGGTGCACTTCCGGGTCACAGCGCCAGGCACAGGCGCACTCCCCACGGGCCGTCACCATGGCACCCCAGGACGCACCTGCACACTGCTGCATCCAGCCTCCGAAGCCCCAGGGCCGCTTCCAGTCCGCCTCTCCAGGCTGCGACCAGGGACGCAGACGCTGATGGCCCAGGTTCTCTGGACCCCACCTTCCTGCCTCGTGGGAGTCCTCAATGCAGCTCCTGCCTCCACGCTTCTGCCTGGCCCAGCGCTGGCCTTTCGTTGCAGCCGCTTGGGGAGAGAAGCAGTGAAGGGGGCATCGCCAGCTTTCTCTCTCTCTCCCTCTCTCTCTCTCTGAGTGATCGTCCAACTGGGGGTTCACCCCCGCGGTGGCTACAAAGGCCGGGACTGGGACAGAAGCCAGGGGCTGAAGCAGAAGCCAGGGCCTTTAGCCGGCACTCCATTCTGGGCCCAGGGGCCTAAGTCCTTGGGCCGTCTCCCTCTGCTTTCCCAGGCAGCTTAGCAGACAGCTGGATCCCACGGCGAACGGCTTCCGGGAAGGTCGGCACTGTGAGGTAGCGGGTAAAGCCACCGCCCGCAGTGCCGGCTTCCCATATGGGCGTCAGTTCGAGTACGGCTGCTCCACTTCCAACGCAGCTCTCTGCTGCGGTCTGGGAAGGTAGCAAGAGACGTCCCAAGTCCCTGTGCCTCTGCACCCATGATGACATCTCAGCGAGGCTCCTGGCTCCTGGCTTCAGATACTCTCAGCTACGCCCTTTGAAGCCTATTGCGTAATGGACCAGCAGATGGAAGACTTCTTTCCTCTCTCCCTGCCTCCCTCCCTCCCTGCCTCCCTGCCTCCCTGCCTCCCTGCCTCCCTGCCTCCCTCTCATCTCCTCTGTGTGTAACTCTCAATGTCGAATAAATAAAAGAGATCTTCAAGAAAAGTAAAGAAATTAAGAAAGCAAGACATAGCTACAAATAAAATACCACATCAAGGCTAGTTACTAGAGTTTTTTTAGAATTTGGTATTATATGCACCAAGTAGGTCAGCATCGAACACTGGATGTGCCAGCAGAACCCACAGAGCTCAGAGGTCCACTGGAAGCTTGCATGCTGTTCCTAGGGAACGACATTACACGGGTGGTATTCCCCGCTGCTCTCAAACAATCCCCACTGGGAGTCTGACTGCCAAGCCTGCCTAGGAGCCCGGCCCTGGGCACCACTCATTATGCCCAACTCCCTTATGGGGAAGAAGTCGAGATCTGTTTACCCACTGCCCACTGAGAGGAACACGCAGTGCAGAGGCACAGAGCACTGCACAAACCGAGAAAATCCACCACATCTGATGCTTGAAGCCTGGTAAGACGTCCCCTTGGCTTTCTCCCTTGCTAATGCACCCAGTGCTAAGCCTGCTTTTGAAGCCCAAAAAGAGAATTTTTTCTTAAGCATCAGCAGGGGGCAAAGGAACTTCCCGATGGTTCGTCAAACACTGCAGAGAGACAGCAAATTCTATGCAGGCTGCCATGGACTGAACTGTCTGCTCTGTTCCAGCAGCCCCAGCTGCCCAACACAGAGCAGCAGGAGAGACCCCAACAAGCTCCCTGTTACAGGAAAGCAGATGAAACGGCCGTGCAGGGAGCTGAGCCACAGACGCGCGGAGCAGAACTCTGAGCACTTCAGCAACTGCCCAGAGAAGCTGGGGGGAATTCTGAGGGGGGCATTCTCACAAGAAAGAACAGGGGCCAAACCACGGCTCAGTAGGCTGATCCTCTACTTGCTGCGCTGGTACCCTGGGTTCTGGTCCCAGTTGGGGCACCGGATTCCATCCCGGTTGCTCCTCTTCCAGGCCAGCTTTCTGCTGTGGCCCGGGAGGGCAGTGGAGGATGGCCCAAGTGCTTGGGCCCTGCACCCGCATGGGAGACCAGGGAGAGGCGCCTGGCTCCTGGCTTCGGATCGGTGCAGCGCAGCGGCCATGGTGGACATTTGGTGGTTAACTAATGGATGCAGGATCTTTCTCTCTGTCTCTCTCTCTCACTGTCTAACTCTGCTTGTCACAAAAAAAAGGAAAGAACAGGAACACAACTCAGAACCCACACACTCAGGGAAGGAGCAGGAGAAAGAGGCCCTGTTCATGATCAACACCACAAGACAAAAAGCCCTTTGCCTGTCACTGCCATAACACTGGGAACACAGGACAGAACGAGACAGGGTCCTTGTGCCACGCACCTTCTAAACGATGGCATCTGGCCTAGTGCTCAGGACACCCACGCCACACATCAGGGCTTGGGCTCCTGACTCCAGCTTCCTGCCAGGGCAGACCCTGGGAAGCAGTGGTGATGGCTCGAATAACTGGGTTCTTGCCACCAATGTCAGAGACCTGCATTGAGTTCCTGATTCCTAGTTTCAGCCCTGGGGCCATTTTGGGCATTCTGGGAGTGAACTAGAAAATGGGAGATCCCTCCTCCCTCCCTCAACCTCCTTTGCCTTTCAAAAAAGATGAAAATAAACTAAAATTAAATGCCTGTGATTGTGGTTTGTGCTACAGACTTGAATCTATATAGGTACACATTCACACACACATGCACACATATCCCAATAAGTAAATAAATAAATTCTTAACCATTAGACCCAAAACTCCAAAATGACTACAGAAAAGCAGAGGGAAAGGTCCATGGCATTGGTCTGAGCAGTAATTTCTTGGATGTGACCCCAAGGGCATGGGTGACAAAAGCAAACATAAACATATGAGACTGCATACAAGAAAATTCTTCTCCAAGCAAAAGAAACAAGCAACAGAGTAGATAACTGACCCACATACTGAGAGAGGATACTTTAAATCATGTGAGGGGCTACTACCTTAATACAAAGAACACAAATGAATCAGTAACAAGAAAACAATCGAGGGGCGGAGCCAAGATGGCGGATAGTGAGGACGTGTGCCTTAGTTTGGGAAAATAAACTTTCATAAAAGTGGAATTACTGTAGCCTCAGGAAAAGACTCAAGAAAAAAACTGCAGAGGAAACGCTTCCGGATCTTGTGGATGTGACACAGAGGACTTACAGGGAGCCCACCGCGTGGAAAACCAACCGAGACAAGCCGAGCGGCAGCGGCAGGAGAGGAGCCAGAGCCACAGAATCTCGCCAGCGCGAGAACCGAGGAGGGTAAGACAAAGACCTCAGAAGCCCCGAGACATTGGGGGGAGGGGGAACAGAGGCCTCTCCCTTCACTCACCAAGCAAAACAAAGAGTACTGCGATTTTACATATGTAAAGCTCAGCCAAACTCAGTATCTTTAGCAAAACTGGAGAACACATTGAGGGCTGCATAAACTCTGTGTATGGTCCCAGGGGTAGATCAAACAAATACTCACAGAGGCCAGATTTCAACTACCCTCAACTCCACTCCCAACTGAGTCAAAAAAAAAAAAAGAGAGAGAGAGAGAGAGAGAGCCAGCAAGGAGCAAGTGAGTGAGAAATCTGGGAGAGTTGCTCTTTACACAGCCTTAAACCTGAAGAAACAAGTATAGCTCTCTGGCCACACCCATCACAGCCCCTAAGGCTCCAACAAAGCAGACAGCTCACTTAGAGGCATAGTATAACGAGAAAAAAAAAACACCACAGCAAAAACACCACAAATTATCTCCAACATGCCAAACAGCAAACATAGAAGCCGAGGTAACAAGAGTAAGGATGGCACTATGACGCCCCCAAGTGAACAAGACACGCCAATGCAAGATTATGAAGATGAAGAGATAGAGGAAATGCAAGAAGCAGATATCAAAAAATTATTAAGAACATTAAGAAGTTCTCAAAAACAAATTCTTGAACTACAGAAATCCTTAATGGACAAGATAGAAAATCTCTCCCGTGAAAATGAAATATTAAGGAGGAATCAAAATGAAATGAAACAACTAGTAGAACAGGAAATTGCGATAGTGACAAAAAACCACAATGAAATGAAGAACTCAATAGATCAAATGGCAAACACATTAGAGAGCCTTAAAAACAGAATGGGTGAAACAGAAGAGAGAATATCGGAACTAGAAGACAGAGAACAGGAAAGGAAACAGTCAAATCAAAGAAAAGAAGAAGAAATCAGAATTCTAAAAAATACTGTCAGGAATCTACAGGATACTATTAAAAAACCCAACATTCGGGTTCTAGGAGTTCCTGAAGGCATGGAGAGGGAGAAAGGATTAGAAGGCCTTTTTAGTGAGATACTAGCAGAAAATTTCCCAGGGTTGGAGAAGGACAGAGACATCCTAGTACAGGAAGCTCATGGAACCCCTAATAAACATGACCAAAAGAGATCCTCACCACGACACGTTGTAATCAAATTTACCACAGTGAAACACAAAGAAAAGATCCTAAAATGTGCAAGAGAGAAACGCCAGATTACTCTCAGAGGATCTCCAATTAGACTTACAGCTGACTTCTCATCAGAAACCCTACAAGCCAGGAGAGAATGGCGAGATATAGCCCAGGTACTAAGAAAAACTGCCAGCCCAGAATATTATATCCTGCAAAGCTCTCATTTGTGAATGAAGGTGAAATTAAGACCTTTCACAGCAAACAGAAATTGAAAGAATTTGTCGCCACTCATCCTGCCCTGCAAAAGATGCTTAAAGATGTCTTACATACAGAAACACAGAAACACGGTCACCAATATGAAAGAAGGTAAAGTTTGGAAACCTCACAGCAAAAGATCACAGGAACCTCAAACCAGATATTAAAAAATATCTTTGGCAAATGGCAGGGCAAAGTTACTCCTTTTCAATAGTCACATTGAATGTTAATGGCTTGAACTGTCCAGTTAAAAGACACCGATTGGCTGAGTGGGTTAAGGAACCATCCCATCCTTTTGCTGCTTACAAGAAACTCATCTTTCCAACAATGATCCATACACATTGAAAGTGAAAGGCTGGAAAAAGATATACCATGCCAACAGAAATGAAAAGAGAGCGGGCGTAGCCATCTTAATATCGGACAACATAAACTTTACCACAAAAACTGTCAGGAGAGACAAAGAGGGGCACTATTTAATGATTAAGGGATCCATTCAACAGGAAGATATAACGATTATCAATGTATATGCACCTAATCACAGGGCACCAGCTTACTTAAAAGACTTGTTAAGAGACTTAAAGGGAGACTTAGACACCAATACAATAGTACTGGGGGACTTCAATACTCCACTCTCAGAGATAGACAGATCAACAGGGCAGAAGATCAACAAGGAGACAGCAGATTTAAACGACACTATAGCCCAAATGGATCTAACAGATATCTACAGAACATTTCATCCTACATCTAAGGACTTTACATTCTTCTCAGCAGTACATGGAACCTTCTCTAGGATTGACCACATACTAGGCCATAAAGCAAGTCTCAGCAAATTCAAGAGAATTAGAATCATACCATGCAACTTCTCAGATCACAAAGGAATGAAATTGGAAATTAGCAACTCGGGAATCCCTAGAGCACGTGCAAACACATGGAGATTGAACAACACGCTCCTGAATGAACAATGGGTCATAGAAGAAATTAAAAGAGAAATCAAAAATTTTCTGGAAGTAAATGAGGATAACAGCACAACATACCAAAACCTATGGGATACAACAAAAGCAGTGTTAAGAGGAAAGTTTATATCAATAGGTGCCTACATAAAGAAATTGGAAAGGCACCAAATAGATGAGCTTTCAAGTCATCTCAAGGATCTAGAAAATCTGCAGCAAACCAAACCCAAACCCAGTAGAAGAAGGGAAATAATTAAAATCAAAGAAGAAATCAACAGGATTGAATCCAAAAAAACATTACAAAAAATCAGCCAAACGAGGAGCTGGTTTTTTGAAAAAATAAACAAAATTGACACACCATTGGCCCAACTAACTAAAAAAAGAAGAGAAAAGACCCAAATCAATAGGATCAGAGATGAAAAGGGAAACATAACAACAGACACCACAGAAATAAAAAGAATCATCAGAAATTACTACAAGGACTTGTATGCCAGCAAACAGGGAAATCTATCAGAAATGGACAGATTCTTGGACACATACAACCTACCTAAATTGAGCCAGGAAGACATAGAAAACCTAAACAGACCCATAACTGACACAGAAATTGAAACAGTAATAAAGGCCCTCCCAACAAAGAAAAGCCCAGGACCAGATGGATTCACTGCTGAGTTCTACCAGACATTTAGAGAAGAACTAACTCCAATTCTTCTCAAACTATTCAGAACAATCGAAAAAGAGGGAATCCTCCCAAAATCTTTCTATGAAGCCAGCATCACCTTAATTCCTAAGCCAGGAAAAGATGCAGCATTGAAAGAGAATTACAGACCAATATCCCTGATGAACATAGACGCAAAAATACTCAATAAAATTCTGGCCAATAGAATGCAACAACACATCAGAAAGATCATCCACCCAGACCAAGTGGGATTTATCCCTGGTATGCAAGGATGGTTCAACGTCTGCAAAACAATCAACGTAATACACTACATTAACAGACTGCAGAAGAAAAACCATATGATTCTCTCAATAGACGCAGAGAAAGCACTTGATAAAATACAACACCCTTTCATGATGAAAACTCTAAGCAAACTGGGTATGGAAGGAACATTCCTCAATACAATCAAAGCAATATATGAAAAACCCACGGCCAACATCCTATTGAATGGGGAAAAGTTGGAAGCATGTCCGCTGAGATCTGGTACCAGACAGGGATGCCCACTCTCACCATTGCTCTTCAATATAGTTCTGGAAGTTTTAGCCAGAGCTATTAGGCAAGAAAAAGAAATTAAAGGGATACAAATCAGGAAGGAAGAACTCAAATTATCCCTCTTTGCAGATGATATGATTCTTTATTTAGGAGACCCAAAGAACTCTACTAAGAGACTACTGGAACTCATCGAAGAGTTTGGCAAAGTAGCAGGATATAAAATTAATCCACAAAAATCAACAGCCTTTGTATACACAGGCAATGCCACGGCTGAGGAAGAACTCCTAAGATCAATCCCATTCGCAATAGCTACAAAAACAATCAAATACCTTGGAATAAACTTAACCAAGGACGTTAAAGATCTCTACGATGAAAACTACAAAACCTTAAAGAAAGAAATAGAAGAGGATACCAAAAAATGGAGAAATCTTCCATGCTCATGGATTGGAAGAATCAATATCATCAAAATGTCTATTCTCCCAAAAGCAATTTATACATTCAATGCAATACCAATCAAGATACCGAAGACACTCTTCTCAGATCTGGAAAAAATGATGCTGAAATTCATACGGAGACACAGAAGACCTCGAATAGCCAAAGCAATTTTGTACAACAAAAACAAAGCTGGAGGCATCACAATCCCAGATTTCAGGGCATACTACAGGGCAGTTGTTATCAAAACAGCATGGTACTGGTACAGAAACAGATGGATAGACCAATGGAACAGAATAGAAACACCAGAAATCAATCCAAACATCTACAGCCAACTTATATTTGATCAAAGACCCAAAACTAATCCCTGGAATAAGGACAGTCTATTCAATAAATGGTGCTGGGAAAATTGGATTTCCATGTGCAGAAGCTTGAAGCAAGACCCATACCTTTCACCTTACACAAAAATTCACTCAACGTGGATTAAAGACTTAAATCTACGACCTGAAACCATCAAATTATTAGAGAGCATTGGAGAAACTCTGCAAGATATAGGTACAAGCAAAGACTTCTTGGAAATGACCCCAGAAGCACAGGCAGTAAAAACCAAAATTAACATTTGGGATTGCATCAAATTGAGAAGTTTCTGTACTTCAAAAGAAACAGTCAGGAAAGTGAAGAGGCAACCGACAGAATGGGAAAAAATATTTGCAAACTATACTACAGATAAAGGGTTGATAACCAGAATCTACAAAGAAATCAAGAAAATCCACAACAACAGAACAAACAACCCACTGAAGAGATGGGCCAAGGACCTCAATAGACATTTTTCAAAAGAGGAAATCCAAATGGCCAACAGACACATGAAAAAATGCTCAAGATCACTAGCAATTAGAGAAATGCAAATCAAAACCACAATGAGGTTTCACCTCACCCCGGTGAGAATAGCTCACATTCAGAAATCTACCAACAATAGATGCTGGAGAGGTTGTGGGGAAAAAGGAACACTAGCCCACTGTTGGTGGGAATGCAAACTGGTTAGGCCACTATGGAAGTCAGTCTGGAGATTCCTCAAAAACCTGAACATAACCCTACCATACAACCCAGCCATCCCACTCCTTGGAATTTACCCAAAGGAAATTAATTTGGCTAATAAAAAAGCCATCTGCACATTAATGTTTATTTCAGCCCAATTCACAATAGCTAAGACCTGGAACCAACCCAAATGCCCATCAACAGTAGACTGGATAAAGAAATTATGGGACATGTACTCCATAGAATACTATACAGCAGTAAGGAACAATGAAACCCAGTCATTTGCAACAAGATGGAGGGATCTGGAAAGCATCATGCTGAGTGAATTAAGCCAGTCCCAAAGAGACAAATATCATTTGTTTTCCTGATCGGTGACAACTGAGCACCAAAGGGGAAACCTGCTGAAGTGAAATGGACACTATAAGAAACAATGACCTGATCAGCTTTTGTCCTGACTCTAGATGTACAATGTAATACTTTATCCTTTTTAGTATTTGTTGTTGCTGTTGTTGTTGTTGTTCTAGTACTAGTGGTTGAACTCTGTAATTAACACACAATTATTCTTAGGTGTTTAAATGTTAACTGAAAAGTGACCCCTGTTAAATTTCAGAGTGGAAAAAGAGAGGGGGGAGATGCACATTTTGGGACATGCACAATCAGTCTTGCCCCAAATGATGGAGTTAGAAATATGCCAGGGGATTCCAATATAATCCCATCAAGGTGGCATGTACCAATGCCATCTCACTAGTCCAAGTGATCAATTTCAGTTCACAATCGATGGCTTGGATAGGTCTAAGAAACAAAGGGATCACACAAACAAGACAAGTGTCTGCTAATACTAACTGATAGAATCAAAAAGGGAGAGAAAGATCCAGCATGGGAAGTGGGGTACACAGCAGACTCATAGAATAGCAGACATCCTAAACAACACTCTGGCCTCAGAATCAGCCCTTAAGGCATTCAGACCTGGCTGAAGAGCCCATGAGAGTATTGTAGGCATGGAAAGCCAAGGTACCATGGAAAAGAAAAAAAAAGAAGAAGACCTAAATGAAAGATCTCTGGGAGTGAGATCCCAGTGGAAAGAACAGGGCCATCAAAGAAGGAGGTACCTTTCTCTGAAGGGAGGAGAGAACTTCCACTTTGACTATGACCCTATCGGAATAAGATCAAAGTCAGCGAACTCTAAAGGCTTCCATAGCCCTGGCAACTCATGACTAGAGCCTAGGGAGATTACTGACGCCATGAACAGGAGTGTCAAATTGTTAAGCCGGCAACAGGAGTCACTGTGTACTTACATCCCATGTGGGATCTGTCCCTAATGTGTTGTCTAATGAGCAGTGATGCTATAACTAGTACTGAAACAGTATTTTTACACTTTGTGTTTCTGCGTGGGTACAAACTGATGAGATCTTTACTAATTATATACTGAATCGATCTTCTGTATATAAAGATATTTGGAAATGAAAAAAAAACCCTGGTGTTAAATTGGAAATGGCATAGAAAATTAATTAATTTTTTTAAAAAAAATATTATGTAGGATCTCTGTCTTTAATGTGCTGCACACTCTTATTTAATGCTATAACTAGCACTCCAACAGTATTTTTTTTTTCACTTTGTGTTGCTATATGGGGGCAAACTGTTGAAATCGTTACCTAATTTATACTAAACTGATCTTTTGTACATAAAGAGAATCGAAAAAGAATCATGATGTGATTGGAAGGGGAGAGGGAGCGGGAAAGGGGAGGGTTGTGGGTGGGAGGGAAGTTTTGGGAGGGGGAAGCCATTGTAACCCATGAGCTGTACTTTGGAAATTTATATTCATTAAATAAAAGTTTAATAAAAAAAATTGGGGAAAAAATTTAAAAAAAAAGAAAACAATCCCTGAATGGACATTTCTCGAAAGAAGATATACAAGTAACCATCGCCAATTATCACAAAAATGCAAATTAAAATCACAAGAGAGGCCAGTGTTGTGACACGGCGGGTAAGCTGCCACCTGAGATGCTGACATCCCACACGGGCACTGGTTTTTGTCCCACTCGCTTCACTTCCAAACCAGCTCTCTGCTAACGACATGGGAAAAGCAGTGGAGGATGGCCCACGTGTATGGGCTCCAGCATCCATGGGCTCCTACCTCTTGGCTTTGGCCTGGCACAGCTCTGGCCATTGCGGCCATCTGGAAAGCAAACCAGCAGATGAAAGAGCCCTCTCTCTGTCCCTCCCTCTCTCTTTCAACTCTAACTTTCAAATAAACATATAAATCTCTAAAATAGATAAATAAAAATAAAACCATATAAGATGGCATGTCACTCCACCAGACTGGCTATTAACAAAAGACCCAGGCCACAGGTGCAGAAAGAGTGGTCTAGCACACTTATCAAGGGAACGTCAGTCAGTACAGCATGTTGAAAACAAGCATGGAGGGTCCCTCAAAGCTAAAAACAACTTAAACTCTCCCACGACCCCACCAGCCCACGTCGATTTATGTATATGTAAGGTGTATATGTACATGCATGTAATGTGTGTATGTACATGTGTGTGACATCTGTATATGACATGTATATGTGTAATATGTGTGTGTACATGCATGCATGTGATATATACATGTGAATATAATGTGTGCATGTGGTATATACACGAATAAATATGTGTATACTGCAGAGCCATGTCTGCACTCACATGCCCACTGCACCACTGCTCACCACAGTCAAGAAAATGGAAACACATGAATGCCCCTTGGCAGGTGAATGGACAAGGAAAGGCAGCTGCAACATAGCCAGGCATACCTGGATGCAAAACACCCACAGGAGGGTCTGTCATTTACAGCATGTTCATGGAGACGAAAGTAACGCATTGTATACGAGGACTCCAAAGTTCTTAAAAGACAGGATTGAAATGTTCTTACTGGGGCTGGTGTTACAGCACAGAGGGTTAAGTCACCGCCTGTGTCCCCAGCACCGCATGTGAGCACCGGTTCAAGTCTTGGCTACTCCACTTCTGATCCAGTTCTCTGCTAATGTGCCTGGAAAAGGAGCAGGAGATGGCCCATGCTTGGGCCCCTGACACACACACTGGAAACCTAGGTGGTCTTCCAGGTTCCTGACTTCTGCAAGGCACAGTCGCAGCCATTGTGGCTATTTGGGGAGTGAATCAGCAGATGGAATATCTTTCTTCTCTCCCTCTCTCTGTGTTTCTGTGTGGGTGTGCATGTGTGTGCATGCACACGCGTCCCTGTGTGGGTCTCCCTCACCCCACACCCATAACTGCCCCTCAAGTAAATAAATAAATCTTAAGAAACAAAAAAAGGGAAGGGGAAGAAAAACCAGAGAGCTGATCTGTCTCCACCCCATGAAAACACAGCAAGCATTTGGCCGCCCTCACCAGGAACCTAACCATGCTAGCACCTGGGTCGGACTTGCAATGCTGTGAACCATCAGAAAATCAATGCCTGTGGTTGGGACAGGCCAGGCGTGGGGTTTGTTACAGCAGCCTGAGCTGACTAACACACCCCCAAGGCCTCCAGAACAGCATGTGACAACCTGACACAGCTAACCTATGAAATCACGTCCCCACATGGCCAGGCCTGGTGCTACAGCAGATACAATTCCCATTGCCCCCGACTCCGTCTCCTTACTGGCATCACCAGATGGGAGAACTCCATCATCACCACTGTGTGTCCCACCGACACAGCAGGTACACTTGGGGGCAAAAATCACAGCATTCCACTCCCTTAGGACAACCACCTAGCAAATCAGGACAAGACAGTCAAGAGTGGGAATTGAGAAATTGTCTATATAATGTGCCTGCAGTAAGCCACGCTGCTAAGAGAGTGCCGGGGCGAGGTCTTGGATAGGCGAGTCACATGGCCGGTGGCAGGTGCCGCGGAGAACTGACTACAGTGCACACCTGGGAGCAGGTGAGCTCTTGGAAACTAGGGAGCCACTTACCGTCACTCAGGTCCTGCAGGAGACCCTTCTGGCAGGAGAAGTCCAGGCTCGCTTTCATGATGACGGTGAAGGTGGCCGCCTGCCCAGGCTGCAGGGGAAACTGGGTGACGGTTTCTTCCAGCTTCCAGCTTCCAGCTCAGGAAGTCGCTGTACAGTTTCTCTGCAATGATAACAACAATAGTGATGTTGATGGTGATGGCAGAGCAGAGGCACAATGAGACTGACACCAACCCGGCTGGGAAATTCTGGCACACGCTCAAAAACAAAGACGAGAAGCATTCAAGATGTCAGACAGCAAAAAGTCCCAGGGAAAGTCCTGAATCAGAAGAGGCCGTGAGGCACAAAGAGGACAGAGAATGCGTCACGCCCAGGCACGGGCCCCCGGCCAGGCCACCATCCCTCCTGGGGAGCCGTGGGACCTGCGGATGAAATGAAGGCCTGTGGCTCTGGCAAGTGAAGCTAAGTTTACCCACCGTGAACATTTTCTGTATTGTACTGCTGTGAGGGAAACAGACCCACGTTAAGCAGGGACACTGCTTCAGAGAAAGGAATCCAGAATCAGAAACACACAGCTAAGAGCACAGCCTCAGGCAGGGCCGGTGAGGAAGCAGCCTTGGGCCTGGAGCACCGTGCAGAATGGTAAATTCTCAGAGCTGAGGTTTGTCCACAGACAGCATGGGAGCTATGCCACGGCACTGGGGGCTGGTGCAGAGGTTGTGCATGGTGACTTCTGCAGAGAATGGGGCGGGGGTCACAATCACTGAAAGCAAGGCACCCTATGGAAGGACAGGAAGAGACACAGAGGACACCCAGTGTGGCCTGGGAAGCAGCCATCCTTTCTTCATTAGTAACTGGGAGTGAGGTGTGAGACATCCAACCAAGGCCCAGTATTCTCTGCAGCCAGCACACCTGGGAAAACTGACAACCTCCAATGGCTGCGCCACAAGGTCCCCCTCCAACTCTGCTCCCCTGAGAAGCTCCCAGCCCCACTGCCCTCCTGCTCACAGGGGCAAGCTCATATGCTGCACATCCCTGAGCAGTGAGGTCCACTGTTCGGCCAGCCAGCAGAACAAGACAGTCCCCCTCCAACTCTGCTCCCCTGAGAAGCTCCCAGCCCCACTGCCCTCCTGCTCACAGGGGCAAGCTCATATGCTGCACAGCCCTGAGCAGTGAGGTCCAGTGTTCGGCCAGCCAGCAGAACAAGACACGCACACACCGATCACATGAAGGTGGGTCGGTCATGGCTCCCGGGCAGTGCACTGCAGAGCCCAGCGTCTAGGTCTGCAGCACGAGGAAACCTTCCAGAGAGACTTGAGGGGAGGAGGAGAAGCCAGGGATGGTTAGTAGGAGGAGGATTCTGGACTTGTGCTGTGTCCAGCACGATCTTGGTATGTGGCACAGCTTAACAGATGTCATGCTCAAAACCGATTTCACACACTGGCTTTGTGGTCTGCCTCCTGTGTAGCCATTGCACATGGGGACTTCACACATTCACAGCAGTTCTCCTGGGTGGGCATGGCACCGTCCTAGCCCACAAAGATCCCTGAAGCCTTGTGTGTGTTCCTACTCTCCAGTCTGCACCGCAGCCCTGAGGTCCAAACTACCCCGGGACACCTGCTCTGGGTGCTGTACAGCTCCAGTCAGAAGTTATGCCATTCCTCCCAACCACGGATGGGACTGAGACCCTCCAGCGACTCAGGAAGTCTACAAACATATTACGTGGATTTTAATGAACTCCACTTCTTTGTTTTTAGCCAGTCCATCCATTCAAGAATGGAACAGGTACGAGACGCCAGGTGATAGAGAGCTAACTGGGCCCTGCTTGCTGGGGCCAGTTCCAAGGCCCCAAGAAAACAGGAAATGCAAGCTGACTGCCTCCACACCCTGTGCATGAGCCACACCAGCAGCCACCCCCTTCCTAAGCATGGCCCATGTCAGACAAGTCACCAAGCCTTGCAAAACCTCACCTCCCAACATCCTCTCCAAGCTGTTTCTAAGAGCACAGTCTGTAAACAGCAGCCACTGTGTCAGCTGCCTGGTTCACACAACCAGGGATGGGCAGGAGTCAGGGGCAGGCTCTGAGCAAGTGCACCTGCAGCGGGAGGAGCACACACACTGAGGTGCCTCAGGAGGGCACTCCAGCCCCACATGCTGCAGCTATCCACCACCAGCACAGCCTGCTGCCTCTGTGAAGAGAGCCAGGCCCACTGTCTCCACAGCGGTGTCCCACCTCTCCTTCACTGCCCCACTCACGGGCTGCATTCCTGTGGGCCTTTTCTCTCCACACACACACACATACACACAACTCTTTCACGCCCTGACAAGTAGGACACTATATCCAATGGACTCATTCTCCTACCAATCAGTCAATCAATGGAAGGCATCAGCCCCCACCACTGAGATCCAGCACCTGCCTGGAGAGGCAGGTACCATGAGGGTTAGGAGCACCTGCTTCAGGACAGTGCACCTGGGCTCACCTGCCAGCCCTGCCTGCGCATCCTAGGTGAGCCACCAAACTTATGTGCCTGTCAGTTTAGCCATCTGTAAGATGGGCTGTCGTGCCATGTCAAAAAGGTAATGGAAGCCAAGTGCTTAGAACACAACCCGGACTAGAACAGCACTTGGCGAGTGTTAGTGACTCCTCCCGTGCCTCAAAAACCTATCTCCTTGTCCTAAGTGAGTAGTCCCTCCCCAGGGCAGCGTGAGCATAAGCTAGCCCTGCAGAGTGTGGGGCCCTGGCCCAGCAGTCACCAGGTGTACTCTAGCACTAGCTGCCACCAGAGTTCTGACCCTCCAGCCATGAACAGGACCTGGCAGGGGGGAGCAGACAATAGTGACAATAGCGTGGGCCAAGTCACAGTGTTTGGTTTATAATTCAGTTTATAATTAGAACTGATCGAAACAAGTTCCATGGGGGAAAAAAAACAGGATGCCGCACTGAATGTACAAAGTAATTTCAAATGAATAAAGTACTCAAGTATTAAAAAATGAAAATATATCTGTACACTAATGTTAGTTTGCTTTGAGTCAGGGGATCATGGGTAATTTCAAATGGTTTTGTATTTTTTGAATTTTCTGCAATGAGATTTTATCATGCTTTTATAAAGAAATACATAAAAGGATACTTCAAGAAGTTCACAGAAAATACAATTAAAGGGTAAGTTTATTTTGATGCCAAAAAAATTGGAATGCTTGCATATGAGGAACCTTCATGAGAAATGTACATTACGAATAAAGCATGCATGGATTTCAAAAGCGTTTGGCACCAAAATAAATTACTTTTAGTTCTGTTCTTCCATGAGCTTTGGGAAGTCCCCTTGAGCCTGCACACACACACACACACACAGACACACACCCACACACATTTGTATATACCTGCACTAACAGCTCTCTCAGTCTAGGCCCCTGTACCCCTAACCTGGTTTCATGCAGGGAGAAGCCAGTTGGTCCAGCCTGGACATCCACTTGCAAGACCAACCACACCAAGGCCTGTGGCCCACCCGACAGAGAGAGGTGGATACTGAGCCAATGAAGATGCCCTCATGGTGCCCCACGCTGTGGCAGGGCAGTAATGTTTCCTGGTGACAGGGGCAGCAAATCACAGGGACTGTGTGTCCCCAAGTCCCAGGCTCGTCTCAGCCAGATAAATAAACTTCCCTGTCTCAGTGGATTAATTTTGTGACAGCCGTGCACATTGGCAGGCAATCAGATGCCTACAAAGAGTTTGGCCAGACTAAGGAAAAACTAGCCCACACTAGTTAGGTGAGCTCTGCCTCTCCACCTCACTACTGTGCTCACATGGCAAGGCAGGGACCATATGGAGGGACCACTCAGCAGGAACAGCCCCAGGCAAGCAGGACAGGAATTGGAGCAACTGCCTAGTGAGCAGCTTCCCAACAGAGACGCTCCATCCCAAGTCATGAAAGAGCCGATTACAGCACAGAGAGTTCTAGCAATCTGTACAAAGCCGAGCAGCTGGTAAGTCGTGGAATCAGGAGTCAGCTCCTGCCTGCCAATGGCCTCCTCCCACCTATCTGAGGCCCTGAACAGAGCTGGAATGAACTTAAAGTGGAGGCTTCATACAAGGGAACTTCATGGAGAGCATGCAGAAAACAACACGGAACACTCAAGTATGGGAGCTGTGTCATCCGCCCACCTGAATGTGAAGCCCAGCTTTGCCCTTCAGCAGCTCTCGGGACAGGGAGGGCTGTGAGTCCTCTGTCAGCAATGATACCCTGTCCTCAGAGGAGGTGGTAATGGAGTCGGCATGATGGTAACACGAAGCAATGCGAAGACTTAGCACAGCAACACGGTACCCAGAAACTGCTGGGATGATGGATGGGAAAGCCCAGGCCCCAGTGAGGTTTGCTTCTCACATTCCACACTGCCCGTTTCACTCGTGCAAGGACCATTGAGTGCACAGCAACTGAGGAGTCTCATGGAAGACATGAGGCAAGGTTCTGCGGACAAGGGGACCAGGAAGATGTGATCCCTGCCCTCAAGAGGGGTCGGGGACAGGTCTCTGACTGCTCAGTGGAAGCCCCCAACATAGACCAGATGGAGATGAGGCTACTGTGAATCTGAGTAATTTCTAAATATCACCACCACTGCATCATAGAGAACGGGGACAGTAACTGCCTGCTGAATTCACTGCCCACATATGGGGGCCCAGAACTAAAGGAAGACTCATTGCCCAGTGGCTTGAACTGCTGGGTCCCAGACTTCACGGCTGCCCATCTAGCCTATCAGAAATGCATAACTAGTGGGGCAGAGGGCTACATGTTACAACCAGCTACAGCACTCTCATCGCCTGTCCAGAGGGCTTTTCCTTCCTCAAAAGTGCTTCACTGGAGAGATGAACTCTGGGCCTGAGGCCACAGAACCCTAGGGGCAGGGGGAACGAGAGGCAGTGGTATGTGGTGGAGAAGGGAGGTGGGAGGAATATCAACCCTGACTGTAGCTAAGCTGCAGGAAGCACCTGCCAACCACAACCCCAAAGGAAGGGGAGGGGCAGTTGGCAAACGTGGGCTCAGTGCTAAGTGCTGTCACTGAAACACCAAGCACCAGGCAGCTGGTGTCTGTGTGTGCTCCCCTGAGCAGGTACCTGCTAAGATCGGTGTATATATTTTCTCCCTAACTTCTGCATGGGCTCTGCTCCCCATCCCACCTTAGGAAGGGCACCAAGTCCACACAGAATCCGGCACTCTGCTGTCCAACCCTGACTGCAAGCCTGTGAAACGGTGCCATTCTTTCAAGTTTAATTCTTTACATGAGTGTGGTGCACCAAGATCCTGGGATAACCGCCTGGGAATCTGGCATCCAGTGGTCTCTGAGCTGCAGGGCCGAGCATCCTGCATTCTCCTGCCCTTCAGCCCTTCTCTCTTAGGTCCCATCTGAGAGCCCTGGGGACCTATCCTCCGGTCTAGCGCAGGGCAAGTTGGGAAGAGGAGCAGCAGGAGGCGGGGGCTATTCCCAACCACTGGATTTTAGCAAGTCCCACTGTGTGCGCCTAAAGGCCTTCCACTTTCTCTTGAGATCAAACTTCTCCATCATGACCCTGGTAAGAAAGCCATTGCTATCTGGCGCACAGTGGACCAGCAGGATGGAAGGCTCAGTCACTCAGCAGTTTCCATGTCCTTCTAGGAGACACACCCAGAAATCTACTCACTGTGGCAAGTGGTGTGGAGCACGAAAACACAGGATGTATAACTAGAGCTCCATTCCATTAGTTGAGCAGGTCTGACTCCTACATCCCTTCGGGAGCCCCCAGCAGTGTTTATGTACTAAGCCCATGGCTGGTGCGGCGACCAGTATGTAAACGTGGTGCACATATGTTCAAATTTTGCCAAGTGAGGTGAGCATCTCTGCAACAGAGGACAAGCAAAACATGTGAGGCTGGAGAGGTGGAACTCACTCGACTGGATGGGGAAACTAAGCATTCAGGAGGGGACACATGGCCTGGGCTGCTGAGTGGACAGAACTGGACATGCACAGAGAACAGCCACGAATGAATGGAGCCCAGCAAGCAGTGAGTGCAGAGACCATGGAGCCTAGTGGCACAGAGGTCAGTCCGACTCATCCTGCAGTCTCCAGGGCACAGGCATCACCAGCAGTGGGAGGCACTCACTGTGGGCTCACCCAGCAAAAGATGAACAGCTGATGGCAAAGAACAGACACCCGGACAGGCAGAGGCAGCAATGGCGGGGAAGGGGAGCGGAGCGCCTAACCCCTCCCTGGACAGCCCCGCCCTGTCCCTCTGCTTGCACAGGACATGCTGCACCTGCCCCTGTCCAGCTTTGGTACCACATCCTCAGCCCCATGAGGACACAGATCACAGTCCCTGAAGCACAGTGGGCACCAGGGAGAACTGAGGGAGAAATGTGGGCAGGGAGCCTCTGAATGTAGGCTAAGAAACTGAGCAGAGGAAAATGATTTTAAAATGTTCAAGAAAGGGGGGAGCTGGCGCTGTGTCATGGCAGGCTAAACCTCCACCAGCGATGTCAGTATCTCATATAGGCACCCGTTCGATTCCCAGCTGTTCCACTTCTGATTCAGCTACCTGCTGACTGCCTGGCAAAGCAGCAAAGGATGGCTCAAGTGCTTGGGTCCCTGCCACCCATGTGGGAGACCCAGAAGAAGCGGCTGGCTCCAGGCTGCAGTTTGGTTCAGTCTTGGCCGTCGTGACCCTCTGGAGAGTGAACCAGCAGATGAAATATTTCTCTCTCTCTCTGTCTCTTTCAGTCTCTAACTCTGCCTTTCAAATTAAAAAAAATTATTTTTTTTAAAAAGGGTTCAAGGTGCCGGCCTTGTGGTGTAGTGGGTAAAGCTGTTGCCTGCAGTGCACACATCCCATATGGCTACCAGTTCAAGTCCTGGCTGCTCCTCTTCCAATCCAGCTCCCTGCTAATGCACCTGGGAAAGCAGGAGAGGATGGCCTACATGCTTGGGCCCCTGCACCACATGGGAAACCTGGATGGAGTTCCAGGTTCCTGGCTTCAACCTAGCCAAGCCCTGGCCATTACAGCCATTTGTGGAACTAGCAGATGGAAGATCTCTTTCTTTGTATTTCCCCCTCTCTTTGTAACTCGGCCTTTAAAGTAAATAAATAAAACTCTTTGTAAGATAGATGATAGAAAGATAGATAGATGAATATCTCTGATGTCTCCCAGGCACCAGCAGACCAGTGCAGCAAACCTCAGCTCTTGTCCCCACTCACAGGGGTGGTCACACAGCAGTTACTCTTTAGACACTCTGTGGAATCACTCATTCTGGAATTACTGCATGAGGGGAAGACTAGATCCTGGTGAGTATCCATGGAGCACATTAAGCCGCCAGCAGTCAAATGTCTCAAGCCAAGTGAGGCAGCTGGTCACTAGCAGATAACCCAGCAACAGCAACATCCAGGAGAGGGAAAGCAAACCCTGAGGAATCTGAGGAGTGTAAGGGGCTGGGGCATCCCACACACACGTGCAGCAGGAGCAGTGCATGAGAAGAGGTATGGAAACTGCCGCCTGGTCTACGACCCACCACGACACAGGCCAGAATGTCAGTGACGCTCCAGGTCTCACACACAGAACCCTGGGAGGCCAGCATGAGGACACTCAGACACCAAACACTCTGCTTATGTTGTAGGAAACTCTGTGCATTAAGTGATGTGTGCAAGTCACATGCAGTGCCAGACTCAGGGACCACCTGATGACAAACAAGCAAAGCCTTTATGGCTAAGACACAGCACGCAGCTGTGGGCAGGCCAGTGAGCCATCTCTGTGGCTGCAGTGTCATGGAAAGCTACACAGCTTGGGCACCAGACTGAAGACCAGGCCCTGCTCGCAGGGGGACCTTCCTGTTTGTTTCTGTGCTACCAGACACAATGAAGAAAGCAGCTTCTCAAAAATCCCACAGTGGGACGTACTGCCAGAGGGAAAAGGAGAAAACAGAAGTCAACCCTTGGGCGCACATCACTCATTCTCCCCCTGAAATAAGTGGTGTCAGCATCATAACTCCGAGTAGCATTGGATGACGAGCAGAAACTGCTCAGCTCTGCCTGTGCTTGCCGGCTCCTCTCTGTGCCCAGGCTGAGCTCCAGCATACGTGGGAAAAGATGCAGCACAAGAAGCTCAGCGCAATCAAAATCTGCATTAATCTTCAATTACACAGGCATGGAGTCAGCACTTCTTGTTGAAGAAAAAAAGACATCGAAGAGTGTGTATGGTTATGGCTACATATGTGCATGTGTCTGCATGTGTGCACACCCTTACACACAAGGATCACAGGACATTTGTTGGAAAGCTTAAACAAACAGTAGACTTTTCTAAATCTGGGACTATTTAAGCAAAAGTGAGAGTTGACATCTTCCCAAGTCTACAAAGGATGACTTGTTACTGGTGAATTATAGGTAAAGGTTTAAATCACTAGACAATCCTGGTCCTGAAATGCAGTGCAGTGTAACAGCTCATCTCCCTGGAAGGAATGTGTACATATGGGGAAAAAAGACTCCACTAAGAGACTATCGAAACTCAGAGTAGAGTGTGGTCAAGTGTCAGGAGAGAGCATCAGCAGCCTATTTGTAGACATAGACAATGGCATGGCTGAGAAAGGACTTCAAAGGCCAATCCCATTCACATAGCTACAAAGAAAAGACAATAGCTTGGAATCAATTTAGCCAAGGATGTGCAATAGCTGAGAATCACAAAAGATTACAGAATGAAATAGAAGAGGACACCAAAAAACACAAAACAATACAACAACAACAAATTGAGCAGCTTCTGCACTGCCAAAGAGACACTCAGCAAAGTGAAGAGGCAAACTAACAGTTGCAAAGCATGCAACTGATAAAGAATCAACTGCCGGAGACTTTCCAGAAACTCAACACCAGCAAAACAAACCACCCACTCAAGAAATGGGCAAGGGACTTCAACAGGCTAAATATTTCAAGAAAGCAAATCTAAATGGCCAGCAAACACATGCAGAAATGCTCAGGATCACTAGCCATCAGGGAAATGCAAGTCGATACGACAACGGCCTTGAGGATGTAGGGGGAAAAGGCACCCTCATCCACTGCTGGTGGGAATGTAAACTGGTATCGCCCCTGTGCAAGGCAGTATGGAGGTAAGTCAGAAATCTGAATACAGGCGTACCATATGAGCCAGCCATTCCACCCCTGGGAATACACCCAAGGGAAAGGAAATGAGCATATGAAAAAAAGAGTGATCTCTGCCCGCATATTCACTACAGCTCACTTCACAAGAGCAAAGATATGCAATCAGCCAACATGCCGATCCCCTGAAGACTGAATAAAGACATTATGGGCTATGGACACCAGGACATGCATATACAGACTGCATAGCCTGGCTACTGTGCATCCTACCGCAGTAATAAGCAGAGGCCTGTGAAAACCTCTCTGTCTACACCATGACTTCCTTTCCTTCAATATGTTCCCAGGAGTGGGTACATCCATACAGTTTTCCATGTTGACAGGACTAATTTCACATGAGAAACTGTATTGCTATGCAGGCATATACTACAGAATACAGCCATCGGAGCCATAAACCCAATTTTCCCTTCAAACACTAGAACAGCAAAGTACACCTTAAGAAACTGGAAGGAGGACAAAGATTCCAACGGAAATCAACCCAACAGCACAGAAAATATCACAACAGACATTCAGTGAGACCAAACTACAGTGCTTGAAAGCTCAGTCAACCTGACAAAACGTTTATTCACAGGAAGCGGGGGGGGGGGAGGGGGGGGGAGGACAGAATCAAGGGACTTGACAACTGAAATGACAGAGAGGACATCACTACCAACCTTGCCAAAATAATCATCCAAAAACACTATGGAAACAACAAGCCACCAGGATTTGGTCAACCTAGATAGAGTGGATGACTCGCAGAAAGACGCAAACCACTAAAACTGGATACAGTGAAAGGAGAAAGTCTGAATACACTTATAATTTGCAAAGACACTGTAGTAGCAGGGAAACCGAACCAAACAAACCAGACAGATATGAAGAAAAGTCCAGGAACAGATGGCTCCAGCGGTGAGAACGCCCTTTTGAAAGATAATTAATATCCGTGGTGCGCAAACCCTTCCAACAAGCAGATGAAGAGGAAAAGTCTTCCACTGCATCCCATCACAGCAGCCTTGTCCCAACATCCAACACAAGCACATCATAAAGAAAATGGCACACACAGATCCGTCACGAATGTGTCACATGCCCCAACAAAATATTACCAGACGCCATCCAGAAGCACAACCAAAGCTCAGCACACTGTGCGCAACCGAGAGTTACTCCGGAAATGCAAGGGTGGCTACCCGACACAATCAATCGATCCCAGAACAGGATACACATGGGGAAAGCCCACAAACTATCCCTACAGACACAGAAAACCTCGATCACCAAAACGTCCCTGACGCTTGCCATACTAAAACACAAATCCTCAGATCAGGAACGGAACGTACACCTCGGCCTGACGAGGCTCTTGCATGAACAGCCCACAGAGCGCTGACATCACACCCAACGCGAGGAACCCGAACCTGGCCTCCGAGACCAGGAAACAGACACGCACTTTCACTCTCCATCCTCCCAGCAACAGTCTCCGAGGTCTAGAGCAGGGCGGCTGGGCCCTCAAAAAGCAAACCGACGGGGACGCGGGGCCGTTCCGGGAGGAGACCGAGCCACCTCTGCTCTCGCACGGCTGCTCGCACCCTGGGGACCCGTCCAGACCATCCGCACAGCACCACCGCGACTCCACCCGCGCCTTCGGGACCCAAGAGCAAGAGGCACGCGGGCAGCCAAGACCCCCAGTGGGAAACCGCAACAGCCGCGCGCGTCATTCACCTCCAACGGGGGCCCGGGCTGCTGGCGGGACAGAGGTCCGCGAAGGCCGTTGCCTCCGGAAGGGGCCGAAGAGGAGAAACGCACCTGGAAATGGCGCGGCAGCCTCGGACACGAAGCCTCCCTTGATCCCGGCCTGACTCTGGGGACGCTGCCTCTCCCTCAGGCTCGGCCAGCAGCGTCGAGGACGGCTCCTCTCCTCACCGCTTGCGCAGGCTCTCGAGCAGGAGCGGACCCGCGGCGCTGACTGCCAGCAGAGCACCGCGGGGCAGTCTGCGCCAGGCGTGAGGGTGCACTTCCGGGTCACAGCACCAGGCGCAGGCGCACTCCCCACGGGCCGTCACCATGGCACCCCAGGACGCACCTGCACACTGTTGCTTCCAGCGTCCGAAGCCCCAGGGCTGCTTCCAGTCCGCCTCTCCAGGCTGTGAACAGGAACGCAGACGCTGATGGCCCAGGTTCTTTGGGCCCCACCTCCCTGCCTCGTGGGAGTCCTCAATGGAGCTCCTGCCTCCTGTCTCCTCGCTTCTGCCTGGCCCAGTGCTGGCCTTTCGTTGCAGCCGCTTGGGGAGAGAAGCAGTGCAGGAGGCATCACCAGCGCTCGCTCTCGCTCTCTCTCACTCTGAGTGATCATCCATCTGGGGGTTCACCCCTGAGGTGGCTACAGAGGCCCGGACTGGGACAGAAGCCAGGGGCTGAAGCAGAAGCCAGGGCCTTTACCCGGCACTCCATTCTGGGCCCAGGGGCCTAAGTCCTTGGGCCGTCTCCCTCTGCTTTCCCAGGCAGCTTAGCAGACAGCTGGATCCCACGGCGAACGGCTTCCGGGAGGGTCGGCACTGTGAGGTAGCGGGTGAAGCCACCGCCCGCAGTGCCGGCTTCCCACATGGGCGCCAGTTCGAGTACAGCTGCTCCACTTCCGACGCAGCTCTCTGCTGTGGCCTGGGAAGGCAGCAGAAGACGCCCCAAGTCCTTGTGCCTCTGCACCCATGATGACATCTCAGCGAGGCTCCTGGCTCCTGGCTTAGATACTCTCAGCTACGCCCATTGCAGCCAACTGGGTAATGGACCAGCAGATGGAAGACTTCTCTCCTCTCTTCCTCTCTCGCTCTCGCTCTCGTTCTCCCTCCCTCCCTCGGTCCCTCTCTCCCTCCTTGCCTCCCTCTCATCTCCTCTGTGTGTAACTCTCAATGTCAAATAAATAAATAAGGTCTTCGAGGAAAGTTAAGAAATTCAAAAAGGAAGACATAGCTATAAATAAAATACCACATCAAGGCCAACTACTAGAGTTTTTTCTTTAGAATTTGGTATTATATGCATTACCTACCCTATTAACCCAGAATTTGAGAAAGAGTTTAACTCGGTCTTAGAACAGATTTTGGCACCCAGTCATCCTCTTCTTCCTTACAAACATCCTGTGTGGCATTGTCTCTCACTTGCGCATGAGGAAATCATTCCAATTTACGAATTCAGACACCTACGTACCCACTGGCACAAGGACTTGAAACACCTGCGATCTACAGAGTTCTCCAAAACACAGGTCTGCTTCCCAGTCCCCGCCCTCCACAGTCTAGCCCTGCCTTTAAAGTATGGATGCTGTTGGAAATAGACCAAATCCTGCCGTCCACAAAGCAAGAGAGAATACAGAAAGGAAGCATCTGAGGTCACTGTCGGCATTTTCGGCGTGCACATTATCATGTTGGTACTTTTGTCTCTCATTGCCTAATGTCAGTTACATATTGAGAGGGGGGAAGTCCAACTATCAATATTTGCAGATGACATGATTATATATATATATATATATATATATATATATATATATATGAGATCCAAAAGAACCACTAAGACACTATCAAAACTCAGAGTAGAGTGTGCTAAAGTGGCAGGAGAGAACATCAGCAGCCTATTTGTATACACAGACAATTTCATGGCTGAGAAAGGACTTCAAAGGCCAATCCCATTCACATAGCTACAAAGAAAAGACAATAGCTTGGAATCAATTTAGCCAAGTATGTGCAATAGCTGAGAATCACAAGAGATTAAAGAATGAAATAGAAGAGGACACCAAAGACAAACAAACAAACAAGCAAACACAAACCACCACCACAACAAATTGAGGAGCTTCTGCACTGCCAAAGACACACTCAGCAAAGTGAAGAGGCAAACTAACAGTTGCAAAGCATGCAACTGATAAAGAGTCATCTGCCGGGGACTTTCCAGAAACTCAACACCAGCAAAACAAACCACCCACTCAAGAAATGGGCAAGGGACTTCAACAGGCTAAATATTTCAAGAAAGCAAATCTAAATGGCCAGCAAACACATGCAGAAATGCTCAGGATCACTAGCCATCAGGGAAATGCAAGTCGATACGACAACGGCCTTGAGGATGTAGGGGGAAAAGGCACCCTCATCCACTGCTGGTGGGAATGTAAACTGGTATCGCCCCTGTGCAAGGCAGTATGGAGGTAAGTCAGAAATCTGAATGCAGGCGTACCATATGAGCCAGCCATTCCACCCCGGGAATACACCCAAGGGAAATGAAATCAGCATACGAAAAAAGAGTGATCTCTGCCCGCGTATTTACTGCAGCTCACTTCACAATAGCAAAGATATGCAATCAGCCAACATGCCCATCCCCTGAAGATTGAATAAAGACATTATGGGCTATGGACACCATGACATGCATATACAGACTGCATAGCCTGGCTACTGTGCATCCTACTGCAGTAATAAGCAGAGGCCTGTGAAAACCTCTCTGTCTACACCATGACTTCCTTTCCTTCAATATGTTCCCAGGAGTGGGTACATCCATACAGTTTTCCATGTTGACAGGACTAATTTCACATGAGAAACTGTATTGCTATGCAGGCATATACTACAGAATACAGCCATCGGAGCCATAAACCCAATTTTCCCTTCAAACACTAGAACAGCAAAGTACACCTTAAGAAACTGGAAGGAGGAAAAAGATTCCAACGGAATTCAACCCAACGGCACAGAAAATATCACAACAGACATTCAGTGAGACCAAACTACAGTGCTTGAAAGCCAAGTCAACCTGACAAAACGTTTATTCACAGGAAGCGGGGCGGGGGGAGGACAGAATCAAGGGACTTGACAACAGAAATGACAGAGAGGACATCACTACCAACCTTGCCAAAATAATCATCCAAAAACACTATGGAAAATACAAGCCACCAGGATTTGGTCAACCTAGATAGAGTGGATGACTCGCAGAAAGACGCAAACCACTAAAACTGGATACAGTGAAACAAGAAACTCTGAATACACTTAGAAATTGCAAAGACACTGTAGCAGCAGGGAAACCGAACCAAACAAACCAGACAGACATGAAGAAAAGTCCAGGACCAGATGGCTCCAGCGGTGAGAACGCCCTTTTGAAAGATAATTAATATCCGTGGTTCGCAAACCCTTCCAACAAGCAGATGAAGAGGAAACTGGCCTCCGAGACCAGGAAACAGACAAGCATTTTCGCTCTCGATCCTCCCAGCAACAGTCTCGGAGGTCTAGAGCAGGGCGGCTGGGCCCTCAAAAAGCAAACCGACGGGAACGCGGGGCCGTTCCGGGAGGAGACCGAGCCACCTCTGCTCTCGCACAGCTGCTCGCACCCTGGGGACCCGTCCAGACCATCCGCACAGCACCACCGCGACTCCACCCGCGCCTTCGGGACCCAAGAGCAACAGGCACGCGGGCAGCCAAGACCCCCAGCGGGTAACTGCAACAGCCGCGCGCGCGTCACTCACCTCCAACGGGGGCCCTGGCTGCTGCCGGGTCAGAGGTCCGCGAAGGCCGTTGCTTCCGGAAGGAACCCAAGAAGAGCCACGCGCCTGGGAAACGGCGCGGCAGCCTCGGACACGCAGCCTCTCTGATCCCGGCCTGACTCTGGGGCCGCTGACTCTCCCTCAGGCTCGGCCAGCAGCGTCGAGGACGGCTCCTCTCCTCACCGCTTGCGCAGGCTCTCGAGCAAGAGCAGACCCGCGGCGCTGACTGCCAGCGGAGCACCGCGGGGCAGTCGGCGCCGGGCGTGCGGGTGCACTTCCGGGTCACAGCACCAGGCGCAGGCGCACTCCCCACGGGCCGTCACCATGGCATCCCAGGACGCACCTGCACACTGTTGCATTCAGCGTCCGAAGCCCCAGGGCTGCTTCCAGTCCGCCTCTCCAGGCTGTGAACAGGAACGCAGACGCTGATGGCCCAGGTTCTTTGGGCCCCACCTCCCTGCCTCGTGGGAGTCCTCAATGGAGCTCCTGCCTCCTGCCTCCTTGCTTCTGCCTAGCCCTGCGCTGGCCTTTCATTGCAGCCGCTTGGGGAGAGAAGCAGTGCAGGAGGCATCACTAGCGCTCGCTCTCGCTCTCACTCTCTCTCACTCTGAGTGATCGTCCATCTGGGGGTTCACCCCCGCGGTGGCTACAAAGGCTGGGACTGGGACAGAAGCCAGGGGCTGAAGCAGAAGCCAGGGCCTTTAGCTGGCACTCCATTCTGGGCCCAGGGGCCTACGTCCTTGGGCCGTCTCCCTCTGCTTTCCCAGGCAGCTTAGCAGACAGCTGGATCCCACGGCGAATGGCTTCCGGGAGGGTCGGCACTGTGACGTAGTGGGTAAAGCCACCGCCCGCAGTGCCGGCTTCCCATATGGGCGCCATTTCGAGTACAGCTGCTCCACTTCCGATGCAGCTCTCTGCTGTGGTCTGCGAAGACAGCAGAAGACGCCCCTAGTCTTTGTGCCTCTGCATTCATGAGGAGTTCTCCTGGCTTCTGATACTCGCTGCTCAGCTCACTGCTGCCAGTTGGGTAGTGTTTCAGCAGGTGGAAGACTCTCTCTCTCTCTCTCTCTCTCTCTCTCTCTCTCTCTCCCTCCCTCCCTCCCTCCCTCCTTCATTTCCCCTTTCTCTTCCTCTCTTTGTGTAACTCTCAATATCCCTGCTGCTCCACCTGCAGACAAGTTAAGCCTCTCACAGCTCTCGCCCTTCTGTTACCTGCTCTCTGGTGTTATCTTCCACGCTTCCCCCAAGGCAAGCTGAGGAAATAAGAGGGGAGAAGAGAAAGGAGTGCTCTTTGTCCTGTCTCATCCCTCTTATCCACTTGATTTTCTGTTAGTTTGCTAACTAGCATCCCACTGTTGCTTTGCTTGATTCCAGTTAACCACATTGTGCTGAGCAGAGCCAGGCTTTCCACATAGAATCTGGAAGAACATTCCTTCTCTGGGATTGCTTACCCCAGGGATCCTACCCCGCCATAGGCAGTGTCACAGGCTGAGTGATTGAGTTCTGTGGTGTTCTGTGCCACACAAATTATGTTACCTTTAGGGCAGGATCCTTGGTCAGTTTTCTGTGGTAGTGGTGGGTGTCATATTTTATAAAATGACATAAATGCAAAAACTTGAGCTATGACAACTCAGCATGCGTACTTTACTGGCTGATCTTGCCCTCAGAGCCCTGCCCCCTTTTTATTTTTTATTTTTTATTTTTATTTTTTATTTTTTTGACAGGTACAGTGGACAGTGAGAGAGAGACAGAGAGAAAGGTTTCCTTTCATTGGATCACCCCCCAAACACTGCTGAGGCCGGCGCACTGCACTAATCCGAAGCCAGGAGTCAGGTGCTTCTCCTGGTCTCCCATGCAGGTGCAGGGCCCAAGGACTTGGGCCATCCTCCACTGCACCCCTGGGTCATAGCAGAGAGCTGGACAGGAAGAGGAGCGACTGGGACAGAATCCGGTGCCCCAACTGGGACTAGTACCCGGTGTGCTGATGTTACAGGAGGAGAATTAGCCTATTGAGCTGCAGCACTGCCCCCAACCCCCCTTTTTTTTGACAGACAGAGTGGATAGTGAGAGAGAGAGAGAGAGAGAGAGAGAAAGAAAGGTCTTCCTTTTTGCCGTTGGTTCACCCTGCAATGGCCGCTGCGGCCAGCTTATCGCGCTGATCCGAAGCCAGGAGCCAGGTGCTTCTCCCGGTCTCCCATGTGGGTGCAGGGCCCAAGGACTTGGGCCATCCTCCACTGCCTTCCCGGGCCATAGCAGAGAGCTGGCCTGGGAGAGGGGCAACCGGGATAGAATCCGGCGCCCCAACCGGGACTAGAACCCGGTGTGCCAGCGCTGCAAGGCGCAGGATTAGCCTGTTAAGCCACGGCGCTGGCCCAACCCCTTTTTTCTTTTTTTTTTTTTTGACAGGCAGAGTGGACAGTGAGAGAGAGAGAGAGAGAAAGGTCTTCCTTTGCCGTTGGTTCACCCTCTAATGGTCACTGTGGCCGGTGCGCTACAGCCGGCTCACCACGCTGATCTGAAGGCAGGAGCCAGGTGCTTCTCCTGGTCTCCCATGGGGTGCAGAGCCCAAGCACTTGGGCCATCCTCCACTGCACTCCCGGGCCACAGCAAAGAGCTGGCCTGGAAGAGGGGCAACCGGGACAGAATCTGGTGCCCTGACTGGGACTAGAACCCGGTGTGCTGGCGCCGCAAGGCGGAGGATTAGCCTGTTGAGCCATGGCTCCAGCCCCCAACCCCTTTTTAAACAACTTTGTTGAAGGCTGGCGCCATGGCTCACTTGGCTAATCTTCCACTTGTGGCACCGGCACCCGGGTTCTAGTCCCGGTTGGGGCACTGGATACTACTCCCAGTCCAGTCCAGCTCTCTGCTGTGGCCCGGGAGTGCAAAGTGGATGATGGCCCAAGTGCTTGGTACCTGCACCCACATGGGATAATGGGAGGAAGCACCCAGCTTCTGGCTTCAGATCGGCATAGTGCCGGCCATCGCGGCAATTAGGGGAATGAAACAATGGAAGAAAGACCTTTCTCTGTGTCTCTCTCTCACTCTATATAACTCTACCTGTCAAATAAAAATAAATAAATAAATAAATAAAAAAGACACAATATAATATATACAGTTTCACATTTATATGAAAAGATTTTTGTTGAAAAACAGTATACATACCAAGAAGTACACACATGTGTACAGGTAAATGAGTTTTTTGTCCTCTGACCTCACACATAATTAACACTGAAGAACAAACATGACTGTTGCGTCAAGAGCCCTTGGAATGCTTTTACATATTTAAATTTTTTTAATTTATTTTCATTTTATTTGAAAGGCAGGGTGACAGAAAATAAGAGAGAGTGAGAGCGAGAATAAGAATGAGAGGGGGGGGGAGAGAGAGAGATCTTCCATCTGCTGGTTCGCTCTCCAAAATGGCTGCCACAGCTAGTATTATGGGTAAAACAGCAGTGAAGAAAGGCATCGTCAATTCTTTGTCTCCCGTGAAAGAAACATTTCCACCTGGACACAGCAGTGAGCAAAGCGAGCTTTATTTTATTTAAGTCAGAAACCTGCTGCCACCGCAGCCAGGAGGGTTATCCAAGAGAGACAGCCCCCGGAAACTGTCTGTCCAGTCTCTTAAGTATGACTTTGGGGATAAAAAACAGAATAGTAGCTAACAGTCAGTTAGAAGGCTGAGACAAAACACATCAAAAGGCTGGGTTTATAATCTTGTCTGTCCTGTCTCGCCTGCTCATGATAAAACAAAAAGGGCCTTCTTTCTGTTTGCACTGTAAACTGAAAACTCAGAGGGTGGAATCACTACTTCCTTCCTATTCTCATGGGAAAGGAGTGGGATTGGCACTTTTGTCTTGCTAAAGGCAGCTTTTGGGGGCACGGAAGAGTTTTGTGCCATCTTAAAGAGATTTCCCCTTCTATTGGCTGTTATTAACTTATCTGCCTCTTCCCACCAGGGCTGGGCCAGGCCAAAGCCAGGAGCCAGGAATTCCCTCGGGGCTCCCACCTGGGTGGCAAGGACACAAGTACCTGAGCCATCATCTGCTGTCTCCCAGGATGTGCACTAGCAGGAAGCTGGATAGGAGGTAGGGTGTCTGGGACTCTAACCGGGCTTTCTGACCTGGGCTGCTAGTGTACCAAGTGACATCTTAACTGCTGTGCCAAATGCCCATCCCTTTTCCATGTTTTAAGAACATTTTAGGTGGATCTGGATTTTTCTCTGCTTACAATGATGATTCCTTGGAAGCACAGCCAAGTTCATTTTTAGATGGTGACTATGGTGTGGAGTAGGAAGATGTTTGTGTCCCAAGAGACCTAAAGTGTCTTATACATGAGTTAACCCTCAGGTACAGAGCAACCGTGTCCTAGCCCAGGGGTCAGCAGCAGGGATCCGAATCCTTGTGTCTTCACTCCAGTCCAGTGCTGTGATTTTTACACCAGGGACTCTGCTCTGTGTGAGCATAAGTAAATGTTGTTTTAGGGAGGGGCAGAGGAGGGGATTCTGTTGACCCACTACGTGTCAGTTGCTAATACAGGTACCTGACATGTGTTACCCAGCTTAGTCTTGGAGTGACTGCTGAGGTACATGGGGATCTTACTATTTTTCAGGGACTTCTCACTTTTCCTACCTTTCCAGTGAAAGAGCTGAGAGCCACGCAGTGCCAGTGGCCTCTGGGGTTGGACACCGACAACTCCTTACCCTGTGGTCATGATCTTTCTCCTACCTGAGAATGTCTCCCAGGCACATGGTGAGCGCTGGCCACAGGCAGGTCCCCTAGGTGGCCGGGCGTGGGCCTGAGGCTCAGCCCAGCCTTCAGAGGGGCCCGTCTGAGTCCACAGCTGAGTGCAGCTGGTATTTCCAGAACGTTCACAGGGCTGGGATTTGCAGTACTCAGTAATGAGCTGCTTAGCCTTGAGCTTAGCTTCTGAAAGATGTGGAAGCTTGGGATTCTATTCAAAGTCAGAGTCCAGGACTGGGCACCCGGCAGGGACACAGAGAGGGCTCTGACACAGCTGTCCTCTGTAAGCTTCCAGCGGAATTGAAGCAGACAAAAGATGCGTGGTTCTAACCCTCCCTGATAAATGCCACACAGGGTGCCCACGGAGAAGGGAGGTGGACAGGGCATGTTGGATGTAACCCATGGTTTGCAGGATGCTGGTTTGTAAGCTGCAGCTCCTGCCTGCGAATGCCATGGACACTGAATGAAAATCACAGCTGTGATCCCGACTCTCCAAAGATGGGGATGGAAAGTTGTTGGGTGTTTTTGCTGGGTGCAGTGGGGATGCTGTATGTGAGTGTATGTAGCGGGTAGGGGAGTGGACTGTACAAGCCATCTGGAGACCCTGTCCAGCCCGGCAAGGCTGTGGCTTCGTGGGTTTTGTACAGCAGTCCTCATTCTCCAGTAGAGGTTGGGCTACACGGTAGCAGAAATTTCCCTTGCAGTCTCATTGCAGTCTTAGTGCTTTGCTGCGATGAAGTCTGATGCCAGCCGGGCCCTTTTCCAGGCCCCTGAGCTCTCTGGGGTTGCTCCGTGATCCTGGCTGCTTCACCTTCCCTGCGTCTGGCCTTACAGTTGTGGAAGGAGAAAGCAGGAGGCCCGGGCTTCCTCTGAGAGGGACCTGCATGGATCCCACCCCTTATGCAGTGGCCAGAGCTGCTCCCATGGCCGTATATCTGGGAGGCGGGGGTGGAGAGTCATGCAGGTGTGTTGCCGGCAGTGTTGCTCTCATGCCTGTTCTCCCCCATCCAAAGAGGGTTCCTTGTCATCTGGGTCCCAGACCCGGCAATATTCCTGAGCTGATCCACCACCTTGCCAAGACAATCTCCCAGGAGAGAACCCCGCCTCCCCAGCCATGGTTTCAGAGCCAGCATCTCTTGCTGTCATCCGTGTCCAGCCATGGGATTTTGGACTGTGCACTTAATCTCTTATTTGATAACTGGTTATGTGGAGATCATACTAACGGC
The DNA here is from genome assembly GCF_033115175.1 of Lepus europaeus. NCBI lineage: Eukaryota > Metazoa > Chordata > Mammalia > Lagomorpha > Leporidae > Lepus > Lepus europaeus. The sequence goes on from NC_084847.1 coordinate 22,831,345, forward strand.
ACCCAAGCTGACAGTGGATGGATGCATCAGTGAGACCACACAGATGAAGTGTGGGGTTGGTTCTGAGTGTCTATGAGCTGACCCACCCCGGGCAGGCAGGGTAAGGGTCAGGTGGCACTGATGGGAAAGCAGAGGTGCTGTTGGCCTCTGACCTCCTGGAGCCCAGGGCTGCCCAGCCTGCTGGTTGCAGTAGCAGTGGGGACTCACCCTGGGCCTTGTCTGTGGGGCCAGGGGAAAGTAGCTGTGCCCCCATCCCGGGGCAGGGGGTGTTCCTGGGAATTCCTGGGCTCACTGTGTGTGGCATTTGGCCACCTTGCCCTGCTGCTGACTTTGAGTGCTTTCTCTTCCTTTGGTTCATCTCCTCTGACCGATCCCCTGTTGCTCCCACATGTCCTGCTTCCCTGAGGCCAGGCCAGCGTGGCCGCTGATGTCTTTGTGCCATTTGTAACAGGCGTGTGAAGCTGTTGAACCGCCCTGCCAGGCTCCGGCCTCAGAAAATGAAGAGCTTGCTGGATCAGAAGCTGTCAGCCAAGAGCCCCTTCATCTACTTGCCAGTCATCACACACAACCTTGGGGAAGAGCGCAACAAGAAAATAGGTAGGCCCCATGGCCCTAGCTCTGTACCCCCTGCCCTGCCTCCCGCTGCCCCTGGCGCCTCTGGATGTCAGTGCAAAGCTCCAGGCTGGCCGTGTGTGTGCCTTTCCTCCCGCAGAAGCTTGTCTGGTTTGCTGCCTTTGGCAGGCAGCTGCCTGTGGATCTGAGTTTTAAAGATCTATTTCACTGAAGGCATTTTCAGGAAAGTCCCAGGAACTGGAAAGAGCTGTGTTTATCGAGACTTAACACAGATGACGTCAGAGTGGCAGTGGAGAAGAGCGTGATCTCACATGGTCCGTGCTGACTTCCCACCCATTAGAGAACGCTCCGTTCCGGGGTTGGGCCATGTCCCTGGTGCTGTTTCCCCGTGAATGTGGGGAGAGGGGGAGCAGAACCCTGGTTCTCTTGAAGACCTCGCCTCTGCCCTTCCAGCTCCAAGCTCCCCACCCCTTCCCAGCCTGCAATCGCTCATGTCTCTCCTGCCACCAACCCAGGGCACAGTGTGCCCCAGGCCCTCCCTGTCTTGCGTCCTGGTGTCCTTTGCAAGACCTGGCCATGGCTCAAGCTCTCTCCCTCACTGCCCTGGAGACAGACCCCAGGGTCCCCTTGCATGTGGGGTGGGGATTGCCTGTCATGCTGGTTGGCCTGTGCGTCCCCATGACAGATCTACAGGGACAGGGGCCTGCATTTCCTAGACAAGGAGCCCAAGCTTAGGGAAGGCCGGGCCCTGCCCAGAGGATGACCGCCCTTGGTCCCCTCCTGGTGTGGAGGCCCAAGGATGCCAGCAGCTCTCTTGCTCTCGGTTTTTGATCCTCAGTGCTTTCTGTGCTGCCTCTTTATTTCTGTTTTTGATTCCATGCCTCCTTTTAGGGAAAAGGCACCTTCATTCCTTAGGGGCCCTGCCTCGCATACCGCCCCTGCTTCCTGCCTGTCCTGACCCCCCGCCTCTCTCACCTCTGCTTCTCAGATCCACCACATGACTCCTTTCTGGTCCTTGAACACCATGACTTGTCCCAGTCCCACGGCTTTGGTCTCTGCATGGACCTCGTCCCACTGCTGTCGCTGCCTCACTCACAGTCACGCTGCTTGGGTCTCTGTTCAAATATCGCCTTCTCAGAGGGGGAATCTGCTGCTCCCAGCACTTTGGAGGCCACCCTGCCCTCAGCATCCCTAGCTTGCCCCTCAGTAGTGCCTTTCCTTAACTCAATTAGACATTTGCCTCTTTATGGCTTCCCTCCCGCAATGTAGCAAGAGGCTGGGAGCTCTGTGCTGCTTCCTGCCCCGTCCCCAATGGCCACAGCACAATGAAAGAGTGAATGGAGTGGACAGGGCTTGTCCAGGACCTCACTGCCAGGGGAACTGGCCTTGCTGCTCAGTCTGTGCTGTTCGCAGTGCCGCGTTGTCCCCGGCAGAAGGGACACCAGAGCGCTGTGTGGAGCTCACCATCGTAGTGTTTCTCCTGTAATTCTAGCACCGGCTGGCCTTAGCTCCTAGTAGGGCCTCACTGTAAACATCACCAACAAGTTGCAGGTTGTCAGAACTCTCTGAAAACAGCGCGTCTTTGGAAGAAAAGTTGTTTGCTCAGCTACAGGGCAAGAGCAAGGTGGGAGTCCTAGACAGACCTGTGCTTTCTGTCCCTGGAGATCACTTCTTCATTCAGATGCTGCTTGAGAAGAGGCTGGCTCGTATTTTTGTGCCTTTAGTTGTCACATTAATTTTGGAGGAGTTGATTTTTATCTCCTTTTATAGACGGAAAAACACAGACTCAGAGAGATGGTTTCCTACAGGTTACTTAGCTGGTTAGTGGCAAAGCCAAGAGCTGGGCTCACACATCCCCAGACCAAGTGTCCTACTCCAACAGGTGCTCTCTGGTTTGCTCTAATGTGCACGTGCACCTGGTGTGGGCCCCAGTTAGCTGCAGATGACGCCTGGCTCCTGAGGGCTCAGGTACAGCGTCCTGGCTTCATGGTGGTGTGGCAGCCACCTGTACACCGTTCTGTCCTTTACTTTCAGTGTTCGGTAAATCATGTGAGCCCAGCTTCTGGCTAGTGCAAGTGTTCCAAGCACGTTGACACTGGGATGCACTGAGCTAAGCCAGAGGGGTGCAGCCTGCCCCTACCCACCCAGTTCATGCAGGCTGGACAAGTGCATAGGAAGTCGAACAGGGAGACAGGTTGTCGGTGGCAGAGGTGTTCCTGGGTACCTCCCCTTTGAACCTGAGCAAAGACTGTGCACTGGGGAGGCAGGGCCAGAGAGGCTCTAGAGCAGACTTATATAGAGGGGTTAGGGGCTGGAGGCCAGGCTCCTCTTCTTGAGGCCACCTGTGTGATCCACGGGGCCCAGCACAGCAGAGGATAGGGGGCCCCTGGTTACAACATTATTAAGGATTCAAAGACAGCGACATCAGAGCCTTAAACTCAAGGCCTTGGAGCTTGGCTTGGAGTCTCTGCCCTTGTGGCTTGTGCCCAGCATCCAGCCTCATTTCTGTTCTTTGTTCTTAAGCAACTGATGAGGCTTCCTTTCGTGAATGAGGCCCAAAGGTGACACCAGGTGGGAGTTCTCATCATGGTGGGATTCTGATGCTGCAGGTGCCTGTTCATGGAGAGGGTGGAGACTAAGGGGTGCACATCGCCTGCCCTGAGCCAGCTAGCCAGGGCACGGCAGGGCCCTGTCTCCTTCCCTCGGCTTAGAACTCGGCACTCAGGGACTGATAGTTTGTTTACTTTTCATTTTATTTGAAAGGGAGAGACAGTGAGGGAGGGAGGGAGATGTGGAGAGAGATCTTCCACTCACAAGTTCACTCTTCAAATGCTTACAACAGCCAGGGCTGGGCCAGTTCAAAGATGGGAGCCCAGAACTCAATGATCCAGGTGGCAAGGACCTGAGTTCCCAAGCTGTCACCTCCTGCCTCCCAGGGTGCACATTAGCAGGAAGCTGGAACTGCACCTCCTGCCCCTCGGGGTACACGTTAGCAGGAAGCTGGAATTGGAGGTGGAGCAGGGACTGAAACCCAGGAATTCTGATACAGGATGCAGGCATCCCAACTGGTGTCTGAACCACCAAGCCACACGCCTTCCACTCTTGTCCTCTGTGATACGGTTTTCATCATAGTAACAAGTGCATGCTCATACTTTCAGTGGATAATGTCAAACTTTGATATTTTTCTGAAATATCTATAACCAAAAGCTCAGCTGAGATGCATAATGTTTGTTGAATACTCATAGATAGTAGAATATACTTTGTACTATGCCCAGGTAATGTCCACATCTCAGCTGTGTGTTGTCCAGGGGAGGTTTGTGTCCATACCCCTCATGGTGTCCTCAACCATTTCCCAGAGGTGGAATCCCTCAGGTCCCAGTAACCTGCTGCCCCAGCCCCGCCATCAGGTCCCTGACACACCTGCTGGTCCCAGCCCCTCCCCCATGTCCCCGTACCCTGCTGGCCCAAGCCCCTCCCTCAGGTCCCTATTCACCCCTGCTGGGCCCCGGCCCCTCCCTCAGGTCCCTATTCACCCCTGCTGGCCCTCAGGCCCTCCCTCAGGTCCCTGTTCACCCCTGCTGTCACCAGCCCCTAAATCAGGTCCCTGTTCACCCATGCTGGCCCCCAGACCCTCCTTCAGGTCCCGTACCCTGCTGGCCCCAGCCCCTCCCTCAGGACCCTGTACCCTACTGACCCCAGACCCTCCCTCAGGTCCCTGTTCAGCCCTGCTGGACCCCAGCCCCTCCCTCAGGTCCCTGTTCACCCCTGCTGGACCCCAGCCCCTCCCTCAGGGTCCCAGTTCACCCCTACTGGCCCCAGCTCTTCCATCTGGTCCCTGTTCACGCTGGTCCCCGGTCCCTCCCTCAGGTCCCTGTTCCCTGCTGGCCCAGGCCCTCCCTCAGGTCCCCATTCACCCCTGCTGGCCCCAGGCACTCCCTCAGGTCCTTGTTCACCCTTGCTGGCCCCAGCCCCTCCCTCAGGTCCTTGTTCACCACTCCTGCCCCCAGCTCTTCCCTCAGGTCCCTGTTCACCCCTGCTGGCCCCCAGCCCCTCCCTCAAGTACAAAAATCCTGCTGGCCCCAGCCACTCCCTCAGTTCCCGGTTCACCCCTGCTGGCCCCCAGACCCACCCTCAGGTCCCTATTCACCCCTGCTGGCCCCCATGCCCTCCCTCATGTCCCCATAGCCTGCTGGCCCAGCCAATACCTCAGGTCCCGGTTCACCCCTGCTGGCCCCTGACACCTTCCTCAGGTCCCTGTTAAACCCTGCTGCCCCTGACACCTCCCTCAGGACCCTGTTCACCACTGCTAGCTAAAACCCCTCCCTCAGGTCCATGTTCACCCCATGTGGCACGCGACCCTCTTTCAGGTCCCTGTTCCCTACTGGCCCCCAGCCCTTCCCTCAGGTCCCCATACACTGCTAGCCCCAGCCCCTCCTGCAGGTCCCTATTCAACCCTGAAAGCCCCAGCCCCTCACTCAGGTCCCTGTTCCCCTACTGGCCCCCAGCCCATCACTCAGGTCCCTGTTAACCGCTGCTGGCCCCCAGCCCCTCCCTCAGGTCCCCGTTCACCTCTGCTGCGCCCGGCCCCTCTCTCAGGTCCCTGTTCACCCCTGCTAGTCCCCGGCCACTCCCTCAGGACCCTGTTCCCTGCTGGCCCCCCAGCCACTAACTCAAGTCCCCGTTCACCCCTGCTGGCCCCCAGCCCCTGCATCAGGTCCCTGTTAACCGCTGCTGGCCCCCAGCCCCTCCCCTCAGGTGCCCAGAGCCTGCTGGCCTTAAGCCCGTCCCTCAGGTCCCTGTTCACCCCTGCTTGCTTCCAGCACCTCCATCAGGACCCTGTTCCCCCCTGCTGGCCACCAGCCCCTCCCTCAGGTCCCCATAACTTGCTGGCCCCAGTCCCTCCCTCAGGTCCCTGTTCACCCCTCTGGACCCCAGCCCTTCCTTCAGATCCCTGTTAACTTCTACTGGCCCCAGCCCTTCCATCTGGTCCCAGTTAACCCATGCTGGCCCCTAGCCCCTCCCTCAGGTCCCTGTTCTCCTGTTGGCCCCAGCCCCTAACTCAGGACCCTGTTCACCCCTGCTGGCCCCAGTCCCTCCCTCAGGTCCCTGTTCCCCGCGGGCCCCCAGACCCTCCCTCATGTCCCTGTTCCCTGCTGCCCCAGGCCCTCACTCAGGTCCCCATTCACCCCTGCTGGCCCCAGCCACTCCCTCAGGTCCCTGTTCCCCTGCTGGCCCCAGCCCCTAACACACGTCCGTGTTGACCCCCTGGTGGCCCCAGCCCCTCCCTCAGGTCCCTGTTCCCTGCTGCCCCAGGCCCTCCCTCAGGTCCCCATTCACCCCTGCTTGCCCCAGACACTCCCTAATATCCTTGTTCACCTTTGCTGGCCCCAGCCCCTCCCTCATGTCCCCGTACCCTGCTGGCCCCAGCCCTCCCTCAGGTCCCTGTTCACCCATGCTGCCCCAGCCCCTCCCTCAGGTCCCTGTTCACCCCTGCTGGCCCCCAGGCCTTCCTCATGTCCGCATAGCCTGCTGGCCAAGCCACTCCCTCAGGTCCCGTTCACCACTGTTGGCCCAGCACCTCCCTCAGGTCCCTGTTCACCCCTGCTGGCCCCAGCCCTGCCTCAGGTCCCTGTTCAACCCTGCTGGCCACAACCCCTATTCAGGTCCCCATACCCTGCTGGCCCCAGCCACTCCCTCAGGTCCCTGTTCACCCCCTCTTGGCCCCCGACAACTCCCTCAGGTCCCTGTTAAACCCTGCTGTCCCCCACACCTCCCTCAGGGCCCTGTTCACCCCTGCTGGCTAAAAGCCCCTACCACAGGTCATGTTCACCGCTTCTGGCCACCGACCCTCTCTCAGGTTCCTGTTCCCTACTACCTCCAGCCCCTCCCTCAGGTCCCTGTTCACCCCTGCTGGCCTCCAGCCCCTCCCTCAGGTCCCTTTTCCACTGATGGCCCCCAACCCTCCTTCAGGAACCTGTTTCCCCTGCTGGCCGCCAGCCACTCCCTCAGGTCCCTGTTCAACCCTGCTGCCCCAACCCCTCTTCAGGTCCCTGTACCCGGTTGGCCCGAGCCCTCTCTCAGGTCCCCGTACATTGCTGGCCGCTGCCCCTAACTTAGGTCCTGGTTCACCCCTGCTGGTCCCCGAACCCTCCCTCAGGTGCCTGTTCTCTGCTGGCCCAAGCCCCTCCCTCAGGTCCCTGTTCACACTTGCTGGCCCCAGCCCCTCCCTCAGGTACTTGATCACCCCTGCTGGCCGCCAGCCCCACCCTCAAGTCCCCATAGCCTGATGGCCCCAGCCACTCCCTCAGGTCCCGTTTACTCCTGCTGGCCCCAGCCTCTCGCTCAAGTCCCTTTTCACACCTACTGGCCCCAGCCCCTCCATCAGGTCCCTGATCAAACCTGCTGGCCCCAGCTACTCTTCAGGTTGCCGTACCCTGCTGGCCCGCAGCCCCTCCCTCAGGTCCCCATACCATGCTGGCACCAGTCCCTCCCTCAGGTCCCTGTTCACCCATGCTGGCCCGCGACACCTCCCTCAGGTCCTTGTTCACCCCCTGCTGGCCCCAGCCCCTACTCAGGTCCCCATACCCCTGCTGGCCCCAGCCACTGCCTCAGGTCCCTGTTCACCCCTGCTTCCCCCCGAAAACTCCCTCGGGTCCCTGTTAATCCCTGCTGGCCCCCGACACCTCCCTCGGGGCCCTATTCACCGCTGCTGGCTAAAAGCCCCTCCCACAGGTCCATGTTCACCGCTTCTGGCCCCCGACCCTCTCTCAGGTCCCTGTTCCCTACTGCCCCCCAGCCCCTCCCTCAGGTCCCCGTACCCTGCTGGCCCCAGCCCCTCCTTCAGGTCTCTTCAACCCTGTTGGCCCCAGCTCCTCCCTCAGGTCCCTGTTCAGCCCTGCTGGCCCCCAGCCCCTCCCTCAGTTCCCTGTTCTCCCTGCTGGCACCTTCCAATCTCTCAGGTCCCTGTTCACCCTTGTTGGCGCCAGACCCTCCCTCAGTTCCATGTTCACACTTGCTGGCCCCAGCCCCTCCTCAGGTCCCTGTTCACCCTTGCTGGCCCCCGACCCTCGCCCAGGTCCCTGTTCACTTCCCTGGTGCCCCTATCCCCTCCCTCAGGTCCCTGTTCACCCCTGCAGGCCCCAACACCTCCCTTAGGTCCCTTTCACCCCTGCTGGCCCTAGCCCTTCCCTCAGGACCCTGTTCACCCCTGCTGGCCCCCAGCCCCTCCCTCAGTTCCCTGTTCCCTGCTGGCTCCCAGCCCCTCCCTCAGGTCCTGTTCAACCCTGCTGGCCCCCAATTCATCCCTCAGGTCCCTGTCCACTCCTGCTGGCTCCCAGCCCCTCCCTCAGGTCCCCGTAGCCTGCTGGCCCCCAGCCCCTTCCTCAGCTCCCTATTACCCCTACTGGCCCCCAGACCCTACCTCAGGTCCCTGTTGACCCCTGGTGGCCCCCGAACCTCCCTCATGTCTCTTTTCCCCCCTGCTGGCCCCCAGACCCTCCCTAAGATCCCCATACCCTGCTGGCCCCCAATTCCTCACTCAGGTCCCTATTCACCCTTGCCGGCCCTAGCCACTCCCTCAGGTACCTGTCCACTCCTGCTGGCTCCCAGCCCCTCCCTCATGTCCCCATAGCCTGCTGCCCCCCAACACCTCCCTCAGATCCCTGTTACCCTGTTACCCTTGCTGGACCCGAGACACTACCTCAGGTCCCTGTTGACCCCGGGTGGTCCCCGGACCTCCCTCAAGTCCCTGTTCAACCCTGCTGGCCCCAGACCCTCTCTCAGATCCCCGTACCCTGCTAGCCCCAGTCCATCCCTCAGGACCCTGTTCACCCATACTGGCCCTAGCCCCTCCCCCACATCCCCGTACCCTGATGCCCCCCCCCGGCCCTCCCTCAGGTCCCCGTACACCCTTGTTGGCCCCAGCCAATCCCTCAGGTCCCGGTTCACCCTTGCTGGCCCCAGCCCCTCCCTCAGGTCACTGTTCACACTTGTTGGCCCCAGGCCCTCCCTCAGGTCACTGTTCACCCCTGCTGGCCCCCTGCCCCTCCTCATATCCCCTTAGCCTGCTGGTCCCAGCCCCTCCCTCAGGTTCCTGTTGCCCCTGCTGGTCCCAGACCCTGTTGAACCCTGGTGGCCCCCGAACCTCCCTCATGTCCCTGTTCACCGCTGCTGGCCCCCAAACCCTCCTTAAGATCCCCGTACCCTGCTACGCCAGTCTATCCCTCAGGACCCTGTTCACCTAACTGGCCCCAGCTCCTCCCTCACATCCCCAAACCCTGATGGCCCCCAGGCCCTCCCTCAGGTCCCTGTTCACCCCTGCTGGACCCGGCCACTCCCTCAGGTCCCTGTTCACCCCAGCTGACACCAGCCCATCCTCAGGACCCAGTTCACCTCTGCTGGCCCCAGCCCCTGCCTCAGGTCCCTGTTCCCTGCTGGCCCCAGCCCGTCCCTCAGGTCCCTGTTCACCCTTGCTGGCCCCAGCCGCTCCATCAGGTCCCTGTTCACCCTTGCTGGCCCGCAGCCCCTCCCTGAGGTCCCCATAGCCTCCTGGCCCCCAGTCCCTCCCTCATACCCATAGCCATCTGGCCCCCAGCCCCTCCCTCAGGTCCCTGCTACCCTTGCTGGCCCCCAGACCCTACCTCAGGTCTCTGTTGACCCCTGGGGGCCCCGGAACCTCCCTATGTCTCTTTTCCCCCCTGCTGGCCCCCAGACCCTCCCTAAGATCCCCATACCCTGCTGGCCCCCAATTCCTCACTCAGGTCCCTATTCACCCTTGCTGGCCCTAGCCACTCCCTCAGGTCCCTGTCCACTCCTGCTGGCTCCCAGCTCCTGCCTCATGTCCCCATAGCCTGCTGCCCCCAGCCCCTCCCTCAGGTCCCTGTTACCCTTGCTGGACCCGAGACACTACCTCAGGTCCCTGTTGACCCCTAGTGGGGCCAGGACCTCCCTCAAGTCCCGGTTCACCCATACTGCCCTAGACCCTCCCCCACTTCCCCGTACCCTGATGGCCCCCCGGCCCTCCCTCAGGTCCCCGTACACCCTTGTTGGCCCCAGCCAATCCCTCAGGTCTCTGTTCACCCTTGCTGGCCCCAGCCCCTCCCTCAGGTCCCTGTTCACACTTGCTGGCCCCAGGCCCTCCCTCAGGTCCCTGTTCACACTTGCTGGCCCAGGCCCTCCCTCAGGTCCCTGTTCACCCCTGCTGGCCCCCAGCCCCTCCCTCATGTGCCGGTACCCTGCTGGCCCCAGCCCCTCCTCATGTCCCTGTTCACCCCCGCTGGCACCAGCCCCTCCCTCAGGTCACTGTTCACCCCTGCTGGCCCCCTGCCCCTCCCTCATATCCCCTTAGCCTGCTGGTCCCAGCCCCTCCCTCAGGTTCCTGTTGCCCCTGATGGTCCCCAGACCCTGTTGAACCCTGGTGGCCCCCGAACCTCCCTCATTTCCCTGTTCACCGCTGCTGGCCCCCAAACCCTCCCTAAGATCCCCGTACCCTGCTACCCCAGTCTATCCCTCAGGACCCTGTTCACCTCTGCTGGCCCCAGCCCCTCCCTCAGGTTCATGTTCCCTGCTGCTCCCCAGCCCCTTCCTCAGGTCCCTGTTCCCTGCTGACCCCAGCCCCTCCCTCAGGTCCCTGTTCACCCTTGCTGGCCCCAGCCGCTCCATGAGGTCCCTGTTCACCCTTGCTGGCCCCAGCCCCTGCCTCAGGTCCCTGTTCACGCCTGGTGGCCCTAGCCCCTCCCTCAGTTCCCTGTTCACCCCTGTTGGCAACAACCCCTCGCTAGCTTCTGCGTTCACCCCTACTGGCCCCAAACCCTCCCTTAGGTCCCTGTTCACCCCTGGTGGCCCCTAGCCCCTCTCTCAGGTCCCTGTTCACCCCTGCTGTCCCCAAGCCCTCCGTTAGGTCCCTGTTCACCCCTGCTGGCCCCCAGCCCTTCCCTCAGGACCCTGTTCACCCCTGCTAGCCCCCAGGCCCCCCATCTAGTCCCTATTCTCCCCTGCAGGCCCCAAGTCCCTCCATCAGGTCCCTGTTCACCCCTGTTTACCCTCAGACCCTCCCTCAGGTCCCCGAACCCTACTGGCCCCAGCAATTCCCTCAGGTCCCTGTTCAACCCTGCTGGCCCCAGCCCCTCCCTAAGGTCCTGTTCAACCCTGCTGGCCCCCAATTCAACCCTCAGGTCCCTATTCACCCTTGCTGGCCCTAGCCCCTCCCTCAGTGCTCTGTTCCCTGCTGGCTCCCAGCCCCTCCCTCATGTCCCCGTAGCCTGCTGGCCCCCAGCCACTTCCTCAGTTCCCTGTTACCCCTGCTGGTCCCAGACCCTACCTCAGGTTCCTGTTGACCCCGGTGGCCCCCAAACCTCCCTCATGTCCCTGTTCAAACCTGCTGCCCCCAGACCATCCCTAAGATCCCCGTACCCTGCTACCCCAGTCCATCCCTCAGGACCCTGTTCACCCATAATGGCCCCAGCCCCTCCCTCACGTCCCCGTACCCTGATGCCCACCCGGCCCTCCCTCAGGTCCCTGTTCACACCTGCTGGGCCCCAACCCCTCCCTCAGTACCCTGTTCACCCCTGCTAACCCAGCCCCTTCCTCAGGTTCCTGTTCCCTGCTGTTCCCCGGCCCCTCCCTCAGGTCCCTGTTCCCTGCTGGCCCCAGCCCCTCCCTCAGTTCCCTGTTCACCCTTGCTGGCCCCAGCCCCTAATCATGTCCCTGTTAACCCCCGATGGCCCCAGCCCCTCCATAAGGGTCCCTGTTCACCACTGCTGGCCCCCTGCCCCTCCCTCATGTCCCCCTAGCCTGCTAGCCCCAGACCCTCCCTCAGGTCCCTGTTCCCTGCTGGCCCCAGCCCGTCCCTAAGGTCCCCGTACCCTGCTGGCCCCCAATTCCTCCCTCAGGTCCGTACTCACCCTTGCTGGCCATAGCCCCTCCCTCATGTCCCCATAGCCTGCTGGCCCACAGCCCCTCCCTCAGGTCCCTGCTACCCTTGCTGGCCCACAGACACTACCTCAAGTCCCTGTTGACCCCTGGTGGTCCCCGGACCTCCCTCAAGTCCCTGTTCACCCCTGCTGGCCCCCAGACCCTCTCTCAGATCCCCGTACCCTGCTAGCACCAGTCCATCCCTCAGGACCCTGTTCACCCATACTGGCCCCAGCCCGTCCCTCACATCCCCATACCCTGATGGCCCCCAGCCCCTCCCTCAGGTCCCTGTTCACCCCTTCTGGCCCCAGCCACTCCCTCAGGTCCAGGTTCACCCCCCTTGGTCCCAGTCCCTCCTCATGACCCTGTTCACCCCACGCTGCCCCAGCCGCTCCCTCAGGTCCCTGTTCACCCCTGCTGGCCCCAAGCCCCTCCCTCATGTCCCCATAGCTTGCTGACCCCAGCCCCTGCCTCAGGTCCCTGTTCACGCCTGCTGGCCCCAGCCCATCCCTTAGGTCCATGTTCACCCCTGCTGGCCCCTGCCAATCCCTCAGGTCCCTGTTCACGCTTGCTGGCCCCAGCCGCTCCTTCAGGTCCCTGTTCACCCCTGCTGGCCCCAGCCCCACTTTAGGTCCCCATACCCGGTTGGCCCCAGCCCCTCCATCAGGTCCACGTACCCTGCAGGCCCCTGCCCCTACCTCAGGTCCTTGTTCACCCCTGCTGGCCCCGGTCCCTCCCACAGGACCCTGTTCAAACCTGGTGGCCGCCAGCCACTCCCTCAGGTCCCTGTTCACCCCCGCTGGCCCCAGCCCCACCCTAAGGGTCCCTGTTCACCACTGCTGGCCCCCTGCCCCTCCCTCATGTCCATCTAGCCTGCTGGCCCCTGCCCCTCCTCAGGTCCCTGTTCCCTGCTGGCCCCAGCCCCTTCCTCAGGTCCCCGTACCCTGCTGGCCCCCAATTCCTCCCTCAGGTCCGTATTCACCCTTGCTGGCCCTAGCCCCTCCCTCATGTCCCCATAGCCTGCTGGCCCCCAGCCCCTACCTCATGTCCCAATAGCCTGCTGGCCCCCAGGGCCTCCCTCAGGTCCCTGTTACCCTTGCTGGCCCCCAGACACTACCTCAGGTCCCTGTTGACCCCTGGTGGCCCCCGGACCTCCCTCAAGTCCCTGTTCACCCCTGCTGGCCCCCAGACCCTCAATCAGGTCCACGTACCCTGCAGGCCCCAGTCCGTCCCTCAGTTCCCTGTTCACCCTTGCTGGCCCCAGCCCCTCCCTAAGGGTCCCTGTTCACCACTGCTGGCCCCCTGCCCCTCCCTCATGTCCATCTATCCTGCTGGCCCTAGCCCCTCCCTCAGGTTTCTATTCCCTGCTGCTCCACGGCCCCTCCCTCAGGTCCCTGTTCCCTGCTGGCCCCAGCCCCTTCCTCAGGTCCCCGTACCCTGCTGGCCCCCAATTCCTCCTCAGGTCCGTATTCACCCTTGCTGGCCCTAGCCCCTCCCTCATGTCCCCATAGCCTGCTGGCCCCCAGCCCCTACCTCATGTCCCAATAGCCTGCTGGCCCCCAGAGCCTCCCTCAGGTCCCTGTTACCCTTGAGGCCCCCCGAAAAACCTCAGGTCCCTGTTGACCCCTGGTGGCCCCCGGACCTCCCTCAAGTCCCTGTTCACCCCTGCTCTGGCCCCCAGACCCTCAACCAGGTCCCCGTACCCTGCTAGCCCCAGTCCATCCGTCAGGACCCTGTTCACCCATACTGGCCCCAGCCCCTCCCTCACATCCCTGTCTCCTGATGGCCCCCCGGCCCTCCCTCAGGTCCCCGTTCACCCTTGCTGGCCTCAGCCAATCCCTCAGGTCCCTGTTCACGCTTGCTGGCCCCAGCCCCTCCCAAAGGTCCCTGTTCACCTTTGCTGGCCCCAGCCCCTCCCTCAGGTCTCTGTTCACCCCTGCTGTCCCCAGGCCCTCCCTCATATCCCCTTAGCCTGCTGGTGCCAGCCCCTCCCTCAGGTTCCTGTTCACTGCTGGTCCCTGGACCCTCCCTCAGCTCCCTGTTCCCTGCTGGCCCAGCCCCTCCCTCAGGTCCCTGTTCCCTGCTGGCTCCAGCCCCTCCCTCAGGTCCCTGATCAAACCTGCTGGCCCCTAGCCCCTCCCTCACGTCCCAGTTCACCCCTACTGGCCCCAGCCCTTCCATCTGGTCCCGGATCACCCATGCTGGCCCCTAGCCCCTCCCTCAGGTCCCTGTTCCCCTTCTGGCCCCAGCCCCTAACTCAGGACCCTGTTCACCCCTGCTGGCCCCAGCCCCTACTCAGGTCCCCATACCCTGCTGGCCCCAGCCACTGCCTCAGGTCCCTGTTCACCCCTGCTTCCCCCCGAAAACTCCCTCGGGTCCCTGTTAATCCCTGCTGGCCCCCGACACCTCCCTCGGGGCCCTGTTCACCCCTGCTGGCTAAAAGCCCCTCCCACAGGTCCATGTTCACCGCTTCTGGCCCCCGACCCTCTCTCAGGTCCCTGTTCCCTACTGCCCCCAGCCCCTCCCTCAGGTCCCCGTACCCTGCTGGCCCCAGCCCCTCCTTCAGGTCCCTATTCAACCCTGTTGGGACCCAGCCCCTCCCTCAGGACCCTGTCCCTGCTGGCCCCCAGCCCATCCCTCAGGTCCCTGTTCCCAGCTGACCCCAGCCCCTCCCTCAGGTCCCCGTTCACCCCTGCTGGCCCCCAGCCCCTCCATCAGGTCCCTGTTCACCCCTGCAGGCCCCCGGCCACTCCCTCAGGTCCCCATTCCCTGCTGGCCCCCAGCCACTCCCTCAGGTCCCCGTTCACCCCTGCTGGCCCCCAGCCCCTCCATCATGTCCCTGTTCACCCCTGCAGGGACCCCGGCCACTCCCTCAGGTCCCCATTCCCTGCTGGCCCCCAGCCCCTCCCTCAGGTCCCTGTTCACCCCTGCTTGCCCCCAGACCCTCCATCAGGTCCCTGTTCACCCCTGCAGGCCCCTGGCCACTCCCTCAGGTGCCCGTTCCCTGCTGGCCCCCAGCCACTCCCTCGGGTCCCTGTTCAGCCCGGCTGGCCCCTAGCACCTCCATCAGGTCTCTGTTCACTGCTGCTGGCCCCCAGCCCTTCCCTAGGGTCCACAGCCCCTGCTGTCCTAAGCCCGTCCTTCAGGTCCCTGTTCACACCTGCTTGCATCCAGCCCCTCCATCTGGTCCCTGTTCACCGCCGCTGCCCCCAGCCCCTACCTCATGTCCCTTTTCCACTGATGGCCCCCAACCCTCCCTCAGGATCCTGTTCCCCTACTGGCTGCCAGCCACTCCTTCAGGTCCCTGTTCACCCCTGCTGGCCCCTGCCCCTCTTCAGGACCCTGTACCCGGTTGGCCCCAGCCCCTCCCTCAGGTCCCCGTACCCTGCTGGCCGCTGCTCCTACCTCAGGTCCTTGTTACCCCTGCTGGCCCCAGCCCCTCCCTCTGGTCCCCGTACCCTGCTAGCCCCTGCCCCTAACTCAGGTCCCTGTTCACCCCTGCTGGCCCCAGCCCCTCCCTCAGGTCCCTGTTCCCTGCAGGCCCCAGGCCCTCCCTCAGTTCCCTGTTCTCCCTGCTGGCACCTTCCAATCTCTCAGGTCCCTGTTCACCCTTGTTGGCGCCAGACCCTCCCTCATTTCCTTGTTCACGCTTGCTGGCCCCAGCCCCTCCTTCAGGTCCCTGTTCACCCTTGCTGGCCCCCGGACCCTCCCCCAGGTCCCTGTTCACCCCTGGTGCCCCTAGCCCCTCCCTCAGGTCCCTGTTCCCCCTGCTGGCCCCAACACCTCCCTTAGGTCCCTTTTACCCCTGCTGGCCCCTATCCCTTCCCTCAGGACCCTGTTCACCCCTGCTGGCACCCAGCCCCTCTCTCAAGTCCCTATTCACCCAGGCAGGCCCCCAGTCCCTCCATCATGTCCCCCGTTCACCCCTATTGGCCCTCAGACCCTCCCTCAGGTCCCCGTACCCTACTGGCCCCAGCCATTCCCTCAGGTCCCTGTTCAACCCTGCTGGCCCCCAGCCCCTCCCTCAGCTCCCTGTACCCTGCTGGCTCCCAGCCCCTCCCTCAGGTCCTGTTCAACCCTGCTGGCCCCCAATTCATCCCTCAGGTCCCTGTCCACTCCTGCTGGCTCCCAGCCCCTCCCTCAGGTCCCCGTAGCCTGCTGGCCCCCAGCCCCTTCCTCAGATCCCTATTACCCCTACTGGCCCCCAGACCCTACCTCAGGTCCCTGTTACCCTTGCTGGACCCGAGACACTACCTCAGGTCCCTGTTGACCCCTAGTGGGGCCCGGACCTCCCTCAAATCCCTGTTCACCCCTGCTGGCCCCAGACCCTCTCTAAGATCCCCGTACCCTGCTAGCCCCAGTCCATCCCTCAGGACCCTGTTCACTCATACTGGCCCTAGCCCCTCCCCCACATCCCCGTACCCTGATGGCCCCCCGGCCCTCCGTCAGGTCCCCGTACACTCTTGTTGGCCCCAGCCAATCCCTCAGGTCCCTGTTCACCCTTGCTGGCCCAGCCCTTCCCTCAGTTCCCGGTTCACCCCCGCTGGCCCCAGCCCCTCCCTCAGGTCCCTGTTCACCCCTGCTGGCCCCCTGCCCCTCCCTCATATCCCCTTAGCCTGCTGGTCCCAGCCCCTCCCCCAGGGTCCTGTTGCCCCTGCTGTTCCCCAGACCCTGTTGAACCCTGGTGGCCTCCGAAGCTCCCTCATGACCCTGTTCACCGCTGCTGGCCCCCAAACCCTCCCTAAGATCCCAGAACCCTGCTACCCCAGTCTATCCCTCAGGACCCTGTTCACACTTACTGGCCTCAGCCAATCCCTCAGGTCCCTGTTCACCCCTCTGTACCCGGCCACTCCCTCAGGTCCCTGTTCACCCAGCTGGCCCCAGCCCCTCCCTCAGGACCCTGTTCACCTCTGCTGGACCCAGCCCCTTCCTCAGTTTCCCCATACCCTGCTGGCCCCAGCCCCTGCCTCAGGTCCCTGTTCCCTGCTGGCCCCAGCCCCTCCCTCAGGTCCCTGTTCACCCCTGTTTACCCTCAGACCCTCCCTCAGGTCCCTGAACACAACTGGCCCCAGCAATTCCCTCAGGTCCCTGTTCAACCCTGCTGGCCCCAGCCCGTCCCTCAGGTCCTGTTCAACCCTGCTGGCCCCCAATTCATCCCTCAGGTCCCTATTCACCCTTGCTGGCCATAGCCCCTCCCTCAGGTCCCTGTTACCCCTGCTGGTCCCCAGACCCTACCTCATGTTCCTGTTTACCCCGGTGGCCCCCGAACAACCCTCATGTCCCTGTTCAAACCTGCTGGCCCCCAGACCATCCCTAAGATCCCTGTACCCTGCTACCCCAGTCCATCCCTCAGGTCCCTGTTCACCCCTGCTGGCCCCCAGCCCCTCCCTCATGTGCCGGTACCCTGCTGGCCCCAGCCCCTCCTCATGTCCCTTTTCACCCCCGCTGGCACCAGCCCCTCCCTCAGGTCACTGTTCACCCCTGCTGGCCCCCTGCCCCTCCCTCATATCCCCTTAGCCTGCTGGTCCCAGCCCCTCCCTCAGGTTCCTGTTGCCCCTGATGGTCCCCAGACCCTGTTGAACCCTGGTGGCCCCCGAACCTCCCTCATTTCCCTGTTCACCGCTGCTGGCCCCCAAACCCTCCCTAAGATCCCCGTACCCTGCTACCCCAGTCTATCCCTCAGGACCCTGTTCACCTCTGCTGGCCCCAGCCCCTCCCTCAGGTTCATGTTCCCTGCTGCTCCCCAGCCCCTTCCTCAGGTCCCTGTTCCCTGCTGACCCCAGCCCCTCCCTCAGGTCCCTGTTCACCCTTGCTGGCCCCAGCCGCTCCATGAGGTCCCTGTTCACCCTTGCTGGCCCCAGCCCCTGCCTCAGGTCCCTGTTCACGCCTGGTGGCCCTAGCCCCTCCCTCAGTTCCCTGTTCACCCCTGTTGGCAACAACCCCTCGCTAGCTTCTGCGTTCACCCCTACTGGCCCCAAACCCTCCCTTAGGTCCCTGTTCACCCCTGGTGGCCCCTAGCCCCTCTCTCAGGTCCCTGTTCACCCCTGCTGTCCCCAAGCCCTCCGTTAGGTCCCTGTTCACCCCTGCTGGCCCCCAGCCCTTCCCTCAGGACCCTGTTCACCCCTGCTAGCCCCCAGGCCCCCCATCTAGTCCCTATTCTCCCCTGCAGGCCCCAAGTCCCTCCATCAGGTCCCTGTTCACCCCTGTTTACCCTCAGACCCTCCCTCAGGTCCCCGAACCCTACTGGCCCCAGCAATTCCCTCAGGTCCCTGTTCAACCCTGCTGGCCCCAGCCCCTCCCTAAGGTCCTGTTCAACCCTGCTGGCCCCCAATTCAACCCTCAGGTCCCTATTCACCCTTGCTGGCCCTAGCCCCTCCCTCAGTGCTCTGTTCCCTGCTGGCTCCCAGCCCCTCCCTCATGTCCCCGTAGCCTGCTGGCCCCCAGCCACTTCCTCAGTTCCCTGTTACCCCTGCTGGTCCCCAGACCCTACCTCAGGTTCCTGTTGACCCCGGTGGCCCCCAAACCTCCCTCATGTCCCTGTTCAAACCTGCTGCCCCCAGACCATCCCTAAGATCCCCGTACCCTGCTACCCCAGTCCATCCCTCAGGACCCTGTTCACCCATAATGGCCCCAGCCCCTCCCTCACGTCCCCGTACCCTGATGCCCACCCGGCCCTCCCTCAGGTCCCTGTTCACACCTGCTGGGCCCCAACCCCTCCCTCAGTACCCTGTTCACCCCTGCTAACCCCAGCCCCTTCCTCAGGTTCCTGTTCCCTGCTGTTCCCCGGCCCCTCCCTCAGGTCCCTGTTCCCTGCTGGCCCCAGCCCCTCCCTCAGTTCCCTGTTCACCCTTGCTGGCCCCAGCCCCTAATCATGTCCCTGTTAACCCCCGATGGCCCCAGCCCCTCCATAAGGGTCCCTGTTCACCACTGCTGGCCCCCTGCCCCTCCCTCATGTCCCCCTAGCCTGCTAGCCCCAGACCCTCCCTCAGGTCCCTGTTCCCTGCTGGCCCCAGCCCGTCCCTAAGGTCCCCGTACCCTGCTGGCCCCCAATTCCTCCCTCAGGTCCGTACTCACCCTTGCTGGCCATAGCCCCTCCCTCATGTCCCCATAGCCTGCTGGCCCACAGCCCCTCCCTCAGGTCCCTGCTACCCTTGCTGGCCCACAGACACTACCTCAAGTCCCTGTTGACCCCTGGTGGTCCCCGGACCTCCCTCAAGTCCCTGTTCACCCCTGCTGGCCCCCAGACCCTCTCTCATATCCCCGTACCCTGCTAGCACCAGTCCATCCCTCAGGACCCTGTTCACCCATACTGGCCCCAGCCCGTCCCTCACATCCCCATACCCTGATGGCCCCCAGCCCCTCCCTCAGGTCCCTGTTCACCCCTTCTGGCCCCAGCCACTCCCTCAGGTCCAGGTTCACCCCCCTTGGTCCCAGTCCCTCCTCATGACCCTGTTCACCCCACGCTGCCCCAGCCGCTCCCTCAGGTCCCTGTTCACCCCTGCTGGCCCCAAGCCCCTCCCTCATGTCCCCATAGCTTGCTGACCCCAGCCCCTGCCTCAGGTCCCTGTTCACGCCTGCTGGCCCCAGCCCATCCCTTAGGTCCATGTTCACCCCTGCTGGCCCCTGCCAATCCCTCAGGTCCCTGTTCACGCTTGCTGGCCCCAGCCGCTCCTTCAGGTCCCTGTTCACCCCTGCTGGCCCCAGCCCCACTTTAGGTCCCCATACCCGGTTGGCCCCAGCCCCTCCATCAGGTCCACGTACCCTGCAGGCCCCTGCCCCTACCTCAGGTCCTTGTTCACCCCTGCTGGCCCCGGTCCCTCCCACAGGACCCTGTTCAAACCTGGTGGCCGCCAGCCACTCCCTCAGGTCCCTGTTCACCCCCGCTGGCCCCAGCCCCACCCTAAGGGTCCCTGTTCACCACTGCTGGCCCCCTGCCCCTCCCTCATGTCCATCTAGCCTGCTGGCCCCTGCCCCTCCCTCAGGTCCCTGTTCCCTGCTGGCCCCAGCCCCTTCCTCAGGTCCCCGTACCCTGCTGGCCCCCAATTCCTCCCTCAGGTCCGTATTCACCCTTGCTGGCCCTAGCCCCTCCCTCATGTCCCCATAGCCTGCTGGCCCCCAGCCCCTACCTCATGTCCCAATAGCCTGCTGGCCCCCAGGGCCTCCCTCAGGTCCCTGTTACCCTTGCTGGCCCCCAGACACTACCTCAGGTCCCTGTTGACCCCTGGTGGCCCCCGGACCTCCCTCAAGTCCCTGTTCACCCCTGCTGGCCCCCAGACCCTCAATCAGGTCCACGTACCCTGCAGGCCCCAGTCCGTCCCTCAGTTCCCTGTTCACCCTTGCTGGCCCCAGCCCCTCCCTAAGGGTCCCTGTTCACCACTGCTGGCCCCCTGCCCCTCCCTCATGTCCATCTATCCTGCTGGCCCTAGCCCCTCCCTCAGGTTTCTATTCCCTGCTGCTCCACGGCCCCTCCCTCAGGTCCCTGTTCCCTGCTGGCCCCAGCCCCTTCCTCAGGTCCCCGTACCCTGCTGGCCCCCAATTCCTCCCTCAGGTCCGTATTCACCCTTGCTGGCCCTAGCCCCTCCCTCATGTCCCCATAGCCTGCTGGCCCCCAGCCCCTACCTCATGTCCCAATAGCCTGCTGGCCCCCAGAGCCTCCCTCAGGTCCCTGTTACCCTTGAGGCCCCCCGAAAAACCTCAGGTCCCTGTTGACCCCTGGTGGCCCCCGGACCTCCCTCAAGTCCCTGTTCACCCCTGCTCTGGCCCCCAGACCCTCAACCAGGTCCCCGTACCCTGCTAGCCCCAGTCCATCCGTCAGGACCCTGTTCACCCATACTGGCCCCAGCCCCTCCCTCACATCCCTGTCTCCTGATGGCCCCCCGGCCCTCCCTCAGGTCCCCGTTCACCCTTGCTGGCCTCAGCCAATCCCTCAGGTCCCTGTTCACGCTTGCTGGCCCCAGCCCCTCCCAAAGGTCCCTGTTCACCTTTGCTGGCCCCAGCCCCTCCCTCAGGTCTCTGTTCACCCCTGCTGTCCCCAGGCCCTCCCTCATATCCCCTTAGCCTGCTGGTGCCAGCCCCTCCCTCAGGTTCCTGTTCACTGCTGGTCCCTGGACCCTCCCTCAGCTCCCTGTTCCCTGCTGGCCCAGCCCCTCCCTCAGGTCCCTGTTCCCTGCTGGCTCCAGCCCCTCCCTCAGGTCCCTGATCAAACCTGCTGGCCCCTAGCCCCTCCCTCACGTCCCAGTTCACCCCTACTGGCCCCAGCCCTTCCATCTGGTCCCGGATCACCCATGCTGGCCCCTAGCCCCTCCCTCAGGTCCCTGATCAAACCTGCTGGCCCCTAGCCCCTCCCTCACGTCCCAGTTCACCCCTACTGGCCCCAGCCCTTCCATCTGGTCCCGGATCACCCATGCTGGCCCCTAGCCCCTCCCTCAGGTCCCTGTTCCCCTTCTGGCCCCAGCCCCTAACTCAGGACCCTGTTCACCCCTGCTGGCCCCAGCCCCTACTCAGGTCCCCATACCCTGCTGGCCCCAGCCACTGCCTCAGGTCCCTGTTCACCCCTGCTTCCCCCCGAAAACTCCCTCAGGTCCCTGTTAATCCCTGCTGGCCCCCGACACCTCCCTCGGGGCCCTGTTCACCCCTGCTGGCTAAAAGCCCCTCCCACAGGTCCATGTTCACCGCTTCTGGCCCCCGACCCTCTCTCAGGTCCCTGTTCCCTACTGCCCCCAGCCCCTCCCTCAGGTCCCCATACCCTGCTGGCCCCAGCCCCTCCTTCAGGTCCCTATTCAACCCTGTTGGACCCAGCCCCTCCCTCAGGACCCTGTCCCTGCTGGCCCCCAGCCCATCCCTCAGGTCCCTGTTCCCAGCTGACCCCAGCCCCTCCCTCAGGTCCCCGTTCACCCCTGCTGGCCCCCAGCCCCTCCATCATGTCCCTGTTCACCCCTGCAGGCCCCCGGCCACTCCCTCAGGTCCCCGTTCACCCCTGCTGGCCCCCAGCCCCTCCCTCAGGTCCCTGTTCACCCCTGCTTGCCCCCAGACCCTCCATCAGGTCCCTGTTCACCCCTGCAGGCCCCTGGCCACTCCCTCAGGTGCCCGTTCCCTGCTGGCCCCCAGCCACTCCCTCGGGTCCCTGTTCAGCCCGGCTGGCCCCTAGCACCTCCATCAGGTCTCTGTTCACTGCTGCTGGCCCCCAGCCCTTCCCTAGGGTCCACAGCCCCTGCTGTCCTAAGCCCGTCCTTCAGGTCCCTGTTCACACCTGCTTGCATCCAGCCCCTCCATCTGGTCCCTGTTCACCGCCGCTGCCCCCAGCCCCTACCTCATGTCCCTTTTCCACTGATGGCCCCCAACCCTCCCTCAGGATCCTGTTCCCCTACTGGCTGCCAGCCACTCCTTCAGGTCCCTGTTCACCCCTGCTGGCCCCTGCCCCTCTTCAGGACCCTGTACCCGGTTGGCCCCAGCCCCTCCCTCAGGTCCCCGTACCCTGCTGGCCGCTGCTCCTACCTCAGGTCCTTGTTACCCCTGCTGGCCCCAGCCCCTCCCTCTGGTCCCCGTACCCTGCTAGCCCCTGCCCCTAACTCAGGTCCCTGTTCACCCCTGCTGGCCCCAGCCCCTCCCTCAGGTCCCTGTTCCCTGCAGGCCCCAGGCCCTCCCTCAGTTCCCTGTTCTCCCTGCTGGCACCTTCCAATCTCTCAGGTCCCTGTTCACCCTTGTTGGCGCCAGACCCTCCCTCATTTCCTTGTTCACGCTTGCTGGCCCCAGCCCCTCCTTCAGGTCCCTGTTCACCCTTGCTGGCCCCCGGACCCTCCCCCAGGTCCCTGTTCACCCCTGGTGCCCCTAGCCCCTCCCTCAGGTCCCTGTTCCCCCTGCTGGCCCCAACACCTCCCTTAGGTCCCTTTTACCCCTGCTGGCCCCTATCCCTTCCCTCAGGACGCTGTTCACCCCTGCTGGCACCCAGCCCCTCTCTCAAGTCCCTATTCACCCAGGCAGGCCCCCAGTCCCTCCATCATGTCCCCGTTCACCCCTATTGGCCCTCAGACCCTCCCTAAGGTCCCCGTACCCTACTGGCCCCAGCCATTCCCTCAGGTCCCTGTTCAACCCTGCTGGCCCCCAGCCCCTCCCTCAGCTCCCTGTACCCTGCTGGCTCCCAGCCCCTCCCTCAGGTCCTGTTCAACCCTGCTGGCCCCCAATTCATCCCTCAGGTCCCTGTCCACTCCTGCTGGCTCCCAGCCCCTCCCTCATGTCCCCATAGCCTGCTGCCCCCAACACCTCCCTCAGATCCCTGTTACCCTTGCTGGACCCGAGACACTACCTCAGGTCCCTGTTGACCCCTGGTGGTCCCCGGACCTCCCTCAAGTCCCTGTTCACCCCTGCTGGCCCCCAGACCCTCTCTCAGATCCCCGTACCCTGCTAGCCCCAGTCCATCCCTCAGGACCCTGTTCACCCATACTGGCCCTAGCCCCTCCCCCACATCCCCGTACCCTGATGGCCCCCCCCCGGCCCTCCCTCAGGTCCCCGTACACCCTTGTTGGCCCCAGCCAATCCCTCAGGTCCCGGTTCACCCTTGCTGGCCCCAGCCCCTCCCTCAGGTCCCTGTTCACACTTGCTGGCCCAGGCCCTCCCTCAGGTCACTGTTCACCCCTGCTGGCCCCCTGCCCCTCCCTCATATCCCCTTAGCCTGCTGGTCCCAGCCCCTCCCTCAGGTTCCTGTTGCCCCTGCTGGTCCCAGACCCTGTTGAACCCTGGTGGCCCCCGAACCTCCCTCATGTCCCTGTTCACCGCTGCTGGCCCCCAAACCCTCCTTAAGATCCCCGTACCCTGCTACGCCAGTCTATCCCTCAGGACCCTGTTCACCTAACTGGCCCCAGCTCCTCCCTCACATCCCCAAACCCTGATGGCCCCCAGGCCCTCCCTCAGGTCCCTGTTCACCCCTGCTGGACCCGGCCACTCCCTCAGGTCCCTGTTCACCCCAGCTGACACCAGCCCATCCCTCAGGACCCAGTTCACCTCTGCTGGCCCCAGCCCCTGCCTCAGGTCCCTGTTCCCTGCTGGCCCCAGCCCGTCCCTCAGGTCCCTGTTCACCCTTGCTGGCCCCAGCCGCTCCATCAGGTCCCTGTTCACCCTTGCTGGCCCGCAGCCCCTCCCTGAGGTCCCCATAGCCTCCTGGCCCCCAGTCCCTCCCTCATACCCATAGCCATCTGGCCCCCAGCCCCTCCCTCAGGTCCCTGCTACCCTTGCTGGCCCCCAGACCCTACCTCAGGTCCCTGTTGACCCCTGGGGGCCCCGGAACCTCCCTATGTCTCTTTTCCCCCCTGCTGGCCCCCAGACCCTCCCTAAGATCCCCATACCCTGCTGGCCCCCAATTCCTCACTCAGGTCCCTATTCACCCTTGCTGGCCCTAGCCACTCCCTCAGGTCCCTGTCCACTCCTGCTGGCTCCCAGCTCCTGCCTCATGTCCCCATAGCCTGCTGCCCCCAGCCCCTCCCTCAGGTCCCTGTTACCCTTGCTGGACCCGAGACACTACCTCAGGTCCCTGTTGACCCCTAGTGGGGCCAGGACCTCCCTCAAGTCCCGGTTCACCCATACTGGCCCTAGACCCTCCCCCACTTCCCCGTACCCTGATGGCCCCCCGGCCCTCCCTCAGGTCCCCGTACACCCTTGTTGGCCCCAGCCAATCCCTCAGGTCTCTGTTCACCCTTGCTGGCCCCAGCCCCTCCCTCAGGTCCCTGTTCACACTTGCTGGCCCCAGGCCCTCCCTCAGGTCCCTGTTCACACTTGCTGGCCCAGGCCCTCCCTCAGGTCCCTGTTCACCCCTGCTGGCCCCCAGCCCCTCCCTCATGTGCCGGTACCCTGCTGGCCCCAGCCCCTCCTCATGTCCCTGTTCACCCCCGCTGGCACCAGCCCCTCCCTCAGGTCACTGTTCACCCCTGCTGGCCCCCTGCCCCTCCCTCATATCCCCTTAGCCTGCTGGTCCCAGCCCCTCCCTCAGGTTCCTGTTGCCCCTGATGGTCCCCAGACCCTGTTGAACCCTGGTGGCCCCCGAACCTCCCTCATTTCCCTGTTCACCGCTGCTGGCCCCCAAACCCTCCCTAAGATCCCCGTACCCTGCTACCCCAGTCTATCCCTCAGGACCCTGTTCACCTCTGCTGGCCCCAGCCCCTCCCTCAGGTTCATGTTCCCTGCTGCTCCCCAGCCCCTTCCTCAGGTCCCTGTTCCCTGCTGACCCCAGCCCCTCCCTCAGGTCCCTGTTCACCCTTGCTGGCCCCAGCCGCTCCATGAGGTCCCTGTTCACCCTTGCTGGCCCCAGCCCCTGCCTCAGGTCCCTGTTCACGCCTGGTGGCCCTAGCCCCTCCCTCAGTTCCCTGTTCACCCCTGTTGGCAACAACCCCTCGCTAGCTTCTGCGTTCACCCCTACTGGCCCCAAACCCTCCCTTAGGTCCCTGTTCACCCCTGGTGGCCCCTAGCCCCTCTCTCAGGTCCCTGTTCACCCCTGCTGTCCCCAAGCCCTCCGTTAGGTCCCTGTTCACCCCTGCTGGCCCCCAGCCCTTCCCTCAGGACCCTGTTCACCCCTGCTAGCCCCCAGGCCCCCCATCTAGTCCCTATTCTCCCCTGCAGGCCCCAAGTCCCTCCATCAGGTCCCTGTTCACCCCTGTTTACCCTCAGACCCTCCCTCAGGTCCCCGAACCCTACTGGCCCCAGCAATTCCCTCAGGTCCCTGTTCAACCCTGCTGGCCCCAGCCCCTCCCTAAGGTCCTGTTCAACCCTGCTGGCCCCCAATTCAACCCTCAGGTCCCTATTCACCCTTGCTGGCCCTAGCCCCTCCCTCAGTGCTCTGTTCCCTGCTGGCTCCCAGCCCCTCCCTCATGTCCCCGTAGCCTGCTGGCCCCCAGCCACTTCCTCAGTTCCCTGTTACCCCTGCTGGTCCCCAGACCCTACCTCAGGTTCCTGTTGACCCCGGTGGCCCCCAAACCTCCCTCATGTCCCTGTTCAAACCTGCTGCCCCCAGACCATCCCTAAGATCCCCGTACCCTGCTACCCCAGTCCATCCCTCAGGACCCTGTTCACCCATAATGGCCCCAGCCCCTCCCTCACGTCCCCGTACCCTGATGCCCACCCGGCCCTCCCTCAGGTCCCTGTTCACACCTGCTGGGCCCCAACCCCTCCCTCAGTACCCTGTTCACCCCTGCTAACCCCAGCCCCTTCCTCAGGTTCCTGTTCCCTGCTGTTCCCCGGCCCCTCCCTCAGGTCCCTGTTCCCTGCTGGCCCCAGCCCCTCCCTCAGTTCCCTGTTCACCCTTGCTGGCCCCAGCCCCTAATCATGTCCCTGTTAACCCCCGATGGCCCCAGCCCCTCCATAAGGGTCCCTGTTCACCACTGCTGGCCCCCTGCCCCTCCCTCATGTCCCCCTAGCCTGCTAGCCCCAGACCCTCCCTCAGGTCCCTGTTCCCTGCTGGCCCCAGCCCGTCCCTAAGGTCCCCGTACCCTGCTGGCCCCCAATTCCTCCCTCAGGTCCGTACTCACCCTTGCTGGCCATAGCCCCTCCCTCATGTCCCCATAGCCTGCTGGCCCACAGCCCCTCCCTCAGGTCCCTGCTACCCTTGCTGGCCCACAGACACTACCTCAAGTCCCTGTTGACCCCTGGTGGTCCCCGGACCTCCCTCAAGTCCCTGTTCACCCCTGCTGGCCCCCAGACCCTCTCTCATATCCCCGTACCCTGCTAGCACCAGTCCATCCCTCAGGACCCTGTTCACCCATACTGGCCCCAGCCCGTCCCTCACATCCCCATACCCTGATGGCCCCCAGCCCCTCCCTCAGGTCCCTGTTCACCCCTTCTGGCCCCAGCCACTCCCTCAGGTCCAGGTTCACCCCCCTTGGTCCCAGTCCCTCCTCATGACCCTGTTCACCCCACGCTGCCCCAGCCGCTCCCTCAGGTCCCTGTTCACCCCTGCTGGCCCCAAGCCCCTCCCTCATGTCCCCATAGCTTGCTGACCCCAGCCCCTGCCTCAGGTCCCTGTTCACGCCTGCTGGCCCCAGCCCATCCCTTAGGTCCATGTTCACCCCTGCTGGCCCCTGCCAATCCCTCAGGTCCCTGTTCACGCTTGCTGGCCCCAGCCGCTCCTTCAGGTCCCTGTTCACCCCTGCTGGCCCCAGCCCCACTTTAGGTCCCCATACCCGGTTGGCCCCAGCCCCTCCATCAGGTCCACGTACCCTGCAGGCCCCTGCCCCTACCTCAGGTCCTTGTTCACCCCTGCTGGCCCCGGTCCCTCCCACAGGACCCTGTTCAAACCTGGTGGCCGCCAGCCACTCCCTCAGGTCCCTGTTCACCCCCGCTGGCCCCAGCCCCACCCTAAGGGTCCCTGTTCACCACTGCTGGCCCCCTGCCCCTCCCTCATGTCCATCTAGCCTGCTGGCCCCTGCCCCTCCCTCAGGTCCCTGTTCCCTGCTGGCCCCAGCCCCTTCCTCAGGTCCCCGTACCCTGCTGGCCCCCAATTCCTCCCTCAGGTCCGTATTCACCCTTGCTGGCCCTAGCCCATCCCTCATGTCCCCATAGCCTGCTGGCCCCCAGCCCCTACCTCATGTCCCAATAGCCTGCTGGCCCCCAGGGCCTCCCTCAGGTCCCTGTTACCCTTGCTGGCCCCCAGACACTACCTCAGGTCCCTGTTGACCCCTGGTGGCCCCCGGACCTCCCTCAAGTCCCTGTTCACCCCTGCTGGCCCCCAGACCCTCAATCAGGTCCACGTACCCTGCAGGCCCCAGTCCGTCCCTCAGTTCCCTGTTCACCCTTGCTGGCCCCAGCCCCTCCCTAAGGGTCCCTGTTCACCACTGCTGGCCCCCTGCCCCTCCCTCATGTCCATCTATCCTGCTGGCCCTAGCCCCTCCCTCAGGTTTCTATTCCCTGCTGCTCCACGGCCCCTCCCTCAGGTCCCTGTTCCCTGCTGGCCCCAGCCCCTTCCTCAGGTCCCCGTACCCTGCTGGCCCCCAATTCCTCCCTCAGGTCCGTATTCACCCTTGCTGGCCCTAGCCCCTCCCTCATGTCCCCATAGCCTGCTGGCCCCCAGCCCCTACCTCATGTCCCAATAGCCTGCTGGCCCCCAGAGCCTCCCTCAGGTCCCTGTTACCCTTGAGGCCCCCCGAAAAACCTCAGGTCCCTGTTGACCCCTGGTGGCCCCCGGACCTCCTTCAAGTCCCTGTTCACCCCTGCTCTGGCCCCCAGACCCTCAACCAGGTCCCCGTACCCTGCTAGCCCCAGTCCATCCGTCAGGACCCTGTTCACCCATACTGGCCCCAGCCCCTCCCTCACATCCCTGTCTCCTGATGGCCCCCCGGCCCTCCCTCAGGTCCCCGTTCACCCTTGCTGGCCTCAGCCAATCCCTCAGGTCCCTGTTCACGCTTGCTGGCCCCAGCCCCTCCCAAAGGTCCCTGTTCGCCTTTGCTGGCCCCAGCCCCTCCCTCAGGTCTCTGTTCACTGCTGGTCCCTGGACCCTCCCTCAGCTCCCTGTTCCCTGCTGGCCCAGCCCCTCCCTCAGGTCCCTGTTCCCTGCTGGCTCCAGCCCCTCCCTCAGGTCCCTGATCAAACCTGCTGGCCCCTAGCCCCTCCCTCACGTCCCAGTTCACCCCTACTGGCCCCAGCCCTTCCATCTGGTCCCGGATCACCCATGCTGGCCCCTAGCCCCTCCCTCAGGTCCCTGTTCCCCTTCTGGCCCCAGCCCCTAACTCAGGACCCTGTTCACCCCTGCTGGCCCCAGCCCCTACTCAGGTCCCCATACCCTGCTGGCCCCAGCCACTGCCTCAGGTCCCTGTTCACCCCTGCTTCCCCCCGAAAACTCCCTCAGGTCCCTGTTAATCCCTGCTGGCCCCCGACACCTCCCTCGGGGCCCTGTTCACCCCTGCTGGCTAAAAGCCCCTCCCACAGGTCCATGTTCACCGCTTCTGGCCCCCGACCCTCTCTCAGGTCCCTGTTCCCTACTGCCCCCAGCCCCTCCCTCAGGTCCCCGTACCCTGCTGGCCCCAGCCCCTCCTTCAGGTCCCTATTCAACCCTGTTGGACCCAGCCCCTCCCTCAGGACCCTGTCCCTGCTGGCCCCCAGCCCATCCCTCAGGTCCCTGTTCCCAGCTGACCCCAGCCACTCCCTCAGGTCCCCGTTCACCCCTGCTGGCCCCCAGCCCCTCCATCATGTCCCTGTTCACCCCTGCAGGCCCCCGGCCACTCCCTCAGGTCCCCGTTCACCCCTGCTGGCCCCCAGCCCCTCCCTCAGGTCCCTGTTCACCCCTGCTTGCCCCCAGACCCTCCATCAGGTCCCTGTTCACCCCTGCAGGCCCCTGGCCACTCCCTCAGGTGCCCGTTCCCTGCTGGCCCCCAGCCACTCCCTCGGGTCCCTGTTCAGCCCGGCTGGCCCCTAGCACCTCCATCAGGTCTCTGTTCACTGCTGCTGGCCCCCAGCCCTTCCCTAGGGTCCACAGCCCCTGCTGTCCTAAGCCCGTCCTTCAGGTCCCTGTTCACACCTGCTTGCCTCCAGCCCCTCCATCTGGTCCCTGTTCACCGCCGCTGCCCCCAGCCCCTACCTCATGTCCCTTTTCCACTGATGGCCCCCAACCCTCCCTCAGGATCCTGTTCCCCTACTGGCTGCCAGCCACTCCTTCAGGTCCCTGTTCACCCCTGCTGGCCCCTGCCCCTCTTCAGGACCCTGTACCCGGTTGGCCCCAGCCCCTCCCTCAGGTCCCCGTACCCTGCTGGCCGCTGCTCCTACCTCAGGTCCTTGTTACCCCTGCTGGCCCCAGCCCCTCCCTCTGGTCCCCCGTACCCTGCTAGCCCCTGCCCCTAACTCAGGTCCCTGTTCACCCCTGCTGGCCCCAGCCCCTCCCTCAGGTCCCTGTTCCCTGCAGGCCCCAGGCCCTCCCTCAGTTCCCTGTTCTCCCTGCTGGCACCTTCCAATCTCTCAGGTCCCTGTTCACCCTTGTTGGCGCCAGACCCTCCCTCATTTCCTTGTTCACGCTTGCTGGCCCCAGCCCCTCCTTCAGGTCCCTGTTCACCCTTGCTGGCCCCCGGACCCTCCCCCAGGTCCCTGTTCACCCCTGGTGCCCCTAGCCCCTCCCTCAGGTCCCTGTTCCCCCTGCTGGCCCCAACACCTCCCTTAGGTCCCTTTTACCCCTGCTGGCCCCTATCCCTTCCCTCAGGACGCTGTTCACCCCTGCTGGCACCCAGCCCCTCTCTCAAGTCCCTATTCACCCAGGCAGGCCCCCAGTCCCTCCATCATGTCCCCGTTCACCCCTATTGGCCCTCAGACCCTCCCTAAGGTCCCCGTACCCTACTGGCCCCAGCCATTCCCTCAGGTCCCTGTTCAACCCTGCTGGCCCCCAGCCCCTCCCTCAGCTCCCTGTACCCTGCTGGCTCCCAGCCCCTCCCTCAGGTCCTGTTCAACCCTGCTGGCCCCCAATTCATCCCTCAGGTCCCTGTCCACTCCTGCTGGCTCCCAGCCCCTCCCTCATGTCCCCATAGCCTGCTGCCCCCAACACCTCCCTCAGATCCCTGTTACCCTTGCTGGACCCGAGACACTACCTCAGGTCCCTGTTGACCCCTGGTGGTCCCCGGACCTCCCTCAAGTCCCTGTTCACCCCTGCTGGCCCCCAGACCCTCTCTCAGATCCCCGTACCCTGCTAGCCCCAGTCCATCCCTCAGGACCCTGTTCACCCATACTGGCCCTAGCCCCTCCCCCACATCCCCGTACCCTGATGGCCCCCCCCGGCCCTCCCTCAGGTCCCCGTACACCCTTGTTGGCCCCAGCCAATCCCTCAGGTCCCGGTTCACCCTTGCTGGCCCCAGCCCCTCCCTCAGGTCCCTGTTCACACTTGCTGGCCCAGGCCCTCCCTCAGGTCACTGTTCACCCCTGCTGGCCCCCTGCCCCTCCCTCATATCCCCTTAGCCTGCTGGTCCCAGCCCCTCCCTCAGGTTCCTGTTGCCCCTGCTGGTCCCAGACCCTGTTGAACCCTGGTGGCCCCCGAACCTCCCTCATGTCCCTGTTCACCGCTGCTGGCCCCCAAACCCTCCTTAAGATCCCCGTACCCTGCTACGCCAGTCTATCCCTCAGGACCCTGTTCACCTAACTGGCCCCAGCTCCTCCCTCACATCCCCAAACCCTGATGGCCCCCAGGCCCTCCCTCAGGTCCCTGTTCACCCCTGCTGGACCCGGCCACTCCCTCAGGTCCCTGTTCACCCCAGCTGACACCAGCCCATCCCTCAGGACCCAGTTCACCTCTGCTGGCCCCAGCCCCTGCCTCAGGTCCCTGTTCCCTGCTGGCCCCAGCCCGTCCCTCAGGTCCCTGTTCACCCTTGCTGGCCCCAGCCGCTCCATCAGGTCCCTGTTCACCCTTGCTGGCCCGCAGCCCCTCCCTGAGGTCCCCATAGCCTCCTGGCCCCCAGTCCCTCCCTCATACCCATAGCCATCTGGCCCCCAGCCCCTCCCTCAGGTCCCTGCTACCCTTGCTGGCCCCCAGACCCTACCTCAGGTCCCTGTTGACCCCTGGTGGCCCCCGAACCTCCCGCATGTCTCTTTTCCCCCCTGCTGGCCCCCAGACCCTCCCTAAGATCCCCATACCCTGCTGGCCCCCAATTCCTCACTCAGGTCCCTATTCACCCTTGCTGGCCCTAGCCACTCCCTCAGGTCCCTGTCCACTCCTGCTGGCTCCCAGCTCCTCCCTCATGTCCCCATAGCCTGCTGCCCCCAGCCCCTTCCTCAGGTCCCTGTTACCCTTGCTGGACCCGAGACACTACCTCAGGTCCCTGTTGACCCGTAGTGGGGCCCGGACCTCCCTCAAGTCCCTGTTCACCCCTGCTCTGGCCCCCAGACCCTCTCTCAGATCCCCGTACACCCTTGTTGGCCCCAGCCCATCCCTCAGGACCCTGTTCACCCATACTAGCCCTAGCCCCTCCCCCACATCCCCGTACCCTGATGGCCCCCTGGCCCTCCCTCAGGTCCCCGTACACCCTTGTTGGCCCCAGCCAATCCCTCAGGTCCCTGTTCACCCTTGCTGGCCCCAGCCCCTCCCTCAGGTCCCGGTTCACCCTTGCTGGCCCCAGCACCTCCCTCAGGTCCCTGTTCACACTTGCTAGCCCCAGCCAATCCCTCAGGTCCCTGTTCACCCTTGCTGGCCCCAGCCCCTCCCTCAGGTCCCGGTTCACCCTTGCTGGCCCCAGCACCTCCCTCAGGTCCCTGTTCACACTTGCTAGCCCCAGCCAATCCCTCAGGTCCCTCTTGACCGCTGCTGGCCCCCAGGCCCTGCCTCATGTCCCCCGTACCCTGCTGGCCCCAGCCCCTCCTCATGTCCCTATTCACCACCGCTGGCCCCAGCCCCTCCCTCAGGTCACTGTTTACCCCTGTTGGCCCCCTGCCCCTCCCTCATATCCCCTTAGCCTGCTGGCCCCAGGCCCTCCCTCAGGTCCCTGTTCAGCCCTGCTGGCCCCAGCCCCTCTTTAGGTCCCCATACCTGGTTGGCCCCAGCCCCTCCATCAGGTCCACGTACCCTGCAGGCCCCTGCCCCTACCTCAGGTACTTGTTCACCCCTGCTGGCCCCGGCCCCTCCCACAGGTCCCTGTTCAAACCTGGTGGCCCCCAGCCACTCCCTCAGGTCCCTGTTCACCCCCGCTGGCCCCAGCCCCTCCGTAAGGGTCCCAATTTTCCACTGCTGGCCCCCTGCCCCTCCCTCATGTCCATCTAGCCTGCTGGCCCCTGCCCCTCCCTCAGGTTTCTGTTCCCTGCTGCTCCACGGCCCATCCCTCAGGTCCCCGTACCCTGCTAGCCCCAGTCCATCCCTCAGGACCATGTTCACCCATACTGGCCCCAGCCCCTCCCTTACATCCCTGTCCCCTGATGGCCCCCCGGGCCTCCCTCATGTTCCCGTTCACCCTTGCTGGCCCCAGCCCATCCCTCAGGTTCCTTTCACCCTTGCTGGCCCCAGCCCCTCCCTCAGGTTTCTGTTCCCTGCTGCTCCACGGCCCCTCCCTCAGGTCCCTGTTCCCTGCTGGCCCCAGCCCCTTCCTCAGGTCCCCATATCCTGCTAGCCCCCAATTCCTCCCTCAGGTCCCTATTCACCCTTGCTGGCCCTAGCCCATCCCTCATGTCCCCATAGCCTGCTGGCCCCCAGCCCCTACCTCATGTCCCAATAGCCTGCTGGCCCCCAGGGCCACCCTCAGGTCCCTGTTACCCTTGCTGGCCCCCAGACACTACTTCAGGTCCCTGTTGACCCCTGGTGGCCCCCGGACCTCCTTCAAGTCCCTGTTCACCCCTGCTGGCCCCCAACCCTCAATCAGGTCCCCGTATTCTGCTAGCCCCAGTCCATCCCTCAGGACCCTGTTCAACCATACTGGCCCCAGCCCCTCCCTCACATCCCTGTCCCCTGATGGCCCCCGGGCCTCCCTCATGTCCCCGTTCACCCTTGCTGGCCCCAGCCCCTCCCACAGGTCCCTGTTCACCCTTGCTGGCCCCAGCCACTCCCTCAGGTCCCTGTTCACCCTTGCTGGCCCCAGCCCCTCCCTCAGGTCCCTGTTCACCACTACTGGCTCCCTGCCCATCCCTCATATCCCCTTAGCCTGCTGGTGCCAGCCCCTCCCTCAGGTTCCTGTTCACTGCTGGTCCCTGGACCCTCCCTCAGCTCCCTGTTCCCTGCTGGCCCAGCCCCTCCCTCAGGTCCCTGTTCCCTGCTGGCTCCAGCCCCTCCCTCAGGTCCCTGATCAAACCTGCTGGACCCCAGCCCCTCCCTCACGTCCCAGTTCACCCCTACTGGCCCCAGCCCTTCCATCTGGTCCCGGATCACCCATGCTGGCCCCTAGCCCCTCCCTCAGGTCCCTGTTCCCCTTCTGGCCCCAGCCCCTAACTCAGGACCCTGTTCACCCCTGCTGGCCCCAGCCCCTACTCAGGTCCCCATACCCTGCTGGCCCCAGCCACTGCCTCAGGTCCCTGTTCACCCCTGCTTCCCCCCGAAAACTCCCTCAGGTCCCTGTTAATCCCTGCTGGCCCCCGACACCTCCCTCGGGGCCCTGTTCACCCCTGCTGGCTAAAAGCCCCTCCCACAGGTCCATGTTCACCACTTCTGGCCCCCGACCCTCTCTCAGGTCCCTGTTCCCTACTGCCCCCAGCCCCTCCCTCAGGTCCCCGTACCCTGCTGGCCCCAGCCCCTCCTTCAGGTCCCTATTCAACCCTGTTGGACCCAGCCCCTCCCTCAGGACCCTGTCCCTGCTGGCCCCCAGCCCATCCCTCAGGTCCCTGTTCCCAGCTGACCCCAGCCACTCCCTCAGGTCCCCGTTCACCCCTGCTGGCCCTCAGCCCCTCCATCAGGTCCCTGTTAACCGCTGCTGGTCCCCAGCCCCTCCCTCAGGTCCCCAGAGCCTGCTGGCCTTAAGCCAGTCCCTCAGGTCCCTGTTCACCCCTGCTTTCCTCCAGCCCCTCCATCAGGTCCCTGTTCACCGCTGCTGCCCCCAGCCCCTCCATCAGGACCCTGTTCCCCCTGCTGGCCACCAGCCACTCCCTCAGGTCCCCGTAACTGCTGGCCCCAGCCACTCCCTCAGGTCCCTGTTCACCCCTCTGGACCCCAGCCCTTCCTTCAGATCCCTGTTAACTTCTACTGGCCCCAGCCCTTCCATCTGGTCCCAGTTAACCCATGCTGGCCCCTAGCCCCTCCCTCAGGTCCCTGTTCCCCTGCTGGCCCCAGCCCATAACTCAGGACCCTGTTCACCCCTGCTGGCCCCAGTCCTTCCCTCAGGTCCCTGTTCCCTGCTGGTCCCCGGTACCTCCCTCAGGTCCCCATACCCTGCTGGCCCAGGCCCTCCCTCAGGCCTCCATTCACCCCTGCTGGCCCCAGCCCCTCTCTCAGGTCCTTGTTCACCCTTGCTTGCCCCCAGCCCCTCCCTCAAGTACAAAAATCCTGCTGGCCCCAGCCACTCCCTCAGGTCCCGGTTCACCCCTGCTGGCCCCCAGACCCTCCCTCAGGTCCCTATTCACTCCTGCTGGCCGCCATGCCCTCCCTCATGTCCCCGTAGCCTGCTGGCCCAGCCACTACCTCAGGTCCCGGTTCACCCCTGCTGGCCCCAGCACCTTCCTCAGGTCCCTGTTCACACTTGCTGGCCGCAGCCACTCCCTCATGTCTCTGTTCACCCCTGCTGGCCCCCAGTCCTTCCCTCAGGTACCTATTCCCTGCTTGTCCCCAGCCCATCCCTCATGTCCCTGTTCCCTGATGGCCCCAACCCCTCCCTCAGGTCCCTGTTCACCCCTGCTGGCCCCCAGTCCTTCCCTCAGGTCCCTGTTCACCCCTTGTGGCCCCAGAACCTCTCTCAGGTCCCTGTTCCCTGCTGGCCCCCAGCCCTTCCCTCAGGTCCTGTTCCCTCCTTGCCCCCACCCCCTCCCTCAGTTCCCTGTTCACCCCTGCTGGCCCCCAGCCCCTCCCTCAGGTCCCTGTTCCCCTGATGCCCGCAACCCTCCCTCAGTATCCTGTTCCCCTGCTGGCCTCCAAACCCCTCCCTCAGGTCCCTGTTCACCCCTGCTGGCCCCAGCCACTCTTCATGTCCCCATACCCGGTTTGCCCCAGGCCCTCCATCAGATCCCCAAACACTGCAGGCCCCAGACCCCTCCCACAGGTCCCTGTTCACCCCTGGTGGCCCCAGCCCCTCCCTCAAATCACTGTTCAACCCTGGTGGCCCCTAGCCCCTCCCTCAGGTCCCTGTAAACCCCTGCTGGCCCCAACCCATCCCTTAGGTCCCTGTTCACGCCTGCTGGCCCTAGCCATTCCCTCAGGTGCCTGTCCACCCCTGCTGGCCACCAGCCCCGCCCTCATGTCCCCATAGGCTGCTGGCAAACAGCTGCTTTCTCAGGTCCCTGTTTACCCCTGCTGATCCCAGACCCTACCTCAGGTCCCTGTTCACCCCTGGTGGCCCCCGGACCTCCCTCAGGTCCCTGTTCACCCCTGCTGGCCCCCAACCCTCCCTCAGGTCCCTATTCAAACCTGGTGGCCCCCAGCCTCTCCCTCAGGTCCCTGTTCACCCCTGCTGGCCCCAGCCCCTCCCTAAGGGTCCCTGTTCACCCCTGCTGGCCCCCAGACCCCCTCTCAGAATGCCGTACCCTGCTAGCAGCAGTCTATCCCTCTGGACCCTGTTCACCCATACTGGCCGCAGCCCCTCCCTCACATCACCATACCCTGATGGCCCCCAATTCCTCCCTCAGGTCCCTATTCACCCTTGCTGGCCCTAGCCACTCCCTCAGGTCCCTGTCCACTCCTGCTGGCTCCCAGCTCCTCCCTCATGTCCCCATAGCCTGCTGGCCCCCAGACCCTCCCTCACATCCCCGTACCCTGATGGCCCCCCAGCCGCTCCCTCAGGTCCCTGTTCACCCCTGCTGGCCCCCTGCCCCTCCCTCATATCCCCTTAGCCTGCTGGTCCCAGCCCCTCCCTCAGGTTCCTGTTCCCTGCTGGTCCCTGGACCCTCCCTCAGGTCCCTGTTCCCTGCTGTCCCAGCCCCTCCCTCACATCCCCGTACCCTGATGGCCCCCCGGCCCTCCCTCATGTCCCCGTTCACCCTTGCTGGCCCCAGCCGCTCCCTCAGGTCCCTGTTCACCCCTGCTGGCCCCCTGCCCCTCCCTCATATCCCCTTAGCCTGCTGGTGCCAGCACCTCCCTCCGCTTCCTGTTCCCTGCTGGTCCCCGGACCCTCCCTCAGGTCCCTGTTCCCTGCTGGCCCCAGCCCCTAAATCAGGTCCCTGATCAAAACTGCTGCCTCCAGCCCCTCCCTCATGTCCCAGTTCACCCCTGCTGGCCCCCAACCCTCCCTCAGGTTCCAGTTCCCCTGCTGGCCCCCAACTCCTCCCACAGGTTCCTGTTCCCCCTGCTGGCCACAGCCCCTCTTTAGGTCCCCATACCCCATTGGCCCCAGCTCCTCCATCAGGTCCCCGTACTCTGCAGGCCCTGCCCCTACCTGAGGTCCTTGTTCATGCCTGCTGGCCCCAGCCCATCCCTTAGGTCCATGTTCACCCCTGCTGGCCCCTGCCAATCCCTCAGGTCCCTGTTCACGCTTGCTGGCCCCAGCCGCTCCTTCAGGTCCCTGTTCACCCCTGCTGGCCCCAGCCCCTCTTTAGGTCCCCATACCCGGTTGGCCCCAGCCCCTCCATCAGGTCCACGTACCCTGCAGGCCCTGCCCCTACCTCAGGTCCTTGTTCACCCCTGCTGGCCCCCAACCCTCCCTCAGGTCCCTGTTCAAACCTGGTGGCCCCCAGCCGCTCCCTCAGGTCCCTGTTCACCCCCGCTGGACCCAGCCCCTCCCTAAGGGTCCCTGTTCACCACTGCTGGCCCCCTGCCCCTCCCTCATGTCCATCTAGCCTGCTGGCCCCTGCCCCTCCCTCAGGTTTCTGTTCCCTGCTGCTCCACGGCCCCTCCCTCAGGTCCCTGTTCCCTGCTGGTCCCAGCCGCTACCTCAGTGCCCGTACCCTGCTGGCCCCCAATTCCTCCCTCAGGTCCGTACTCACCCTTGCTGGCCCTAGCCCATCCCTCATGTCCCCATAGCCTGCTGGCCCCCAGCCCCTACCTCATGTCCCAATAGCCTGCTGGCCCCCAGGGCCTCCCTCAGGTCCCTATTACCCTTGCTGGCCCCAGACACTACTTCAGGTCCCTGTTGACCCCTGGTGGCCCCCGGACCTCCCTCAAGTCCCTTTCACCCCTGCTGGCCCCCAGACCCTAAATCAGGTCCCCGTACCCTGCTAGCCCCAGTCCATCCCTCAGGACCCTGTTCACCCATACTGGCCCCAGCCCCTCCCTCACATCCCTGTCCCCTGATGGCCCCCAGGGCCTCCCTCATGTCCCCGTTCACCCTTGCTGGCCCCAGCCCCTCCCACAGGTCCCTGTTCACCCTTGCTGGCCCCAGCCCCTCCCTCAGGTCCCTGTTCACCCATGCTGTCCCAGCCACTCCCTCAGGTCCCTGTTCACCCATGCTGTCCCCCTGCCCCTCCCTCATATACCCTTAGCCTGCTGGTGCCAGCCCCTCCCTCAGCTTCCTGTTCCCTGCTGGTCCCCGGACCCTCCCTCAGGTCCCTGTTCCCTGCTGCCCCCAGCCCCTCCCTCATGTCCCAGTTCACCCCTGCTGGCCCCCAGCCCTTCCCTCAGGTTCTTGTTCACCCCTGCTAACCCCCAGCCCCTCTTTCAGTTCCCTGATCTCCTGATGGCCCCAGCCCCTCTTTAGGTCCCCATACCCGGTTGGCACCAGAAACTCCATCAGCTCCCCGTACCGTGCAGGCCCCTGCCCCTACCTCAGGTCCTTGTTCACCCCTGCTGGCCCCGGCCCCTCCCACAGGTCCCTGTTCAAACCTGGTGGCCCCCAGCCGCTCCCTCAGGTCCCTGTTCACCCCCACTGGCCCCATCCCCTCCCTAAGGGTCTATGTTCACCACTGCTGGCCCCCTACCCGTACCTCATGTCCATCTAGCTTGCTGGCCCCAGCCCCTCCCTCAGGTTTCTGTTCCAAGCTGCTCCACGACCCCTCCCTCAGGTCCCTGTTCCCTGCTGGCCCCAGCAATTCCCTCAGATTCCCGTACCCTGCTGGCCCCCAATTCCTCCCTCAGGTCCCCATTCACCCTTGCTGACACTAGCCCCTCCCTCATGTCCCCATAGCCTGCTGGCCCCCAGGCCCTCCCTCAGGTCCCTGTTACCCTTGCTGGCCCCCAGACACTACCACAGGTCCCTGTTGACCCCTGGTGGCCTCCGGACCCTCTCTCAGATCCCCATACACCCTTGTTGGCCCCAGCCCATCCCTCAGGACCCTGTTCACTAATACTGGCCCCAGCCCCTCCCTCACATCCCCATACCCTGATGGCCCCCAGCCCCTCCCTCAGGACCCTGTTCACCCTTGCTGGCCCCAGCCCATCCCTCAGTTCCCGGTTCACTCCTGCTGGCCCCAGCCCCTCCTCAGGTCCCTGTTCAACCCCGCTGGCCCCAGCCACTCCCCCAGGTCCCTATTCACCCCTGCTGGCCCCCAGCCCCTCCCTCATGTCCCCATAGCCTGCTGACCCCAGCCCCTTCCTCAGGTCCTTGTTCACTCCTGCTAGCTCCGGACTCCTCTCACAGGTCCCTGTTCACCGCTGTGGCCCCTGCCAATCCCTCAGGTCCCTGTTCACCCTTGCTGGCGCCAGCCCCTCCCTCAGTTCCCTGTTAAGGCTTGCTGGCTTCAGCTTCTCCCTCAGGTCCCTGTTCACCCTTGCTGGCACCTGGCCCCTCCATCAGTTCCCTGATCACCCCTGCTGGCCCCCAGGCACTCCCTCAGGTCCCTATTCACCCCTGCAGGCCCCCAGTCCCTCCATCAGGTCCCTGCTCACCCCTATTGGCCCTCAGAGCCTCCCTCAGGTCCCCGTACCCTTCTGGCCCCAGCCATTCCCTCAGGTCCCTGTTCAACCCTGCTGGCCCCCGGCCCCTCCCTCAGGTCCCCGTACCCTGCTGGCCCCAGCCCCTCCCTCAGGTCCTGCTCAACCCTGCTGGCCCCCAATTCATCCCTCAGGTCCCTGTCCACTCCTGCTGGCTCCCAGCCCCTCCCTCAGGTCCCTGTCCACTCCTGCTGCCTCCCAGCCCCTCTTCCTGTCCCCGTAGCCTGCGGCCCCAAGCCCCTTTCAGGTCCCTGTTACCCTTGCTGGTACCCAGACCCTACCTCAGGTCCCTTTTGACCCCTGGTGGTCCCCGAACCTCCCTCAGCTCCCTGCACACCCGTGCTGGCCCCCAGACCCTCCCTAAGATCCCCCTACCCTGCTACCCCAGTCCATCCCTCAGGACCCTGTTCACCCATACTGGCCCCAACCCCTCCCTCACATCCCCGTACCCTGATGTCCCCTAGGCCCTCCATCAGGTCCCTGTTCACCCCTGCTGGCCCCCAGCCCCTCGCTCATGTCCCCGTACCCTGCTGTCCCCAGCCACTCCCTCATGTCCTGGTTCACCCCTGCTGGCTCCAGCCCCTCCTCATGTCCCTGTTCACCCCCGCTGGCCCCATCCCCTCCCTCAGGTCCCTGTTCTCCTGATGGCCCCCAACCCTCCCTCAGGATCCTGTTCCTCTACTGGCCCCCAACCCCTCCCTCAGGTCCCTGTTCACCCCTGCTGGCCCCAGCCCCTCTTTAGGTCCCCATACCCGGTTGGTCCCAGCCCCTCCATCATGTCCCCATACTGTGCAGTCCCCTGCCCCTACCTCAGGTCCTTGTTCACCCCCGCTGCCCCCAGCCCCTCCCTAAGGGTACCTGTTCACCACTGCTGGCCCCCTGCCCCTCCCTCTGGTCTATCTAGACTTCTGACCCAGCCCCTCCCTCAGGTTTCTGTTCCCTGCTACTCCACGGCCCCTCCCTCAGCTCCCTGTTCCCAGCTGGCCCAGCCCCTCCCTCAGGTCCCTGTTCCCTGCTGGCCCCAGCCCCTAAATCAGGTCCCTGATCAAACCTGCTGGCCCCCAGCCCCTCCCTCATGTCCCAGTTCACCCCTGCTGGCCCCCAGCCCTTCCCTCAGGTTCTTGTTCACCCCTGCAGGCCCCCAGCCCCTCTTTCAGTTCCCTGCTCTCCTGATGGCCCCAGCCCCTCTTTAGGACCCATACCCGGTTGGCCCCAGCCCCTCCATCAGGTCCACATACCCTGCAGGCCCCTGCCCCTACCTCAGGTCCTTGTTCACCCCTGCTGGCCCCGGCCCCTCCCTCAGGTCCCTGTTCACCCCCGCTGGCCCCAGCCCCTCCCTAAGGGTCCCTGTTCACCACTACTGGCCCCCTACCGCTCCCTAATGTCCATCTAGCTTGCTGGCCCCAGCCCCTCCCTCAGGTTTCTGTTCTAAGCTGCTCCACGGCCCCTCCCTCAGGTCCCTGTTCCCTGCTGGCCCCAGCAATTCCCTCAGATTCCTGTACCCTGCTGGCCCCCAATTCCTCCCTCAGGTCCCCATTCACCCTTGCTGGCCCTAGCCCCTCCCTCATGTCCCCATAGCCTGCTGGCCCCCAGCCCCTCCCTCAGGTCCCTGTTATCCTTGCTGGCCCCCAGACACTACCTCAGGTCCCTGTTGACCCCTGGTGGTCCCTGGACCTCCCTCAAGTCCCTTTTCACCCCTGTTGGCCTCCAGACCCTCTCTCAGATCCCCGTACCCTGCTAGCACCAGTCCATCCCTCAGGACCCTGTTCACTCATACTGGCCCCATCCCCTCCCTCACATCCCTGTACCCTGATGGGCCCCAGCCACTCCCTCAGGTCCCTGTTCACCCTTGCTGGCCCCAGCCCATCCCTCAGGGCCCTGTTCACTCTTGCTGGCCCCAGCCACTCCCTCAGGTCCCGGTTCACTCCTGCTGGCCCCAGCCCCTCCTCAGGTCCCTGTTCAACCCCGCTGGCCCCAGCCCCTCCCTCATGTCCCCATAGCCTGCTGACCCCAGCCCCTACCTCAGGTTCTTGTTCACTCCTGCTAGCTCCAGAACCTCTCACAGGTCCCTGTTCACCCCTGTGGCCCCTGCCAATCCCTCAGGTCCCTGTTCACCCTTGCTGGCGCCAGCCCCTCCCTCAGTTCCCTGTTAATGCTTGCTGGCCTCAGCTTCTCCCTCAGGTCCCTGTTCACTCCTGGTGGCCCCCAGCCCCTCCCTCAGGTCCCTGTTCACCCCTGTGGCTCCAGCCCATCCCTTAGGTCCCTGTTCACCCCTCTTGGCCCCCAGCCCCTCCCTCATGTCCCTGTTCACCTCTGCTGCCCCTAGCCACTCCCTCAGGTGCCTGTCCACCCCTGCTGGCCACCAGCCCTTCCCTCTTGTCCCCGTAGGCTGCTAGACACAGTCCCTCTCTCAGGTCCCTGTTTACCCCTCCTGATCACAGACCCTACCTCAGGTCCCTGTTCACCCTTGGTAGCCCCCGGACCTCCCTCAGGTCCCTGTTCACCCCTGCTGGCCCCCAGACCCTGCCTCAGGTCCCCGTACGCTGCTAGCCCCATCCCATCCCTCGGGCCCTGTTCACCCAAACTGGCCCCAGCCCCTCCCTCACATCCCCATACCCTGATGGACCCCAGCCCCTCCCTCATGTTCCCTTTCAACCCTGCTGGCCCCAGCCCCTCCCTTAGGGCACTGTTCACCCCTGTTTTCCCCCAGCCCTTTCCTCAAGACCCTGTTCACCACTGCAGGCCCCCAGTCCCTCCATCAGGTCCATGTTCACCCCTGTTGGCCCTCAGACCCTACCTCAGTTCCCCGTACCCTACTGGCCCCAGCCATTCCCTCATGTCCCTGCTCACCCCCGCTAGCACCCGGCCCCTCCCTCCTGTCCCCATAGCCTGCTGGCCCCCAGCCCCTCCCTAAGGTCCCTGTTAGCCCTGCTGGCCCCCAGAACTTACCTCAGGACCCTGTTGACCCCTGGTGGCCCCTGAACCTCCATCAGGTCCCTGTTCACCCCTGTTGGCCCCCAGACCCTCCCACAGATCCCCGGACACTGCTAGCCCCAGTCCATCCCTCAGGACCCTGTTCAACCATACTGTCCCCAGCCCCTCCCTCACATCCCCAAACCCTGATGTCCCCCGGCCCTCCCTCAGGTCCCCGTTCACCCTTGCTGGACCCTGGCCTCTCCCTGAGGTCCCTGTTCACCCCTGCTGTCCCCAGCCCCTTCCTCAGGACCCTGTTCACCGCTGCTGGCCCAAGCCCCTCCCTGAGGTTCCCATTCCCTGCTGGTCCTCGGCCCATCCCTCAGGTCCCTGTTCCCTGCTGGCCCCAGCCCCTCCATCAGGTCCCTGTTCACCCCTACTGGCCCCAGCCAATCCTTAAGGTCCCTGTTCACCCTTGCTGGCCCCAGCCCCTCCCTCAATTCCCTGTTCACCCTTGCTGGCCCCAGCCACTCCATCAGGTCCCTGTTCACCCTTGCTGGCCCCAGCCCCTCCCTCAGGTCCCTGTTCACCCCTGCTGGCCCCCAGCCCCTCCCTCATGTCCACATAGCCTGCTGATCCCAGCCCCTATCTCAGGTCCTTGTTCACCCCTGCTGGTCCCCGACCCCTCCCACAGATCCATATTCACCCCTGGTAGCCCCCAGCACCTCCCTCAGGTCTCTGTTCACCCTTTCTGGCACCAGCCCCTCCCTCAGGTGCCTGTTCACCCCTGGTGGCCCCTAGCCCCTCCCTTAATCCCTGTTCACCCTTGCTGGCCCCCGGCCCCTGCTTCTGGTGCCTGTTCACCCCTGGTGGCCCCTAGCCCCTCCCTCAGTTCCCTGTTCACCCCTGCTGGCAACAACCCTTCCTTTAGGTCCCCGTTCACCCCTACTGGCCCCAAACCATCCCTTAGGTCCCTGTTCACCCCTAGTGGCCCCTAGCCCCTCCCTCAGGTCTCTGTTCACCCCGGCTGGCCCCAGCCCCTCCCTTAGATCCCTGGTCACCCCTGCTGGCCACCAGCCCTTACCTCAGGACCCTGTTCAACCCTGCTGGCCCCCAGGCCCTCCCTGAAGTCCCTATTCACCCCTGCTGGCCCCCAGTTTCTCCATCAGGTCCCTGTTCACCCCTGTTTGCCCTCAGACCCTCCGTCAGGTCCCCATACCCTACTGGCCCAGCCATTCCCTCAGGTCCCTGTTGAACCCTGCTGACCCCCGCCCCCTCCCTCCGGTCCCTGTTCCCTGCTTGCCTCCAGCCCCTCCCTCAGGTCCTGTTCAACCCTGCTGGCCCCCAATTCATGCCTCAGGTCCCTATTCACCCTTGCTGGCCCTAGCCCCTCCCTTAGGCCCCGTCTACTCCTGCTGGCTCCCAGCCCCTCCCTCATGTCCCCATAGCCTGCTGGCCCCCAGCCCCTTCCTCAGGTCCCTGTTACCCTTGCTGGTCCCCAGACCCTACCTCAGGTCCCTGTTGACCCCTGGTGGCCCCCGAACCTCCCTCATGTCCCTGTTCACCCCTGCTGGCCCCCAGACCCTCCCTAAGATCCCCCTACCCTGCTACCCCAGTCCATCCCTCAGGACCCTGTTCACCCATACTGGCCACAGGACCCTCCCTCACGTCCCCGAACCCTGATGACCTCCAGGCCCACCCTCAGGTCCCTGTTCACCTCTGCTGGACCCCGGCCACTCCCTCAGATCCCTCTTCACCCCAGCTGGCCCCAGCCCCTCCCTCAGGACCATGTTCAGCCCTGCTGGCCCCAGCCCCTCCCTCAGATTCCTTTTCACCCCTGCTGGCCCCAGCCCCTCCCTTAGGGCACTGTTCACCCCTGTTTTCCCCCAGCCCTTTCCTCAAGACCCTGTTCACCACTGCAGTACCATAGTCCCTCCATCAGGTCCATGTTCACCCCTGTTGGCCCTCAGACCCTACCTCAGTTCCCCGTACCCTACTGGCCCCAGCCATTCCCTCATGTCCCTGTTCACCCCCGCTAGCACCCGGCCCCTCCCTCATGTCCCCATAGCCTGCTGGCCCCCAGCCCCTCCCTAAGGTCCCTGTTAGCCCTGCTGGCCCCCAGAACTTACCTCAGGACCCTGTTGACCCCTGGTGGCCCCCGAACCTCCATCAGGTCCCTGTTCACCCCTGCTGGCCCCCAGACCCTCCCACAGATCCCCGGACACTGCTAGCCCCAGTCCATCCCTCAGGACCCTGTTCAGCCATACTGTCCCCAGCCCCTCCCTCACATCCCCAAACCCTGATGTCCCCCGGCCCTCCCTCAGGTCCCCGTTCACCCTTGCTGGACCCTGGCCTCTACTTGAGGTCCCTGTTCACCCCAGCTGGCCCCAGCCCCTCCCTCAGGACCATGTTCAGCCCTGCTGGCCCCAGCTCCTCCCTCAGGTTCTGTTCACCCTTGCTGGCCCCAGCCCCTCCCTCAGGTCCCTTTTCCCTGCTGGTCCCCGGCCCCTCCTTCAGGTCCCTGTTCCCTGCTGGCCCAGCCCCTCCCTCAGGTCCTGTTCAACCCTGCTGGCCCCCAATTCATCCCTCAGGTCCCTATTCACCCTTGCTGGCTGGCCCTAGCCCCTCCATCAGGTCCCTGTCCACTCCTGCTGCTCCCAGCCCCTCCCTCATGTCCCCATAGCCTGCTGGCCCACAGCCCCTTCCTCAGTTCCCTGTTACCCCTACTGGTCCCAAGACCCTACCTCAGGTCCCTGTTGACCCCTGGTGGCCCTCGAACCTCCC
The DNA here is from genome assembly GCF_033115175.1 of Lepus europaeus. Classification (NCBI taxonomy): domain Eukaryota; kingdom Metazoa; phylum Chordata; class Mammalia; order Lagomorpha; family Leporidae; genus Lepus; species Lepus europaeus. The sequence goes on from NC_084847.1 coordinate 22,875,896, forward strand.
TCATGTCCGTGTTCAAACCTGCTGGCCCCCAGACCCTCCCACAGATCCCCGGACACTGCTAGCCCTAGTCCATCCCTCAGGACCCTGTTCACCTGTACGAACCCCAGCCCCTCCCTCACATCCCCGTACCCTGATGGCCCCCAGGCCCTCCCTCAGGTCCCTGTTACCCTTGCTGGACCCCGGCCATTACCTCAGGTCCCTGTTCACGACAGCTGGTCCGATCCTCTCCCTCAGAACCCTGTTCAGGCCTGCTGGCTCCCAGCTCCTTCCTCAGGTCCCTCTTCCCTGCTGGTCCCAAGCCCCTCCTTCAGGTCCCTGTTCCCTGCTAGCCGCATCCAATCCCTCAGGTCCCCGTTCACCCCTACTGGCCCCTGCCAATCCCTCAGGTCCATGTTAACCCTTGCTGGCCCCAGCCCCTCCTTCAGTACCCTGTTCACATTGCTGGCCCCAGCCCCTCCCTCAGGTCTCTGTTCACCCTTGCTGGCACCAGCACCTCCTCATGTCCCTGTTCACCCCCACTGGTCCCAGCCCCTCCCTAAGGGTCCCTGTTCACCACTGCTGGCCCCCTGCCCCTCCCTCATGTCCCCCTAGCCTGCTAGCCCCAGCCCCTCCCTTAGGTTTCTGTTCCCTGCTGCTCCACGGCCCCTCCCTCAGGTCCCTGTTCCCTGCTGGCCCCAGCCCCTCCCTCAGGTCCCCGTACACTGCTGGCCATCAATTCCTCCCTCAGGTCCCTATTCACCCTTGCTGGCCCTAGCCCCTCCCTCAGGTCCCTGTCCACTCCTGCTGGCTCCCAGCCCCTCTCTCATGTCCCCATAGCCTGCTGGCCCCCAGCTCCTCCCTCAGGTCCCTGTTACCCTTGCTGGCTCCCCGACACTACCTTACGTTTCTGTTGACCCCTGGTGGCCCCCGGACCTCCTGAAGTCCCTGTTGACCCCTGCTGGCCCCGGACCTTCTCTCAGATCCCCGTACCCTGCTAGCCCCAGTCCATCCCTCAGGACCTTGTACACCCATACTAGCCCCAGGCCCTCCCTCACATCCCCGTACCCTGATGGCCCCCAGCCCCTCCCTCAGGTCCCTGTTCACCCTTGCTGGCGCCAGCCCCTCCCTCAGGTACTGTTCACCCTTGCTGGCCCCAGCACCTCCCTCAGGTCCCTGTTCACCCCTGCTGGCCCCCAGCCCCTCCCTAATGTCCCGGTACCCTGCTGGCCCCAGCCCTTCCCTCAGGTCCCTGTTCACCCTTGCTGGCCCCAACCCCTCCCTCTGGTCCCAGTTCACCCCTGCTGACCCCAGCCTCTCCATCATGTCCCCATAGCCTGCTGGCCCCAGCTCCTCCCTCAGGTCCCTGTTCATTCCTGTTAGTCCCCGGCCCCTCCCTCAGGTCCCTGTTCACCCCTGGTGGCCCTCATCCCCTCCCTCAGGTCGCTGTTCACCCCTGCTGGCCCCAGCCCCTCCCTTAGGTCCCTGTTCACCCCTGCTGGCCCCAGCACCTCCCTCATGTCCCTATTCACCCCTGCTGGCCCCTAGCCCCTCCCTCAGGTCCCTGTTCCCCTTATGGCCCCCAGCCCCTCCCTCATGACCATGTTCACCCCTCCTAGCCCCTCAGCACCTCCCTATGGACCCTGTTCACTCGTGCTGGCCCCCAGCTCCTCGCTCAGGTCCCCATAACCTGCTGGCCCCAGCCCCTCCCTCAGGGCCCTGTTCACCCCTGCTGGCCCCAGCCCCTCCCTCAAGTCCCTGTTCCCCTTATGGCCCCTAGCCGCTCCCTCAGGATCCTGTTCCCCTGCTGGCCCCCAGCCCCTCCCTCAGTTCCCTGTTCACCACTGCTGGCCCCAGCCCCTCTTCAAGTCCCGGTAACCGGTTGGCCCCAGCTCCTCCCTCAGGTCCCCATACCTTGCTGGCCCCTTGACCTTCCCTCAGGTCCCTGTTCACCCCTGCTGGCCTCCGGCCCCTTCCTCAGGTCCCTGTTCACCCCTGGTGGTCCCCAACCCCTCCCTTAGGTCCCTGTTCACCCCTGCTGGCCCCCAGCCGCTCCCTCAGGTCCCCGTTCACTCCTACTGGCCCCAGCCAATGCCTCAGGTCCCTGTTCACCCTCTCTGGCCCCAGCCCCTCCCTCAGTTTCCTGTTCACCATTGGCTGGCCCCAGCCCCTCCCTCAGGTCCCTGTTCACCCTTGCTGGCCCCAGTCCCTCCCTCAGGTCTCTGTTAACCCCTGCTGGCCCCTGACAATCCCTCAGGTCCCTGTTCACCCTTGGTGGCCCCTAGGCTCTCCCTCAGGTCCCTGTTCACTCCTGCTGGCCCCAGCCCTTCCCTCAGGTCCTGTTCAACCCTGCTGGCCCCGAATTCATCCCTCAGGTCCCTATCCACCCTTGCTGGCCCTAGCCTCTCCCTCAGGTCCCTGTCCACTCCTGCTGGCTCCCAGCCCCTCCCTCATGTCCCCGTAGCCTGCTGGCCCCCAGCCCCTTCCTCAGGTCCCTGTTACCCCTACTGGCCCCAGACCCTACCTCAGGTCCCTGTTGACCCCTGGTGGCCCCCGAACCTGCATCAGGTGCCTGTTCACCCCTGCTGGTCCCTGACCCTCTCTCAGGTCCCTGTTCCCAGCTGGCCCCCAGCCCCTCCCTCAGGTCCCCCTACCTGGCTGGCTCCCAGACCCTCCTACAGGTCCCTGTTCACCCCTGCTAGCCCCAGCCCCTCCCTCAGGTCCCCGTACCCTGCTGCCCCCAGCCCCTCCCTCAGTACCCTGTTCCCTGATGGCCCCCAGCCCCTCCCTCAGGTCCCTGTTTACCCCTGCTGGCCCACAGACCCTCCTTCAGGTCCCTGTACCCTGCTAGCCCCAGCCCATCCCTCAGGTCCCTGTTCACCCCTACTGGCACCATGCCCCTCCCTCAGATCCCTGTTCACTCCTGCTGGCTCCTAGCCCCTCCCTCAGACCCTGTTCCCCTGCTGGCCCCCAGCCCCTCACTCAGGTCCTTGTTCACCCCTGCTGGCCCCCAGCCCCTCCCTCAGGTCCCTGTACCCTCCTGGCCCCAGCCCCGCCCTCAGGTCCCTGTTCACCCCTGCTGCTCCCAGCCCCTCCCTCATGTCCCTGTTCCCTGCTGGCCCCAGCCCCTCCATCACATCCCCGTACCCTGATGGCCCCAGCCCCTCCCTCAGGTCCCTGTTCACCCGTGCTGGCCCCCAGCCCCTCCCTCAGGTCCCTGTGCTGCTGGCTTGTGTTCGTAGTGGCCACCTCTCCAGGACGGGTATGGCCCCCTTTATGTGCTCAGTTGATCACGTCTGTCCCATTCAGAGCAATCTCCCTTTGACAAACACTGTCAGCAGGTTGGGGACCTCTATTAATTCTACAGGAACCATTCACCTGTGTTCTGTCATGTGGCTTGGTCATCATGTTCACACTCAGGTCGTCCTGGGGTTGTTTTGGGGTTGCTTGGGGTCTTGGGGTTGTTTCACAGTTCTGTCTCCCCCAGCAGCTGTTGAGTTACAACTGACAAGGAGGTGGGCTGGGTGGAGAAGTCATGGTCTTGGGGGCACAGGTGACCCACACTCTGGGCCTCTTGCCAATGACCCAGCCTTCTTCCTGCATTGACAGCCTGTGGGCCCTTGGGGTGCTGTGTGCCGTCAGGGGCCACACCAGGTCCAGCTGTAGCTTTGTGAGGTGGCCTTGGGGTGCCAGCAGGAGCGCAGCCTGCAGAGGGCGTGGGAGGCACCCTGTGTGTAGCATCAGGACAGTGGCGATACCTTGCTTTGCGTGGTTTCAGAGAAAGCAGGGCACACCAAGCTCTGAACTTCCCACCTCACAATGGGCATGGCAGCCACCGCCTTTGTGGGAAGAAAGTCATCAGTGGGCTTATCTGAAACCCCATGAGAAGTTCAAAACTACCTGCTAACCCCAGGGTTCTTTTGTGTGTGTGTCTAGATTTCCAGTGGGTTCAAGGGGACGTGTGTGAAGTCCAGCTGATGGTGTACAACCCCATGCCGTTTGAGCTCCGAGTGGAGAACATGGTATGTACCACCACCAGGGGCCTCTGTGACTGAGAACTCCAGCGTGTCACTAAAATGCGTCTTTGCTTAGTGTTAGAGGCACTAATTCTTGCACACATGTCTGCTTTGCCCAAGGTGGTGAGTGTTTGGTGAGTGAAGTCCGTGTTTTGTCATTACCGTGTCTCATGCTTGCTGCCGAGTAGACGTCTGAGGCACAGAGCAACCCTGGGCTTGTACACGCACTGAGCTTTGCCCATTGGCTGTGAGATTGGAAGTCAGCACTTTGGAGTTCACAGGAGCTTACTGGAGATTGTTGTGCTGCTGTGAGGTGACACAGGGATCGAGGTGTAGGGGGAGCTGTAGAGAGAGGTGTTACTGCACCATGTAGGGTGTGGAAGATTCACGCCCTGGGTCCATGCTTGCTTGGTGGACTTGTGCCGCCTTCAGATTACCATGGGATCCGTTCCCAAGGTTCTCTGTACTGCGACCAGTATCATAACCGGTGCTCCAGGTGAGAACCAGGTTCTTCCTGCTGGTGTCTTGCTGAGGGCCATGCCCTGAGCCAGGTACAGGGTGCATGGCACCCTGGGGATACGAGGGCCCATAGGCCTCATCCCTGCTGTGAACACAATGAGCTGTGTTGGGGATGCATGGCACCTGCCTTGGAGAGACGCCCCTTCTGGCTGGGCCAGACTGCCGGGTGGAGCCACAGTTTTCCGTGAGCCAAGACTGTTGGGCAGCCCTGCTGTGTGTGGCTGCTCCCCGAGCCTGTGTTAAGCCTGCAGTCCTGAGACTGACTGAGGACTGGTGTTCCCCCAACTGTTGCACAAGGGTGCACTGGCCTCAGGACATGGCCATGGTCAGCCTCTGCTGTGGCCATTTGGCTCTTGGAATCCAAGGGGTTAATTTACCCCAAAGTAGTTAAAGTGTCAGATGATTGCTGCTGTTTCTTATACTTTTTTTTCATTTTTAAAAGTAGCATGTTTACCTGGTTTAAAAGTAATAAATTATGTGTTTTAATAAATCAGGAAGGGTAGAAACTTAGACAAGAGAAGAGCGCCACTTGGATATAGCCAGCATACCATGGCGCTTTGTCGAAAGCTGACTCATGGAACACTTCAGACGTGCACACGCCACCCACATTTCAGACAGGCAGCAGTGGCCACACCACCCTGGCTGTTCTAAGAAGACAGAGAGTCCAGTGTGTCTGTTAGAGATGAAAGGCATGTGATTAGCTTCTCTGAGTGTGCCCTGCCACTGCACCCCCTCCACACGCACACACACAGCTCACATCACACCTTTGCATCACATGTGGGTGGCAGGCGTTCTCACTGCTCCCAGAGTGTCTTTGCTGCCAGCGTTTCCTGTGCACAGAGACAGAGACAGTGTATGTGCATTCCACGCACCCAGCTGTCTACACCACGCACACATCTGTGCATGCAGGTTTCATACAACCTGAACTCACACTGAGGCCTGGCATCTTGCCTTCCTGTGTTCCACGTTTGCACCCTTCCTCCCAGCACCCCCACTCACATGCCTTGTCCTGCCACAGATAAGAGAGGTTTGTTTTAAAATATTATTTATTTATTTATTTATTTATTTATTTATTTCAAAGTTGAGTCACAGAGTCCATTTGCTGGTTCACTCCCCAGGTGTCTGCCCAAGCTAGGGCTGAGCCAGGCTTGAAGACAGGAGTTCTGTCTGGATCTCCCACATGGGTGGCAGAGGCCCAAACACGTGGTCCATCTTCTGCTGTATTCTCAGGTACATTGGCAGGCAGCTGGATCGGAAGTGGAGCAGCCAGGAGGCAAACCAGCAGCAATATGGGATGTTGGTGTTGTAGGCAGCGGCTTTACCTGCTACACCCCAATACTGGCCCTGGATCTGAGAGTTTGAGGGCTTCCTTGACTCTATACTGTGGAAAGTGGACCCCCCACAAACAGGGCAGGACTCTCTGTGTCTTGAGTTCTTAATTTATCTCAGCAGGGTTCTGTAACTGTGACGAAATCTTGCACGTTATTCATTAGATTTACTCCAAGATAGTTGGAATTTTTGGTGTCTTGTTCATTTTTTTAAACATTTTATTTTCCAATAGTTGACTGGTGATTGTTGACATCTTTTAGATTGTGGGAGACCAGGAAGAAGCTTCTGGATCCTGGCTTTGGCCTGGCCCAGCCCTGGCCATTGCAGCCATTACTGGAGTAAAACAGTAGATGGAATATCTCTCTGTCTCTGTTTCCTTCTTGCTTTCAAATAAAAAATAAGTGTTTCCAAAAAAGATAAATACAAATTTTCCTTTGTGTTCATATTCCCATTTGGTACAAGAAGAAAACAAACCAAACATCAGAAACATGGTGGAGAGGACCAAAATCAAGGACAGTGGCTGTTGATCTGACTGCCCCGGGTGTCACATGTGCATGGTCTCTGCAGTTCTCTGTGGGTTCCAAGAAGCCGCAGCCTTCCACTGCCTTGCTCTGGGCTGCCATGTGTGCTGTGCAGGCTGGTCCTGCTCACGTTGCTCTGTGCCTTGCTGCAGGGGCTGCTGACCACTGGAGTGGAATTCGCGTTGCTCCTCGCAGGGCTCTCCCTTCTGGCCAAGTCTGGTCTGTACCCGGTGATGGTCGCAGGATTCCCACAGACAACTGGAACGATCACCATGAACGGTAAAGGCTTTTCTGATTGTTGCTGTTGAGGGGCTGCCACACTGTTGTTCCGTACACCAGGGTCCAGAGCCTATCACCCATCTCGTTAGTCCTCGTCCATCAAGGGATGGGGAAAGACTGCCTTTCCTTGGGATGTGGTGCGAGTTTGTGTGGTGTGATTGGCACCTGCCAGGCTCCTGCTGCAGTGGGCAGGGCCCTTCCTGTGCTCTGTCTGCCTCCTCCTCCAGACAGTCTTCCAACGGCTTGGTTCCTACCTCTGCACCCTGACCTCTCCTGTTGCCACGATGTCCCATGTGCTCTCAGGAAGCCCCTGTCATCTGCTGGATCTCTCGGGAGAGTTGGCTGTGCACACTGAGTCCCCTCTGCCACCAGTGCCATGGTCCTGCACCCCTCCGCATCCTGAGTTTAACCATTATCCCTTCACCAGAACACGGCTGTGGTGTCACTAGTGGTGTTTTTCTGCCTAAACCTGGGACCAGTTGTTTGGTTTGCTTGGAGCTTTAGTGCTCATTTGTCACCCTGCATCTGTGGCGAGCTGTGTCTTCCAGCCTCGGTGACACCACACCCTCCAGATTTTCCGCTGTCTCTTTGGCCCTTCTTCCTCAGTCTTGCTGGTCTTGTACAGGTGTCCCTGTGCAGCCCAGCCCTCTGACAGGTGCTCCTCGCTCTGTGTTTCTTGTCCTCCTCTCTGTCCTCTGTAAGACACCTGTGGTGAGGGTGTCCCCAGCCCCACAGCGTTTCTCTGCCTCACAGCCCTGCAGACTGCTGACCACCCCTGGGGTTGGGTGCCCTTCTCTGGCCTGCGCCCCAGCACTTCCCAGCTATCCCCCTGGTGTCCAGCAAGTGGGACACACGTGTTCGACATGTTCAACCCAAGTGTACTGCCTTCCCCTCCACAAAGCGGTCTCTCCTCTGAGACCCCTCTCTCTCCTCTGAAGGTGTCGTGGTCAACCAGTGGGAGTCACTTTCCCTTGTCATCAGGCCGAGTTCCCCAGCCCTGTGTGGTCCATCTCTGTGCTCCTTTGTTGAGCTTTCCTGCTGGGTTACACATTGTTCCTCTACCTTTTCTGTCTTGCAAGTGCCCTATCCTTTTCCACTTCCTCTGCTACGTGTGCAGGCTTAGTGGTCCCTGAGCTGTGATCTCTGTGCAGAGTAGTTGGCATTGTTCTTTGGTATGTCTTGTGCACGAAGCTAGATGGGCTGACTCTGTACTGCTGGGCACAGTAATGTGTGGACCCCAAGTCTTTGTCATCAGACTATTATGTGATAGCAATTTTCAGCAATGGTAAGGAAAGGCCTGTTTCTAATTAGGGATTATAAAATAGTGGTTATTCAGCAGGCGAAACATACATCAGGTTCCTATAGAAAGAGAAATGTGAGAGACCCTGGTTCCAGGTATGGGTTTGTGGGGAGAATAGTATTTTGCCCATTGCAGGAGTGTTTTGACAAGCCCACCCTCTGAGGGAGGGTGAGCTGGAGTGGTGTTGAGAGAGAGCTCCCAGCCAGCAGGAGCCACAGGAGGACCGAGGAGGCTGCTGGAGCCCCAGGAGCCCTTGAAAGCCATGCTGGCTTCTCCACTGAGCACACCCCAGGCTCACACGCGTGTAGGCAGGTTGTCACCTGAGCCTTGAGCCACTGGGTGTGGTTTCATTTTGTTGCACAGTAAATGCTGTTGACAATAATTAGCTAAATTTCAAAAGCCTTTCTACAGCTTTGCTTAAATAGTTTCAAGTGCTTATCTCACCAGTGGAAAATTTGCTCATCTTAAACAGCAGTGCTCACACACACACAGCCAGTTCGCCCCATCACGCAGCCGCTGCAATAATAATGATTGGCTCTTGAACTTTCGTCTTTCAACAGAAGGTTCTGAAGCATTTTTCAAATACTCATTAAATTGCATTATATCCCGGGAAGGAATATTAACCGTCATCCTCACTGTGGAGGTGGATAAATCTGAAAAGCAATTGAGTCCGGGCTGAGATGCTGACTACGGGTTGTGCAGAGATTGATGGCTTACAGGAGCTTCTCCATTTGGGCCCAGTCAGCCTGGTGGGATGGGAGTACAGGTGCTGTTGTAACCCCCACCACAAAGGAGGAGCCCGAGGGATGTTGAGGCTGTGGGCAGGGACTGGCAGGTGATGGAGCCAGCACCGAGACCCAGGTCTTCTGCAGGGTTGCCCTTGCTGGTTGGGGACTTCAGCAGTGGACACGAAGGTGGACGCAGGGCACGGAGCTTTGCTGGGAATTGTGACGTCTCTGTTTTCCTGTGTCCCAGGTTACCACACCACCGTCTTTGGTGTTGTCAGTGACTGCCTCCTGGACCACCTCCCGGGAATAAAGACCAGTGGCTCTACCATGGAAGTCATCCCTGCTTTGCCAAGACTGCAGATCAGCACCTCCCTGCCCAGGTACCTGGTGAGTGCAGGTGTCCAGCTACGGCAGGGAGCAGCCCTGTGGAGCCTTCCCTTGTGAGGTGCACAGGCTCTGCATGCGTCCAGAATTTGCAGGCCCAGAATCTGCAGGAGGGGGCCTTGAGAGTCTGCCGTAGTCATGTGTTTTGTCCAGAGCAAATTAGAGCAGTCAGGATCTCCCATACCAAGGCTAGGACCGAATGTGAAATTATTCTTCCAAAAACAGTCAGGATCTTAGGGCATCTAAGAAAATCACTCTTCTCTTTGACAGAATTATTTTATTTTATTTTTTAAAGAAATGTTTATTTATTTTGAAAGAGTCACAAAGAGAGGGAGAGACATACAGAGTGAGTGAGAGCTCTTTCATCCTTTGGTTCACTCTCCAGGTGGCCGCAATGGGGAGCGTTGGGTCAGGTCGAAGCCAGGAACCACAAACTTCATTTGGGTCTCCCATGTAGGTGTGGGGATCCAAACACATGGGCTGCTTTTCACAGGCCATGAGCCAGGAGCTTGATTGGAGTAGAGCAGAGAGAACCCGAACTGGCAGCCATATGGGATTGTTTTATTTTGGTTTAAGATTTTCAGCATCACAGGGAAGTGTAAAGGAGAAAGGGAAGTAGGTATCGGGAGGCCTGGAGCCAGTCACCGTAAATGCTTGGAGGTGCTTCCTGCCACTTTAGAAAACACTTGTCTGAACACGGAATCATAGATGAGTTTTTGTGAAATCACATTAATAAGCCTTTCCTCACACTTTCACAGAGTCTTAAAAAACTTGTTTTTAGTTGCTTTAAAAAAGGACACCCTGAGGATATCTCAGGATTGCATAACCACTCTTTCCTTGCTGTTGGATTTGGGGAGTTCTCATTGTTGCCTTCAGGGGTGACACTTCTTGGACATCGTTTGGCTATTTTTATCAGATGTGTCTGGGATTTTCTGAAAGGTTTTAAGCTCGTTTGTGTGTTTCATGCATGTTTGTTGCCTGCTAGGCAGCAGGCCGGGTGCCAGAGCTGAAACCGTGGGCCCAGCATTCTGGGGCTTGGTGCTCAAGAAGGCTGTGTTCAGTGGGTGAGATGGAGAAGGCAGAACCAGCATGGGCACTGCCCTCGGGACCTAACTGGGGGCCACGAGGAGCTGGGAGCAGGAGTTAGCCACGCGCAGTGGGCAGCTGGGAGCATTTGTCAGAGGTGGAGAAAGCATCGGGTGATTGGGGAATGCAATGAAATGCAGGAAACATGAGTTCTAAAGCAGATCTCAGACCTGATTTTGAGAGCTCAGAGCACCAGCCTCTGAAAAGAAAGCTGGTAAGAGTTTTCACAACCTTGGATTAGCCAAAGAGTTCTTTGACATGTCACCAAAAGCAAGATCCACAAAAGAAAACACTGATAAATTGGGCTTCATCAAAATTAAAAATGGCTGTGCTTCCAGAAACACCGACAACTCACAGGCTGGAAGGAAATATTTGTACATTATGTCTCTGGTAAGGAGCTGCTACTTAACACCCAAACTCAGTACTAAGAAGGCAAACAACTCAATTAGAAAGGTTGACAGAAGAATGGGCTAGCTCTCTCCCCATGGAAGACTTCCCAGGAGCTAACGGGCAACCTGGAAGGGTGTGCGGCATCATCAGTCTTTCTGGAGCTGGTACCATGTGAGGTTCCTGCTCACAGCTGCCAAGGTGGCTGTTGTCAGAAGACAGGCAGTAGCCATGTGCGGTGCTGGAGAAGCCTGCGCCCTCGCCATGTGGGTGCCACCTCCATGCCACCCTGTCCATTTCTACAAATGTTGAACGAATATTGACCATGTGACTCAGAAATTCGGTGTCTAACCAAGGCTGAGGAAAGCACACAGTGACTCAGAAACTTGTATATGAATGCTCACAGCTGCATTTTTTGTAATAGTCCAGAAAGCGGGCAGAACTTGGATGCCCATTGCCTGGCAAATGGCTGAACAAAATGTGGCACATTTGTACCTGGGCTGCCGCTGAGCAAGACAGGCAAGCAGGGCCCTGACATGGGAACCAACTATGGCCCATTTACACCTGGGGTGCAGCTGAGCAGTAGAGACGCACTGAGGCATGCTCCCGACACATGCTCCAGCAGGGGCACCGAAGGCCAGGATGGCTGCCTGTTGTCTCTTACTGAAAAAATGGTAAAAGACATATATTTCAAAAGACCCCCTCTTTCTCTGGACTGGGAATTGTGGTGTAGTGGGTAAAGCTGCTGCCTGCAACACTGGCATCCCATATGGGTGTTGGTTTGTGTCCCAGCTGCTTTACTTCTAATCCAGCTCCCTGCTATGGCCTGGGAAAGCAGCAACAGATGACCCAAGTGCTTGGGCCCCTGCACCTGTGTGGGAGCCCCAGAAGAAGCTCCTGGCTCCTGGCTTTGGTCTGGCCCAGCCCTGGCCTTTGCAACCATTTGGGAAGTGAGCCAGTGGATGGAAGTGCTCTCTCTCTCTCTCTCTCTCTGTAATTCTTCAAATAAATAAATAAATATATAAATAGTTTTTTCAAGTGACTCTTGATTAATTAAGTGTTGATTGTAACTAACCTGCTATAAAGTTCCCTGTGACTGGTGGAATCCACACACCAGCATCTGTGGACGCCACCTTGTGCTCCAGGACCCTGACCTAGGCCATGACCCTTTAGAAGAGCTCCCTGTCGGGGGGATGGGGGGCTTAGGGGGTTGGTGTGATCATCAGGATTTGCTGACTGCTCCTGTAATGTGAGAACCAGAGGAGGGGATGCTGACCCTGTCTTTTGGGATCAGGAAGGCTCATAGAAAGTGTGGGATTTACAAAGCATGGTCAAACACAAACCATAAGGAAGGGAATGAAATGTGACTTAGAACAACAGGACGGGGCAGATGCAGAGCCCTGGAGAGGCAGCTCCCCAGAGACAGAAAGGAGCTCAGCACGTGGCACAGTGGGCACAGGCCTCCCTGTGGGTTGGGCATGCAAAGGAGCAGAACCCTGTGGGCACTGGGGGGCCACAGAGCCTGGCAGGAGGACTGAGGCTGGGCCCGTGGCCTGATGGCTCATGTGTGGGCATAATGGGGCTGTGCCTGCCTTCCAGTCTCTTTTTTTAAAGATTGATTTATTTTTATTTGAAAGGCAGAGTTACAGAGAGACACACATACACATGCACCGAGAGAGAGAGAGAGAGAGAGAGAGAGAGAGAGAGAGAGAGAGAGACATCTCATCTGCAGGTTCACTCCCCAAATGGCCACAAAGGCCAGGTTGAAACCAGGAACCAGGAGCTTCATTTTGGTCTCCTATGTGGGTGGCAGGAGTTCAGATACTTGGACCATCTTCCAATGTTTTTCCAGGTGTATTAGCAGGGAGCTGGATTGGAAATGGAGTAGCTGGGACTTGAACCGGCAGCCATTAAGGGATACTAGTGTTGCATGCAGCGACTTAACCTGCTATGCCACAACACCAGCCCCTGCATTCCACACCTTGAGAGATGCTGCACCAGGCCAGGCACCAAGCAAGCAGCCACCGAACACACAGGGGTCACTCTGTCCTGGGCTCGGGCAGTCACTGATGAGATGCTTTTGTGTGCCACACAGGAGGTTCAGGGTTGAGATGCTTATCAGTCTGTTCAGTGCATTCTTAATAAATACCTATTAGACACTAGGTGTCTAGCTAGGAGCTGATAGCAAACAGACAGAAACACCGTTCCTGCCTTGGGAAGGCTCTGGGGCCAGCGCAGGGCTGAGGAGGACAGTGCTGCTGGCGGGAGCTGGGTCCCAGTGCCACGTCCCAAATGTGCCTTTGCAGCAGTGCCAGCTGCAGTCTCACTCTGACACCGTTCCTCACAGCTCCGGGGCTCCTGCACTGTGGGTGCCTCCTTCTGCCCCTCTCCCCTGCAGCACAGAGGGCCTGGGCACCCTGCTGTGCGAGACGCCCAGTGATTAGTCCTGGCCGAGTTTTGTTACCTCCTGACACCTTCCCCCAGGAGCCACTGATGTGTGAGCTACACAGGGGTCATGCCGGGAGGTTGTGCATTGGCTTTCTGTCCCTGACCTAGGAGCGAGGAACGCTGTTACAGATGGTACAGAGGAAGTCGCCTCGACTTGTTGTGCTGTTATTTTCTCAGGATTTGGTTTGGGAAAAAAAGTGCCTCTGATCAGAGCCTGGAGCCGAGGCACATTGTGTGCCTGGCTTACAGAACCTGACTTGTTCTCGGCATGGTTGGCTCCTGAATTTCTCATTCAAAGCCAAGATTCTCTAGTCAAAATGCCAAAATGTGGTCGTCCTTTTACCTGATGTGAATCATTTTTTAATTTATTATTTGAAAGGCAGAGAGAGAGAGAGAGAGAGAGAGAGAGAGAGAGAGAGAATCGATCATCCAGAGAGAGAGAGAGGGAGAGAGAATCCATCTTCCATTTGCTGGTTCACTCTCCAAATGACTGGGGCTGGGCCAGGACAAAGCCAGGAACCAGGAGCTTCTTCTGGGTCTCCCACATGGGTGCAGGGGCCCAAGCACTTGGGTCGTTTTCCATTGCTTTCCCAGGCACATTAGCAGAGAGCTGGATTGGAAGTGGAGCGGCTGGGATTTGAATTGCCTGGTGCTGCAGGCAACAGCTTTACCTGCTGCACTACAGCACTGGCCCCTGATGTGAACCATTCCTGCACAGCGTTGGTTTCTTCCTTCAGTTTATTCTCCTCGCTTTTGGTTTAGATTGGCACATTTGTTGCAGCCTTCCTGGTGACGAGATATCTACCAATGTGTCTGTGCAGCTGTTCAACGGGGAGACTCAGCAACTCGTCGTCACCTTAGAAAACATTGGCCTGGAACCCCTGGAGACACTGGACACCTTCAAACTGCTCCCCACCAAGGGTAGGTGTGGTCAGTGCATCAGACCCTGGAAAAGAAGTTTGTGTTGTTGCCTTGCACAAGCAATGTTTTACATAGCTACTGTTCAGAAAACCTCAAAGCTTCCTTTAGTTTGGTGCAGTCCTGGTTGGGTTGGAGATCACACACCACATGCTACAGGCATGAGGCTGACCCCTTCGTGCCCTTGGTTCCCATTACTGGATCTGAACAGGGGTCAGATCCTCAGCAGACCGATTACTGAGTGGAAGACTGGGAGACAGGAGCAGGCCGATCCCATGGTTCCCACAGCCCAGGGCCGCCTCCTGATTCAGCACTTGAGGGCTGGGCCAGGCCGAAGCCAGGAGCCAGGAACTCCATCCAGGATTCCCATGTGGATAGCTGGGGCCCAAGCACTTGGGCAAACCTCCACTGCTTTCCCAGGCTCATTATCAGGGAGCTGGATCAGGAGTGGAACAGCTGCAACTCGAACTGATGCCCATCTGGGATGCCGGCAGTGCAGGAGGCTGCTTAACCCTCGGCACCACAGTGCCAAGCCCAAGGTGCAGCTTTTCCACCTTTCTGGGCTGCTGTTTCCTTTGCTGTTGCTGTGCCTTTGAACTTTTCTGGAACTCAGTCCCATGTCAGCCATCCCTTTGTTTCCTGCCTTTTATCAGGACAGTATTCATAGGAGACTTGCAGGAATCCTATCTAAACAAGTGTGTGCCTGCTGTGTAGCTTCCATACTTAGCATTTTGCTGAATTTGCTTTGTAACACATCTCTCTGGCCTCCTACCTGCACCCCCTAACCCCGTGCCCAGTATCTTGTCTAAAGTTCCAGATTTCAGAAGCCCCTGTGAGTGCTTCTGAGCCGCGGCGCTGGCCAGAAATTTACTTTCGTTTGTCTGAAAGGCAGAAAGATAGAGAGACAAAGATTATCCATAGATTGTTTAACTCCCAAAGGGCCAAAGGCCCTTGTCTCTAGTTAGGCCTAGGAGGCTGGGGCCTGTGTTGCTCTCCTCCTTTTTATGGACAGGGGAAGTAAAGGCAGAAGAGGTGACTGACTAAGGTCACATGGCAGGTGGGTGGGGCCCAGCGGGAGGACCAAAGTCTCCTGATTCTCAGCTTTGGTGTAGTCACCCTTAGGAGGCAGAAGCACGATGATCATGTAGTACACTGCCCGGTGTAGCCATCTCAGAGTAACACAGTTGCCAGTGAAAAACTAAAGCCATCATTCTTTCTTTAGTTTCCTCCCAAGCATTCCCAATTCTACATGTGGAATTAAATTAATGGAAACAAACCATCTGCTTCCAGAATATACAAAGGGAATAATTCCTGGTGCTTTTGCTGTGCACAGCAAGGCTGCCAGTGGTGACAGATGACCGCCAGTGCTAGAAGCTGGGAACGTGCGCAAGGCTCCTGTGTGGGGCCATGGCGACAGCGGCAGGTTTGCCTGTGGATATTAAAGAGCATCTATTTCCATTCTCGCCTCAGCTTCACCTTGGGCCCACTGAGCCTACTGAATGCCTGCTCTGTGGATTGAATGCTTCTCTGGTGCCTGTAATGTTTTCTTTCTTTGTGCCGGTGGTAGTTATTTTCTATCTTAATATTAGGAAGAGCTCCCACCCTGGAGCTTGTTCCTTGCACCAGGTGTGAGGCACTTGACATTCTTTTTCCCCGTGAAGTTGTCCCAGTGACCACAGGAGGGCTATCGGGGTGGGTGTTCTGGTAATCTGTTTATTTCACCGTGACATCCTCCGTGCCTGAGAACCCAGAGCAGTGCTTGTCACTTAGCAGGTGCTGCACAAGTGTCAACCCCAGTTCTCACATCCTGGGGCCATCCTGAGGATGCAGGACACAGGGGGACAGTACTAGGCACTGAAGCGCTGGACCCAGGCTTGCTTTGGCAGTTGTGGTGCTTGGTGCACCCTCCTCTCTGCAGGACTGCCTTTGTGGTCTCAGTGTCCAATGCTGCTGAACCTGCTGGCACCCTGTGTCCTTTCCTGCTCCTGCCCGACAGCTGGGAGGCACCGAGGGTCCCCGCAGGGCCCCAACAGTGCCTTAACGCACCTACACTCACCCTGAATAACCCCCCATTCTTCAGATACCAACCTCAGAGAAAGAAAAGTTTCTTGTTCTGTTTTCCCTCCTTCCGACTTCCTTGCTTTCCTGACCTATTTTACTACAAAAAAATTATTTAATTTATTTGAAAGTCAGAGACAGAGAGGCTAAGGCACACAGAGAAGGAGAGACAGAGAGATCCCATCTGCTGGTTCACTCTCAGGGTCTGCATTAGCAGGGAGCTGGAGTCAGAAGTGGAGCTGGAACTCAAACTTGCAGGCATCCCAGGTGTTTTTTTTTTTTAATAAAATTCTTTTTTATTTTCTTTTTAAATGTTGGTATATTTCTTTGAAAGGCAAAGTGACAGAGGAATAGATCTTTCATCTTCTGGTTAATTTTCCAAATGCCCACAACAGCTGCAGCTGGGCCGGGTCAAAGCTGGGAGCCTAGACCTCTATCCAAATCTCCCACGTTGGTGGCAGGGACTCAAGTAATTGAGCCATTATCTGCTGCCTCCCAGAGGAAGCTGGGTAGAGGAAGCCGATTAGCTGGGACTTGAACCAGGCCTTCCAGCATGGGATGTGGGTACCCCACATGGAGGTTTAATCTGCTGCAGTACAATACCTACCCCCAGGTGTCATCTTAACCACTGTGCCCCTCTCCTGCCCGACTTCTGCCCCTCCTGGCTTATTTTAATTCCTTTGCATGTTCAGTGTGCAGTGAGGATTAGTGCTATGAAGTATCGGGCCAGCCTTTATGGGCCCCTCAAGCTTTCAGGGGACAAGCTTGTCCCTGTGTGTACACATTCCCTCCAGGGAGATGAGCCATTACACTCCACCACATTTCAAGACCAGGATTGTCTAGTGATTTAACCCTCCTACTTATAATTCACCTGCAACAAGTCGTCCTTTGTAGACTTGGGAGGATGTCAACTCTCACTCTTGCTTAAATAATCCCAGATTCAGAAAAGTCTACTGTTTGTTTAAGCTTTCCAACAAATGTCCTGTAATCCACGTGTGTAAGGGTGTGCACACATGCAGACACATGCACATATGTAGCCACACCCACACACACCCCTGGATGTCTTTTTTCTTCAACAAGAAATGCTGACTCCATGCCAGTGTAATTGGAGATTCATGCAGGTTTCCCTCTCCTGGATGTTGCTGTTGCTGGGTTGTCTGCTAGTGACCAGCTGCCTCACTTGGCTTGAGCCATTTGACTGCTGGAGGCTTAAGGTGCCTACTGGCTACTCACCAGGATCTAGTCTTCCCCTCATGCAGTAATTCCAGAATGAGTAATTCCCCAGAGTGTCTGAAGAGTGACTGCTGTGTCACCACCCCTGTGAGTGGGGACAAGAGCTGAGGTTTGCTGCTGGTGCCTGGGAGACATCAGAGATATTCGGGTAGGATCTATGTATCTATCTATGTATCTATCTATCTATCTTACAAAGAATTTTATTTATTTACTTTAAAGGCCGAGTTACAAAGAGAGAGGGAAAGAAAAAGAAAAACAGAACTAAAAGTAAATTTGTTTTGGTGCCAAGCATTTTTGAAATCCAAGCTTTATTCATAATATACATTTCTCATGAATGGTTTGAAGGTTCCTCATATGCAAGCATTCCAATTTTTTTGGCATCAAAATAAACTTACCCTTTAATTCTATTTTCTGTGAACTTCTTGAAGTATCCTTGTGTGTATTTCTTTATAAAAGCATGATAAAATCTCATTGCAGAAAATTCAAAAAATGCAAAACCATTTGAAATTACCCATGATCCCCTGACTCAAAGCAAACTAATATTAGTGTACAGATATATTTTCATTTTTTTCTACTTGAGCACTTTGATGCATTTGAAATTACATTGTATGCTCAGAATGGCATCCTGTTTTTTTTTTCCCCCTTGGAACTTGTTTCCATCTGTTCTAATTATAAACTGAATTATAAACCGAACGCTGTGACTTGGCCCACGCTATTGTCACTATTGTCTGGTCCCCCGTGCCAGGTCCTTTTCATGGCTGGAGGGGCAGAACTCTGGTGGCAGCTAGTGCTAGAGTGCACCTGCTGACTGCTGGGCCAGGGTCCCACACTCTGCAGGGCTAGTTCATGCTCATATGGCCCTGGGGAGGGACTACTGACTTAGGACAAGGAGAAAGGGGTTTTTGAGGCATGGGAGGAATCACTAACACTGGCCAAGTGCTGTTCTAGTCCGGGTTCTGTTCTAAGCACTTGACTTCCATTACCTTGTTGACCTGGCATGACAGCCCATCTTACAGATGGCTAAACTGACAGGCACAGAAGTTTGGTGGCTCACCTAGGTCACACAGACAAGGCTGGCAGGTGAGCCCAGATGTCCTGTCCTGAAGCAGGTGCTCCTAACCCTCACGGTACTTGCCTCTCCAGGCAGGTGCTGGGTCTCAGTCTGGGAGCTGTTACCTTCTATTGATTGATTGATTGGTGGGAGAATGAGTCCATTGGATATAGTGTCCTACTTGTCAGGGCATGGAATGGTTGTGTGTATTTGTGTGTGGGGGGGCAAGGCCCACAGGAATGCAGCCTTTGTAGGACAGGTGGGACCTCTCCACAGAGGCAGCAGGCTAGTCTACTGGAGGAGAGCCGGCAGCATGTGGGGCTGGAGTGCCCTCCTGAGGCGCCTCAGTGTGTGTGCTCCTCCCGCTGCAGGTGCGTTCGCTCAGAGCCTGCCCATGACTTCTGCCCATCCCCGGCTGTGTGAACCGGGCAGCTGACACAGTGGCTGCTGTTTACAGACTGTGCTCTTAGAAACAGCTTGGAGAGGATGTTGGGAGGTGAGGATTTGCAAGACCTTGGTGTCTTGTCTGACATGGGCTGTGCTTAGGAAGGGGAAGGCTGCTGGTGTGGCTCATGCACAGGCCGTGGAGGCAGTCAGCTTGCATTTCCTGTGTTCTTGGGGCCTTGGAACTGGCCCCAGCAAGCAGGGCCCACTTGGCTTTCTGTCACCTGGCGTCTCGTACCTGTTCCATTCTTGAATGGATTGACTGGGCTAAAAAGCAAAAAAGTGGAGTTCATTAAAATTCATGTAATATGTAGACTTCCTGGGTCGCTGGAGGGTCTCAGTCCCATCCATGGTGCGTAAGAGTGGCATAATTTCTGACTGGAGTTGGTACAGCACCCAGAGCAGATGTCCTGGAATAGTTTGGACCTCAGGGCTGCAGTGCAGACTGGAGAGTAGGAACACACACATGGCTTCAGCAATCTTTGTGGGCTAGAGCGGTGCCGTGCCCACCAAGGAGAACTGCTGTGAATGTGTGAAGTCCCCACGTGCTGCAGCTGCACAGGAGGCAGACCACAAAGCCAGTGTGTGAAGGCGGTTTTGAGCGTGACATCTGTTAAGCTGTGCCACATACCAAGATCGTGCTGGACACAACACAAGTCCAGAATCCTCCTCCTACTAACCATCCCTGGCTTCTCCTCCTCCACTCAAGTCTCTCTGGAAGGTTTCCTCGTGCTGCAGACCTGGACGCTGGGCTCTGCAGTGCACTGCCTGGGAGCCATGACAGACCCACCTTCATGTGATCGGTGTGTGTGTGTGTGTGTTGCTCTGCTGGCTGGCCGAACACTGGACCTCTCTGCTCAGGGCTGTGCAGCATATGAGCTTGCCCCTGTGAGCAGGAGGGCAGTTGGGCTGGGAGCTTCTCAGTGGAGCAGAGTTGGAAGGGGACCTTGTGGTGCAGCCATTGGAGGTTGCCAGTTTCCCCAGGTGTGCTGGCTGCAGAGAATACTGGGCCTTGGTTGGATGTCTCACACCTCACTCCCAGTTACTAATGAAGGAGGGATAGCTGCTTCCCAGGCCACACTGGGTGTCCCCTGTGTCTCTTCCTGTCCTTCCATAGGGTGCCTTGCTGACAGTGATGATGACCCCCCGCCCCATTCTCTGCAGGGGTCACCATGCACTGCCTCTACACCAGCCCCCGATGCAGTGGCCATCCCCCCATGCTGTCCTGGACAAACATCGGCTCTGAGGATTTACCATTCTGCACGGTGCTCCAGGCCCAAGGCCGCTTCCTCGCTGGCCCTGCCTTAGGCTCTGCTCTTAGCTGTGTGTTTCTCATTCTGGATTCCTTTCTCTGAAGCGGTGACCCAGCTTAACGTGGGTCTGTTTCCCTCACAGCAGTACAAATCAGAAAGTGTTCATGGTGGGGAAACTTAGCTTCACTTGCCAGAGCCACAGGCCTTCATTTCGTCCGCAGGTCCCATGGCTCCCCAGGAGGGATGGTGACCTGGCCTGGGTCTTGTGCCCGGGCGTGATGCATTCTCCCCCCTCTTTGTGCCTCATGGCCTCTTCTGATTCAGGACTTTTCCTGGGACTTTTTGCTGTCTGACATCTTGAATGCTTCTCGTCTTTGTTTTGAGCGTGTGCCAGAATTTCCCAGCCGGGTTGGTGTCAGTCTCATTGTGCCTCTGCTCTGCCATCACCATCAACATCACTATTGTTGTTATCATTGCAGAGAAACTGTACGGCAACTTCCTGAGCTGGAAGCTGGAAGAAATCGTCACCCAGTTTCCCTGCATCCTGGGCAGGTGGCCACCTTCACTGTCACCATGAAAGCGAGCCTGGACTTCTTCTGCCAGGAGGGTCTCCTGCAGGACCTGAGTGACGGTAAGCGGCTCCCTAGTTTCCAAGAGCTCACCTGCTCCCAGGTGTGCATTGTAGTCAGCTCTCCGTGGTGCCTGCCACCGGCCATGTGACTTGCCCATCCAAGACCTCGCCCCGGCACTTTGTTAGCAGCATGGCTTACTGCAGGCACATTATAGAGACAATATCTCAACTCCCACTCTTGACTGTCTTGTCCTGATTTGGTAGGTGGTTTTATTAAGGGAGTGGAATGCTGTGATTTTTGCCCCCAAGTGTACCTGCTGTGTTGGTGGGACACACAGTGGTGATGATGGAGTTCTCCCATCTGGTGAGCCAGTAAGCAGACGGAGCTGGGGGCAATGGGAATTGTATCTGCTGCAACACCAGACCTTGCCGTATGGGGACATGAGTTCATGGGTCAGCTGTGTCAGGTTGTCACATGCTGTTCTGGAGGCCTTGGGGTGTGTTAGTCAGCTCAGGCTGCTGTAACAAACCCCACACCTGGCCTGTCCCAACCACAGGCATTGATTTTCTGATGGTTCACAGCATTGCAAGTCCGACCCAAGTGCTAGCATGGTTGGGTTCCTGGTGAGGGCGTCCATCTTCTTGCTTTGTTCTCATGCGGTGGTAACAGATCAGCTCTCTGGTATTTCTTTCCCTGCCCTTTTTTGTTTTTTAAGATTTTCTATTTACTTGAAGGGCAGTTATGGGTGTGGGGTGAGGGAGACACACAGGACGCGTCTGCATACACACACACACACAGAGAGAGGGAGAGAAGAAAGATCTTCCATCTGCTGGTTCACTCCCCAAATAGCCACAATGGCTGCGACTGTGCCTTGCAGAAGTCAGGAACCTGGAAGACCATCTAGGTTTCCAGTGTGTGTGTCAGGGGCCCAAGCTTGGGCCATCTCCTGCTCCTTTTCATGGCACATTAGCGGAGAACTGGATCAGACGTGGAGTACCCAAGACTTGAATTGGTGTTCACATGGGGTGCTGGGGACACAGGCGGTGACTTAACCGCCTGTGCTGTAACGCCAGCCCCAGTAAGAACATTTCAATCCTGTGTTTTAAGTACTTTGGCGTCCTCATATACAGTGCATGACTTTTGTCTCCATGAACATGCTGTAAATGACAGACCCTCCTGTGTGTGTTTTGGGTCCAGGTATTCCTGGCTGTGTTGCAGCTGCCATTCCTTGTCCGTTCACCTGCCAAGGGGCATTCATGTGTTTCCATTGTCTTGACTGTGGTGAGCAGTGCTGCAGTGGTCATGTGTATATACCACATACACACATTACATTCACATGTACATATCACATACACCTACACATATCACACATATAAAATCACATACAGGTATCACACACAATGTATGCATGTAAATATACACCTTACATGCACATGTACATAAATCTGGATGTGGACTGGTG
Source organism: Lepus europaeus (assembly GCF_033115175.1). Taxonomy (NCBI): domain Eukaryota; kingdom Metazoa; phylum Chordata; class Mammalia; order Lagomorpha; family Leporidae; genus Lepus; species Lepus europaeus. The sequence continues at coordinate 22,897,860 of NC_084847.1, forward strand.
GGTTTGTTGGAGAGTTTGAGTTGTTTTTAGCTTTTAGGGTCCCTCCATGCTTGTTTTCAACATGCTGTACTGACTGACATTCCCTTGAGAAGTGTGCTAGACCACTCTTTCTGCACCTGTGGCCTGGGTCTTTTGGTAATAGCCAGTCTGGTGGAGTGACTTATATGGTTTTATTTTTATTTATCTATTTTAAAGATTTATATGTTTATTTGAAAGTTAGAGTTGGAAGAGAGAGGGAGGGACAGAGAGAGGGCTCTTTCATCTGCTGGTTTGCTCCCCAGATGGCCACAATGGCCAGAGCTGTGCCAGGCCAAAGCCAGGAGCCAGGAGCTCCTGTATGCAGGGGCCCATACACGTGGGCCGTCCTCCACTGCTTTTCCCAGGTCATTAGCAGAGAGCTGGATTGGAAGTGAAGCGAGTGGGACAAAAACCAGTGCCTGTGTAGGATGTCAGCATCTCAGGTGGCAGCTTACCCCCTGTGTCACAACAATGGCCTCTCTGTTCTGATAAAAATTTGCATTTTTAAGATAATTGGCGGTGTTTACTTGTATGTCTTCTTTGGAGAAATGTTCATTCAGTGGCTGTTTTCTTGTTACTGTTTCATTTGAGTTCTTTGGTGGTAGCCCATCACCTGATAAATGATTTCAAGTATCCTCTTTTAGTGTGTGGGTCGGTTCTCTATTGAGAGAACTGTTGCTTGTTTCCATTGCTTCGAGAAGGATTTTCTTGTATGCAATGTCATGTTTATGTTTCCTTTTGTCACCCACACCTTTGGGGTCACATCCAACAAATTACTGCTCAGACCAATGCTATGGACCTTTCCTTCTGCTTTTCTCTATCATTTCAGAGTTTTGGGTCTTATGAGTAATAATTTATTTATTTGCATATGTGTGTGTGTATTTGTGAATGTGTACCTATATGGATATCAAGTCTCTAGAGGAAATCACATTCACAGGCATTTAATTTTAATTTATTTTCATCTTATTTGAAAGGCAAAGGAGGCTGAGAGAGAGAGAGAGAGAGAGAGGAGAGGGAGAGGAGAGAGTTGTCTCCCATTTTCTAGTTCACTCCCAGAATGGCCAAAATGGCCCCAGGGCTGAAATTAGGAATCAGGAACTCCATCCAGGTCTCTGACATTGGTGGCAAGAACCCACTTATTTGAGCCATCACCACTGCTTCCCAGGGTCTGCCCTGGCAGGAAGCTGGAGTCAGGAGCCCGAGCCCTGATGTGTGGCATGGGTGTCCTAAGCACTAGGCCAGATGCCATTGTTTAGAAGGTGCATGGCACAAGGACCCTGTCTCGTTCTGTCCTGTGTTCCCAGTGTTTTGGCAGTGACAGGCAAGGGCTTTGTGTCTTGTGGTGTGGATCATGAACGGGGCCTCTTTCTCCTGCTCCTCCCCTGAGTGTGTGGGTTCTGAGTTGTGTTCCTGTTCTTTCCTTTTTTTGTGACAAGCAGAGTTAGACAGTGAGACAGAGAGACAGAGAGAAAGGTCCTGCCTCTGTTGGTTCACCCCAAAATGGCTGCCACGGCCAGTGAGCTGTGCCGATCCGAAGCCAGGAGCCAGGCGCCTCCCCCTGGTCTCCCATGCGGGTGCAGGGCCCAAGCACTTGGGCCATCCTCCACTGCCCTCCCGGGCCACAGCAGAGAGCTGGGCTGGAAGAGGAGCAACCGGGATGGAATCTGGTGCTGCAACCGGGACCAGAACCCAGGGTACCAGCGCAGCAAGTAGAGGATCAGCCTAGTGAGCCGTGGCTTGGCCCCTGTTCTTTGTTGTGAGCATGTCCCCCTCAGAATTCCCCCCAGCTTCTCTGGGCAGTTGCTGAAGTGCTCAGAGTTCTGCTCTGCACGTCTGTGGCTCAGCTCCCTGCACGGCCGTTTCATCTGCTTTCCTGTAACAGGGAGCTTGTTGGGGTCTCTCCTGCTACTCTGTGTTGGGCAGCTGGGGCTCCTGGAACAGAGCAGACAGTTCAGTCCATGGCAGCCTGCATAGAATTTGCTGTCTCTCTGCAGTGTTTGACGAACCATCGGGAAGTTCGTTTGGATTGTGCTGTTGCTTAAGAAAACATTCTCTTTATGTTGTTCACAAGCAGGCTTAGCACTGGGTGCATTAGCAAGGGAGAAAGCCAAGGGGACGTCTTACCAGGCTTCAAGCATCAGATGTGGTGGATTTTCTCGGTTTGTGCAGTGCTCTGTGCCTCTGCACTGCGTGTTCCTCTCAGTGGGCAGTGGGTAAACAGATCCCGACTTCTCCCCCATAAGGGAGTTGGGCATAATGAGTGGTGCCCAGGGCCGGGCTCCTGGGCAGGCTTGGCAGTCAGACTCCCAGTGGGGATTGTTTGAGAGCAGCGGGGGGCAATACCACCCGTGTAATGTCGATCCCTAGGAACAGCATACAAGCTTCCAGTGGACCTCTGAGCTCTGTGGGTACTGCTGGCACCTCCAGTGTTCGATGCTAACCTACTTGGTGCATATAATAACAAATTCTAAAGAAAAAACTCTAGTAGTTGGCCTTAATGTGGTATTTTATGTGTAGCTATGTCTTCCTTTCTTAATTTCTTTACTTTTCTTGAAGATCTCTTTTATTTATTCGACATTGAGAGTTACACACAGAGAAGATGAGAGGGAGGCAGGGAGGCAGGGAGGCAGGGAGGCAGGGAGGGAGGGAGAGAGGGAGAGAGGAAAGAAGTCTTCCATCTGCTGGTCCATTACCCAATAGGCTTCAATGGGCGTAGCTGAGAGTATCTGAAGCCAGGAGCCTCGCTGAGATGTCATCATGGGTGCAGAGGCACAGGGACTTGGGGCGTCTCTTGCTACCTTCCCAGACCGCAGCAGAGAGCTGCGTTGGAAGTAGAGCAGCCGTACTCGAACTGGCGCCCATATGGGAAGCCGGCACTGCGGGCGGTGGCTTTACCCGCTACCTCACAGTGCCGACCTTCCCGGAAGCCGTTCGCCGTGGGATCCAGCTGTCTGCTAAGCTGCCTGGGAAAGCAGAGGGAGACGGCCCAAGGACTTAGGCCCCTGGGCCCAGAATGGAGTGCCGGGTAAAGGCCCTGGCTTCTGCTTCAGCCCCTGGCTTCTGTCCCAGTCCCTGCCTTTGCAGCCACCGCGGGGGTGAACCCCCAGATGGACGATCACAGAGAGAGAGAGAGAGAGAGAGAGAGAAAGCTGGCGATGCCCCCTTCACTGCTTCTCTCCCCAAGCGGCTGTAACGAAAGGCCAGCGCTGGGCCAGGCAGAAGCGTGGAGGCAGGAGCTCCACTGAGGACTCCCACGAGGCAGGAAGGTGGGGTCCAGAGAACCTGGGCCATCAGCGTCTGCGTTCCTGGTCGCAGCCTGGAGAGGCGGACTGGAAGCGGCCCTGGGGCTTCGGAGGCTGGATGCAGCAGTGTGCAGGTGCGTCCTGGGGTGCCATGGTGACGGCCCGTGGGGAGTGCGCCTGCGCCTGGCGCTGTGACCCGGAAGTGCACCCGCACGCCCGGCGCCGACTGCCCCGCGGTGCTCCGCTGGCAGTCAGCGCTGAGGGTCCGCTCCTGCTCGAGAGCCTGCGCAAGCCGTGAGGAGAGGAGCCGTCCTCGACGCTGCTGGCCGAGCCTGAGGGAGAGTCAGCGGCCCCAGAGTCAGGCCGGGATCAGAGAGGCTGCGTGTCCGAGGCTGCCGCGCCGTTTCCAGGTGCGTTTCTCCTCTTCGGCCCCTTCCGGAGGCAACGGCCTTCGTGGACCTCTGTCCCGCCAGCAGCCCGGGCCCCCGTTGGAGGTGAGTGACGCGCGCGGCTGTTGCGTTTTCCCGCTGGGGCTCTTGGCTGCCCGCGTGCCTGTTGCTCTTGGGTCCCGAAGGCGCAGGTGGAGTCGCGGTGGTGCTGTGCGGACGGTCTGGACGGGTCCCCAGGGTGCGAGCAGCTGTGTGAGAGCATGGGTGGCTCGGTCTCCTCCCGGAACGGCCCCGCGTCCCCGTCGGTTTGCTTTTTGAGGGCCCAGCCGCCCTGCTCTAGACCTCCGAGACTGTTGCTGGGAGGATCGAGAGCGAAAGTGCGTGTCTGTTTCCTGGTCTCGGAGGCCAGGTTCGGGTTCCTCGCGTTGGGTGTGATGTCAGCGCTCTGTGGGCTTTTCATGCAAGAGCCTTGTCAGGCCGAGGTGTACGTTCCGTTCCTGATCTGATGGTTTGTGTTTTAGTATCGCAAAAGTCATGGAGGTTTTTATGAACTAGGTTTTCTGTGTCTGTCGGGATAGTTTGTGGGCTTTCCCCATGTGTGTTGTGTTCTGGGATCGATTGATTGTGTAGGGTAGCCACGCTTGCATTTGCAGAGTAACTCTCGGTTGCGCACAGTGTGCTAAGCTTTGGTTGTGCTTCTGGATGGCGTCTGGTAATATTTTGTTGAGGCATGTGACACATTCGTGACGGATCTGTGTGTGCCATTTTCCTTATGATGTGCTTGTGTTGGATGCTGGGCTAAGGCTGCTCTGATGGAATGAAATGGAAGGCTTTTCCTCTTCTTCTGCTTGTTGGCAGGGTTTGTGAATCACGGATTTTAATTGTCTTTTCCCTGGGCGTTCTCACCGGTGGAGCCATCTGGTCCTGGACTTTTCTTCATGTCTGTCTGGTTGGTTTGGTTCGGTTTCCCTGCTACTACAGTGTCTTTGCAAATTATAGGTGTATTCAGAGTTTCTTGTTTCACTGTATCCAGTTTTAGTGGTTTGCGTCTTTCTGCGAGTCATCCACTCTATCTAGGTTGACCAAATCCTGGTGGCTTGTTGTTTCCATAGTGTTTTTGGATGATTATTTTGGCAAGGTTGGTAGTGATGTCCTCTCTGTCATTTCAGTTGTCAAGTCCCTTGATTCTGGTCTCCTTCCCCGCCCCCACCACCGCCCCCCCGCTTCCTGTGGATAAACGTTTTGTCAGGTTGACTGAGTTTTCAAGCCCTGTAGTTTGGTCTCACTGAATGTCTGTTGTGATATTTGCTGTGCCGTTGGGTTGATTTCCGTGAATCTTTTTCCTCCTTCCAGTTTCTTAAGGTGTACTTTGCTGTTCTGGTGTTTGAAGGCAAAATGTCTGTATTCTGTAATATATGCCTGTATAGCAATACAGTTTCTCATGTGAAATTAGTCCTGTCAACATGGAAAACTGTATGGATGTACCCACTACTGGGAACATATTGAAGGAAAGGAAGTCATGGTGTAGACAGAGAGGTTTTCACAGGCCTCTGCTTATTACTGCGGTAGGATGCACAGTAGCCAGGCTATGCAGTCTGTATATGCATGTCCTGGTGTCCATAGCCCATAATGTCTTTATTCAGTCTTCAGGGGATCGGCATGTTGGCTGATTGCATATCTTTGCTCTTGTGAAGTGAGCTGTAGTGAATATGCGGGCAGAGATCACTCTTTTTTTCATATGCTCATTTCCTTTCCCTTGGGTGTATTCCCAGGGGTGGAATGGCTGCCTCATATGGTACGCCTGTATTCAGATTTCTGACTTATCTCCATACTGCCTTGCACAGGGGCGATACCAGTTTACATTCCCACCAGCAGTGGATGAGGGTGCCTTTTCCCCCCACATCGTCAAGGCCGTTGTCGTATCGACTTGCATTTCCCTGATGGCTAGTGATCCTGAGCATTTCTGCATGTGTTTGCTGGCCATTTAGATTTGTTTTCTTGAAATATTTAGCCTGTTGAAGTCCCTTGCCCATTTCTTGAGTGGGTGGTTTGTTTTGCTGGTGTTGAGTTTCTTGAAAGTCTCCGGCAGTTGATTCTTTATCAGTTGCATGCTTTGCAACTGTTAGTTTGCCTCTTCACTTTGCTGAGTGTCTCTTTGGCAGTGCAGAAGCTGCTCAATTTGTTGTTGTTGTGTTTTATTTATTTATTCATTTTTTTGGATTCCTCTTCTGTTTCATTCTTTAATCTTTTGTGATTCTCAGCTATTGCACATCCTTGGTTAAATTGATTCCAAGCTATTGTCTTTTCTTTGTAGCTGTGTGAACGGGATTGGTCTTTGAAGTCCTTTCTCAGCCATGCCATTGTGTGTGTATACAATAGGCTGCTGATGTTCTCTCCTGCCACTTTAGCACACCCTACTCTGAGTTTTGATAGTGTCTTAGTGGCATCTTTTGGATCTCCTATATGTATAGATCATGTCATCTGCAAATAGAGATAGTTGGACTTCCCCCCTCCCAATATGTAACTAACATTGAGCAATGAGAGGAAAAAGTACCAACATGATAATGTGCACGCCGAAAATGCCGACAGTGACCTCAGATGCTTCCTTTCTGTATTCTCTCTTGCTTTGTGGACGGCAGGATTTGGTCTATTTCCAACAGGATCCTTACTTTAAAGGCAGGGCTAGACCGTGGAGGGCGGTGACTGGGAGGCACACCTGTGTTCTGTGGAGAACTCTGTAGATCACAGGTGTTTCAAGTCCTTGTGCCAGTGGGTACGTAAGTGTGTGAATACATAAATTCCAAAGATTTCCTCATGCGCAAGTCAGAGACAATGCCACACAGAATGTTTGTAAGGAAGAAGAGAATGACTGGGTGCCACAATCTTTTCTAAGACCGAGTTAAACTCTTTTTTCTAATTCTGGGTTAATAGGGTAGGTAATGCATATAATACCAAATTCTAAAAATAACTCTAGTAGCTGGCCTTGATGTGGTATTTTATGTGTAGCTATGTCTTCCTTTCTTAATTTCTTTACTTTTCTTGAAGATCTCTTTTACTTATTCGACATTGAGAGTTACACACAGAGGAGATGAGAGGGAGGCAGGGAGGCAGGGAGGCAGGGAGGCAGGGAGGGAGGGAGGCAGGGAGAGAGGAAAGAAGTTTTCCATCTGCTGGTCCATTACCCAATAGGCTTCAATGGGCGTAGCTGAGAGTATCTGAAGCCAGGAGCCAGGAGCCTCGCTGAGATGTCATCATGGGTGCAGAGGCACAGGGACTTGGGGCGTCTCTTGCTACCTTCCCAGACCGCAGCAGAGAGCTGCGTTGGAAGTGGAGCAGCCGTACTCGAACTGGCGCCCATATGGGAAGCCGGCACTGCGGGCGGTGGCTTTACCCGCTATCTCACAGTGCCGACCTTCCCGGAAGCCGTTCGCCGTGGGATCCAGCTGTCTGCTAAGCTGCCTGGGAAAGCAGAGGGAGACGGCCCAAGGACTTAGGCCCCTGGGCCCAGAATGGAGTGCCGGGTAAAGGCCCTGGCTTCTGCTTCAGCCCCTGGCTTCTGTCCCAGTCCCTGCCTTTGCAGCCACCGCGGGGGTGAACCCCCAGATGGACGATCACTCAGAGAGAGAGAGAGAGAGAGAGAGAGAGAGAGAGAGAGAGAGAGAGAGAAAGCTGGCGATGCCCCCTTCACTGCTTCTCTCCCCAAGCGGCTGCAACGAAAGGCCAGCGCTGGGCCAGGCAGAAGCATGGAGGCAGGAGCTCCATTGAGGACTCCCACGAGGCAGGAAGGTGGGGTCCAGAGAACCTAGGCCATCAGCGTCTGCGTCCCTGGTCGCAGCCTGGAGAGGCGGACTGGAAGCGGCCCTGGGGCTTCGGAGGCTGGATGCAGCAGTGTGCAGGTGCGTCCTGGGGTGCCATGGTGACGGCCCGTGGGGAGTGCGCCTGCGCCTGGCGCTGTGACCCGGAAGTGCACCCGCACGCCCGGCGCCGATGCCCCGCGGTGCTCCGCTGGCAGTCAGCGCTGCGGGTCCGCTCCTGCTCGAGAGCCTGCGCAAGCCGTGAGGAGAGGAGCCGTCCTCGACGCTGCTGGCCGAGCCTGAGGGAGAGTCAGCGGCCCCAGAGTCAGGCCGGGATCAGAGAGGCTGCGTGTCCGAGGCTGCCGCGCCGTTTCCCAGGCGCGTGGCTCTTCTTGGGTTCCTTCCGGAAGCAACGGCCTTCGCGGACCTCTGACCCGGCAGCAGCCAGGGCCCCCGTTGGAGGTGAGTGACGCGCGCGCGGCTGTTGCGGTTACCCGCTGGGGGTCTTGGCTGCCCGCGTGCCTGTTGCTCTTGGGTCCCGAAGGCGCGGGTGGAGTCGCGGTGGTGCTGTGCGGACGGTCTGGACGGGTCCCCAGGGTGCGAGCAGCTGTGTGAGAGCATCGGTGGCTTGGTCTCTTCCCGGAACGGCCCCGCGTCCCCGTCGGTTTGCTTTTTGAGGGCCCAGCCGCCCTGCTCTAGACCTCCGAGACTGTTGCTGGGAGTATCGAGTGCGAAAGTGCGTGTCTGTTTCCTGGTCTCGGAGGCCAGGTTCGGGTTCCTCGCGTTGGGTGTGATGTCAGCGCTCTGTGGGCTTTTCATGCAAGAGCCTTGTCAGGCCGAGGTGTACGTTCTGTTCCTGATCTGATGGTTTGTGTTTTAGTATCGCAAAAGTCATGGAGGTTTTTATGAACTAGGTTTTCTGTGTCTGTCGGGATAGTTTGTGGGCTTTCCCCATGTGTGTTGTGTTCTGGGATCGATTGATTGTGTAGGGTAGCCACGCTTGCATTTGCAGAGTAACTCTCGGTTGCGCACAGTGTGCTAAGCTTTGGTTGTGCTTCTGGATGGCGTCTGGTAATATTTTGTTGAGGCATGTGACACATTCGTGACGGATCTGTGTGTGCCATTTTCCTTATGATGTGCTTGTGTTGGATGCTGGGCTAAGGCTGCTCTGATGGAATGAAATGGAAGGCTTTTCCTCTTCTTCTGCTTGTTGGCAGGGTTTGCGAATCACGGATTTTAATTGTCTTTTCCCTGGGCGTTCTCACCGGTGGAGCCATCTGGTCCTGGACTTTTCTTCATGTCTGTCTGGTTGGTTTGGTTCGGTTTCCCTGCTACTACAGTGTCTTTGCAAATTATAGGTGTATTCAGAGTTTCTTGTTTCACTGTATCCAGTTTTAGTGGTTTGCGTCTTTCTGCGAGTCATCCACTCTATCTAGGTTGACCAAATCCTGGTGGCTTGTTGTTTCCATAGTGTTTTTGGATGATTATTTTGGCAAGGTTGGTAGTGATGTCCTCTCTGTCATTTCAGTTGTCAAGTCCCTTGATTCTGGTCTCCTTCCCCGCCCCCACCCCCGCCCCCCGCTTCCTGTGGATAAACGTTTTGTCAGGTTGACTGAGTTTTCAAGCCCTGTAGTTTGGTCTCACTGAATGTCTGTTGTGATATTTGCTGTGCCGTTGGGTTGATTTCCGTGAATCTTTTTCCTCCTTCCAGTTTCTTAAGATGTACTTTGCTGTTCTGGTGTTTGAAGGCAAAATGTCTGTATTCTGTAATATATGCCTGTATAGCAATACAGTTTCTCATGTGAAATTAGTCCTGTCAACATGGAAAACTGTATGGATGTACCCACTACTGGGAACATATTGAAGGAAAGGAAGTCATGGTGTAGACAGAGAGGTTTTCACAGGCCTCTGCTTATTACTGCGGTAGGATGCACAGTAGCCAGGCTATGCAGTCTGTATATGCATGTCCTGGTGTCCATAGCCCATAATGTCTTTATTCAGTCTTCAGGGGATCGGCATGTTGGCTGATTGCATATCTTTGCTCTTGTGAAGTGAGCTGTAGTGAATATGCGGGCAGAGATCACTCTTTTTTTCATATGCTCATTTCCTTTCCCTTGGGTGTATTCCCAGGGGTGGAATGGCTGCCTCATAATATGGTACGCCTGTATTCAGATTTCTGACTTATCTCCATACTGCCTTGCACAGGGGCGATACCAGTTTACATTCCCACCAGCAGTGGATGAGGGTGCCTTTTCCCCCCACATCGTCAAGGCCGTTGTCGTATCGACTTGCATTTCCCTGATGGCTAGTGATCCTGAGCATTTCTGCATGTGTTTGCTGGCCATTTAGATTTGTTTTCTTGAAATATTTAGCCTGTTGAAGTCCCTTGCCCATTTCTTGAGTGGGTGGTTTGTTTTGCTGGTGTTGAGTTTCTTGAAAGTCTCCGGCAGTTGATTCTTTATCAGTTGCATGCTTTGCAACTGTTAGTTTGCCTCTTCACTTTGCTGAGTGTCTCTTTGGCAGTGCAGAAGCTGCTCAATTTGTTGTTGTTGTGTTTTATTTATTTATTCATTTTTTTGGATTTTCTTCTGTTTCATTCTTTAATCTTTTGTGATTCTCAGCTATTGCACATCCTTGGTTAAATTGATTCCAAGCTATTGTCTTTTCTTTGTAGCTGTGTGAACGGGATTGGTCTTTGAAGTCCTTTCTCAGCCATGCCATTGTGTGTGTATACAATAGGCTGCTGATGTTCTCTTCTGCCACTTTAGCACACCCTACTCTGAGTTTTGATAGTGTCTTAGTGGCATCTTTTGGATCTCCTATATGTATAGATCATGCATCTGCAAATAGAGATAGTTGGACTTCCCCCCTCCCAATATGTAACTAACATTGAGCAATGAGAGGAAAAAGTACCAACATGATAATGTGCACGCCGAAAATGTCCACAGTGACCTCAGATGCTTCCTTTCTGTATTCTCTCTTGCTTTGTGGACGGCAGGATTTGGTCTATTTCCAACAGGATCCATACTTTAAAGGCAGGGCTAGACCGTGGAGGGCGGTGACTGGGAGGCACACCTGTGTTCTGTGGAGAACTCTGTAGATCACAGGTGTTTCAAGTCCTTGTGCCAGTGGGTACGTAAGTGTGTGAATACATAAATTCCAAAGATTTCCTCATGCGCAAGTCAGAGACAATGCCACACAGAATGTTTGTAAGGAAGAAGAGAATGACTGGGTGCCACAATCTTTTCTAAGACCGAGTTAAACTCTTTTTTCTAATTCTGGGTTAATAGGGTAGGTAATGCATATAATACCAAATTCTAAAAATAACTCTAGTAGCTGGCCTTGATGTGGTATTTTATGTGTAGCTATGTCTTCCTTTCTTAATTTCTTTACTTTTCTTGAAGATCTCTTTTACTTATTCGACATTGAGAGTTACACACAGAGGAGATGAGAGGGAGGCAGGGAGGCAGGGAGGCAGGGAGGGAGGGAGGGAGGGAGGCAGGGAGAGAGGAAAGAAGTTTTCCATCTGCTGGTCCATTACCCAATAGGCTTCAATGGGCGTAGCTGAGAGTATCTGAAGCCAGGAGCCAGGAGCCTCGCTGAGATGTCATCATGGGTGCAGAGGCACAGGGACTTGGGGCGTCTCTTGCTACCTTCCCAGACCGCAGCAGAGAGCTGCGTTGGAAGTGGAGCAGCCGTACTCGAACTGGCGCCCATATGGGAAGCCGGCACTGCGGGCGGTGGCTTTACCCGCTATCTCACAGTGCCGACCTTCCCGGAAGCCGTTCGCCGTGGGATCCAGCTGTCTGCTAAGCTGCCTGGGAAAGCAGAGGGAGACGGCCCAAGGACTTAGGCCCCTGGGCCCAGAATGGAGTGCCGGGTAAAGGCCCTGGCTTCTGCTTCAGCCCCTGGCTTCTGTCCCAGTCCCTGCCTTTGCAGCCACCGCGGGGATGAACCCCCAGATGGACGATCACTCAGAGAGAGAGAGAGAGAGAGAGAGAGAGAGAAAGCTGGCGATGCCCCCTTCACTGCTTCTCTCCCCAAGCGGCTGCAACGAAAGGCCAGCGCTGGGCCAGGCAGAAGCATGGAGGCAGGAGCTCCATTGAGGACTCCCACGAGGCAGGAAGGTGGGGTCCAGAGAACCTGGGCCATCAGCGTCTGCGTCCCTGGTCGCAGCCTGGAGAGGCGGACTGGAAGCGGCCCTGGGGCTTCGGACGCTGGATGCAGCAGTGTGCAGGTGCGTCCTGGGGTGCCATGGTGACGGCCCGTGGGGAGTGCGCCTGCGCCTGGCGCTGTGACCCGGAAGTGCACCCGCACGCCCGGCGCCGACTGCCCCGCGGTGCTCCGCTGGCAGTCAGCGCTGCGGGTCCGCTCCTGCTCGAGAGCCTGCGCAAGCCGTGAGGAGAGGAGCCGTCCTCGACGCTGCTGGCCGAGCCTGAGGGAGAGTCAGCGGCCCCAGAGTCAGGCCGGGATCAGAGAGGCTGCGTGTCCGAGGCTGCCGCGCCGTTTCCCAGGCGCGTGGCTCTTCTTTGGTTCCTTCCGGAAGCAACGGCCTTCGCGGACCTCTGACCCGGCAGCAGCCAGGGCCCCCGTTGGAGGTGAGTGACGCGCGCGGCTGTTGCGGTTACCCGCTGGGGGTCTTGGCTGCCCGCGTGCCTGTTGCTCTTGGGTCCCGAAGGCGCGGGTGGAGTCGCGGTGGTGCTGTGCGGACGGTCTGGACGGGTCCCCAGGGTGCGAGCAGCTGTGTGAGAGCATGGGTGGCTCGGTCTCCTCCCGGAACGGCCCCGCGTCCCCGTCGGTTTGCTTTTTGAGGGCCCAGCCGCCCTGCTCTAGACCTCCGAGACTGTTGCTGGGAGGATCGAGAGCGAAAGTGCGTGTCTGTTTCCTGGTCTCGGAGGCCAGGTTCGGGTTCCTCGCGTTGGGTGTGATGTCAGCGCTCTGTGGGCTTTTCATGCAAGAGCCTTGTCAGGCCGAGGTGTACGTTCTGTTCCTGATCTGATGGTTTGTGTTTTAGTATCGCAAAAGTCATGGAGGTTTTTATGAACTAGGTTTTCTGTGTCTGTCGGGATAGTTTGTGGGCTTTCCCCATGTGTGTTGTGTTCTGGGATCGATTGATTGTGTAGGGTAGCCACGCTTGCATTTGCAGAGTAACTCTCGGTTGCGCACAGTGTGCTAAGCTTTGGTTGTGCTTCTGGATGGCGTCTGGTAATATTTTGTTGAGGCATGTGACACATTCGTGACGGATCTGTGTGTGCCATTTTCCTTATGATGTGCTTGTGTTGGATGCTGGGCTAAGGCTGCTCTGATGGAATGAAATGGAAGGCTTTTCCTCTTCTTCTGCTTGTTGGCAGGGTTTGCGAATCACGGATTTTAATTGTCTTTTCCCTGGGCGTTCTCACCGGTGGAGCCATCTGGTCCTGGACTTTTCTTCATGTCTGTCTGGTTGGTTTGGTTCGGTTTCCCTGCTACTACAGTGTCTTTGCAAATTATAGGTGTATTCAGAGTTTCTTGTTTCACTGTATCCAGTTTTAGTGGTTTGCGTCTTTCTGCGAGTCATCCACTCTATCTAGGTTGACCAAATCCTGGTGGCTTGTTGTTTCCATAGTGTTTTTGGATGATTATTTTGGCAAGGTTGGTAGTGATGTCCTCTCTGTCATTTCAGTTGTCAAGTCCCTTGATTCTGGTCTCCTTCCCCGCCCCCACCCCCGCCCCCCGCTTCCTGTGGATAAACGTTTTGTCAGGTTGACTGAGTTTTCAAGCCCTGTAGTTTGGTCTCACTGAATGTCTGTTGTGATATTTGCTGTGCCGTTGGGTTGATTTCCGTGAATCTTTTTCCTCCTTCCAGTTTCTTAAGATGTACTTTGCTGTTCTGGTGTTTGAAGGCAAAATGTCTGTATTCTGTAATATATGCCTGTATAGCAATACAGTTTCTCATGTGAAATTAGTCCTGTCAACATGGAAAACTGTATGGATGTACCCACTACTGGGAACATATTGAAGGAAAGGAAGTCATGGTGTAGACAGAGAGGTTTTCACAGGCCTCTGCTTATTACTGCGGTAGGATGCACAGTAGCCAGGCTATGCAGTCTGTATATGCATGTCCTGGTGTCCATAGCCCATAATGTCTTTATTCAGTCTTCAGGGGATCGGCATGTTGGCTGATTGCATATCTTTGCTCTTGTGAAGTGAGCTGTAGTGAATATGCGGGCAGAGATCACTCTTTTTTTCATATGCTCATTTCCTTTCCCTTGGGTGTATTCCCAGGGGTGGAATGGCTGCCTCATAATATGGTACGCCTGTATTCAGATTTCTGACTTATCTCCATACTGCCTTGCACAGGGGCGATACCAGTTTACATTCCCACCAGCAGTGGATGAGGGTGCCTTTTCCCCCCACATCGTCAAGGCCGTTGTCGTATCGACTTGCATTTCCCTGATGGCTAGTGATCCTGAGCATTTCTGCATGTGTTTGCTGGCCATTTAGATTTGTTTTCTTGAAATATTTAGCCTGTTGAAGTCCCTTGCCCATTTCTTGAGTGGGTGGTTTGTTTTGCTGGTGTTGAGTTTCTTGAAAGTCTCCGGCAGTTGATTCTTTATCAGTTGCATGCTTTGCAACTGTTAGTTTGCCTCTTCACTTTGCTGAGTGTCTCTTTGGCAGTGCAGAAGCTGCTCAATTTGTTGTTGTTGTGTTTTATTTATTTATTCATTTTTTTGGATTTTCTTCTGTTTCATTCTTTAATCTTTTGTGATTCTCAGCTATTGCACATCCTTGGTTAAATTGATTCCAAGCTATTGTCTTTTCTTTGTAGCTGTGTGAACGGGATTGGTCTTTGAAGTCCTTTCTCAGCCATGCCATTGTGTGTGTATACAATAGGCTGCTGATGTTCTCTCCTGCCACTTTAGCACACCCTACTCTGAGTTTTGATAGTGTCTTAGTGGCATCTTTTGGATCTCCTATATGTATAGATCATGCATCTGCAAATAGAGATAGTTGGACTTCCCCCCTCCCAATATGTAACTAACATTGAGCAATGAGAGGAAAAAGTACCAACATGATAATGTGCACGCCGAAAATGTCCACAGTGACCTCAGATGCTTCCTTTCTGTATTCTCTCTTGCTTTGTGGACGGCAGGATTTGGTCTATTTCCAACAGGATCCATACTTTAAAGGCAGGGCTAGACCGTGGAGGGCGGTGACTGGGAGGCACACCTGTGTTCTGTGGAGAACTCTGTAGATCACAGGTGTTTCAAGTCCTTGTGCCAGTGGGTACGTAAGTGTGTGAATACATAAATTCCAAAGATTTCCTCATGCGCAAGTCAGAGACAATGCCACACAGAATGTTTGTAAGGAAGAAGAGAATGACTGGGTGCCACAATCTTTTCTAAGACCGAGTTAAACTCTTTTTTCTAATTCTGGGTTAATAGGGTAGGTAATGCATATAATACCAAATTCTAAAAATAACTCTAGTAGCTGGCCTTGATGTGGTATTTTATGTGTAGCTATGTCTTCCTTTCTTAATTTCTTTACTTTTCTTGAATATCTCTTTTACTTATTCGACATTGAGAGTTACACACAGAGGAGATGAGAGGGAGGCAGGGAGGCAGGGAGGCAGGGAGGCAGGGAGGCAGGGAGGGAGGGAGGCAGGGAGAGAGGAAAGAAGTCTTCCATCTGCTGGTCCATTACCCAATAGGCTTCAATGGGCGTAGCTGAGAGTATCTGAAGCCAGGAGCCAGGAGCCTCGCTGAGATGTCATCATGGGTGCAGAGGCACAGGGACTTGGGGCGTCTCTTGCTACCTTCCCAGACCGCAGCAGAGAGCTGCGTTGGAAGTAGAGCAGCCGTACTCGAACTGGCGCCCATATGGGAAGCCGGCACTGCGGGCGGTGGCTTTACCGCTACCTCACAGTGCCGACCTTCCTGGAAGCCGTTCGCCGTGGGATCCAGCTGTCTGCTAAGCTGCCTGGGAAAGCAGAGGGAGACGGCCCAAGGACTTAGGCCCCTGGGCCCAGAATGGAGTGCCGGGTAAAGGCCCTGGCTTCTGCTTCAGCCCCTGGCTTCTGTCCCAGTCCCTGCCTTTGCAGCCACCGCGGGGGTGAACCCCCAGATGGACGATCACTCAGAGAGAGAGAGAGAGAAAGCTGGCGATGCCCCCTTCACTGCTTCTCTCCCCAAGCGGCTGCAACGAAAGGCCAGCGCTGGGCCAGGCAGAAGCATGGAGGCAGGAGCTCCATTGAGGACTCCCACGAGGCAGGAAGGTGGGGTCCAGAGAACCTGGGCCATCAGCGTCTGCGTCCCTGGTCGCAGCCTGGAGAGGCGGACTGGAAGCGGCCCTGGGGCTTCGGACGCTGGATGCAGCAGTGTGCAGGTGCGTCCTGGGGTGCCATGGTGACGGCCCGTGGGGAGTGCGCCTGCGCCTGGCGCTGTGACCCGGAAGTGCACCCGCACGCCCGGCGCCGACTGCCCCGCGGTGCTCCGCTGGCAGTCAGCGCTGCGGGTCCGCTCCTGCTCGAGAGCCTGCGCAAGCCGTGAGGAGAGGAGCCGTCCTCGACGCTGCTGGCCGAGCCTGAGGGAGAGTCAGCGGCCCCAGAGTCAGGCCGGGATCAGAGAGGCTGCGTGTCCGAGGCTGCCGCGCCGTTTCCCAGGCGCGTGGCTCTTCTTTGGTTCCTTCCGGAAGCAACGGCCTTCGCGGACCTCTGACCCGGCAGCAGCCAGGGCCCCCGTTGGAGGTGCGTGACGCGCGCGCGGCTGTTGCGGTTACCCGCTGGGGGTCTTGGCTGCCCGCGTGCCTGTTGCTCTTGGGTCCCGAAGGCGCGGGTGGAGTCGCGGTGGTGCTGTGCGGACGGTCTGGACGGGTCCCCAGGGTGCGAGCAGCTGTGTGAGAGCATGGGTGGCTCGGTCTCCTCCCGGAACGGCCCCGCGTCCCCGTCGGTTTGCTTTTTGAGGGCCCAGCCGCCCTGCTCTAGACCTCCGAGACTGTTGCTGGGAGGATCGAGAGCGAAAGTGCGTGTCTGTTTCCTGGTCTCGGAGGCCAGGTTCGGGTTCCTCGCGTTGGGTGTGATGTCAGCGCTCTGTGGGCTTTTCATGCAAGAGCCTTGTCAGGCCGAGGTGTACGTTCTGTTCCTGATCTGATGGTTTGTGTTTTAGTATCGCAAAAGTCATGGAGGTTTTTATGAACTAGGTTTTCTGTGTCTGTCGGGATAGTTTGTGGGCTTTCCCCATGTGTGTTGTGTTCTGGGATCGATTGATTGTGTAGGGTAGCCACGCTTGCATTTGCAGAGTAACTCTCGGTTGCGCACAGTGTGCTAAGCTTTGGTTGTGCTTCTGGATGGCGTCTGGTAATATTTTGTTGAGGCATGTGACACATTCGTGACGGATCTGTGTGTGCCATTTTCCTTATGATGTGCTTGTGTTGGATGCTGGGCTAAGGCTGCTCTGATGGAATGAAATGGAAGGCTTTTCCTCTTCTTCTGCTTGTTGGCAGGGTTTGCGAATCACGGATTTTAATTGTCTTTTCCCTGGGCGTTCTCACCGGTGGAGCCATCTGGTCCTGGACTTTTCTTCATGTCTGTCTGGTTGGTTTGGTTCGGTTTCCCTGCTACTACAGTGTCTTTGCAAATTATAGGTGTATTCAGAGTTTCTTGTTTCACTGTATCCAGTTTTAGTGGTTTGCGTCTTTCTGCGTGTCATCCACTCTATCTAGGTTGACCAAATCCTGGTGGCTTGTTGTTTCCATAGTGTTTTTGGATGATTATTTTGGCAAGGTTGGTAGTGATGTCCTCTCTGTCATTTCAGTTGTCAAGTCCCTTGGTTCTGGTCTCCTTCCCCACCCCACCCCCCCCCCCCCGCTTCCTGTGGATAAACGTTTTGTCAGGTTGACTGAGTTTTCAAGCCCTGTAGTTTGGTCTCACTGAATGTCTGTTGTGATATTTGCTGTGCCGTTGGGTTGATTTCCGTGAATCTTTTTCCTCCTTCCAGTTTCTTAAGATGCACTTTGCTGTTCTGGTGTTTGAAGGCAAAATGTCTGTATTCTGTAATATATGCCTGTATAGCAATAGAGTTTCTCATGTGAAATTAGTCCTGTCAACATGGAAAACTGTATGGATGTACCCACTACTGGGAACATATTGAAGGAAAGGAAGTCATGGTGTAGACAGAGAGGTTTTCACAGGCCTCTGCTTATTACTGCGGTAGGATGCACAGTAGCCAGGCTATGCAGTCTGTATATGCATGTCCTGGTGTCCATAGCCCATAATGTCTTTATTCAGTCTTCAGGGGATCGGCATGTTGGCTGATTGCATATCTTTGCTCTTGTGAAGTGAGCTGTAGTGAATATGCGGGCAGAGATCACTCTTTTTTTCATATGCTCATTTCCTTTCCCATGGGTGGATTCCCAGGGGTGGAATGGCTGCCTCATATGGTACGCCTGTATTCAGATTTCTGACTTATCTCCATACTGCCTTGCACAGGGGTGATACCAGTTTACATTCCCACCAGCAGTGGATGAGGGTGCCTTTTCCCCCCACATCGTCAAGGCTGTTGTCGTATCGACTTGCATTTCCCTGATGGCTAGTGATCCTGAGCATTTCTGCATGTGTTTGCTGGCCATTTAGATTTGTTTTCTTGAAATATTTAGCCTGTTGAAGTCCCTTGCCCATTTCTTGAGTGGGTGGTTTGTTTTGCTGGTGTTGAGTTTCTTGAAAGTCTCTGGCAGTTGATTCTTTATCAGTTGCATGCTTTGCAACTGTTAGTTTGCCTCTTCACTTTGCTGAGTGTCTCTTTGGCAGTGCAGAAGCTGCTCAATTTGTTGTTGTTGTGTTTTATTTATTTATTCATTTTTTTGGATTTTCTTCTGTTTCATTCTTTAATCTTTTGTGATTCTCAGCTATTGCACATCCTTGGTTAAATTGATTCCAAGCTATTGTCTTTTCTTTGTAGCTGTGTGAACGGGATTGGTCTTTGAAGTCCTTTCTCAGCCATGCCATTGTGTGTGTATACAATAGGCTGCTGATGTTCTCTCCTGCCACTTTAGCACACCCTACTCTGAGTTTTGATAGTGTCTTAGTGGCATCTTTTGGATCTCCTATATGTATAGATCATGTCATCTGCAAATAGAGATAGTTGGACTTCCCCCCTCCCAATATGTAACTAACATTGAGCAATGAGAGGAAAAAGTACCAACATGATAATGTGCACGCCGAAAATGTCCACAGTGACCTCAGATGCTTCCTTTCTGTATTCTCTCTTGCTTTGTGGACGGCAGGATTTGGTCTATTTCCAACAGGATCCATACTTTAAAGGCAGGGCTAGACCGTGGAGGGCGGTGACTGGGAGGCACACCTGTGTTCTGTGGAGAACTCTGTAGATCACAGGTGTTTCAAGTCCTTGTGCCAGTGGGTACGTAAGTGTGTGAATACATAAATTCCAAAGATTTCCTCATGCGCAAGTCAGAGACAATGCCACACAGAATGTTTGTAAGGAAGAAGAGAATGACTGGGTGCCACAATCTTTTCTAAGACCGAGTTAAACTCTTTTTTCTAAATCTGGGTTAATAGGGTAGGTAATGCATATAATGCCAAATTCTAAAAATAACTCTAGTAGCTGGCCTTGATGTGGTATTTTATGTGTAGCTATGTCTTCCTTTCTTAATTTCTTTACTTTTCTTGAAGATCTCTTTTACTTATTCGACATTGAGAGTTACACACAGAGGAGATGAGAGGGAGGCAGGGAGGCAGGGAGGCAGGGAGGGAGGGAGGCAGGGAGAGAGGAAAGAAGTCTTCCATCTGCTGGTCCATTACCCAATAGGCTTCAATGGGCGTAGCTGAGAGTATCTGAGCCAGGAGCCAGGAGCCTCGCTGAGATGTCATCATGGGTGCAGAGGCACAGGGACTTGGGGCGTCTCTTGCTACCTTCCCAGACCGCAGCAGAGAGCTGCGTTGGAAGTAGAGCAGCCGTACTCGAACTGGCGCCCATATGGGAAGCTGGCACTGCGGGCGGTGGCTTTACCCGCTACCTCACAGTGCCGACCTTCCTGGAAGCCATTCGCCGTGGGATCCAGCTGTCTGCTAAGCTGCCTGGGAAAGCAGAGGGAGACGGCCCAAGGACTTAGGCCCCTGGGCCCAGAATGGAGTGCCGGGTAAAGGCCCTGGCTTCTGCTTCAGCCCCTGGCTTCTGTCCCAGTCCCTGCCTTTGCAGCCACCGCGGGGGTGAACCCCCAGATGGACGATCACTCAGAGAGAGAGAGAGAGAAAGCTGGCGATGCCCCCTTCACTGCTTCTCTCCCCAAGCGGCTGCAACGAAAGGCCAGCGCTGGGCCAGGCAGAAGCATGGAGGCAGGAGCTCCATTGAGGACTCCCACGAGGCAGGAAGGTGGGGTCCAGAGAACCTGGGCCATCAGCGTCTGCGTCCCTGGTCGCAGCCTGGAGAGGCGGACTGGAAGCGGCCCTGGGGCTTCGGACGCTGGATGCAGCAGTGTGCAGGTGCGTCCTGGGGTGCCATGGTGACGGCCCGTGGGGAGTGCGCCTGCGCCTGGCGCTGTGACCCGGAAGTGCACCCGCACGCCCGGCGCCGACTGCCCCGCGGTGCTCCGCTGGCAGTCAGCGCTGCGGGTCCGCTCCTGCTCGAGAGCCTGCGCAAGCCGTGAGGAGAGGAGCCGTCCTCGACGCTGCTGGCCGAGCCTGAGGGAGAGTCAGCGGCCCCAGAGTCAGGCCGGGATCAGAGAGGCTGCGTGTCCGAGGCTGCCGCGTCGTTTCCAAGCGCGTGGCTCCTCTTTGGTTCCTTCCGGAAGCAACGGCCTTCGCGGACCTCTGACCCGGCAGCAGCCAGGGCCCCCGTTGGAGGTGAGTGACGCGCGCGGCTGTTGCGGTTACCCGCTGGGGGTCTTGGCTGCCCGCGTGCCTGTTGCTCTTGGGTCCCGAAGGCGCGGGTGGAGTCGCGGTGGTGCTGTGCAGACGGTCTGGACGGGTCCCCAGGGTGCGAGCAGCTGTGTGAGAGCATGGGTGGCTCGGTCTCCTCCCGGAACGGCCCCGCGTCCCCGTCGGTTTGCTTTTTGAGGGCCCAGCCGCCCTGCTCTAGACCTCCGAGACTGTTGCTGGGAGGATCGAGAGCGAAAGTGCGTGTCTGTTTCCTGGTCTCGGAGGCCAGGTTCGGGTTCCTCACGTTGGGTGTGATGTCAGCGCTCTGTGGGCTTTTCATGCAAGAGCCTTGTCAGGCCGAGGTGTACGTTCTGTTCCTGATCTGATGGTTTGTGTTTTAGTATCGCAAAAGTCATGGAGGTTTTTATGAACTAGGTTTTCTGTGTCTGTCGGGATAGTTTGTGGGCTTTCCCCATGTGTGTTGTGTTCTGGGATCGATTGATTGTGTAGGGTAGCCACGCTTGCATTTGCAGAGTAACTCTCGGTTGCGCACAGTGTGCTAAGCTTTGGTTGTGCTTCTGGATGGCGTCTGGTAATATTTTGTTGAGGCATGTGACACATTCGTGACGGATCTGTGTGTGCCATTTTCCTTATGATGTGCTTGTGTTGGATGCTGGGCTAAGGCTGCTCTGATGGAATGAAATGGAAGGCTTTTCCTCTTCTTCTGCTTGTTGGCAGGGTTTGCGAATCACGGATTTTAATTGTCTTTTCCCTGGGCGTTCTCACCGGTGGAGCCATCTGGTCCTGGACTTTTCTTCATGTCTGTCTGGTTGGTTTGGTTCGGTTTCCCTGCTACTACAGTGTCTTTGCAAATTATAGGTGTATTCAGAGTTTCTTGTTTCACTGTATCCAGTTTTAGTGGTTTGCGTCTTTCTGCGAGTCATCCACTCTATCTAGGTTGACCAAATCCTGGTGGCTTGTTGTTTCCATAGTGTTTTTGGATGATTATTTTGGCAAGGTTGGTAGTGATGTCCTCTCTGTCATTTCAGTTGTCAAGTCCCTTGGTTCTGGTCTCCTTCCCCACCCCACCCCCCCACACCCCCGCTTCCTGTGGATAAACGTTTTGTCAGGTTGACTGAGTTTTCAAGCCCTGTAGTTTGGTCTCACTGAATGTCTGTTGTGATATTTGCTGTGCCGTTGGGTTGATTTCCGTGAATCTTTTTCCTCCTTCCAGTTTCTTAAGATGCACTTTGCTGTTCTGGTGTTTGAAGGCAAAATGTCTGTATTCTGTAATATATGCCTGTATAGCAATAGAGTTTCTCATGTGAAATTAGTCCTGTCAACATGGAAAACTGTATGGATGTACCCACTACTGGGAACATATTGAAGGAAAGGAAGTCATGGTGTAGACAGAGAGGTTTTCACAGGCCTCTGCTTATTACTGCGGTAGGATGCACAGTAGCCAGGCTATGCAGTCTGTATATGCATGTCCTGGTGTCCATAGCCCATAATGTCTTTATTCAGTCTTCAGGGGATCGGCATGTTGGCTGATTGCATATCTTTGCTCTTGTGAAGTGAGCTGTAGTGAATATGCGGGCAGAGATCACTCTTTTTTTCATATGCTCATTTCCTTTCCCATGGGTGGATTCCCAGGGGTGGAATGGCTGCCTCATATGGTACGCCTGTATTCAGATTTCTGACTTATCTCCATACTGCCTTGCACAGGGGTGATACCAGTTTACATTCCCACCAGCAGTGGATGAGGGTGCCTTTCCCCCCACATCATCAAGGCCGTTGTCGTATCGACTTGCATTTCCCTGATGGCTAGTGATCCTGAGCATTTCTGCATGTGTTTGCTGGCCATTTAGATTTGCTTTCTTGAAATATTTAGCCTGTTGAAGTCCCTTGCCCATTTCTTGAGTGGGTGGTTTGTTTTGCTGGTGTTGAGTTTCTTGAAAGTCTCTGGCAGTTGATTCTTTATCAGTTGCATGCTTTGCAACTGTTAGTTTGCCTCTTCACTTTGCTGAGTGTCTCTTTGGCAGTGCAGAAGCTGCTCAATTTGTTGTTGTTGTGTTTTATTTATTTATTCATTTTTTTGGATTTTCTTCTGTTTCATTCTTTAATCTTTTGTGATTCTCAGCTATTGCACATCCTTGGTTAAATTGATTCCAAGCTATTGTCTTTTCTTTGTAGCTGTGTGAACGGGATTGGTCTTTGAAGTCCTTTCTCAGCCATGCCATTGTGTGTGTATACAATAGGCTGCTGATGTTCTCTCCTGCCACTTTAGCACACCCTACTCTGAGTTTTGATAGTATCTTAGTGGCATCTTTTGGATCTCCTATATGTATAGATCATGTCATCTGCAAATAGAGATAGTTGGACTTCCCCCCTCCCAATATGTAACTAACATTGAGCAATGAGAGGAAAAAGTACCAACATGATAATGTGCACGCCGAAAATGTCCACAGTGACCTCAGATGCTTCCTTTCTGTATTCTCTCTTGCTTTGTGGACGGCAGGATTTGGTCTATTTCCAACAGGATCCATACTTTAAAGGCAGGGCTAGACCGTGGAGGGCGGTGACTGGGAGGCACACCTGTGTTCTGTGGAGAACTCTGTAGATCACAGGTGTTTCAAGTCCTTGTGCCAGTGGGTACGTAAGTGTGTGAATACATAAATTCCAAAGATTTCCTCATGCGCAAGTCAGAGACAATGCCACACAGAATGTTTGTAAGGAAGAAGAGAATGACTGGGTGCCACAATCTTTTCTAAGACCGAGTTAAACTCTTTTTTCTAATTCTGGGTTAATAGGGTAGGTAATGCATATAATACCAAATTCTAAAAATAACTCTAGTAGCTGGCCTTGATGTGGTATTTTATGTGTAGCTATGTCTTCCTTTCTTAATTTCTTTACTTTTCTTGAAGATCTCTTTTACTTATTCGACATTGAGAGTTACACACAGAGGAGATGAGAGGGAGGCAGGGAGGCAGGGAGGCAGGGAGGGAGGGAGGGAGGGAGGCAGGGAGAGAGGAAAGAAGTCTTCCATCTGCTGGTCCATTACCCAATAGGCTTCAATGGGCGTAGCTGAGAGTATCTGAAGCCAGGAGCCAGGAGCCTCGCTGAGATGTCATCATGGGTGCAGAGGCACAGGGACTTGGGGCGTCTCTTGCTACCTTCCCAGACCGCAGCAGAGAGCTGCGTTGGAAGTAGAGCAGCCGTACTCGAACTGGCGCCCATATGGGAAGCCGGCACTGCGGGCGGTGGCTTTACCCGCTACCTCACAGTGCCGACCTTCCTGGAAGCCGTTCGCCGTGGGATCCAGCTGTCTGCTAAGCTGCCTGGGAAAGCAGAGGGAGACGGCCCAAGGACTTAGGCCCCTGGGCCCAGAATGGAGTGCCGGGTAAAGGCCCTGGCTTCTGCTTCAGCCCCTGGCTTCTGTCCCAGTCCCTGCCTTTGCAGCCACCGCGGGGGTGAACCCCCAGATGGACGATCACTCAGAGAGAGAGAGAGAGAAAGCTGGCGATGCCCCCTTCACTGCTTCTCTCCCCAAGCGGCTGCAACGAAAGGCCAGCGCTGGGCCAGGCAGAAGCATGGAGGCAGGAGCTCCATTGAGGACTCCCACGAGGCAGGAAGGTGGGGTCCAGAGAACCTGGGCCATCAGCGTCTGCGTCCCTGGTCGCAGCCTGGAGAGGCGGACTGGAAGCGGCCCTGGGGCTTCGGACGCTGGATGCAGCAGTGTGCAGGTGCGTCCTGGGGTGCCATGGTGACGGCCCGTGGGGAGTGCGCCTGCGCCTGGCGCTGTGACCCGGAAGTGCACCCGCACGCCCGGCGCCGACTGCCCCGCGGTGCTCCGCTGGCAGTCAGCGCTGCGGGTCCGCTCCTGCTCGAGAGCCTGCGCAAGCCGTGAGGAGAGGAGCCGTCCTCGACGCTGCTGGCCGAGCCTGAGGGAGAGTCAGCGGCCCCAGAGTCAGGCCGGGATCAGAGAGGCTGCGTGTCCGAGGCTGCCGCGCCGTTTCCCAGGCGCGTGGCTCTTTGGTTCCTTCCGGAAGCAACGGCCTTCGCGGACCTCTGACCCAGCAGCAGCCAGGGCCCCCGTTGGAGGTGAGTGACGCGCGCGCGGCTGTTGCGGTTACCCGCTGGGGGTCTTGGCTGCCCGCGTGCCTGTTGCTCTTGGGTCCCGAAGGCGCGGGTGGAGTCGCGGTGGTGCTGTGCGGACGGTCTGGACGGGTCCCCAGGGTGCGAGCAGCTGTGTGAGAGCATGGGTGGCTCGGTCTCCTCCCGGAACGGCCCCGCGTCCCCGTCGGTTTGCTTTTTGAGGGCCTAGCCGCCCTGCTCTAGACCTCCGAGACTGTTGCTGGGAGGATCGAGAGCGAAAGTGCGTGTCTGTTTCCTGGTCTCGGAGGCCAGGTTCGGGTTCCTCGCGTTGGGTGTGATGTCAGCGCTCTGTGGGCTTTTCATGCAAGAGCCTTGTCAGGCCGAGGTGTACGTTCTGTTCCTGATCTGATGGTTTGTGTTTTAGTATCGCAAAAGTCATGGAGGTTTTTATGAACTAGGTTTTCTGTGTCTGTCGGGATAGTTTGTGGGCTTTCCCCATGTGTGTTGTGTTCTGGGATCGATTGATTGTGTAGGGTAGCCACGCTTGCATTTGCAGAGTAACTCTCGGTTGCGCACAGTGTGCTAAGCTTTGGTTGTGCTTCTGGATGGCGTCTGGTAATATTTTGTTGAGGCATGTGACACATTCGTGACGGATCTGTGTGTGCCATTTTCCTTATGATGTGCTTGTGTTGGATGCTGGGCTAAGGCTGCTCTGATGGAATGAAATGGAAGGCTTTTCCTCTTCTTCTGCTTGTTGGCAGGGTTTGCGAATCACGGATTTTAATTGTCTTTTCCCTGGGCGTTCTCACCGGTGGAGCCATCTGGTCCTGGACTTTTCTTCATGTCTGTCTGGTTGGTTTGGTTCGGTTTCCCTGCTACTACAGTGTCTTTGCAAATTATAGGTGTATTCAGAGTTTCTTGTTTCACTGTATCCAGTTTTAGTGGTTTGCGTCTTTCTGCGAGTCATCCACTCTATCTAGGTTGACCAAATCCTGGTGGCTTGTTGTTTCCATAGTGTTTTTGGATGATTATTTTGGCAAGGTTGGTAGTGATGTCCTCTCTGTCATTTCAGTTGTCAAGTCCCTTGGTTCTGGTCTCCTTCCCCCCCCCACCCCCCCCCCCCCGCTTCCTGTGGATAAACGTTTTGTCAGGTTGACTGAGTTTTCAAGCCCTGTAGTTTGGTCTCACTGAATGTCTGTTGTGATATTTGCTGTGCCGTTGGGTTGATTTCCGTGAATCTTTTTCCTCCTTCCAGTTTCTTAAGATGCACTTTGCTGTTCTGGTGTTTGAAGGCAAAATGTCTGTATTCTGTAATATATGCCTGTATAGCAATAGAGTTTCTCATGTGAAATTAGTCCTGTCAACATGGAAAACTGTATGGATGTACCCACTACTGGGAACATATTGAAGGAAAGGAAGTCATGGTGTAGACAGAGAGGTTTTCACAGGCCTCTGCTTATTACTGCGGTAGGATGCACAGTAGCCAGGCTATGCAGTCTGTATATGCATGTCCTGGTGTCCATAGCCCATAATGTCTTTATTCAGTCTTCAGGGGATCGGCATGTTGGCTGATTGCATATCTTTGCTCTTGTGAAGTGAGCTGTAGTGAATATGCGGGCAGAGATCACTCTTTTTTTCATATGCTCATTTCCTTTCCCATGGGTGGATTCCCAGGGGTGGAATGGCTGCCTCATATGGTACGCCTGTATTCAGATTTCTGACTTATCTCCATACTGCCTTGCACAGGGGTGATACCAGTTTACATTCCCACCAGCAGTGGATGAGGGTGCCTTTTCCCCCCACATCGTCAAGGCTGTTGTCGTATCGACTTGCATTTCCCTGATGGCTAGTGATCCTGAGCATTTCTGCATGTGTTTGCTGGCCATTTAGATTTGTTTTCTTGAAATATTTAGCCTGTTGAAGTCCCTTGCCCATTTCTT
Organism: Lepus europaeus; assembly: GCF_033115175.1. NCBI lineage: Eukaryota > Metazoa > Chordata > Mammalia > Lagomorpha > Leporidae > Lepus > Lepus europaeus. The sequence continues at coordinate 22,924,188 of NC_084847.1, forward strand.
GAGTGGGTGGTTTGTTTTGCTGGTGTTGAGTTTCTTGAAAGTCTCTGGCAGTTGATTCTTTATCAGTTGCATGCTTTGCAACTGTTAGTTTGCCTCTTCACTTTGCTGAGTGTCTCTTTGGCAGTGCAGAAGCTGCTCAATTTGTTGTTGTTGTGTTTTATTTATTTATTCATTTTTTTGGATTTTCTTCTGTTTCATTCTTTAATCTTTTGTGATTCTCAGCTATTGCACATCCTTGGTTAAATTGATTCCAAGCTATTGTCTTTTCTTTGTAGCTGTGTGAACGGGATTGGTCTTTGAAGTCCTTTCTCAGCCATGCCATTGTGTGTGTATACAATAGGCTGCTGATGTTCTCTCCTGCCACTTTAGCACACCCTACTCTGAGTTTTGATAGTGTCTTAGTGGCATCTTTTGGATCTCCTATATGTATAGATCATGTCATCTGCAAATAGAGATAGTTGGACTTCCCCCCTCCCAATATGTAACTAACATTGAGCAATGAGAGGAAAAAGTACCAACATGATAATGTGCACGCCGAAAATGTCCACAGTGACCTCAGATGCTTCCTTTCTGTATTCTCTCTTGCTTTGTGGACGGCAGGATTTGGTCTATTTCCAACAGGATCCTTACTTTAAAGGCAGGGCTAGACCATGGAGGGCGGTGACTGGGAGGCACACCTGTGTTCTGTGGAGAACTCTGTAGATCACAGGTGTTTCAAGTCCTTGTGCCAGTGGGTACGTAAGTGTGTGAATACATAAATTCCAAAGATTTCCTCATGCGCAAGTCAGAGACAATGCCACACAGAATGTTTGTAAGGAAGAAGAGAATGACTGGGTGCCACAATCTTTTCTAAGACCGAGTTAAACTCTTTTTTCTAATTCTGGGTTAATAGGGTAGGTAATGCATATAATACCAAATTCTAAAAATAACTCTAGTAGCTGGCCTTGATGTGGTATTTTATGTGTAGCTATGTCTTCCTTTCTTAATTTCTTTACTTTTCTTGAAGATCTCTTTTACTTATTCGACATTGAGAGTTACACACAGAGGAGATGAGAGGGAGGCAGGGAGGCAGGGAGGCAGGGAGGGAGGGAGGGAGGGAGGCAGGGAGAGAGGAAAGAAGTCTTCCATCTGCTGGTCCATTACCCAATAGGCTTCAATGGGCGTAGCTGAGAGTATCTGAAGCCAGGAGCCAGGAGCCTCGCTGAGATGTCATCATGGGTGCAGAGGCACAGGGACTTGGGGCGTCTCTTGCTACCTTCCCAGACCGCAGCAGAGAGCTGCGTTGGAAGTAGAGCAGCCGTACTCGAACTGGCGCCCATATGGGAAGCCGGCACTGCGGGCGGTGGCTTTACCCGCTACCTCACAGTGCCGACCTTCCTGGAAGCCGTTCGCCGTGGGATCCAGCTGTCTGCTAAGCTGCCTGGGAAAGCAGAGGGAGACGGCCCAAGGACTTAGGCCCCTGGGCCCAGAATGGAGTGCCAGGTAAAGGCCCTGGCTTCTGCTTCAGCCCCTGGCTTCTGTCCCAGTCCCTGCCTTTGCAGCCACCGCGGGGGTGAACCCCCAGATGGACGATCACTCAGAGAGAGAGAGAGAGAAAGCTGGCGATGCCCCCTTCACTGCTTCTCTCCCCAAGCGGCTGCAACGAAAGGCCAGCGCTGGGCCAGGCAGAAGCATGGAGGCAGGAGCTCCATTGAGGACTCCCACGAGGCAGGAAGGTGGGGTCCAGAGAACCTGGGCCATCAGCGTCTGCGTCCCTGGTCGCAGCCTGGAGAGGCGGACTGGAAGCGGCCCTGGGGCTTCGGACGCTGGATGCAGCAGTGTGCAGGTGTGTCCTGGGGTGCCATGGTGACGGCCCGTGGGGAGTGCGCCTGCGCCTGGCGCTGTGACCCGGAAGTGCACCCGCACGCCCGGCGCCGACTGCCCCGCGGTGCTCCGCAGGCAGTCAGCGCTGCGGGTCCGCTCCTGCTCGAGAGCCTGCGCAAGCCGTGAGGAGAGGAGCCGTCCTCGACGCTGCTGGCCGAGCCTGAGGGAGAGTCAGCGGCCCCAGAGTCAGGCCGGGATCAGAGAGGCTGCGTGTCCGAGGCTGCCGCGCCGTTTCCCAGGCGCGTGGCTCTTCTTGGGTTCCTTCCGGAAGCAACGGCCTTCGCGGACCTCTGACCCAGCAGCAGCCAGGGCCCCCGTTGGAGGTGAGTGACGCGCGCGGCTGTTGCGGTTACCCGCTGGGGGTCTTGGCTGCCCGCGTGCCTGTTGCTCTTGGGTCCCGAAGGCGCGGGTGGAGTCGCGGTGGTGCTGTGCGGACGGTCTGGACGGGTCCCCAGGGTGCGAGCAGCTGTGTGAGAGCATGGGTGGCTCGGTCTCCTCCCGGAACGGCCCCGCGTCCCCGTCGGTTTGCTTTTTGAGGGCCCAGCCGCCCTGCTCTAGACCTCCGAGACTGTTGCTGGGAGGATCGAGAGCGAAAGTGCGTGTCTGTTTCCTGGTCTCGGAGGCCAGGTTCGGGTTCCTCGCGTTGGGTGTGATGTCAGCGCTCTGTGGGCTTTTCATGCAAGAGCCTTGTCAGGCCGAGGTGTACGTTCTGTTCCTGATCTGATGGTTTGTGTTTTAGTATCGCAAAAGTCATGGAGGTTTTTATGAACTAGGTTTTCTGTGTCTGTCGGGATAGTTTGTGGGCTTTCCCCATGTGTGTTGTGTTCTGGGATCGATTGATTGTGTAGGGTAGCCACGCTTGCATTTGCAGAGTAACTCTCGGTTGCGCACAGTGTGCTAAGCTTTGGTTGTGCTTCTGGATGGCGTCTGGTAATATTTTGTTGAGGCATGTGACACATTCGTGACGGATCTGTGTGTGCCATTTTCCTTATGATGTGCTTGTGTTGGATGCTGGGCTAAGGCTGCTCTGATGGAATGAAATGGAAGGCTTTTCCTCTTCTTCTGCTTGTTGGCAGGGTTTGCGAATCACGGATTTTAATTGTCTTTTCCCTGGGCGTTCTCACCGGTGGAGCCATCTGGTCCTGGACTTTTCTTCATGTCTGTCTGGTTGGTTTGGTTCGGTTTCCCTGCTACTACAGTGTCTTTGCAAATTATAGGTGTATTCAGAGTTTCTTGTTTCACTGTATCCAGTTTTAGTGGTTTGCGTCTTTCTGCGAGTCATCCACTCTATCTAGGTTGACCAAATCCTGGTGGCTTGTTGTTTCCATAGTGTTTTTGGATGATTATTTTGGCAAGGTTGGTAGTGATGTCCTCTCTGTCATTTCAGTTGTCAAGTCCCTTGGTTCTGGTCTCCTTCCCCGCCCCCCCCCCCGCCCCCGCTTCCTGTGGATAAACGTTTTGTCAGGTTGACTGAATTTTCAAGCCCTGTAGTTTGGTCTCACTGAATGTCTGTTGTGATATTTGCTGTGCCGTTGGGTTGATTTCCGTGAATCTTTTTCCTCCTTCCAGTTTCTTAAGATGCACTTTGCTGTTCTGGTGTTTGAAGGCAAAATGTCTGTATTCTGTAATATATGCCTGTATAGCAATAGAGTTTCTCATGTGAAATTAGTCCTGTCAACATGGAAAACTGTATGGATGTACCCACTACTGGGAACATATTGAAGGAAAGGAAGTCATGGTGTAGACAGAGAGGTTTTCACAGGCCTCTGCTTATTACTGCGGTAGGATGCACAGTAGCCAGGCTATGCAGTCTGTATATGCATGTCCTGGTGTCCATAGCCCATAATGTCTTTATTCAGTCTTCAGGGGATCGGCATGTTGGCTGATTGCATATCTTTGCTCTTGTGAAGTGAGCTGTAGTGAATATGCGGGCAGAGATCACTCTTTTTTTCATATGCTCATTTCCTTTCCCATGGGTGGATTCCCAGGGGTGGAATGGCTGCCTCATATGGTACGCCTGTATTCAGATTTCTGACTTATCTCCATACTGCCTTGCACAGGGGTGATACCAGTTTACATTCCCACCAGCAGTGGATGAGGGTGCCTTTTCCCCCCACATCGTCAAGGCTGTTGTCGTATCGACTTGCATTTCCCTGATGGCTAGTGATCCTGAGCATTTCTGCATGTGTTTGCTGGCCATTTAGATTTGTTTTCTTGAAATATTTAGCCTGTTGAAGTCCCTTGCCCATTTCTTGAGTGGGTGGTTTGTTTTGCTGGTGTTGAGTTTCTTGAAAGTCTCTGGCAGTTGATTCTTTATCAGTTGCATGCTTTGCAACTGTTAGTTTGCCTCTTCACTTTGCTGAGTGTCTCTTTGGCAGTGCAGAAGCTGCTCAATTTGTTGTTGTTGTGTTTTATTTATTTATTCATTTTTTTGGATTTTCTTCTGTTTCATTCTTTAATCTTTTGTGATTCTCAGCTATTGCACATCCTTGGTTAAATTGATTCCAAGCTATTGTCTTTTCTTTGTAGCTGTGTGAACGGGATTGGTCTTTGAAGTCCTTTCTCAGCCATGCCATTGTGTGTGTATACAATAGGCTGCTGATGTTCTCTCCTGCCACTTTAGCACACCCTACTCTGAGTTTTGATAGTGTCTTAGTGGCATCTTTTGGATCTCCTATATGTATAGATCATGTCATCTGCAAATAGAGATAGTTGGACTTCCCCCCTCCCAATATGTAACTAACATTGAGCAATGAGAGGAAAAAGTACCAACATGATAATGTGCACGCCGAAAATGTCCACAGTGACCTCAGATGCTTCCTTTCTGTATTCTCTCTTGCTTTGTGGACGGCAGGATTTGGTCTATTTCCAACAGGATCCATACTTTAAAGGCAGGGCTAGACCGTGGAGGGCGGTGACTGGGAGGCACACCTGTGTTCTGTGGAGAACTCTGTAGATCACAGGTGTTTCAAGTCCTTGTGCCAGTGGGTACGTAAGTGTGTGAATACATAAATTCCAAAGATTTCCTCATGCGCAAGTCAGAGACAATGCCACACAGAATGTTTGTAAGGAAGAAGAGAATGACTGGGTGCCACAATCTTTTCTAAGACCGAGTTAAACTCTTTTTTCTAATTCTGGGTTAATAGGGTAGGTAATGCATATAATACCAAATTCTAAAAATAACTCTAGTAGCTGGCCTTGATGTGGTATTTTATGTGTAGCTATGTCTTCCTTTCTTAATTTCTTTACTTTTCTTGAAGATCTCTTTTACTTATTCGACATTGAGAGTTACACACAGAGGAGATGAGAGGGAGGCAGGGAGGCAGGGAGGCAGGGAGGGAGGGAGGGAGGGAGGCAGGGAGAGAGGAAAGAAGTCTTCCATCTGCTGGTCCATTACCCAATAGGCTTCAATGGGCGTAGCTGAGAGTATCTGAAGCCAGGAGCCAGGAGCCTCGCTGAGATGTCATCATGGGTGCAGAGGCACAGGGACTTGGGGCGTCTCTTGCTACCTTCCCAGACCGCAGCAGAGAGCTGCGTTGGAAGTAGAGCAGCCGTACTCGAACTGGCGCCCATATGGGAAGCCGGCACTGCGGGCGGTGGCTTTACCCGCTACCTCACAGTGCCGACCTTCCTGGAAGCCGTTCGCCGTGGGATCCAGCTGTCTGCTAAGCTGCCTGGGAAAGCAGAGGGAGACGGCCCAAGGACTTAGGCCCCTGGGCCCAGAATGGAGTGCCGGGTAAAGGCCCTGGCTTCTGCTTCAGCCCCTGGCTTCTGTCCCAGTCCCTGCCTTTGCAGCCACCGCGGGGGTGAACCCCCAGATGGACGATCACTCAGAGAGAGAGAGAGAGAGAGAGAGAGAGAGAGAGAGAGAGAGAGAAAGCTGGCGATGCCCCCTTCACTGCTTCTCTCCCCAAGCGGCTGCAACGAAAGGCCAGCGCTGGGCCAGGCAGAAGCATGGAGGCAGGAGCTCCATTGAGGACTCCCACGAGGCAGGAAGGTGGGGTCCAGAGAACCTGGGCCATCAGCGTCTGCGTCCCTGGTCGCAGCCTGGAGAGGCGGACTGGAAGCGGCCCTGGGGCTTCGGACGCTGGATGCAGCAGTGTGCAGGTGTGTCCTGGGGTGCCATGGTGACGGCCCGTGGGGAGTGCGCCTGCGCCTGGCGCTGTGACCCGGAAGTGCACCCGCACGCCCGGCGCCGACTGCCCCGCGGTGCTCCGCTGGCAGTCAGCGCTGCGGGTCCGCTCCTGCTCGAGAGCCTGCGCAAGCCGTGAGGAGAGGAGCCGTCCTCGACGCTGCTGGCCGAGCCTGAGGGAGAGTCAGCGGCCCCAGAGTCAGGCCGGGATCAGAGAGGCTGCGTGTCCGAGGCTGCCGCGCCGTTTCCCAGGCGCGTGGCTCTTCTTTGGTTCCTTCCGGAAGCAACGGCCTTCGCGGACCTCTGACCCAGCAGCAGCCAGGGCCCCCGTTGGAGGTGAGTGACGCGCGCGCGGCTGTTGCGGTTACCCGCTGGGGGTCTTGGCTGCCCGCGTGCCTGTTGCTCTTGGGTCCCGAAGGCGCGGGTGGAGTCGCGGTGGTGCTGTGCGGACGGTCTGGACGGGTCCCCAGGGTGCGAGCAGCTGTGTGAGAGCATGGGTGGCTCGGTCTCCTCCCGGAACGGCCCCGCGTCCCCGTCGGTTTGCTTTTTGAGGGCCCAGCCGCCCTGCTCTAGACCTCCGAGACTGTTGCTGGGAGGATCGAGAGCGAAAGTGCGTGTCTGTTTCCTGGTCTCGGAGGCCAGGTTCGGGTTCCTCGCGTTGGGTGTGATGTCAGCGCTCTGTGGGCTTTTCATGCAAGAGCCTTGTCAGGCCGAGGTGTACGTTCTGTTCCTGATCTGATGGTTTGTGTTTTAGTATCGCAAAAGTCATGGAGGTTTTTATGAACTAGGTTTTCTGTGTCTGTCGGGATAGTTTGTGGGCTTTCCCCATGTGTGTTGTGTTCTGGGATCGATTGATTGTGTAGGGTAGCCACGCTTGCATTTGCAGAGTAACTCTCGGTTGCGCACAGTGTGCTAAGCTTTGGTTGTGCTTCTGGATGGCGTCTGGTAATATTTTGTTGAGGCATGTGACACATTCGTGACGGATCTGTGTGTGCCATTTTCCTTATGATGTGCTTGTGTTGGATGCTGGGCTAAGGCTGCTCTGATGGAATGAAATGGAAGGCTTTTCCTCTTCTTCTGCTTGTTGGCAGGGTTTGCGAATCACGGATTTTAATTGTCTTTTCCCTGGGCGTTCTCACCGGTGGAGCCATCTGGTCCTGGACTTTTCTTCATGTCTGTCTGGTTGGTTTGGTTCGGTTTCCCTGCTACTACAGTGTCTTTGCAAATTATAGGTGTATTCAGAGTTTCTTGTTTCACTGTATCCAGTTTTAGTGGTTTGCGTCTTTCTGCGAGTCATCCACTCTATCTAGGTTGACCAAATCCTGGTGGCTTGTTGTTTCCATAGTGTTTTTGGATGATTATTTTGGCAAGGTTGGTAGTGATGTCCTCTCTGTCATTTCAGTTGTCAAGTCCCTTGGTTCTGGTCTCCTTCCCCACCCCCACCCCCGCTTCCTGTGGATAAACGTTTTGTCAGGTTGACTGAGTTTTCAAGCCCTGTAGTTTGGTCTCACTGAATGTCTGTTGTGATATTTGCTGTGCCGTTGGGTTGATTTCCGTGAATCTTTTTCCTCCTTCCAGTTTCTTAAGATGCACTTTGCTGTTCTGGTGTTTGAAGGCAAAATGTCTGTATTCTGTAATATATGCCTGTATAGCAATAGAGTTTCTCATGTGAAATTAGTCCTGTCAACATGGAAAACTGTATGGATGTACCCACTACTGGGAACATATTGAAGGAAAGGAAGTCATGGTGTAGACAGAGAGGTTTTCACAGGCCTCTGCTTATTACTGCGGTAGGATGCACAGTAGCCAGGCTATGCAGTCTGTATATGCATGTCCTGGTGTCCATAGCCCATAATGTCTTTATTCAGTCTTCAGGGGATCGGCATGTTGGCTGATTGCATATCTTTGCTCTTGTGAAGTGAGCTGTAGTGAATATGCGGGCAGAGATCACTCTTTTTTTCATATGCTCATTTCCTTTCCCATGGGTGGATTCCCAGGGGTGGAATGGCTGCCTCATATGGTACGCCTGTATTCAGATTTCTGACTTATCTCCATACTGCCTTGCACAGGGGTGATACCAGTTTACATTCCCACCAGCAGTGGATGAGGGTGCCTTTTCCCCCCACATCGTCAAGGCTGTTGTCGTATCGACTTGCATTTCCCTGATGGCTAGTGATCCTGAGCATTTCTGCATGTGTTTGCTGGCCATTTAGATTTGTTTTCTTGAAATATTTAGCCTGTTGAAGTCCCTTGCCCATTTCTTGAGTGGGTGGTTTGTTTTGCTGGTGTTGAGTTTCTTGAAAGTCTCTGGCAGTTGATTCTTTATCAGTTGCATGCTTTGCAACTGTTAGTTTGCCTCTTCACTTTGCTGAGTGTCTCTTTGGCAGTGCAGAAGCTGCTCAATTTGTTGTTGTTGTGTTTTATTTATTTATTCATTTTTTTGGATTTTCTTCTGTTTCATTCTTTAATCTTTTGTGATTCTCAGCTATTGCACATCCTTGGTTAAATTGATTCCAAGCTATTGTCTTTTCTTTGTAGCTGTGTGAACGGGATTGGTCTTTGAAGTCCTTTCTCAGCCATGCCATTGTGTGTGTATACAATAGGCTGCTGATGTTCTCTCCTGCCACTTTAGCACACCCTACTCTGAGTTTTGATAGTGTCTTAGTGGCATCTTTTGGATCTCCTATATGTATAGATCATGTCATCTGCAAATAGAGATAGTTGGACTTCCCCCCTCCCAATATGTAACTAACATTGAGCAATGAGAGGAAAAAGTACCAACATGATAATGTGCACGCCGAAAATGTCCACAGTGACCTCAGATGCTTCCTTTCTGTATTCTCTCTTGCTTTGTGGACGGCAGGATTTGGTCTATTTCCAACAGGATCCTTACTTTAAAGGCAGGGCTAGACCATGGAGGGCGGTGACTGGGAGGCACACCTGTGTTCTGTGGAGAACTCTGTAGATCACAGGTGTTTCAAGTCCTTGTGCCAGTGGGTACGTAAGTGTGTGAATACATAAATTCCAAAGATTTCCTCATGCGCAAGTCAGAGACAATGCCACACAGAATGTTTGTAAGGAAGAAGAGAATGACTGGGTGCCACAATCTTTTCTAAGACCGAGTTAAACTCTTTTTTCTAATTCTGGGTTAATAGGGTAGGTAATGCATATAATACCAAATTCTAAAAATAACTCTAGTAGCTGGCCTTGATGTGGTATTTTATGTGTAGCTATGTCTTCCTTTCTTAATTTCTTTACTTTTCTTGAAGATCTCTTTTACTTATTCGACATTGAGAGTTACACACAGAGGAGATGAGAGGGAGGCAGGGAGGCAGGGAGGCAGGGAGGCAGGGAGGCAGGGAGAGAGGAAAGAAGTCTTCCATCTGCTGGTCCATTACCCAATAGGCTTCAATGGGCGTAGCTGAGAGTATCTGAAGCCAGGAGCCAGGAGCCTCGCTGAGATGTCATCATGGGTGCAGAGGCACAGGGACTTGGGGCGTCTCTTGCTACCTTCCCAGACCGCAGCAGAGAGCTGCGTTGGAAGTAGAGCAGCCGTACTCGAACTGGCGCCCATATGGGAAGCCGGCACTGCGGGCGGTGGCTTTACCCGCTACCTCACAGTGCCGACCTTCCTGGAAGCCGTTCGCCGTGGGATCCAGCTGTCTGCTAAGCTGCCTGGGAAAGCAGAGGGAGACGGCCCAAGGACTTAGGCCCCTGGGCCCAGAATGGAGTGCCGGGTAAAGGCCCTGGCTTCTGCTTCAGCCCCTGGCTTCTGTCCCAGTCCCTGCCTTTGCAGCCACCGCGGGGGTGAACCCCCAGATGGACGATCACTCAGCGAGAGAGAGAGAGAGAGAGAGAGAGAGAGAGAGAGAGAAAGCTGGCGATGCCCCCTTCACTGCTTCTCTCCCCAAGCGGCTGCAACGAAAGGCCAGCGCTGGGCCAGGCAGAAGCATGGAGGCAGGAGCTCCATTGAGGACTCCCACGAGGCAGGAAGGTGGGGTCCAGAGAACCTGGGCCATCAGCGTCTGCGTCCCTGGTCGCAGCCTGGAGAGGCGGACTGGAAGCGGCCCTGGGGCTTCGGACGCTGGATGCAGCAGTGTGCAGGTGCGTCCTGGGGTGCCATGGTGACGGCCCGTGGGGAGTGCGCCTGCGCCTGGCGCTGTGACCCGGAAGTGCACCCGCACGCCCGGCGCCGACTGCCCCGCGGTGCTCCGCTGGCAGTCTGCGCTGCGGGTCCGCTCCTGCTCGAGAGCCTGCGCAAGCCGTGAGGAGAGGAGCCGTCCTCGACGCTGCTGGCCGAGCCTGAGGGAGAGTCAGCGGCCCCAGAGTCAGGCCGGGATCAGAGAGGCTGCGTGTCCGAGGCTGCCGCGCCGTTTCCCAGGCGCGTGGCTCTTCTTTGGTTCCTTCCGGAAGCAACGGCCTTCGCGGACCTCTGACCCGGCAGCAGCCAGGGCCCCCGTTGGAGGTGAGTGACGCGCGCGCGGCTGTTGCGGTTACCCGCTGGGGGTCTTGGCTGCCCGCGTGCCTGTTGCTCTTGGGTCCCGAAGGCGCGGGTGGAGTCGCGGTGGTGCTGTGCGGACGGTCTGGACGGGTCCCCAGGGTGCGAGCAGCTGTGTGAGAGCATGGGTGGCTCGGTCTCCTCCCGGAACGGCCCCGCGTCCCCGTCGGTTTGCTTTTTGAGGGCCCAGCCGCCCTGCTCTAGACCTCCGAGACTGTTGCTGGGAGGATCGAGAGCGAAAGTGCGTGTCTGTTTCCTGGTCTCGGAGGCCAGGTTCGGGTTCCTCGCGTTGGGTGTGATGTCAGCGCTCTGTGGGCTTTTCATGTAAGAGCCTTGTCAGGCCGAGGTGTACGTTCTGTTCCTGATCTGATGGTTTGTGTTTTAGTATCGCAAAAGTCATAGAGGTTTTTATGAACTAGGTTTTCTGTGTCTGTCGGGATAGTTTGTGGGCTTTCCCCATGTGTGTTGTGTTCTGGGATCGATTGATTGTGTAGGGTAGCCACGCTTGCATTTGCAGAGTAACTCTCGGTTGCGCACAGTGTGCTAAGCTTTGGTTGTGCTTCTGGATGGCGTCTGGTAATATTTTGTTGAGGCATGTGACACATTCGTGACGGATCTGTGTGTGCCATTTTCCTTATGATGTGCTTGTGTTGGATGCTGGGCTAAGGCTGCTCTGATGGAATGAAATGGAAGGCTTTTCCTCTTCTTCTGCTTGTTGGCAGGGTTTGCGAATCACGGATTTTAATTGTCTTTTCCCTGGGCGTTCTCACCGGTGGAGCCATCTGGTCCTGGACTTTTCTTCATGTCTGTCTGGTTGGTTTGGTTCGGTTTCCCTGCTACTACAGTGTCTTTGCAAATTATAGGTGTATTCAGAGTTTCTTGTTTCACTGTATCCAGTTTTAGTGGTTTGCGTCTTTCTGCGAGTCATCCACTCTATCTAGGTTGACCAAATCCTGGTGGCTTGTTGTTTCCATAGTGTTTTTGGATGATTATTTTGGCAAGGTTGGTAGTGATGTCCTCTCTGTCATTTCAGTTGTCAAGTCCCTTGGTTCTGGTCTCCTTCCCACCCCCCCCCCCCGCTTCCTGTGGATAAACGTTTTGTCAGGTTGACTGAGTTTTCAAGCCCTGTAGTTTGGTCTCACTGAATGTCTGTTGTGATATTTGCTGTGCCGTTGGGTTGATTTCCGTGAATCTTTTTCCTCCTTCCAGTTTCTTAAGATGCACTTTGCTGTTCTGGTGTTTGAAGGCAAAATGTCTGTATTCTGTAATATATGCCTGTATAGCAATAGAGTTTCTCATGTGAAATTAGTCCTGTCAACATGGAAAACTGTATGGATGTACCCACTACTGGGAACATATTGAAGAAAAGGAAGTCATGGTGTAGACAGAGAGGTTTTCACAGGCCTCTGCTTATTACTGCGGTAGGATGCACAGTAGCCAGGCTATGCAGTCTGTATATGTATGTCCTGGTGTCCATAGCCCATAATGTCTTTATTCAGTCTTCAGGGGATCGGCATGTTGGCTGATTGCATATCTTTGCTCTTGTGAAGTGAGCTGTAGTGAATATGCGGGCAGAGATCACTCTTTTTTTCATATGCTCATTTCCTTTCCCATGGGTGGATTCCCAGGGGTGGAATGGCTGCCTCATATGGTACGCCTGTATTCAGATTTCTGACTTATCTCCATACTGCCTTGCACAGGGGTGATACCAGTTTACATTCCCACCAGCAGTGGATGAGGGTGCCTTTTCCCCCCACATCGTCAAGGCTGTTGTCGTATCGACTTGCATTTCCCTGATGGCTAGTGATCCTGAGCATTTCTGCATGTGTTTGCTGGCCATTTAGATTTGCTTTCTTGAAATATTTAGCCTGTTGAAGTCCCTTGCCCATTTCTTGAGTGGGTGGTTTGTTTTGCTGGTGTTGAGTTTCTTGAAAGTCTCTGGCAGTTGATTCTTTATCAGTTGCATGCTTTGCAACTGTTAGTTTGCCTCTTCACTTTGCTGAGTGTCTCTTTGGCAGTGCAGAAGCTGCTCAATTTGTTGTTGTTGTGTTTTATTTATTCATTTTTTTGGATTTTCTTCTGTTTCATTCTTTAATCTTTTGTGATTCTCAGCTATTGCACATCCTTGGTTAAATTGATTCCAAGCTATTGTCTTTTCTTTGTAGCTGTGTGAACGGGATTGGTCTTTGAAGTCCTTTCTCAGCCATGCCATTGTGTGTGTATATACAATAGGCTGCTGATGTTCTCTCCTGCCACTTTAGCACACCCTACTCTGAGTTTTGATAGTGTCTTAGTGGCATCTTTTGGATCTCCTATATGTATAGATCATGTCATCTGCAAATAGAGATAGTTGGACTTCCCCCCTCCCAATATGTAACTAACATTGAGCAATGAGAGGAAAAAGTACCAACATGATAATGTGCACGCCGAAAATGTCCACAGTGACCTCAGATGCTTCCTTTCTGTATTCTCTCTTGCTTTGTGGACGGCAGGATTTGGTCTATTTCCAACAGGATCCATACTTTAAAGGCAGGGCTAGACCGTGGAGGGCGGTGACTGGGAGGCACACCTGTGTTCTGTGGAGAACTCTGTAGATCACAGGTGTTTCAAGTCCTTGTGCCAGTGGGTACGTAAGTGTGTGAATACATAAATTCCAAAGATTTCCTCATGCGCAAGTCAGAGACAATGCCACACAGAATGTTTGTAAGGAAGAAGAGAATGACTGGGTGCCACAATCTTTTCTAAGACCGAGTTAAACTCTTTTTTCTAATTCTGGGTTAATAGGGTAGGTAATGCATATAATACCAAATTCTAAAAATAACTCTAGTAGCTGGCCTTGATGTGGTATTTTATGTGTAGCTATGTCTTCCTTTCTTAATTTCTTTACTTTTCTTGAAGATCTCTTTTACTTATTCGACATTGAGAGTTACACACAGAGGAGATGAGAGGGAGGCAGGGAGGCAGGGAGGCAGGGAGGGAGGGAGGCAGGGAGAGAGGAAAGAAGTCTTCCATCTGCTGGTCCATTACCCAATAGGCTTCAATGGGCGTAGCTGAGAGTATCTGAAGCCAGGAGCCAGGAGCCTCGCTGAGATGTCATCATGGGTGCAGAGGCACAGGGACTTGGGGCGTCTCTTGCTACCTTCCCAGACCGCAGCAGAGAGCTGCGTTGGAAGTAGAGCAGCCGTACTCGAACTGGCGCCCATATGGGAAGCCGGCACTGCGGGCGGTGGCTTTACCCGCTACCTCACAGTGCCGACCTTCCTGGAAGCCGTTCGCCGTGGGATCCAGCTGTCTGCTAAGCTGCCTGGGAAAGCAGAGGGAGACGGCCCAAGGACTTAGGCCCCTGGGCCCAGAATGGAGTGCCGGGTAAAGGCCCTGGCTTCTGCTTCAGCCCCTGGCTTCTGTCCCAGTCCCTGCCTTTGCAGCCACCGCGGGGGTGAACCCCCAGATGGACGATCACTCAGAGAGAGAGAGAGAGAGAGAGAGAGAGAGAGAGAGAGAAAGCTGGCGATGCCCCCTTCACTGCTTCTCTCCCCAAGCGGCTGCAACGAAAGGCCAGCGCTGGGCCAGGCAGAAGCATGGAGGCAGGAGCTCCATTGAGGACTCCCACGAGGCAGGAAGGTGGGGTCCAGAGAACCTGGGCCATCAGCGTCTGCGTCCCTGGTCGCAGCCTGGAGAGGCGGACTGGAAGCGGCCCTGGGGCTTCGGACGCTGGATGCAGCAGTGTGCAGGTGCGTCCTGGGGTGCCATGGTGACGGCCCGTGGGGAGTGCGCCTGCGCCTGGCGCTGTGACCCGGAAGTGCACCCGCACGCCCGGCGCCGACTGCCCCGCGGTGCTCCGCTGGCAGTCAGCGCTGCGGGTCCGCTCCTGCTCGAGAGCCTGCGCAAGCCGTGAGGAGAGGAGCCGTCCTCGACGCTGCTGGCCGAGCCTGAGGGAGAGTCAGCGGCCCCAGAGTCAGGCCGGGATCAGAGAGGCTGCGTGTCCGAGGCTGCCGCGCCGTTTCCCAGGCGCGTGGCTCTTCTTTGGTTCCTTCCGGAAGCAACGGCCTTCGCGGACCTCTGACCCGGCAGCAGCCAGGGCCCCCGTTGGAGGTGAGTGACGCGCGCGCGGCTGTTGCGGTTACCCGCTGGGGGTCTTGGCTGCCCGCGTGCCTGTTGCTCTTGGGTCCCGAAGGCGCGGGTGGAGTCGCGGTGGTGCTGTGCGGACGGTCTGGACGGGTCCCCAGGGTGCGAGCAGCTGTGTGAGAGCATGGGTGGCTCGGTCTCCTCCCGGAACGGCCCCGCGTCCCCGTCGGTTTGCTTTTTGAGGGCCCAGCCGCCCTGCTCTAGACCTCCGAGACTGTTGCTGGGAGGATCGAGAGCGAAAGTGCGTGTCTGTTTCCTGGTCTCGGAGGCCAGGTTCGGGTTCCTCGCGTTGGGTGTGATGTCAGCGCTCTGTGGGCTTTTCATGCAAGAGCCTTGTCAGGCCGAGGTGTACGTTCTGTTCCTGATCTGATGGTTTGTGTTTTAGTATCGCAAAAGTCATGGAGGTTTTTATGAACTAGGTTTTCTGTGTCTGTCGGGATAGTTTGTGGGCTTTCCCCATGTGTGTTGTGTTCTGGGATCGATTGATTGTGTAGGGTAGCCACGCTTGCATTTGCAGAGTAACTCTCGGTTGCGCACAGTGTGCTAAGCTTTGGTTGTGCTTCTGGATGGCGTCTGGTAATATTTTGTTGAGGCATGTGACACATTCGTGACGGATCTGTGTGTGCCATTTTCCTTATGATGTGCTTGTGTTGGATGCTGGGCTAAGGCTGCTCTGATGGAATGAAATGGAAGGCTTTTCCTCTTCTTCTGCTTGTTGGCAGGGTTTGCGAATCACGGATTTTAATTGTCTTTTCCCTGGGCGTTCTCACCGGTGGAGCCATCTGGTCCTGGACTTTTCTTCATGTCTGTCTGGTTGGTTTGGTTCGGTTTCCCTGCTACTACAGTGTCTTTGCAAATTATAGGTGTATTCAGAGTTTCTTGTTTCACTGTATCCAGTTTTAGTGGTTTGCGTCTTTCTGCGTGTCATCCACTCTATCTAGGTTGACCAAATCCTGGTGGCTTGTTGTTTCCATAGTGTTTTTGGATGATTATTTTGGCAAGGTTGGTAGTGATGTCCTCTCTGTCATTTCAGTTGTCAAGTCCCTTGGTTCTGGTCTCCTTCCCCACCCCACCCCCCCACCCCCCCGCTTCCTGTGGATAAACGTTTTGTCAGGTTGACTGAGTTTTCAAGCCCTGTAGTTTGGTCTCACTGAATGTCTGTTGTGATATTTGCTGTGCCGTTGGGTTGATTTCCGTGAATCTTTTTCCTCCTTCCAGTTTCTTAAGATGCACTTTGCTGTTCTGGTGTTTGAAGGCAAAATGTCTGTATTCTGTAATATATGCCTGTATAGCAATAGAGTTTCTCATGTGAAATTAGTCCTGTCAACATGGAAAACTGTATGGATGTACCCACTACTGGGAACATATTGAAGGAAAGGAAGTCATGGTGTAGACAGAGAGGTTTTCACAGGCCTCTGCTTATTACTGCGGTAGGATGCACAGTAGCCAGGCTATGCAGTCTGTATATGCATGTCCTGGTGTCCATAGCCCATAATGTCTTTATTCAGTCTTCAGGGGATCGGCATGTTGGCTGATTGCATATCTTTGCTCTTGTGAAGTGAGCTGTAGTGAATATGCGGGCAGAGATCACTCTTTTTTTCATATGCTCATTTCCTTTCCCATGGGTGGATTCCCAGGGGTGGAATGGCTGCCTCATATGGTACGCCTGTATTCAGATTTCTGACTTATCTCCATACTGCCTTGCACAGGGGTGATACCAGTTTACATTCCCACCAGCAGTGGATGAGGGTGCCTTTTCCCCCCACATCGTCAAGGCTGTTGTCGTATCGACTTGCATTTCCCTGATGGCTAGTGATCCTGAGCATTTCTGCATGTGTTTGCTGGCCATTTAGATTTGCTTTCTTGAAATATTTAGCCTGTTGAAGTCCCTTGCCCATTTCTTGAGTGGGTGGTTTGTTTTGCTGGTGTTGAGTTTCTTGAAAGTCTCTGGCAGTTGATTCTTTATCAGTTGCATGCTTTGCAACTGTTAGTTTGCCTCTTCACTTTGCTGAGTGTCTCTTTGGCAGTGCAGAAGCTGCTCAATTTGTTGTTGTTGTGTTTTATTTATTCATTTTTTTGGATTTTCTTCTGTTTCATTCTTTAATCTTTTGTGATTCTCAGCTATTGCACATCCTTGGTTAAATTGATTCCAAGCTATTGTCTTTTCTTTGTAGCTGTGTGAACGGGATTGGTCTTTGAAGTCCTTTCTCAGCCATGCCATTGTGTGTGTATATACAATAGGCTGCTGATGTTCTCTCCTGCCACTTTAGCACACCCTACTCTGAGTTTTGATAGTGTCTTAGTGGCATCTTTTGGATCTCCTATATGTATAGATCATGTCATCTGCAAATAGAGATAGTTGGACTTCCCCCCTCCCAATATGTAACTAACATTGAGCAATGAGAGGAAAAAGTACCAACATGATAATGTGCACGCCGAAAATGTCCACAGTGACCTCAGATGCTTCCTTTCTGTATTCTCTCTTGCTTTGTGGACGGCAGGATTTGGTCTATTTCCAACAGGATCCATACTTTAAAGGCAGGGCTAGACCGTGGAGGGCGGTGACTGGGAGGCACACCTGTGTTCTGTGGAGAACTCTGTAGATCACAGGTGTTTCAAGTCCTTGTGCCAGTGGGTACGTAAGTGTGTGAATACATAAATTCCAAAGATTTCCTCATGCGCAAGTCAGAGACAATGCCACACAGAATGTTTGTAAGGAAGAAGAGAATGACTGGGTGCCACAATCTTTTCTAAGACCGAGTTAAACTCTTTTTTCTAATTCTGGGTTAATAGGGTAGGTAATGCATATAATACCAAATTCTAAAAATAACTCTAGTAGCTGGCCTTGATGTGGTATTTTATGTGTAGCTATGTCTTCCTTTCTTAATTTCTTTACTTTTCTTGAAGATCTCTTTTACTTATTCGACATTGAGAGTTACACACAGAGGAGATGAGAGGGAGGCAGGGAGGCAGGGAGGCAGGGAGGGAGGGAGGCAGGGAGAGAGGAAAGAAGTCTTCCATCTGCTGGTCCATTACCCAATAGGCTTCAATGGGCGTAGCTGAGAGTATCTGAAGCCAGGAGCCAGGAGCCTCGCTGAGATGTCATCATGGGTGCAGAGGCACAGGGACTTGGGGCGTCTCTTGCTACCTTCCCAGACCGCAGCAGAGAGCTGCGTTGGAAGTAGAGCAGCCGTACTCGAACTGGCGCCCATATGGGAAGCCGGCACTGCGGGCGGTGGCTTTACCCGCTACCTCACAGTGCCGACCTTCCTGGAAGCCGTTCGCCGTGGGATCCAGCTGTCTGCTAAGCTGCCTGGGAAAGCAGAGGGAGACGGCCCAAGGACTTAGGCCCCTGGGCCCAGAATGGAGTGCCGGGTAAAGGCCCTGGCTTCTGCTTCAGCCCCTGGCTTCTGTCCCAGTCCCTGCCTTTGCAGCCACCGCGGGGGTGAACCCCCAGATGGACGATCACTCAGAGAGAGAGAGAGAGAGAGAGAGAGAGAGAGAGAGAGAAAGCTGGCGATGCCCCCTTCACTGCTTCTCTCCCCAAGCGGCTGCAACGAAAGGCCAGCGCTGGGCCAGGCAGAAGCATGGAGGCAGGAGCTCCATTGAGGACTCCCACGAGGCAGGAAGGTGGGGTCCAGAGAACCTGGGCCATCAGCGTCTGCGTCCCTGGTCGCAGCCTGGAGAGGCGGACTGGAAGCGGCCCTGGGGCTTCGGACGCTGGATGCAGCAGTGTGCAGGTGCGTCCTGGGGTGCCATGGTGACGGCCCGTGGGGAGTGCGCCTGCGCCTGGCGCTGTGACCCGGAAGTGCACCCGCACGCCCGGCGCCGACTGCCCCGCGGTGCTCCGCTGGCAGTCTGCGCTGCGGGTCCGCTCCTGCTCGAGAGCCTGCGCAAGCCGTGAGGAGAGGAGCCGTCCTCGACGCTGCTGGCCGAGCCTGAGGGAGAGTCAGCGGCCCCAGAGTCAGGCCGGGATCAGAGAGGCTGCGTGTCCGAGGCTGCCGCGCCGTTTCCCAGGCGCGTGGCTCTTCTTTGGTTCCTTCCGGAAGCAACGGCCTTCGCGGACCTCTGACCCGGCAGCAGCCAGGGCCCCCGTTGGAGGTGAGTGACGCGCGCGCGGCTGTTGCGGTTACCCGCTGGGGGTCTTGGCTGCCCGCGTGCCTGTTGCTCTTGGGTCCCGAAGGCGCGGGTGGAGTCGCGGTGGTGCTGTGCGGACGGTCTGGACGGGTCCCCAGGGTGCGAGCAGCTGTGTGAGAGCATGGGTGGCTCGGTCTCCTCCCGGAACGGCCCCGCGTCCCCGTCGGTTTGCTTTTTGAGGGCCCAGCCGCCCTGCTCTAGACCTCCGAGACTGTTGCTGGGAGGATCGAGAGCGAAAGTGCGTGTCTGTTTCCTGGTCTCGGAGGCCAGGTTCGGGTTCCTCGCGTTGGGTGTGATGTCAGCGCTCTGTGGGCTTTTCATGCAAGAGCCTTGTCAGGCCGAGGTGTACGTTCTGTTCCTGATCTGATGGTTTGTGTTTTAGTATCGCAAAAGTCATAGAGGTTTTTATGAACTAGGTTTTCTGTGTCTGTCGGGATAGTTTGTGGGCTTTCCCCATGTGTGTTGTGTTCTGGGATCGATTGATTGTGTAGGGTAGCCACGCTTGCATTTGCAGAGTAACTCTCGGTTGCGCACAGTGTGCTAAGCTTTGGTTGTGCTTCTGGATGGCGTCTGGTAATATTTTGTTGAGGCATGTGACACATTCGTGACGGATCTGTGTGTGCCATTTTCCTTATGATGTGCTTGTGTTGGATGCTGGGCTAAGGCTGCTCTGATGGAATGAAATGGAAGGCTTTTCCTCTTCTTCTGCTTGTTGGCAGGGTTTGCGAATCACGGATTTTAATTGTCTTTTCCCTGGGCGTTCTCACCGGTGGAGCCATCTGGTCCTGGACTTTTCTTCATGTCTGTCTGGTTGGTTGGTTCGGTTTCCCTGCTACTACAGTGTCTTTGCAAATTATAGGTGTATTCAGAGTTTTTTGTTTCACTGTATCCAGTTTTAGTGGTTTGCGTCTTTCTGCGAGTCATCCACTCTATCTAGGTTGACCAAATCCTGGTGGCTTGTTGTTTCCATAGTGTTTTTGGATGATTATTTTGGCAAGGTTGGTAGTGATGTCCTCTCTGTCATTTCAGTTGTCAAGTCCCTTGATTCTGGTCTCCTTCCCCGCCCCCCCACCCCCCCGCTTCCTGTGGATAAACGTTTTGTCAGGTTGACTGAGTTTTCAAGCCCTGTAGTTTGGTCTCACTGAATGTCTGTTGTGATATTTGCTGTGCCGTTGGGTTGATTGCCGTGAATCTTTTTCCTCCTTCCAGTTTCTTAAGATGTACTTTGCTGTTCTAGTGTTTGAAGGCAAAATGTCTGTATTCTGTAATATATGCCTGTATAACAATACAGTTTCTCATGTGAAATTAGTCCTGTCAACATGGAGAACTGTATGGATGTACCCACTCCTGGGAACATATTGAAGGAAAGGAAGTCATGGTGTAGACAGAGAGGTTTTCACAGGCCTCTGCTTATTACTGCGGTAGGATGCACAGTAGCCAGGCTATGCAGTCTGTATATGCATGTCATGGTGTCCATAGCCCATAATGTCTTTATTCAGTCTTCAGGGGATCGGCATGTTGGCTGATTGCATATCTTTGCTCTTGTGAAGTGAGCTGTAGTGAATATGCGGGCAGAGATCACTCTTTTTTTCATATGCTCATTTCCTTTCCCTTGGGTGTATTCCCAGGGGTGGAACGGCAGGCTCATATGGTACGCCTGTATTCAGATTTCTGACTTATCTCCATACTGCCTTGCACAGGGGCGATACCAGTTTACATTCCCACCAGCAGTGGATGAGGGTGCCTTTCCCCCACATCCTCAAGGCCGTTGTCGTATCGACTTGCATTTCCCTGATGGCTAGTGATCCTGAGCATTTCTGCATGTGTTTGCTGGCCATTTAGATTTGCTTTCTTGAAATATTTAGCCTGTTGAAGTCCCTTGCCCATTTCTTGAGTGGGTGGTTTGTTTTGCTGGTGTTGAGTTTCTGGAAAGTCCCCGGCAGATGATTCTTTATCAGTTGCATGCTTTGCAACTGTTAGTTTGCCTCTTCCCTTTGCTGAGTGTCTCTTTGGCAGTGCAGAAGCTGCTCAATTTGTTGTTGTTGTGTTTTATTTATTTATTCATTTTTTTTTGGATTCCTCTTCTGTTTCATTCTTTAATCTTTTGTGATTCTCAGCTATTGCACATCCTTGGTTAAATTGATTCCAAGCTATTGTCTTTTCTTTGTAGCTATGTGAACGGGATTGGTCTTTGAAGTCCTTTCTCAGCCATGCCATTGTGTGTGTATACAATAGGCTGCTGATGTTCTCTCCTGCCACTTTAGCACACCCTACTCTGAGTTTTGATAGTGTCTTAGTGGCATCTTTTGGATCTCCTATATATATAGATCATGTCATCTGCAAATAGAGATAGTTGGACTTCCCCCCTCCCAATATGTAACTAACATTGAGCAATGAGAGGAAAAAGTACCAACATGATAATGTGCACGCCGAAAATGCCGACAGTGACCTCAGATGCTTCCTTTCTGTATTCTCTCTTGCTTTGTGGACGGCAGGATTTGGTCTATTTCCAACAGGATCCATACTTTAAAGGCAGGGCTAGACCGTGGAGGGCGGTGACTGGGAAGCACACCTGTGTTCTGTGGAGAACTCTGTAGATCACAGGTGTTTCAAGTCCTTGTGCCAGTGGGTACGTAAGTGTCTGAATACATAAATTGCAAAGATTTCCTCATGCGCAACTCAGAGATAATGCCACACAGAATGTTTGTAAGGAAGAAGAGAATGACTGGGTGCCACAATCTTTTCTAAGACCGAGTTAAACTCTTTTTCAAATTCTGGGTTAATAGGGTAGGTAATGCATATAATACCAAATTCTAAAAAAACTCTAGTAGCTGGCCTTGATGCGGTATTTTATGTGTAGCTATGTCTTCCTTTCTTAATTTCTTTACTTTTCTTGAAGATCTCTTTTATTTATTCGACATTGAGAGTTATACACAGAGGAGATGAGAGGAGGCAGGGAGGCAGGGAGGCAGGGAGGGAGGGAGGCAGGGAGGCAGGGAGAGAGGAAAGAAGTCTTCCATCTGCTGGTCCATTAAGCAATAGGCTTCAATGGGCGTAGCTGAGAGTATCTGAAGCCAGGAGCCAGGAGCCTCGCTGAGATGTCATCATGGGTGCAGAGGCACAGGGACTTGGGGCATCTCTTGCTACCTTCCCAGACCGCAGCAGAGAGCTGCGTTGGAAGTGGAGCAGCCGTATTCGAACTGGCACCCATATGGGAAGCCGGCACTGCGGGCGGTGGCTTTACCCGCTACCTCACAGTGCCGACCTTCCCGGAAGCCGTTCGCCGTGGGATCCAGCTGTCTGCTAAGCTGCCTGGGAAAGCAGAGGGAGACGGCCCAAGGACTTAGGCCCCTGGGCCCAGAATGGAGTGCCGGGTAAAGGCCCTGGCTTCTGCTTCAGCCCCTGGCTTCTGTCCCAGTCCCTGCCTTTGTAGCCACCGCGGGGGTGAACCCCCAGATGGACGATCACTCAGAGAGAGAGAGAGAGAGAGAGAGAGAGAGAGAGCTGGCGATGCCCCCTTCACTGCTTCTCTCCCCAAGCGGCTGCAACGAAAGGGCAGCGCTGGGCCAGGCAGAAGCGTGGAGGCAGGAGCTCCATTGAGGACTCCCACGAGGCAGGAAGGTGGGGTCCAGAGAACCTGGGCCATCAGCGTCTGCGTCCCTGGTCGCAGCCTGGAGAGGCGGACTGGAAGCGGCCCTGGGCTTCGGACGCTGGATGCAGCCGTGTGCAGGTGCGTCCTGGGGTGCCATGGTGACGGCCCGTGGGGAGTGCGCCTGCGCCTGGCGCTGTGACCCGGAAGTGCACCCGCACGCCCGGCGCCGATGCCCCGCGGTGCTCCGCTGGCAGTCAGCGCTGCGGGTCCGCTCCTGCTCCAGAGCCTGCGCAAGCCGTGAGGAGAGGAGCCGTCCTCAACGCTGCTGGCCGAGCCTGAGGGAGAGTCAGCGGCCCCAGAGTCAGGCCGGGATCAGAGAGGCTGCGTGTCCGAGGCTGCCGCGCCGTTTCCCAGGCGCGTGGCTCTTCTTTGGTTCCTTCCGGAAGCAACGGCCTTCGCGGACCTCTGACCTGGCAGCAGCCAGGGCCCCCGTTGGAGGTGAGTGACGCGCGCGGCTGTTGCGGTTACCCGCTGGGGGTCTTGGCTGCCCCGCGTGCCTGTTGCTCTTGGGTCCCGAAGGCGCGGGTGGAGTCGCGGTGGTGCTGTGCGGATGGTCTGGACGGGTCCCCAGGGTGCGAGCAGCTGTGCGAGAGCAGAGGTGGCTCGGTCTCCTCCCGGAAGGGCCCCGCGTCCCCGTCGGTTTGCTTTTTGAGGGCCCAGCCGCCCTGCTCTAGACCTCCGAGACTGTTGCTGGGAGGATCGAGAGCGAAAGTGCGTGTCTGTTTCCTGGTCTCGGAGGCCAGGTTCGGGTTCCTCGCGTTGGGTGTGATGTCAGCGCTCTGTGGGCTTTTCATGCAAGAGCCTTGTCAGGCCGAGGTGTACGTTCTGTTCCTGATCTGAGGATTTGTGTTTTAGTATCGCAAAAGTTATGGAGGTTTTTATGAACTAGGTTTTCTGTGTCTGTCGGGATAGTTTGTGGGCTTTCCCCATGTGTGTTGTGTTCTGGGATCGATTGATTGTGTAGGGTAGCCACGCTTGCATTTGCAGAGTAACTCTCGGTTGCGCACAGTGTGCTAAGCTTTGGTTGTGCTTCTGGATGGCGTCTGGTAATATTTTGTTGAGGCATGTGACACATTCGTGACGGATCTGTGTGTGCCATTTCCCTTATGATGTGCTTGTGTTGGAAGCTGGGCTAAGGCTGCTCTGATGGAATGAAATGGAAGGCTTTTCCTCTTCTTCTGCTTGTTGGCAGGGTTTGCGAATCACGGATTTTAATTGTCTTTTCCCTGGGCGTTCTCACCGGTGGAGCCATCTGGTCCTGGACTTTTCTTCATGTCTGTCTGGTTTGTTTGGTTCGGTTTCCCTGCTACTACAGTGTCTTTGCAAATTATAGGTGTATTCAGAGTTTTTTGTTTCACTGTATCCAGTTTTAGTGGTTTGCGTCTTTCTGCGAGTCATCCACTCTATCTAGGTTGACCAAATCCTGGTGGCTTGTTGTTTCCATAGTGTTTTTGGATGATTATTTTCGCAAGGTGATGTCCTCTCTGTCATTTCAGTTGGTCAAGTCCCTTGATTCTGGTCTCCTTCCCCGCCCCCCCACCCCCCCGCTTCCTGTGGATAAACGTTTTGCAGGTTGACTGAGTTTCAAGCCCTGTAGTTTGGTCTCACTGAATGTCTGTTGTGATATTTGCTGTGCCGTTGGGTTGATTGCCGTGAATCTTTTTCCTCCTTCCAGTTTCTTAAGATGTACTTTGCTGTTCTAGTGTTTGAAGGCAAAATGTCTGTATTCTGTAATATATGCCTGTATAACAATACAGTTTCTCATGTGAAATTAGTCCTGTCAACATGGAGAACTGTATGGATGTACCCACTCCTGGGTACATATTGAAGGAAAGGAAGTCATGGTGTAGACAGAGAGGTTTTCACAGGCCTCTGCTTATTACTGCGGTAGGAAGCACAGTAGCCAGGCTATGCAGTCTGTATATGCATGTCATGGTGTCCATAGCCCATAATGTCTTTATCAGTCTTCAGGGGATCGGCATGTTGGCTGATTGCATATCTTTGCTCTTGTGAAGTGAGCTGTAGTGAATATGCGGGCAGAGATCACTCTTTTTTTTCATATGCTCATTTCCTTTCCCTTGGGTGTATTCCCAGGGGTGGAATGGCTGGCTCATATGGTACGCCTGTATTCAGATTTCTGACTTACCTCCATACTGCCTTGCACAGGGCGATACCAGTTTACATTCCCACCAGCAGTGGATGAGGGTGCCTTTTCCCCCCACATCCTCAAGGCCGTTGTCGTATCGACTTGCATTTCCCTGATGGCTAGTGATCCTGAGCATTTCTGCATGTGTTTGCTGGCCATTTAGATTTGCTTTCTTGAAATATTTAGCCTGTTGAAGTCCCTTGCCCATTTCTTGAGTGGGTGGTTTGGTTTTGCTGGTGTTGAGTTTCTGGAAAGTCCCCGGCAGATGATTCTTTATCAGTTGCATGCTTTGCAACTGTTAGTTTGCCTCTTCCCTTTGCTGAGTGTCTCTTTGGCAGTGCAGAAGCTGCTCAATTTGTTGTTGTTGTGTTTTATTTATTTATTCATTTTTTTTGGATTCCTCTTCTGTTTCATTCTTTAATCTTTTGTGATTCTCAGCTATTGCACATCCTTGGTTAAATTGATTCCAAGCTATTGTCTTTTCTTTGTAGCTATGTGAACGGGATTGGTCTTTGAAGTCCTTTCTCAGCCATGCCATTGTGTGTGTATACAATAGGCTGCTGATGTTCTCTCCTGCCACTTTAGCACACCTACTCTGAGTTTTGATAGTGTCTTAGTGGCATCTTTTGGATCTCCTATATATATAGATCATGTCATCTGCAAATAGAGATAGTTGGACTTCCCCCCTCCCAATATGTAACTAACATTGAGCAATGAGAGGAAAAAGTACCAACATGATAATTGTGCACGCCGAAAATGCCGACAGTGACCTCAGATGCTTCCTTTCTGTATTCTCTCTTGCTTTGTGGACGGCAGGATTTGGTCTATTTCCAACAGGATCCATACTTTAAAGGCAGGGCTAGACCGTGGAGGGCGGTGACTGGGAAGCACACCTGTGTTCTGTGGAGAACTCTGTAGATCACAGGTGTTTCAAGTCCTTGTGCCAGTGGGTACGTAAGTGTCTGAATACATAAATTGCAAAGATTTCCTCATGCGCAACTCAGAATAATGCCACACAGAATGTTTGTAAGGAAGAAGAGAATGACTGGGTGCCACAATCTTTCTAAGACCGAGTTAAACTCTTTTTCAAATTCTGGGTTAATAGGGTAGGTAATGCATATAATACCAAATTCTAAAAAAACTCTAGTAAGGCTGGCCTTGATGCGGTATTTTATGTGTAGCTATGTCTTCCTTTCTTAATTTCTTTACTTTTCTTGAAGATCTCTTTTATTTATTCGACATTGAGAGTTATACACAGAGGAGATGAGAGGGAGGCAGGGAGGCAGGGAGGCAGGGAGGGAGGGAGGCAGGGAGGCAGGGAGAGAGGAAAGAAGTCTTCCATCTGCTGGTCCATTAAGCAATAGGCTTCAATGGGCGTAGCTGAGAGTATCTGAAGCCAGGAGCCAGGAGCCTCGCTGAGATGTCCATCATGGGTGCAGAGGCACAGGGACTTGGGGCATCTCTTGCTACCTTCCCAGACCGCAGCAGAGAGCTGCGTTGGAAGTGGAGCAGCCGTATTCGAACTGGCACCCATATGGGAAGCCGGCAACTGCGGGCGGTGGCTTTACCCGCTACCTCACAGTGCCGACCTTCCCGGAAGCCGTTCGCCGTGGGATCCAGCTGTCTGCTAAGCTGCCTGGGAAAGCAGAGGGAGACGGCCCAAGGACTTAGGCCCCTGGGCCCAGAATGGAGTGCCGGGTAAAGGCCCTGGCTTCTGCTTCAGCCCCTGGCTTCTGTCCCAGTCCCTGCCTTTGTAGCCACCCGCGGGGTGAACCCCCAGATGGACGATCACTCAGAGAGAGAGAGAGAGAGAGAGAGAGAGAGAGAGCTGGCGATGCCCCCTTCACTGCTTCTCTCCCCAAGCGGCTGCAACGAAAGGGCAGCGCTGGGCCAGGCAGAAGCGTGGAGGCAGGAGCTCCATTGAGGACTCCCACGAGGCAGGAAGGTGGGGTCCAGAGAACCTGGGCCATCAGCGTCTGCGTCCCTGGTCGCAGCCTGGAGAGGCGGACTGGAAGCGGCCCTGGGGCTTCGGACGCTGGATGCAGCCGTGTGCAGGTGCGTCCTGGGGTGCCATGGTGACGGCCCGTGGGGGAGTGCGCCTGCGCCTGGCGCTGTGACCCGGAAGTGCACCCGCACGCCCGGCGCCGATGCCCCGCGGTGCTCCGCTGGCAGTCAGCGCTGCGGGTCCGCTCCTGCTCCAGAGCCTGCGCAAGCCGTGAGGAGAGGAGCCGTCCTCAACGCTGCTGGCCGAGCCTGAGGGAGAGTCAGCGGCCCCAGAGTCAGGCCGGGATCAGAGAGGCTGCGTGTCCGAGGCTGCCCGCGCCGTTTCCCAGGCGCGTGGCTCTTCTTTGGTTCCTTCCGGAAGCAACGGGCCTTCGCGGACCTCTGACCTGGCAGCAGCCAGGGCCCCCGTTGGAGGTGAGTGACGCGCGCGGCTGTTGCGGTTACCCGCTGGGGGGTCTTGGCTGCCCGCGTGCCTGTTGCTCTTGGGTCCCGAAGGCGCGGGTGGAGTCGCGGTGGTGCTGTGCGGATGGTCTGGACGGGTCCCCAGGGTGCGAGCAGCTGTGCGAGAGCAGAGGTGGCTCGGTCTCCTCCCGGAAGGGCCCCGCGTCCCCGTCGGTTTGCTTTTTGAGGGCCCAGCCGCCCTGCTCTAGACCTCCGAGACTGTTGCTGGGAGGATCGAGAGCGAAAGTGCGTGTCTGTTTCCTGGTCTCGGAGGCCAGGTTCGGGTTCCTCGCGTTGGGTGTGATGTCAGCGCTCTGTGGGCTTTTCATGCAAGAGCCTTGTCAGGCCGAGGTGTACGTTCTGTTCCTGATCTGAGGATTTGTGTTTTAGTATCGCAAAAGTTATGGAGGTTTTTATGAACTAGGTTTTCTGTGTCTGTCGGGATAGTTTGTGGGCTTTCCCATGTGTGTTGTGTTCTGGGATCGATTGATTGTGTAGGGTAGCCACGCTTGCATTTGCAGAGTAACTCTCGGTTGCGCACAGTGTGCTAAGCTTTGGTTGTGCTTCTGGATGGGCGTCTGGTAATATTTTGTTGAGGCATGTGACACATTCGTGACGGATCTGTGTGTGCCATTTCCCTTATGATGTGCTTGTGTTGGAAGCTGGGCTAAGGCTGCTCTGATGGAATGAAATGGAAGGCTTTTCCTCTTTCTTCTGCTTGTTGGCAGGGTTTGCGAATCACGGATTTTAATTGTCTTTTCCCTGGGCGTTCTCACCGGTGGAGCCATCTGTCCTGGACTTTTCTTCATGTCTGTCTGGTTTGTTTGGTTCGGTTTCCCTGCTACTACAGTGTCTTTGCAAATTATAGGTGTATTCAGAGTTTTTTGTTTCACTGTATCCAGTTTTAGTGGTTTGCGTCTTTCTGCGAGTCATCCACTCTATCTAGGTTGACCAAATCCTGGTGGCTTGTTGTTTCCATAGTGTTTTTGGATGATTATTTTGGCAAGGTTGGTAGTGATGTCCTCTCTGTCATTTTCAGTTGTCAAGTCCCTTGATTCTGGTCTCCTTCCCCGCCCCCCCACCCCCCCCGCTCCTGTGGATAAACGTTTTGCAGGTTGACTGAGTTTTCAAGCCTGTAGTTTGGTCTCACTGAATGTCTGTTGTGATATTTGCTGTGCCGTTGGGTTGATTGCCGTGAATCTTTTTCCTCCTTCAGTTTCTTAAGATGTACTTTGCTGTTCTAGTGTTTGAAGGCAAAATGTCTGTATTCTGTAATATATGCCTGTATAACAATACAGTTTCTCATGTGAAATTAGTCCTGTCAACATGGAGAACTGTATGGATGTACCCACTCCTGGGAACATATTGAAGGAAAGGAAGTCATGGTGTAGACAGAGAGGTTTTCACAGGCCTCTGCTTATTACTGCGGTAGGATGCACAGTAGCCAGGCTATGCAGTCTGTATATGCATGTCATGGTGTCCATAGCCCATAATGTCTTTATTCAGTCTTCAGGGGATCGGCATGTTGGCTGATTGCATATCTTTGCTCTTGTGAAGTGAGCTGTAGTGAATATGCGGGCAGAGATCACTCTTTTGTTCATATGCTCATTTCCTTTCCCTTGGGTGTATTCCCAGGGGTGGAATGGCTGGCTCATATGGTACGCCTGTATTCAGATTTCTGACTTACCTCCATACTGCCTTGCACAGGGGCGATACCAGTTTACATTCCCACCAGCAGTGGATGAGGGTGCCTTTTCCCCCCACATCCTCAAGGCCGTTGTCGTATCGACTTGCATTTCCCTGATGGCTAGTGATCCTGAGCATTTCTGCATGTGTTTGCTGGCCATTTAGATTTGCTTTCTTGAAATATTTAGCCTGTTGAAGTCCCTTGCCCATTTCTTGAGTGGGTGGTTTGTTTTGCTGGTGTTGAGTTTCTGGAAAGTCCCCGGCAGATGATTCTTTATCAGTTGCATGCTTTGCAACTGTTAGTTTGCCTCTTCCCTTTGCTGAGTGTCTCTTTGGCAGTGCAGAAGCTGCTCAATTTGTTGTTGTTGTGTTTTATTTATTTATTCATTTTTTTTGGATTCCTCTTCTGTTTCATTCTTTAATCTTTTGTGATTCTCAGCTATTGCACATCCTTGGTTAAATTGATTCCAAGCTATTGTCTTTTCTTTGTAGCTATGTGAACGGGATTGGTCTTTGAAGTCCTTTCTCAGCCATGCCATTGTGTGTGTATACAATAGGCTGCTGATGTTCTCTCCTGCCACTTTAGCACACCCTACTCTGAGTTTTGATAGTGTCTTAGTGGCATCTTTTGGATCTCCTATATATATAGATCATGTCATCTGCAAATAGAGATAGTTGGACTTCCCCCCTCCCAATATGTAACTAACATTGAGCAATGAGAGGAAAAAGTACCAACATGATAATGTGCACGCCGAAAATGCCGACAGTGACCTCAGATGCTTCCTTTCTGTATTCTCTCTTGCTTTGTGGACGGCAGGATTTGGTCTATTTCCAACAGGATCCATACTTTAAAGGCAGGGCTAGACCGTGGAGGGCGGTGACTGGGAAGCACACCTGTGTTCTGTGGAGAACTCTGTAGATCACAGGTGTTTCAAGTCCTTGTGCCAGTGGGTACGTAAGTGTCTGAATACATAAATTGCAAAGATTTCCTCATGCGCAACTCAGAGATAATGCCACACAGAATGTTTGTAAGGAAGAAGAGAATGACTGGGTGCCACAATCTTTTCTAAGACCGAGTTAAACTCTTTTTCAAATTCTGGGTTAATAGGGTAGGTAATGCATATAATACCAAATTCTAAAAAAACTCTAGTAGCTGGCCTTGATGCGGTATTTTATGTGTAGCTATGTCTTCCTTTCTTAATTTCTTTACTTTTCTTGAAGATCTCTTTTATTTATTCGACATTGAGAGTTATACACAGAGGAGATGAGAGGGAGGCAGGGAGGCAGGGAGGCAGGGAGGGAGGGAGGCAGGGAGGCAGGGAGAGAGGAAAGAAGTCTTCCATCTGCTGGTCCATTAAGCAATAGGCTTCAATGGGCGTAGCTGAGAGTATCTGAAGCCAGGAGCCAGGAGCCTCGCTGAGATGTCATCATGGGTGCAGAGGCACAGGGACTTGGGGCATCTCTTGCTACCTTCCCAGACCGCAGCAGAGAGCTGCGTTGGAAGTGGAGCAGCCGTATTCGAACTGGCACCCATATGGGAAGCCGGCACTGCGGGCGGTGGCTTTACCCGCTACCTCACAGTGCCGACCTTCCCGGAAGCCGTTCGCCGTGGGATCCAGCTGTCTGCTAAGCTGCCTGGGAAAGCAGAGGGAGACGGCCCAAGGACTTAGGCCCCTGGGCCCAGAATGGAGTGCCGGGTAAAGGCCCTGGCTTCTGCTTCAGCCCCTGGCTTCTGTCCCAGTCCCTGCCTTTGTAGCCACCGCGGGGGTGAACCCCCAGATGGACGATCACTCAGAGAGAGAGAGAGAGAGAGAGAGAGAGAGAGAGCGCGCTGGCGATGCCCCCTTCACTGCTTCTCTCCCCAAGCGGCTGCAACGAAAGGGCAGCGCTGGGCCAGGCAGAAGCGTGGAGGCAGGAGCTCCATTGAGGACTCCCACGAGGCAGGAAGGTGGGGTCCAGAGAACCTGGGCCATCAGCGTCTGCGTCCCTGGTCGCAGCCTGGAGAGGCGGACTGGAAGCGGCCCTGGGGCTTCGGACGCTGGATGCAGCAGTGTGCAGGTGCGTCCTGGGGTGCCATGGTGACGGCCCGTGGGGAGTGCGCCTGCGCCTGGCGCTGTGACCCGGAAGTGCACCCGCACGCCCGGCGCCGATGCCCCGCGGTGCTCCGCTGGCAGTCAGCGCTGCGGGTCCGCTCCTGCTCCAGAGCCTGCGCAAGCCGTGAGGAGAGGAGCCGTCCTCAACGCTGCTGGCCGAGCCTGAGGGAGAGTCAGCGGCCCCAGAGTCAGGCCGGGATCAGAGAGGCTGCGTGTCCGAGGCTGCCGCGCCGTTTCCCAGGCGCGTGGCTCTTCTTTGGTTCCTTCCGGAAGCAACGGCCTTCGCGGACCTCTGACCTGGCAGCAGCCAGGGCCCCCGTTGGAGGTGAGTGACGCGCGCGGCTGTTGCGGTTACCCGCTGGGGGTCTTGGCTGCCCGCGTGCCTGTTGCTCTTGGGTCCCGAAGGCGCGGGTGGAGTCGCGGTGGTGCTGTGCGGATGGTCTGGACGGGTCCCCAGGGTGCGAGCAGCTGTGCGAGAGCAGAGGTGGCTCGGTCTCCTCCCGGAAGGGCCCCGCGTCCCCGTCGGTTTGCTTTTTGAGGGCCCAGCCGCCCTGCTCTAGACCTCCGAGACTGTTGCTGGGAGGATCGAGAGCGAAAGTGCGTGTCTGTTTCCTGGTCTCGGAGGCCAGGTTCGGGTTCCTCGCGTTGGGTGTGATGTCAGCGCTCTGTGGGCTTTTCATGCAAGAGCCTTGTCAGGCCGAGGTGTACGTTCTGTTCCTGATCTGAGGATTTGTGTTTTAGTATCGCAAAAGTTATGGAGGTTTTTATGAACTAGGTTTTCTGTGTCTGTCGGGATAGTTTGTGGGCTTTCCCCATGTGTGTTGTGTTCTGGGATCGATTGATTGTGTAGGGTAGCCACGCTTGCATTTGCAGAGTAACTCTCGGTTGCGCACAGTGTGCTAAGCTTTGGTTGTGCTTCTGGATGGCGTCTGGTAATATTTTGTTGAGGCATGTGACACATTCGTGACGGATCTGTGTGTGCCATTTCCCTTATGATGTGCTTGTGTTGGAAGCTGGGCTAAGGCTGCTCTGATGGAATGAAATGGAAGGCTTTTCCTCTTCTTCTGCTTGTTGGCAGGGTTTGCGAATCACGGATTTTAATTGTCTTTTCCCTGGGCGTTCTCACCGGTGGAGCCATCTGGTCCTGGACTTTTCTTCATGTCTGTCTGGTTTGTTTGGTTCGGTTTCCCTGCTACTACAGTGTCTTTGCAAATTATAGGTGTATTCAGAGTTTTTTGTTTCACTGTATCCAGTTTTAGTGGTTTGCGTCTTTCTGCGAGTCCATCCACTCTATCTAGGTTGACCAAATCCTGGTGGCTTGTTGTTTCCATAGTGTTTTTGGATGATTATTTTGGCAAGGTTGGTAGTGATGTCCTCTCTGTCATTTCAGTTGTCAAGTCCCTTGATTCTGGTCTCCTTCCCCGCCCCCCCGCCCCCCCACCCCCCCCGCTTCCTGTGGATAAACGTTTTGTCAGGTTGACTGAGTTTTCAAGCCCTGTAGTTTGGTCTCACTGAATGTCTGTTGTGATATTTGCTGTGCCGTTGGGTTGATTGCCGTGAATCTTTTTCCTCCTTCCAGTTTCTTAAGATGTACTTTGCTGTTCTAGTGTTTGAAGGCAAAATGTCTGTATTCTGTAATATATGCCTGTATAACAATACAGTTTCTCATGTGAAATTAGTCCTGTCAACATGGAAAACTGTATGGATGTACCCACTCCTGGGAACATATTGAAGGAAAGGAAGTCATGGTGTAGACAGAGAGGTTTTCACAGGCCTCTGCTTATTACTGCGGTAGGATGCACAGTAGCCAGGCTATGCAGTCTGTATATGCATGTCATGGTGTCCATAGCCCATAATGTCTTTATTCAGTCTTCAGGGGATCGGCATGTTGGCTGATTGCATATCTTTGCTCTTGTGAAGTGAGCTGTAGTGAATATGCGGGCAGAGATCACTCTTTTTTTCATATGCTCATTTCCTTTCCCTTGGGTGTATTCCCAGGGGTGGAATGGCTGGCTCATATGGTACGCCTGTATTCAGATTTCTGACTTATCTCCATACTGCCTTGCACAGGGGCGATACCAGTTTACATTCCCACCAGCAGTGGATGAGGGTGCCTTTTCCCCCCACATCCTCAAGGCCGTTGTCGTATCGACTTGCATTTCCCTGATGGCTAGTGATCCTGAGCATTTCTGCATGTGTTTGCTGGCCATTTAGATTTGCTTTCTTGAAATATTTAGCCTGTTGAAGTCCCTTGCCCATTTCTTGAGTGGGTGGTTTGTTTTGCTGGTGTTGAGTTTCTGGAAAGTCTCCGGCAGTTGATTCTTTATCAGTTGCAAAGCATGCAACTTTTGCCTCTTCACTTTGCTGAGTGTCTCTTTGGCAGTGCAGAAGCTGCTCCATTTGTTGTTGTTGTGTTTTATTTATTTATTCATTTTTTTTGGATTCCTCTTCTGTTTCATTCTTTAATCTTTTGTGATTCTCAGCTATTGCACATCCTTGGTTAAATTGATTCAGAACCCTGCTGGCGGATCAACTGTCCATTTCACAATCTGGTGGTTTCACTGTTTTTTTTTTCTTAGTGTTTCATTTTCCCTTCAAGTGCAGGCATATTCATTTTATCAAAGCTGGCATTTTCTCTTCTTGGAAAGTAAATCTCGAGTATTTGCTAGGGTATATAAAAGTATGTTTTGTGAGCATAATTGCATGGATGAACTGCTTTGATTTTGAGTTGTAACGGACCCACTCTTGGCGTAATAAGAACCATAATTTTTATTGTATCTAGTGGTTCAAAGCCTGCTTACTGCTGCTGCTGATCATAATCTTAGTACTTTTTGTCAAACAGCTTTAGAGTCTAGCGCAGCTTTTTATCCACCTTCTCTGTGAAAATTAGTGGTTGATAGAGGAAATATTTAAAAATTGATGTATTTATTTGTGAGGTAGAGTTACAGACAGAGGTCTTCCATCCACTGGTTCACTCCGCTAATGGTTACATTGGCCAGAGCTGAACCCATTGAAACACTGAAGCCAGGAGCTTCTTTGAGGTCCCCTATGTGTTTTCCGAGGCCCAAGAACTTAGGCTATCTACTGCTGCTTTCCCAGGCCATCAGCAGAAAGCTGGATTTGAAGAATAGCATCTGGGACACGAACCTGCACCCATAAAGGATGCTGGTGCTGTAGGCAACAGCTTTACCTACTTTACCACAATGTTAGCCCACAGAGCAAATTTTTAAGTCAGAGCATTTGATTCTCATTCTGCATTCTTCGGGCAAAAATTAATTTCTCCCTGCCCTAGTTTCTTCTTCTGTGAAAGCCAAAGTACTTCTTAGAGAGTATTCGTGGGTGTAAATAAATGTAATGCTCCTGAGAAGCTTAACGCATATACGTGATGACCTCTTTAGACTTAACAGTGATTTAAAAATGTTTCTCAAAGGACATCATGTTAAGTGAAAATAAGCCACTTGAGATTTAATAACCATTTAAACATGTTTCAATAGGATAGGATGTTAAGTGGAACAGGCCAGACAGATAAATATTTCCCATTATCCCTCAGAAGTGGAAGCTAAAAACCTCAGTTTGAACACAAAATGATGTTTACTCGAAGATGGATGGTGGGGATAGAGGGAGTTGGATAACACACACCAAATCAGAGTTTGATCAAAAACCCCATCACTGGTGTTCAGTCATGGCTAGGTGACTGTACTTCACAGTAACCCATTATGGGTTACATGAACAAGCAGACAGAATAGGGCTGTTTCAGGACTCCAGTATCCAAAAAGTGGTATCAGGCAAAGGAATGTTGGTTACCCTGATTTGATCAGTAGACATTATATATGCGTTTGGAAATGTCACACCGTAGCCCATAAAGATGTACAGTTATCATTAACAATAAATTAATGTCAAAATTCAAGGGTTTTTAAAACTATTTTTAAATATTTATTTATTTGAAAGGCAGAGTTACACAGAGAGAGGAGAGGCAGAGAGAGAGAGAGAGAGAGAGAGAGAGAGTCAGAGTGTTCCTTCCACTGGTTCACTCCCTTATTGGCTGCATTGGCTGGAGCTGCGCCGATCTGAAGCCAGGAGCCAGGAGCTTCCTCTGGGTCTCCCACGTGGGTGCAGGGGCCCAAGGACTTGGGCCATCTTGTACTGCTTTCCCAGGCCATAGCAGAGAGCTGGATCAGAAGTGGAGCAGCCGGGTCTTGAACCGGTGCCTATATAGGATGCCAGCGCTTCAGGCCAGGGTGTTAACTCACTGCGCCACAGCGGCAGCCCCTGAAAGATATTTTTGAAAGGCATAATTACAGAGAGATGGGGGGAGAGAGAGAGACAGAGAGAGAGAGAGCGAGAGGGAAGGAGGCAGGAATTGAGGGAGGGAGGGAGGGAGAGAGGTATCTTCCATCCTCTGGTTCACTCATCAAATGGCTTCCATGACTGGAGCTGGGTGAATCTGAAGCCAAGAGCCAGGAGCCAGGTTTTCCATTAGGGGTTGCAGGAGCCCAAGAGTTGGGCCATCCTCTGCTACTCTCCCAGGCACATTAGCAGGGCGCTGGATTGGAATCGGAGTACCAGGAATCAAACTGCTGCCCATATGGTATGCTGGCACCACAGGAGTCACCACTACACCACAGCGCTCGCCCCTAAGTTTTTTGTTTGTTTTGGATTTGCTTTTAATTCTTCCTATGATTTTATCCCTGAGCAGAGGATAGGACAAGTGTTCCCAGCCTCATTGGGTCAGGAGTAAATAAAGCCTGAAATAGTGGCTGCATTTGTTCATCTGGAACTTGATACCAGAGCCGAGAATTTTAGTTTTATAAATATTGAAAATGTTTGGCTCTAGAGTTTAAATGAAATTTAGCATCGTTTTTTGTTATTCTGAATGTGATTTACTTGTTCCTAAAGTGTGCACATTACAAAATTTATGATTTAGAAAGTGGAAGTTGAAAAAAAGAAAATGGAAGTTACCCCTCAGTTCTATTTGGAGATGGCCAAGGCACTGTTGACAGTTTTGTGTGCCCTTTTACAGGTGCTTTCCCTGCATTAATAAAAGTGTGTGTTTGTGTTTGTGTGTGGAGGGGTATTTGTATGTGTACAATGCTCACATGCACATAGAAATGACTTTGTGCAGAACTGTGCTCTATTACAGATGGTTTTCCATCTTCCCTTTTATACTTGCCAGTGTAGTAATTTTTGTATCATCATAAACATATAAATCTAATTCTCTTCAGTGACTGCATAAGATTACATTGTATTCCAACATAAGTGGTTGCTATTTTGTATGAGAATTCTGATTTTTCACCATTAAAATAATGCTGCAGTGAGAAATCTGGAATATCCATACCTGAGCATCCCTGGAACTGCTGTTTTGATGACCTGTGTTATTTGAGAATCACTAGGTCAAGTACAGTCCTGTTTAAAATGTTGCTAGGTCCTTCTAAATTATCCTCCAGGGTTGCCTCCATCTACACTTCCACAAACAGTGAGGTGAATCTGCTGTGCTTTCCATCAACACCAGGTTTTGATAATTCACATTCCTTTCAGTGATGGGTCTCTGCTTTAGCACAAGACATCTGGAAGGGGAGAGCTGCCCTTCCATCACTGCCTGTTGGCAGTCATTGTAGAGGAG
Source organism: Lepus europaeus (assembly GCF_033115175.1). Taxonomy (NCBI): domain Eukaryota; kingdom Metazoa; phylum Chordata; class Mammalia; order Lagomorpha; family Leporidae; genus Lepus; species Lepus europaeus. The sequence continues at coordinate 22,960,585 of NC_084847.1, forward strand.
TCTGTTAAAGCTAACAGGGAGGTGAGCATCTGCAAAGCTAGAAACAGAGGTGTTTGGCTTCCATTCCTGTTTATTAATTCAGATAAAAAAGCAGTTACTGGCCAGGGACCCTGGGAATAGCATGATAAACAAGACCATGCTCTGCCTTCACGAGCTTGCATTATAGAGTGGGTCAGCCTTGAACACATCCAGTAGGATATACTGTCAAGTATGGTGAAGGCTTCAGATGAAAAATAAAGCAGAGAAAAGGACAAGGGAGGAGGTGTGTGGGGGGAGACCAGGTGCAGGAGAGGATGCCACTCGGATGGTCTTGGAAGGTTCTCTGCTGATGGGTCTCTTGAATAGAGACCCACGTGCAGTAAAGCCTGAGCCCCACTGATAACCTGTAGAAGGCCCCATCCAGCTGGGTCTGGCAATAGCAAGTACAGAAGGCCTGAGAAAAGAGCCAGTCAGGCAGGTTCCAGAAGAAGCCGGGGAGCTGCACTGACTTTTGATTTGCTAGAGGGAGATAATTGAGCTACCTACTTTCTTTGTCAAATGCCATGTTCAGGCGAATGAAACTGTGAACCTCATGTGTGTGTCTTTGAAAGAGTGATGCCGTTCATGTACAGTAGCACTTGAACCACTAGAACGCAGCATCTTAACCACTAGACAGCAAGTCTCTGTCAGCATTCTGTAGAATGAAGTGGCGTTGCATGCCAGCTCTCTCCCTACCACAAGGCTGACTGTTGAAATTTACACAGGTGTTGAACAGACCTCGGCACCTTCAGTGTGGAAAAGACTAGAGCAGTGCACTCTTGTGCCTGACTGCCCTTCGTTCTGCCTCTTTGTGTTGTACATCATTAAATGTGCTTTCAAAGCTCTGGTGCTCACAGCTGGAAATAAAGTAGGTTTGGGGGACAGTCACAGACAGCACTGTCCACTCAGCAGGTCAGGTAGTTCTCCTTAACCATTGTACCAAATGCCCGACTCCACCCATTATTAACTCTCATCCTTTCAGAGTTATTAGCTGTGTTATAAAATTTCTAGATTTCTGAGTGGTTTTGTAAATCTTAAAGTAAAAAATAAGAACATTGGTTGCCAGCATTGTGGCTTAGGTGGTAAAGCCACCGCCTGTGATGCCAGCATCCCATATGGACACTGATTCAAAGTCCCAGCTAAATTTCCAATCCAGCTTTCTGCTAATGCACTTGGGAGGGCAGCACAAGGTAGCCTGGTAGCCCAAGTGCTTGGCTGCTGCATCCACGTGGAAAAGCCAGAAGAAGCTCCTGGCTCTTGGCTTCAGTCTGGCACAGCCCTGGCCATTGTGGCCTTTTGGGGAGTGAACTAGTGTATGGAAGACCTTTCTCTTTATCTCTCCCTCTCTTTCTGTAACTGTGCCTTTAAAATATATGAAATGTTTTAAAATAAGAACCTTTTACCATTCAAAGAAAGCCTCAAGTAGAAAGAAAAAGAATCTTGCAGACCCATAGTACTCACTGGCCTAAAACCTTGACTGAAATTTTTGTTGAAATTGGCTGATAAAGTGTTCACCAGGAATGACACATACTGACTTGTGTGAGGTGAGCTGGTAGATATTTTTGAAACTGTAAAAATCACTTCTGCTATTTTTTTTATTTTTGACAGGCAGAGTGGATAGTGAGAGAGAGACAGAGAGAAAGGTCTTCCTTTTGCCATTGGTTCACCCTCCAATGGCCGCCGCGGTAGGCGCGCTGCAGCCGGTGCACCGCGCTGATCCGATGGCAGGAGCCAGGTGCTTCTCCTAGTCTCCCATGGGGTGCAGGGCCCAAGCACTTGGGCCATCCTCCACTGCACTCCCTGGCCACAGCAAAGAGCTGGCCTGGAAGAAGGGCAACAGGGACAGGATTGGTGCCCCGACCGGGACTATAACCCGGTGTGCCGGCGCCACAAGGCGGAGGATTAGCCTAGTGAGCCGCGGCGCTGGCCCACTTCTGCTATGTTTTACACGATGTACCTGTTATATTCATGAACTTCCACGAGAGCTATTGGGTAAAGATGTTATTACTGGCAAAGTGGTCACACTGCACAGCTCCTGTGGGCACCATTACACTCCGTGACTGGCATTTCCAGGGTTGGTCCTGTGTACACCTGGGAAGTCTTACCCACTGGTGGTGTGGTATCTGCACAATGTCTGCATGATGGTTCTCTTTTAATTTAGATGGTTTGCAGGGTTCCGTTAGTGCACAGTCTCTCAAATTGTGACTTTTCAATATTACTCACATGTTTTTCAGTCCCCTCGGGGGTTGGCCTCGGGGGGTGGCCCTGAGGGTTTTCCCACTTTTCTAGAGACAAGGGGATAGGCCTAACCTTGCCTCCTGGAACTTTCTCTGAGTTAGAAACCTCTTAGAGTTATTATACAACTTTGAAATTTTATATTTAATGGTGGATCTTTAAGCAGAGGTATCTTATAAACATAGTGCAGCAATCATAGACTTATTTTTCTTATTCTTCTTTTAGTAAAGAGGAGGGAGTAAAGCATTATTGGTCAGTGCACATGGTGCTTAATGTGGAATCTGGAGATGGTGTTTTCTTACTTATATATAGTTTATGATTTCCAATTATCGCCAAGAGGTAAACACTAGAATTAGGTCTAGGCTGTGGTTCTGGCTGGTATGCCTCTGTTTTAAATTTCATCTCACATCTGTTTAGCACCAAGATTTCCAGCTTTCCAAGGCTGGCCACAAACTTAAAGCAAGCATCTAAACCAATTGTTAGAGGAAAAGATACAGCAGTGGTAACGATGATGCTAAATGAATCCTTTGTGTGATATCTTTCACCTCATCATCTAATTGAAATATCTTTGTTTTCTTGTTTACTGCAAAGAAAATAATTCTGACTTACCAAAACTATGCATTTGCATTCCTTCCACATATGAGACAATCAATTTCTGAATCATTGGGCTTCTAAAATTCTGTGGGTAGAGGCTAGTGTTGTGCAGTGGGTTAAGCCACCACCTGCAATGCCAGCATCCCATACTTGTCTTCTTTCTGTAATCCAGAGGTTGAAAAACAACCACCACTCTGAAGGCATGAGTCGTATGAAAGCAATTTCACTTTATTTAACACTCTCAGGAGAAAAAGCAGATGAGTATATACGGTACCTAAAGAGAAAAACTGTCAAATTTTAAATGGAATGGTGGAATAAATTCCATGACAAAAGTGAAACAAACAATCGACCTGTGGCCCCACCACACTGGAGCCTGGCCTCGCTTCCTACTTGGGACAGACAGCAGAAGCTCAGGAGAATCCTGGAGCCAGACCTCCTGTGCAGGCCTGTGCAGGCTTGGTCTTTGTTTTCTGACTGGACAATCAGAACTGATGCATGCCATTGAATTCTGAGTTTATAAAAAGGGTGCTCAGTGCTGCTGTTTCCCTTTTCTCTTCTTGGTGTCCAGCGACGTGGAATTCTTCATTGGAACATGTGCTAAGCCCTGGCACTAAGAATAAGGAGGTGAGCAGCCAAAAACAACACTGCAGGATGGGCCAGGCTGCTGGTGTCGGGGAGTGGCAGTGGACTCAACAGGACCCTCAGGTTTGACCATCCTCACCTGGTGAGTCTTCTTGAAATGTTTGTGAGTATCATATGCCGTTCGGATGCAGGCAGGAGACACATGGGCCTTCAGGAGCCAGGGGGAAATTTGAAAAAATTGTGTATTATATTGTATGTTATAAATTGAATATTATATATTATTACATATTTTATTATATATTATTATATATTTTATTATATGTTATGAATTTCATATCATATGTTCTAAATAGATTTTAAATTGTGTATTGTAAAACATCTATGTGCTTGGAGGTATCACGTACAGTTCCAGGAGGTGTGAGCCTACCTGGCTGAATTCTGATGCCAGGATGGGTGAACCAGCAGGTGAGTCATCTTCTTTTGTGTGGGCAATTAAGATGCCCAGTGACTGTGTTAATTTCCAGGTCTCTTGCTTTATTTTCTGGGTTTATAGTTCTACTTAGTGTATAGGAGCTGAGAAAATGGATCTGGTCCTCCAGAAAGGAAGTTTCTGCTCTCAGGATTTGCTTCCTGTTTTTCCTAATTTGCTAAGATAGGTTATCACAGTTGGCATTGAAGGTTCTGCCACACAGCAGTGATAGCATTGAGTGGTAAACCCAAAAAGATGGTTGTATATTGTTGTTATTGCCCCACTGAAATCTGATTCTGCCTCTGTGCTATCCAGTGTTTCCCTAATTTTATGAAAAAGTTCCTGAGGAATACATTGTTATATTGTGTTAATGAATGTGGTTATGTGGGGAGACATATCATGTAAAATTTACATGTCCCAGTCATATTATTGCATTAACTAGGAATATGGGGACTCTGTTTATCATCAGAAGCACCTAGATCAGAGGATGGCACCGAAATTTGTAGAAGTCAGCATTACTTCGTAAGTATATTTGTTTCAGTTATAAAACTATAAGGTTCTGAATAACTCAATACAGGTTCTTTCTACTTCTGAATTAGATTTTGAAATATGAAATATTGAAATCATTTGGATTATGATATGTTTAGGGCATTTTTAGGTCTGAGAAGGCAGGGGCATTGTTTCTGCATAGTATCCACAATGGTTGCCATATAATTGGTTCTAAAACTTTGGTTGATGAAATGAAATCCCTATTTGTTCTTGTGTTTTAAACAACACAGAATTTCAAAATCCATAGGTATTGTGTTTTGTGGTTTGGTTCTTACAGTATGTGGTATTCTGGCTAGCAGTTACTTGTGTTGACACCCGAGGATCATTCCTTGAACCTCATCTAATGAGATGCTACCAGTGACTACTCAGAAACCACCCTTTGGGGCAAGCCCTCATGGATGTTCCAGTTTCCTCATTATCCACTCTTGCTGATCCTGTTGGTCCTGATTGTTCAAATACAGAAGTTGAAATGACCCCATGTTAAGTCTAACTGTTTGTTCACACTGTTCTTCCCATCCTAGACAGCCTTATCTCTCTACCGTGTTTCAGGAAGGTCTTGGCTTTTTCTCCCATCATTAGCTAGACCTGTTTATATTGCCCATGGTTTTCTCCTTTTGGCCATTTTCAAACTTGATTCCTTGGTTCGATAATTCCTTTCCCTCACACACAACACACCAAGAAAAATCTGTTCTTTTGTTTTCTCATGCTCCCCATCCACAGATGTTCTCTGATAACAATCACCAGGCATCTCAAAGGCTGGCTGGTCCCTACACCCTTCTCAAAGCCACACAAATATGTGATGCTTTTTGCTTTTATGTCTCAATTCTGTCACCTTTTCTACACCTCTGCTCCTGTGACCACCATTAAACTTTAGCATCTCCCACAAAAATCCTTGGTTAGCAATTTCTAGTGCAGTACAAATAAGAAGTTAAAATATAGATGCTTTCTGGGGAAATTCCAAAATTAGAGTGGTTTATGCCAGACATCTTAATATGCTTTTCCTCTGTTTAACTAAAGTCAGATCTTTGAGGGAAAACTAGATGGAGAGTTTGCTACAAACAATGCCTTTGTTTCATCTTTATACAATTTTGTTTGTGAGTTATGTAGGCCTCAATAATTATGAATGGGAAAACTAAAACTGTGACTTGCATTTCGATATTGGAAATATTTTGAAGCTTTCCACTGAAGTGCTGTAGTTGGAGAACAGGCATGGAGTCCAGGAAATCCTTCAATGACTTGCTATATGTGTAGTTTTCAGAGTGTGGCTTTCAAAGACATTTAAATTTTGTAAACAGTTTCTTACATATGATGCTAAATTTCAAATTGCTTCTTCAACAAACATTGAGCTTTATGTGATTGGTAACAGTCTTCTACACTAATGAATCTCCTTGCTTGATTTCCCCCCTGATTACCGTGGAAGATGACATGTGAGTGCCAAATTGGGAAAGAAAGGTTGTTTTGAAGATTTATTTATCTATTTGAAAGGCAGAGCTACACAGAGGTAGGGGCAGAGAGAGAGAGAAAGAGAGAGGTCTTCGATCTGCTGGTTCACTCCCCATAGGGCCACAGTGGCCAGAGCTGAGCTGATATGTAGCCAGGAGCCCAGAGCTTCTTCTGGGTCTCTCATGTGGGTGCAGGGGCCCAAGCACTTGGGACATCTTCCATTTTTCCTAGGCCATATCACAGAGCTGGATCGAAGTGGAGCAGTGGGGACTCAAACCAGCACTCTTATGAGATGCCAGCACTGCAGGCAGAAGCTTTTCCTGCTCTGCCACAGTGCCGTCCCCAATAAATATTCTTGTGGTAGACTAATGTTCATGGTGTATAGCCCTCTGCTCTGTGCAGGTAGAATTTGAGTAATTCTTGGCAGACCCCTACATTTTGAGGTACATAGAGATAACATGACAAATGTAATGGGATCCACAGTTTTCCAGCAAAATACCTCATGATATCTGCTGGGGTCCTGCCATTCATGAAAATGGGCTGTAAAGCAACCTGAACAGTGAATACATTGCCACCTATTGATCCAGTGAAACAAGTCCAGAGGGAGCACCTCTAACCCTGGCAGAGGCTACACCCCTGGTGACTAAGATGCTGTAGATCTGTGCTGCTACTCATTCCACGAGGAAAGCCCTTCCATACTGCTGTGAGCATCCTGGTTTAATATTTTGGTATTGTCATGTTTTGGTTTGTTCTTCAACTTAAATACACGGAATCTCCATTTGGTTTGTATATTTCATCTTGCAGTTTTCACAGCTAAATTTCTTTTTTTAATAATTTTTATTTATATAAAGGTGAACAGATATCATGTATTTCATATAAAGAGATTGAGGAGTGTGGTGATACTTCCCACCTTCCTCTCCTCCCCCCAGCATCCTGCCCTCCTTCCTCCTTCCTTTCTTGTGGTTATAAAATGAACTGAAAGAATGTCATTGTGAAAATTAAAAGAAAGTGTAAATTCTAAACCTTGACAGAACTAACTCCATAATGTGTAGCTCCTAGTAGGAACTGAAAATGCAGATTGTGTTGTTTAAAAATTGTCCTGCATTTAAATATGGAAACCCTGGGAATTTAGATTGAGTTTAGGTGAGAAACTACCGTGGTGCCTCCCCAAACGTGTGTTCTGTAAACATAATGTGCCCACATCCAAGTATTGCTTTGAACCAAGGGCCATAGTGGTCACCCGTGATGGGAAATGGAAGGCATTTTTGGGCAGTGAACCTGAGGACTGTGACCAAGACCTGTCCCAGTGAGTCAGTGAGAGCTCAGACTGTGCACTGGCCCCATTTTCCTATCAGACTTCATTTACGAAGCACAAATTCAAGTTAAATTCAGTAAGAATTTTGACAGCAGGGAGTATACTCTTTAGAGTTTGGTGCAGTTGCAGTGTCACTGGTCACATCCTGATGAAGCAGGCCCTGCATTTTCAGTTCCATGGTTTAGTTGGGCTAATTCTCAACCTGCCTGTAATATGTAACTGTGTTACATGGACATAGGAATGTACACCCATCGGTGGGAGAATAGCATGTAGTAATTTATAATTCTCATTTCACTTTTCACTTTCCTGGTTTCCTTCAGATACACTTCCTTTCCTTTTCTATTTCTGAGTTTTCAGTTTGAGGGAGATGAGATGACAGTGTAATATGTTACTTGGATATTGTCTTAAATATTCTCTTGATAGAATTCTCAAATCTGTATTTTCAAGATATAAACCGCCTGAAATTTAGTTTAGTCAAGTTCATGAATTTTTTTTTAAGATTTATTTATCTGAAAGTCAGAGTTACACAGAGAGAGAAGGAGAAGCCAAGAGAGAGAGGTGTTTCATCTGCTGGATCACTCCCCAGTTGGCCGCAATGGCCAGAACTGTGCTGCTCTGAAGCCCGCAGCCAGGAGCTTCTTCCAGGTCTCCCACAGGGGAGCAAGGGCCCAAGGACTTGGGCCATCCTTTACTGCTTTCCCAGGCCATGAGAGCTTGATTGGAAGTGGAACAACCGGGACTTAAACCAGTGCCCATATGGGTTGCAGGCACTGCATTTGGTGGCTTCACCTGCTACGCCACAGTGCCAGCCCCAATCATGAATGTTTTAAAAATCATTTCTGGGCCAGCGCCGTGGCTCACTAGGCTAATCCTCCACCTTGTGGTGCCTGCACACCGCGTTCTAGTCCCGGTCGGGGCACCGGATTCTGTCCCGGTTGCCCCTCTTCCAGGCCAGCTCTCTGCTGTGGCTAGGGAGTGCAGTGGAGGATGGCCCAAGTGCTTGGGCCCTGCATCCCATGGGAGACTAGAAGAAGCACCTGGCTCCTGCCTTGGGATCATTTCGGTGCACCGGCCACCGCATACCGGCCGAGGCGGCCATTGGAGGGTGAACCAACGGCAAAAGAAGACCTTTCTCTCTGTCTCTCTCTCACTGTCCACTCTGCCTGTCAAAAAAAAATCATTTCTGTCCCATGAAGCCTACCAAAACCCCACAATATTAACCTAAGTTCCTTAATTTTATTTACATCTTAAGAATAGGAACCTATTTTTGCATGTTTTATTTTTCCAGCCTTATTACAGTGTAACTGAGAAATAAAAATTGTATATATTCAAGGCACGCAATGTGTGTTTTGATATGAGTCTGATCTTCATAATGCATTTTCACACGAACCTTGCAACTCTCCTGGTACTTACAGTACACTATGAAAGGATTAGTACAGTGAAGCTATTTAACAAATTTATCACTCTTAGAGTGTTTTTACATTATTTAATTTATTTATTTATGTATTTTTCCAGAAAGCTTTTATTTTAGGTATACATACTTTGTGCATTCAATCAATCTAGCTTTAACTGCATAGTCATTCTTCCTACGATACCTGCCTTCTCGTTTACACTCCTATCCTTTTTATAGTGTTTTTTAAGAATATTGACCTAGGAAATTACAAGTATAGAATATAGTGTGAACTGGTTACCCAATGCATATATTAGATTTTCAAAATCTTATCTCATAATTGTAAATTTGATTTTTTAATGATTTATTTGAAACACAAGGGCTGGCATCGTGGCTCACTTGGTTAATCCTCCTCCTGTAGTGCCGGCATCCCATATGGGCGCCAGGTTCTAGTTCTGGTTGCTCCTCTTCCAGTGCAGTTCTCTGCTGTGACCTGAGACGGCAGTGGAGGGTGGCCCAAGTGCTTGGGCCCCTGCACCCACATGGGAGACCAGGAGGAAGCATCTAGCTCCTGGCTTCGGATCGGCGCAGCGCCAGCCATAGGGGCCTTTTGGGGAGCGAACCAACAGAAAGACCTTTATCTCTGTCTCTCTCTCACTGTTAGTAACTTTACCTGTCAAATAAAAAAAAGAAAGGCAGGAAACAGAGAAAGTGTAAGAGAGAGTGAGAGAGAGGATGAGGGATATCTCATCTCATGTATTATTTCACTCCTCAAATGTCCTCATTGGCAGGGCTGGGCCCCAAGTCTCCCACTTTGGCACAGGGGCCCAATTCATGGGGTCATCTTCTAGTGCTTTCCCATAGCAGGGAGGTAAATGGGAAGCAGAGCAGCTGGGACTCGGTCTGGTGCCCAAAGGAGATGTTGGCAGTCCAGGTGGAGGCTCAAGCTTTTACACCTCAGCTCCAGCACCATAACCATATATTTGTATCTTTTGACTAACATCTCTTCATTTTCCTGCTCCCAGTTCATCACAAACACCATCCTGCCTTCTGTGTTAGTTTGACTTTTGTATATTCCACATGTAAGTGTGCTCATGTAGTATTTCTTATTTCTGTGTCTTGTTTCACTCCTTGTAATGTCCTATAGTTCGATACTTTTGGATCCATCTTGTGACAAGTAGTAGTATTTCCTTTCTTTTTAAGGTTTGGCGAGGATTCCACTGTGTGTGTATCCCATTTTTCATTATGGGTCCGTCAACAAACATTTGGGTTATTTCCATATCGCGGAATTATGAATGATGCTGAAATGAATGTGGGGGTGCAGACAGTTCTTTGAGATGGTGAATTTCTTTTGGATTCATGGCTAATAAAGGTTGTTCATTTTTAAATTTTCTTGGAGGAACTTCCATATTGCTTTTCCTAATGGATGGTACAATTTACATTCCCTCCAATACTGTATGTTCTGTTTTCTCTACATTGTGCCCAATACTTGTTATCTTTTAACTTTTTAATAGTAGCTGTTTAATAGGTATGAGATAATAACCATTGTCATCTTTATTTGCATTTTGCTGATGATAGCAATGTTCAGAACTTTTTCACATACCCAGTGGGTACATTGTCTGTCTTTGTTGGAAAACATTGATTCAGTTCTTTGTCCTTTTTTAATTGTATTCTTTGCTTCTTAGTGTATGCATTCCTTGTATTACTCCCTTGATCACACATATGGTTTGTTAATATCTTCTCCTATTCATTGGTTTGTCTTTTCATTTCATTGATCTTTGCTTTATTGCTTTACTAGTTTGTTGTAGTTTCATTTCCTTTTATTTGCTTTTGCTCTCTGTGTTTAATTGTTAACACATAAGTGACCACTCTTGAGGCTAATGTCAAGGAATTTTCTATTTTATAAATTGTAAGTGTTCATATCTTCTGTTTGGACTTTCAATTCATTTTGAGTTGATTTTAATATGTGGTATAACAATGATCCAGTTTCAGTTTTGGGCATGTGATTATCCAGGTTGCTTCTGGCTCAGATGTGGGCCTTTATGTCCATTGACTGCATGTTTGGTAACCCTGGTGGGCCAGGGTTCCCAGTGTCTTCATTTGGATCCATTAAACCAGATGCTGTGGCTGGAGTTGAGAATGAGCTTGGCATGTGTGGTGATTGGGGAGTAGGAGACCATGCAGTAATGGGGTCAAGACAGGGGACTGTGGCCTCCTGCTCTGGAAGCCAGGGCCATTTGAGGGTATGTCAGGAAGTTTTTTGAAGGGTAGACATTTGGCAATAGTGGGAAAGACAATTCTCAGGATACCAGTGGCAGCCAGTGATGGCTTAAGTAGTTGGATTCTTGCTACCACATTGGAGACCATCTCCCAGCTTCAGCCTGGGTCAGATCAGCCCTGAGTATTTTGGGCACTTGGGTAATGAACTAATAGATGGGTGGTGTCTTTATCTTTCTCTCTCTCTCTCTCTCCCCCTCCCCCTTATTGATTGAAACCAATTGCAATATTAAAACTAGGTAGAAAATATGGACACGGATGATTATTGCATTAGCATTAGATTATTGAGTAATTTCCTAGAATCATACAGGTGGATGTTTGTAGCTCACAGTAATCCAATTATATCTGTTATTAGAAAATGAAATAAAGGTTAGCTCAAGGCTCTATCCATAAAATAATGTCGAAAGATTAATGTAGATTTGATCATTACAAATTTTATATGAGTACTGAAATGTCACACTAGCCCATAAAATTGTACAACTCTTCTTGATAAAATGTAAGTAAAAATAGCAACATGTTACTTGGTGTATAAAGTTAAGGAGTTTAAATGATTAATGTCACAACTAATATTATGGTATTTGAAAATGGTTAATTAAGACAAGCAAAACCAGAGCCTGTAAATAACTGAACTGTTCTTTCTTGTCATGCTCAGTCGAAAGGCTACCATGCTGTGTTTTAAGTTGGTGATGGATGTTTATTTTAGATTGTTTCCTTTAATTAAGAAAAATGGTAGTATGTTTTCATGTGTATGTGAAATTGAATAGCATCAGAGCAATACAATGAATCCGAGATAAGCTGTTTTTCATATTTGGGATTTTACTGGTTTTTGAGAATCACTACAGAGGCATTTCAATTTGCACACTATTCTTAACGAACCAAAAATTTAAAAAGTGAGGGCTTCCAAATGGTAGAGTTAGAAACGTGCCAGGGGGTTCGAATTCAATCCCATCAAAGTGGCATGTACCAATGCCATCTGACTAGTCCAGTTCACAGTTGACCATGATAGGTCTAAGGGTCAAAGGGATCACATAAACAAGACTAGTGTCTGCTAATACTAACTGATAGAATTAAAAAGGGAGAGAACGATCCAACATGGGAAGCGGGATACACAGCAGACTCATAGAAAGGCAGATGGACTAAACAGCACTCTGGCCTCAGAATCAGCTCTTGAGGCATTTGGATCTGGCTGAAGAGCCCATGAGAGTATTTTAGGCATGGAAAGCCAAGACACTCTGGCAAAACAAAACAAAACAAAACACAGGTTTCTGTGAGATCCCAGTGGAAAGAACAGGCCATCAAAGAAGGAGGTGCCTTTCTCTGAAGGGAGGATGGAACTTCCACTTTGACTATGGCCTTGTCTAAAGAAGATCAGAGTTGGCGAACTCAAAAGGCTTCCATAGCCTTGTCAAGTCATGACAAGAGCCTAGGGTGATTACTGAAGCCATAAACAAGAGTGTCAATTTGTTAAGTCAACAACAGGAGTCACTGTGCACTTCCTCCTCATGTAGGATCTCTGTCCTTAATGTGTTGTACAATGCGAATTAATGCTATAACTAGTACTCAAACAGTATTTTACACTTTGTGTTTCTGAGTGGGTGCAAACTGCTGAAATCTTTACTTAATATATACTAAATTGATCTTCTGTATATAAAGAGAATTGGAAATGAATCTTGATGTGAATGGAATGGGAGAGGAAGGGGGAGATTAGAGGGTTGCGGGTGGGAGAGAAATTATGGGGGGGAGCCATTATAATCCATAAACTGTACGTTGGAGATTTATATTTATTAAATAAAAGTAAATAAATAAATAGGTAATGGAAATGCAAAAAAAAAGTGAGGGCTTGTAATTCTTTTTAAATCTTTTATTTTTTAAATAGTGTATTTTTTTTTGATAGGCAGAGTGGACAGTGAGAGAGAGAGACAGAGAGAAAGGTCTTCCTTTTTGCCGTTGGTTCACCCTCCAATGGCCGCTGCGGTAGGCGCGCTGCAGCTGGCGCACCGCGCTGATCCGATGGCAGGAGCCAGGTGCTTCTCCTGGTCTCCCATGGGGTGCAGGGCCCAAGAACTTGGGCCATCCTCCACTGCACTCCCTGGCCACAGCAGAGAGCTGGCCTGGAAGAGGGCAACCAGGACAGGATCGGTGCCCGACCGGGACTAGAACCCGGTGTGCCGGCGCCGCAAGGCGGAGGATTGGCCTAGTGAGCCGCAGCGCCGGCCTAAAGAGTGTATTTTTAAATTTACCTCTTAAGAGCTTTATAACCACTCAATAAAGAGTTCAGCTAGTAAGGAAGAATCTAGGTAAGGGCAATAAAAATAATCAAACACTAAAAGTCCTATCTTTACAATCACTTATGAACTTAAACTGATCATTTTAACTAGTAAGATGGCATTAAGTATCAAAGGGATTCCATAAATAAGACCAAGTGTCTGCTAATAATAATAGATAGAATTAAAAAGGAGAGAATGGCCGGCGCCATGGCTCAATAGGCTAATCCTCTGCCTGCGGCGCTGGCACACCGGGTTCTAGTCCTGGTCGGGGCACCGGATTCTGTCCCAGTTGCCCCTTTTCCAGGCCAGCTCTCTGCTGTGGCCCAGTGGTGCAGTGGAGGATGGCCCAAATGCTTGGGCCATACACCTGCATGGGAGACCAGGAGAAGCACCTGGCTCCTGGCTTTGGATCACCGTGGTGCACTGGCTACAGCATGGCGGGCATTGGAGGGTGAACCAACGGCAAAGGAAGACCTTTCTCTCTATCTGTCTGTCTCACTGTCCACTCTGCCTGTCAAAAAAAAAAGGAGAGAATGATCCAACATAGGAAGCAGGCCACGCAGCAGACTTATAGAATGACAAATACCCTATACAGTACTCTGGCCTCAGAATCAGCCCTTAAGGCATTCGGATCTGGCTAAAAAGCCCATGAGAGCACTTCAAGCATGGAAAGCCAAGATACTATGGCAAAAAATCACCCACATGAAAGGTCTCTGAGAGTGAGATGCCAGGGGAAAGTAAGGGCCGTCAAAGAGATTAGTACCTTTCTCTGAAGGGAGGAGGGAATTTCCACTTTGATTATGGCCTTGTCTAAATAATGTTGGAATTTGTGGACTCAAGGAGCTTCCATAGCCTTGGCAGCTCAAGACCAAGAGCCTAGGGTGACCACTGATGTCAAATATAAGAATGTCAGTTGTTAAATCAACAACAGGTGTCACTGTGCACTTGCTTCCCATGTAGGACCTCTGTCCTTCATGTGTTGTACTATGAGAATTAATGGTAAAAGTGGTCTTCAAGTAGTACTTTAAACTTTGTGTTTCAGTGTGGGTGTAGTCTGTTGAAATCTTTACATAGTATAGAATTGAACTTCTGTATATAATTAAAAATGAATCTCAATGAAGAATGGGATGGAAGAGGGAGTAGGAGTTGGGATGGTTTGCAGGTGGGAGAGTGGGTATGGGGGGAAGAACTGCTATAATCCAAAAGTTGTACTTACGAGATTTATGTTTATTAAATCAAAGGTTTCTATAAAAATGTCTACTATACTCATACACAGTAAATTTTAAAATGACCATTCTTAAGAATTTATTTGAAAAAGATATAAAACAAAGTTTAACAAAACCACATTTGCAGCAATAGTGATACACACAAGCATTAGTTTCTTTTCTGATTTTCTTTTATTGTTGTCAGATTGTTTAAAAGAAAACTTTAGCTCCCATGTATAAAGGAGAACATCTAATATTTGACTTTCTGTGTCAGGATAGTTTCAATGAGCATGAAGTCTTCCAGTTGCAATGATTTTGATACTAATAACAGGATTTCATTTTTTTAGTATGGTAATATTCAGTTCTACATGTATGCATCCAATTTTGCCAGCACCATTTGCTGAATAGATTATACGTTTTTTCCCAGTGTATAGTCTGGGCACTTTCATGAAAAATCAATTGGCTCTACCTGTTTGTATTACTTAATTAATTAATTTCCACTGTCATGCTGCTTTGATTGCTATAGTTTTGTAGTAAGCTTTGAAGTCAGGTATTCTGACGCCTCCAAGTTGATTTTTTTTTATTTTGCTCAGGATCATTTTGGCTATTCTTGATATTTTGGGATTTTTTAGGGAATTTAGGATTATTTTCTCATTCTGTAAAAAATGTCATTGGTGTTTGATAGGAATTTCATTTATTTTGTAGGTTGCTTTAAGTAATATAGGTATTTTAATTATACTAATTCTTCCAATCCACGAGCAAGTGATATTTTTCCATTTTGAGAGTCCTTGATGATTTATTTCTTCAGCATTTTAGAATTTTCATTGTAGATATCTTTCACTTAATTGGTTGCATTTATTCCTAAATGTTTTATTTTTGTCCCTATTGTGTATGGGATTAATTTTTAGATTTCATTTTTGGCAAGCTGGTTATTAGAATATAAAAAAGATACTGTTTCTGTATGTTGATTTGTAACCTGCAACGTCACTGAATTGGTTTTTCATCTTGACCCATTTTGGTGGAGTGTTTAGATTTTTCCAAGCACAGCATCATGTATTGTACAATGTTGTTGAATTCAGTTATTGTTAACAGTTGTGTTGAGGAATATGTAATGTCATAAATATAAGAGCATGTCAAAAGGCTTAAAGGTTACCTGTGGAAAATTTCTCTGTCATTTGCTGTATGGGAATTAGAGTAGTACCTGGCAGACTTGTGGACTACCATTGCTAATGGGTGCATGCACCCACACAGCTTCCAGTGAGCTGCCTTTATGGTCCTCCAGGGCTCATGGTCTGTTAATAGGATCTGGCTGGCCTTCAGTTGTCACCTAACATCCACCTGTAACACTATGTTGAGGACATTGTTTCAACTGATAATCAAGAGGAGGAGGAAAAATGGGCCTCAAACATCAGCAACTGACTTCTTGACCAAGTGGGTGTGCACCTTAGTTCCATAGGAGATGAGAGCTTGCAACCTCAATATTTTGGTTTATCACTGCTTTCCGTGTCCCTCCACAGACTCCCAGTGAGACAGTGAGGCTTCTTAAGGGAAGGCCTATACTCAAGGTTGTGTGCAGAGTATTAGTGGCAGCAGCATATAAGTTACATGGTCTCATGGGCTCATTTCAGACATTTGTACCTCCACCTCGGTAATGCAAAGTCTTGTGTGCCGTGGGATGGTAAGTCTGGATGCACCAGATGACTGCTGGCTGCCCCTCACATGCTGCCAAGTACCACCCAGGACATGGTTAAGAAAGTTGATGCCTCATCTGCAACTGGCTCAGATGGTGAAGTGCCGTATCTCAGACACCAACGAAGTCCACACAGATGTACACACCTTGCTGTGGATGGAGACACAAAGCCTGCTCAAAGACTGGACAGGGATACATTGAGAAGGGCAGCCTTGCTGCGTTCCTGACAGGAAGTAGTCTATAAATCACTGGGCAACAGAGTTGGCAGCTGGCAGCTCTCACTGAACTACATCAAGATCCTGTCCAACTTGTCTGGAAAGCACAAACAGATGGTGTCATGTTGGCACAGTGAGTGAACATAAACTGTCCCTTTTTCTACTGCAGTGGGTGTCCAGAGCATGTGAAACACCACACTACAGCAGGAGCCTCTTTGTTTCAATGGACAGTGTACAACTAAGAACAAAAGAGAGCTACTGAGGCTGTTAGGCATTCTTCAGCAAGTATGTGCAGCCACCACCCCCAAATGGCAAAGCTGCCCCTAGGACAGTCCCAAACAAGCTGCGTTGGACCCAGTGGAATTATTTATTAACTTACTTAAGCATTATTTATTATGTTTCATTGAAAGACAAGAAAACAGATTTCCCATTTGCTGGATCACTCCACTTGAGTGGCAAGGGCCCAAGTATTTGAGCCATCCTCTGTTGTTTCCCAGGGTATGCATGAGCAGGAACCTGGATTTGAATGTGCGACAGGTATTGATCCTAGATACTCTGTGATGGGATGCTGCCACCAAAAATGATGTTTTTAATTGCCATGCCAAATACAGTGTATTCATGCCTTTATGTTCTGATTAGAATGGCAGTGTGAGATAGAGAAAGATGTCTCCATCTGTTGGCCTCACCCCTAAAGCCTGCAAACATTATGGAAGGGCTGGGCCAAAGTCAGAAGCCAAGAACTCCATCCAGTTCTCTCGTATTGGTGGAAGAGACCTAAGTAACTGACCCAATGCCTGCTCTCCATCAGAGTGTACATTAGCAGGAAACCTGACAGCAGGAAGATTATACTGAAATCCAGGAGCTCTGATATGGGGCATGAGTAAACCAAATGGCATCTTAACAATTCTGTCACAGTTCCTTGGCCATTGTTATATTTTAATGATTTTTTATTTGGAAAAAATATTATTGAGGGAGAGACATAGAGATATCATCCAACCCACTACCTCACTCTCCAAATGGCTGCAACAGCTACAGATTAGCCAAGGTGAAGCCAGGAGCAGGAACTCCATCTTCTTCTCCTACATAGGTAGCAGAGTCCTGAGATCTGACATCACCCATCTGACATCATCCATGCACCTTCGAAGGAAGCTGGACTGGAAATACAGTAGCTGGGGCATGACCCAGCACTACAAAATGAAATGGAAGCATTATTATCTGAAGCCTTACCTGCTGTGCCATAGCAGAGAGCTGGATGGGAAGTGGAGCAAGTGGATCTCGAACCGGCGCCCATATGGGATGCTGGCACTTCATGCCAGGGCGTTAATCCATTGCACGATAGCACCAGCCCCACCATTTACTCTCTAATTCAAAGGCCAACAATGCACCTTTATGAGACTGTGGTACTCTGGGGCTCATGGTCTGTTAATAGGATCTGGCTGGCCTTCAGTTATCACCTAGCATCCACCTGTGACACTATGTTGAGGACATCGTTTCAATGGATAATCAAGAGGAGGAGGAAAAATGGGCCTCAAACATCAGCATCTGAATTTTTGACCAAGTGGGTGTGGACCTTAGTTCCATACAAGATGAGAGCTTGCAACCTCAAATTTTTGGTATATATTTTGAAAAAGGAATTCAGAAAAAATCCCCAACAAATCCACATATATCTCCTTTTCCTCAGTGATTCGGTTTCAACCAAGGAAGCCCGGCACATTTTCACTTTCTGGTAACACCAATTTCCTCACCTCTAGTGAACGTTAAGACCCACCTATCTCACCAGTCCCCCACAAGGATGCACCTTGGTCAGGCACACTTCCAAAGAGAAAGCTAAGGACTACTCTGTGGATAGTTTTTGGTTCTGAGGGTCACATGGGTAAAGGACTTCAAATCAGCTTTGAGCTTTTAGTGATGCTACTGTTTGACTCACAGAGAGTTTGAACTACCTCCCTCAGCATCAAGTGCCCCATGGTTCCTGGCCTCCAGCCACTGAGAATCTCTTGTTATATGGAAGTGGTATTTTCAGAGCCCAGACAAACCCACACCCTGAGGAGTCTGTGTCCTTAATGAGGATGTCAGCCTCTGACAGTTTGTCTATTTGGAGAGCCATCATCAGTCATCTCACATCAGATACCTCCTTCCAGATACAGGGGTAGTGTCATGTGTCTCAAGGGGCAGAACTTGTGATCATCCTACTTGACATTAAGCAGTCCACCCTCACTCAAGGCCTTCTTGAAGTTCACATGTCCACCAATTCTAGGGACATCACCAATTGCTAATGGACTTTGTGTGGCCTCAAACTGGACCATCCATACCCTTAAGTTGGAGTACCTCCTTTGATGGGTCACTGTTGATATCTGTGCTACTGGCCTAACCTCCCTG
The DNA here is from genome assembly GCF_033115175.1 of Lepus europaeus. Classification (NCBI taxonomy): domain Eukaryota; kingdom Metazoa; phylum Chordata; class Mammalia; order Lagomorpha; family Leporidae; genus Lepus; species Lepus europaeus. The sequence goes on from NC_084847.1 coordinate 22,979,213, forward strand.
ACCAACTCAGCTATTTTGATTGCCAAAATTCTACTGCCTTTTAATGTAGCAAAACTGCGCTATACATTATCTGCATCCTTGCTTTCATAGTGGAGCCTCCCAGGCTTGTATGATTTGGGACATCATAGGCCTATCAACTTGGATTTGAGCTTGTAGATTTCCTATTGTATCCAAGTCCATTGTGGAAGTCTCCCAGGAATACCCGCTGTACAGACAAAACTGTCATTTCTCCTCACATTGTTGCATTTGGAGTTGTGATTATTCACATGCTACCTGGCAAGTGGATTTTATTGACCTGCTGTAGCAAATGGCAGGTGCTTACTGTTATGTAAGCCTACACCAGACTTCTCATTGCTTCTTTGTTAATGGCTGAAATTGTCATCAGATTCTAAGTACTTCATCCCTGATGCATTAAACATGGGACAGAAAGTATCTGAAATACTTAGTTCCTGTCCATTTGGTGTTTACACAGTGATGGAGTTTCTAGTTCATGTGAAGGGTTTTTTTTTTTGAAAATTTTGAAATTAAGAATAATTGTACATGCTCAGAGGCTACTGTGTGACATTTTGGTACCTGTCTGCAGTGTGTCCTGATTAAAAATGGGATGATCAATATTTCCCTTTATTTGTCAGTACTTATGATTGAAGTCTTGGAATTTCTTCTGTATGTTCATTCAATACACACTCAGTTATTGTGAGCTATCCTCTCCATTTTTCTGTGTAACATTAGAAAGATACTCCTTGATCTAACTCTGATTTGGTACCCATCATCCGAACTCCTTGCATTTTCCCTCCAACCTCTTACATCCTTTATTAATTATTATGTATCCTGATAGGTATATTTTAAAGATTTATTTATTTTTATTTGAAAAGCTGAGCTACAGAGAGAGGGAGAGACAGAGGGATGTTTTCCTTCTGCTCATTCATTACCCAAATGGCTGCAACAGCTGCATCAGAGCAAATTCAAAGCCAGGAGCCAGGAGCTTTTTCTGGGTCTCCCAAAGTGGATGTAGGGGCCCAAGCACTAGAGCCATCTCCCATTGCTTTCTCAACCCATAACCAGTGCGCTGGTTCAGAAGAGGAGCAGCAAGGATATGAACTGATGGGTGCCCACATGGGATTCTAACCACAGACAGAGCTTTAACCTACCATGCCACAGCACTGGCCCCCAATTGTTTTAGCTTGTGTTTGTGAGGGAGTGGGTACAGTATTTGTCTTTCTGTGTCTGGATTGTTTTCACTTACCTCCAGTTCCATACATCTAGCCTTAAGTGACAGGGTGTCATTCTTTTCAAATTGCTAGATAATATTTTGTTTCATATATATACAACAAACTCTTGACCCCTTCGTCTGATGAACTCGCAACTCATTTTGTTTGCCAAGATACTATTCCCTTGTAGTGAGGCAAAAGTGCAGTCTACTTTTTCTGCATTCCTGCCCTCATAGTGGAGACTGTGGTACCAAAATGAGTTTGAACTCCTGGGCATATCTGATTTGGGGACATTTTCGTGTTGTGGTACCAGAATGAGTTTCTTGTCCCAGGCATATCTGATTTGGGGACATCTTATGGCTGTCATTTTGGATTTCTGATTGTGGTTTTCCTATTCCATCCAACTCAGTTGGAAAGTCCCCCAGGAATGTCTGTTTTGCAGACAAAACTTACATCATTCCTTTTTCTCCCATGGTGGCATTTGGAGAGGTGATTACTCTCACGTGCCACCTGGCAGGTGGATTTTATTGGTCTGCTGTTGCAAGAGGCCAGTGATTATTATTGTTGATAACCACACCAGACTGCTCCCTGCTCTTTCCTTCATGGCTGAAAATGTGCTTCAAATATGGGACTATAGATAGGTGAACTACTTAGTTCCTTTCTGTGGGACATATACCCAGTGGTGGTGTTGCTGGTTCATGGTATGGTTCTTTTTTCTGAAAATTTTGACATTAACAATAATTTCACCTACCTAAGGGCTACAGTATTATGTCTCAGTGCATGTCTGCAAAGTGTCCTGATGAAAAATGAGATAATCAACATTTCCTTTCCTTTGTCAATATTTTATGATGGAAGACATGGAATTTCTTCTGTATGTTCATATAATACATTCTAGGTTATTGTGAGTTAGTCTCCTCACTGTGCTGTGTAACAATAGGAATTTATTCCTTTGATCTAACTCTGATTTTGTGCCCATCATCAAAACTCCCTTCATCCCCTGCAGTGCCTGCCATCCTTTATTAATCATTATGCATTCATGTTTTTAGCTTGCTTATGTGAAGGTTCGCATGTGTTATTTGTCTTTCTGTGTCTAGCTTTTTGCACTGAACACGATACTCTCCAGTTGCATACATTTTGCTGCAAAGGAAAGGATTTCATTTTAAATGGCTGAATAGTATTCCATTTAGTATATACACAACAAATTCTTGATGTCTTCATCTGCTGATGGATACGTTGGTTGAGTTCATATTTTAGCCATTGTTAACAGTGTTGCAGTAATCATGGTGGAGCAGGTATCTCTTAGATACAATGATTTCATGTCTTTTGGACATATACTGAGTATTGAGATTGTTGAGTCATATGGCAGTTCTATTCTTAGTTTTTAGAAATCTCCACAGTGTTTGCTGCAGTGGTTGTACTCATTTGGATTCCCATGCTCAGTATACGAGAGTTCTCCTTTCTCCATATCCTTGCGAGATTCTTTTACTTTTTCTTTATGATAGGCATTTTATCATTATGAGGTAATACTACTCTTTTGGGGTTTTGATTTGCATTTCTTTTTTTTAAAGAGTTTTTGAAATTATTTGAGAGGCAGAGTTAACAGACACAGAAGGAGGCACACAAAGGTCTTCCATATGCTGGTTCACTCCCTAGATGGTTGTAATGGTGAGAGCTGAGCCCATGCAAAACGAGGAGCCAGGAATTTCTTTCAGGTCTCCCACGTGGTTGCAGGGACCCAAGCAGTTCAGCCATCTTCCACTGCTTTCCAGGCCATATTAAGAAAGCAGGATCAGAAGAAGAGCATCTGGGACATCAACCAGTGCCCACATGGGATGCCGGCCCTTCAGGCAGAGGCTTCGCCTACTGTGCCACAGTGCAAGCCCCTATTTTCATTTCTCTGATGGCTAGTAATAGTGTTTTTCATATATTTGTTGGCCATTTGTATTTTTTCTTTTGAGAGTTGTCTTTTAGGCCCCTTGTGCCCATTTCTTAACTGCATTGGATGCCTGATTTTGAGTTTGTTGAGTTCCTGATATATTCTGAATATTAATCCTTTGTTGGATAAGTAGTTTGCAAGTATTTTGTCCCTTTCCATTGGTTGTTTATTCACTCTATTACTGTTTTCTTTGCTGTACAGAAGCTTCAGTGTTTGATGTAGTCCCATTCATCTAGTTTTACTTTTGCTGCCTGAACTTCTGGGGTTTTAACCAAAAAGTCATTCCCTCTACCACTTTTAAGAGATGTCTCCCTATGTTTTATTCCAGCAATTTTGTATTTTCAGGTCTCAGATTTAGATCGTTGATCCATCTGAGTTGATTTTTATGTGTGGTGAAATGTAGACATTTAATTTCATTCTTCTACATATGTATATCTGGTATTGTTAGCACCACTTATTGAAAAGACTATGGGACTCTCATCAAAAATCAGTTAGCTGTTCTGTATGTATTTTGCATTTATGTATTTTTTCTCTGTTTTTGTTGATCTTTGTATCCATGTTCATTCCACTTTCATCCTATTTTATTTACTATACCTTTGTGAAATCAGGTATTGTTATGCCCCCAGCTTTGTATATTTTTTCTTGTGTAGAATCATTTGGCTGCTCTTGGTCTTCTGTAGTTCCATATGAATGTTTGAATTTTTTTTCTGACTGTATAAAAATGCCATTGGTATTTTGATAGGACTTGCGTTGAATCTGTAAAGTTCCTAAGGAATATGAACATGTTAATGTTAATTCTTCTAATTCATGAACAGAGGATGTCTCTCCATTTTCATGTGTCTTTGATGATTGTCAGCTTTCCTGCCACCAACGACTGGCCAGGATGCTGACGAAGGATTCACAGGAGACTGAGAAGGTTAAATGCTCTTTATTGTTACACTGGCACTAGGAGGGAAGGCCACTCAGCTGGCTCCTGCGGGCACTAGGCTCTACAGACCAGGAGCTTCTCCCAGCGGGCACTAGGCTTTATGGACCAGGGAGGGAGGCTGAGTAGTGCTCCAATTTACAAGCATCTGAGAGTCTTCTTATATACACTTGTTTAGGGTCAGCCCTGCCTATGTTCCCTCCCTATGGGCCCCGTAGTCATGGCAGCAGCGGTTACATAGTTATAACAACAATTTGCGGTTAGGCCATTTCCTCTTACAAGCTTTGCTACAGTGCAGTTTCTTTCCCTGATAAATGATGAGTTTCGTTTCGTCACAAATTGATCCCTAACAGTCCTTCCTTTTCTTTTGCTTTAAATGCTCTCATAGCCCTGTAAAGCCGGTTGAGCCGTTGGGCCAAAGGGATGAACATTCTTGAGCATATCCCGGATTGATTTCCAGATTTGAGGTCTTTTTCTTTTTCTTCTTCTATTTCCGGTGGGCTGGGTTCCTCTCAGAAGGCCAGGTATCCCTTGGCGAAATTTTGTCCAATTGAAAAGAGGTGCTGTAAGATAGGCAAGCATACAAGGACTATACAAAATATTGCTCCTATTTTAAACCATTTCCAGGATGGAAGCCAAGAGGAAACTGTGTCAGTCAGAGTATTTATTGTCTGTTCCACTGTTTTGACTTGATCTGCCTTAAATGCTGCTATATTTTGAAGCTGTATTATATGTAGAGCTCTCTTAGTAATGTTAGCCTCAAAATGAGCAATTGCATTTACCCACTCTAGCCAGGTAGAATGGTTGTGTTTGAACATATCAGCTAGTTGTGTTGCATTAGGAATGGATAGATTGTTCCACGGAATGGTGGTAATGCAAACTCTTCCAATAGTTTCACACTGGAGTTCTCTTTCCAAAGCTAGTATGGTAATTATCTGTTTTATTTTTACTGTGCGTGCTTCGAGCATCTGGAGCCCCATAGCATGTGTCTTAAGCAGTGCTGACTGCTCACCTAGCTGAGCCTGCTGCTCCTGAATTATCTTCAGGAGGGACTCTAAAGCATCTCCCTGTATTTGGGTAGTGCTTAGAACCAGTGCTCCAGTCACAGCACCAGCTACAGCGGCTGCTGACACTGCTGTAGCGACAATGGCTGCTGTTACTCCAAAGTCTCTTTTTTATTGCACATCAGTTTTATTGGTATAGTCAAATCAGACATATTTACTGGTACATATGTGAATGGAGCTGCCTTCACCACCATATATGGAACCAAGAATGTTATCATTCTCTCTTGCCATTCCAGGTCCCTTATATAAAAACCGATCTCCTTTTTAGAATCTAATGAGTGTGTGCATCTAGCGTACAATACCTCCCCCTTCGGTCCTGCATGTCCAGTTTCCTGGGTCTTCCCTTACTGGAGTTTTTACAAAATGTTTGTGGAACATTTCATATCCTGCCTGCCAAAAACAATGTGTTGACTGATTATTACTTGGAGGTCTGCATCTAATATATCTATGCTCTGAGCCATTTTTACAAATAAAAGAGAAAGAAAACTCATCTCGAATTGTTGACCATTGTATTTTATATGTCTCATTCATATACATGCTATATCCAAAGTCTGGAGTTGATAAATTGTAGGGTATGTTTGATTCATTAAGGTAGTAACTCTCATTTTCATAATAGAAGGAACACTCTACATGACTAATTCTCTCTAGATCCTTTTCTTGTCCCTCCCCTATTTGGACTCCCCTGTTTTGTTTGAAGGTCATCCACACTAAAGAGTCCTTTACAGCTACCCGGGAGCAATTGATATGCCCCTGAATCTTTGTTATAGTAAGACTGGGATCTATGTCACGGGCAAATGCAGTTTCCCATTCTGAGTAATCCATCCTCTCCTTAGTATTATTAACATATGGTTCTAAATATGAATGTTCTAATCCTAATAGGGTTAGATCTGGCCCTAAGAAAGGTATTTCTTCTGTGCACGTTGTTGCTACCCACGAAGTACAGTTAGGCTTTCCCCAGTAAAATTTGTCATCTCTGCTGAGGCTATATGTCTTATATTCTAAACATTTAATTAAGGCAAATGGGTTTCTGACACACGGTCTACTTAATCCTGCTTCAAACATTGTTTGTTTCAACTCATCACATGCTTCATAAATAGTTCCTTCCAGTGGGCATCCTCTCATTGTGTAAGTTAAGGGGGGTATTTTTCTTAATCTCTGTAATGTCTATACATTCCATGGGTCCTGCATCAGTCAAAAGGATATACTTTGTTTTGTTATTAGATTTAAGGGCCCTGTCAATTTTGGTACTACACCACTGCATGTCCAATTTGTATAATTGTTGTGTGCATGACAAGTATAATTACCACATTCTATTTCAGACCTTTTACAGTTGCTAGAGAAAAAATGTTCAATTAAATCTCTCCAAGGTCCCACCAATTCCTTAGCACGGGTTAACCAAGGAATAGTATAATTTTCTTTTTGACAGGCAGAGTAGATAGATAGAGAGAGAGAGACAGAGAGAAAGGTCTTCCTTTTTGCCGCTGGTTCACCCTCCAATGGCCGCTGTGGCCAGCGCATCTCACTGATCCGAAGCCAGGAGCCAGGTGCTTCTCCTGGTCTCCCATGTGGGTGCAGGGCCCAAGGACTTGGGCCATTCTCCACTGCCTTCCTGGGCCATAGCAGAGAGCTGGCCTGGAAGAGGGGCAACCGGGACAGAATCCGGCGCCCCAACCGGGACTAGAACCTGGTGTGCTGGCGCCGCAAGGCGGAGGATTAGCCTGTTAAGCCACGGCGCCGGCCCAGAATAGTATAATTTTTAACTTTGGTCTTAATGAGGGATAGAGTCCCTGTGGGCTCACATCCTGACCTTGGTATGTTTGATTCACAGGTAAAGGGTACATTATTAATATCAGGGTGTGTATAGGCTGGTGGGTTTTCTACTAAGCCTAACACTTGTTCTTCTGTTTTTACACTGGGCAATATAATTAAGATGATAATTGTCATTATTAATCCATAAGCTCTGAGCATAGGTAGTTCAAATCTTTCCCACAATCTCATTAAGTTACCTAATACTTTAAATTGTTTAAGTGTTTGCTTACCTTCAATTAACTTACCTTTATCTGGGTCCCATCTCTTTAGTTCTTCTTTTACCTGTTGTAGATGTTCTTGTAGTCGGGCTGCTAATTCATCTTGTTGGTCCTCAGACAATCCCTCAAAAGGATTTACAAGTGGTGGATTTTCTTCCTCACTTAATTGTTTAAGTAAATACTGTTCATAGCGGTCTTTTGCTTCTCTTCCTTTAATGTACATTTCTCCATTTGCTGCTGCTGTTGCCATCTCTGGAGTTCTTTAGTCCTAGCTCTGGAATATGAAATCCCTAATTCTTTCTGTAAAAAGCACAACTGACAGTGGTATCTACATTCCTTACAAACACATGAATTCTTTTGACAGGATAATTGCAGTTGATATTCCATTAGTGCCTAATTGGAAATTCCCAATTCTTGAGGTAAGACCAACACTTATATATGTCCTTATAGGCGAGAATATCCAAGGGTTCCTTTATGTGTCCATGCTTCAAAAACGAAAATCAATGGTTGTTACAATGTGTACGCTAAGGCTGCCAATCTTTGCAATGTTTCTTGAGGTGTTAAGCAGCACACCAAAAATATTCTACATATCACACCTTCTTCCAATTTTCCTGTTCTGATCACCTTTTTCCAATTTTTACTTTTCTTGCAATACCAGCAACTAGTTGCCCTCAAAGCAAGCCCATATATTCCAGGTACCCATTGTTGCTCTGCTGATGGTCTAACATCCCTGTCAAATTTCCCATATTTTCCATTTGCTATTATTATAGTCCTAGGATCTTTGGTTGTTAGAATAGCACTAGTCCATGGCCAATGATCATACAATTTTTCATTAAATTTCCATGGAAGATTTCGTATGGATCTTCTAATTTATAAGCTAAACATATTCGGTTGTGGTCTATTCTTGTGCAGTCTCTAACTTGTGTCTTCTGGAGCTGGAACTATCCTAACATGTCATTGGGGCAAGCTAATAATCCCCTTTTCAGGTGTGTCGATCACTACTGTTCCTCCTCTCTCCAAAGGATGGCCGTGGGCCCTTTCCAGTCTTTACTGTTTGGTAATCGATAAAAGTAAGAATATTTTTCTAGATGTAGTTTTTGTAATGCTAGCTTTTGAGTAGAAGCAGTCCACTGTTGATAATAATATCTCTCCATTGGGGTGTATCCTCCCATTCCTCCCCTTCTTTTTTTGTTAAGAGCTATTAGTACCAATTGTAATTGAGTCTCAGTAGTCTCTATCTTGTCTGTAAATTTGTCCATCGTACTTTTCAATGTTTGATTGGCTCGCTCTGTCATTCCCTGGGGTTGTGGGCAATATGGAGTACCAGTTGTATGGTTGATATTTAAATATTTACATAGTCCCTCAACAAAAACCAGAGAAACAGTCTGCCTTACTCACCTTTCCAATGTATCTGAGTCCATCCAAGTCATGGCACCAATGATGCTGCAGGAATTTCAAGTCCATTCTTTGTCTCACAGCAGTAAATAATCCCAACATGGATCATGAGGGTGGGGGAGCAAAAGCAAAAGTAGGTTTTCTTGAGAAAATGATACTCCTGCTAGCCAGGAGGGGGACTAAGGGAGGGGTCCAATAAGGCCTGGGTACAGGAAGTTTAATTAGGGAGTGATATTAATGGATTCGTTTTCTAAACAGAATCGAATACCACGTGTCTGTATCTTCTCTCTTGGGAAATGGTCATGACCCCTAACCATGAAAAAATGTTACCTTATTGACCATCTGAAAAATGGGACAGTATATTCCCTCTCTGCCTATAATTTCTCTTACTGCCTCCTCACCTTCCCTCCTCCCAGACAGGATTCCATGAATACCCCTTCATTGTTTCACTTCTCATATAAGGGCCCCTCCTCTTGGGCATTACCCAAGAGGCTACTGAGAGGCCACTTTCTACTCTGGACTCAAGGGCTTTCCTCTGGGGCTGGCCGGATACAACACATCCAGGTGAAGAATTTGATGATCCTCCTGCCAATCCCCGGGTGACCCTTGCTCTTTTTAGCCTGAGTGTCTGAGGTCCCTGCTTCCTCCTCCTCCTCCTCCTCCTCCTCCTCCTCCTCCTCCTCCTCCTCCTCCTCCTCCTGCTGCTGCTGTTTGCCTGGGATGCTCTGTTTCTCTGATGCTGCCTGGGAGCAGCTCCTGACTTCTAAATCATCCTCACTGCTGTTGGTGCTCAGTGTGGTGGAGAGGGAGGTCAGAGGATCCTGGCTAAGGACTGCACAGGCAGTGGGGGTCCTTGTCAACATGACCAGTTGGGAACTATCTGTCCTGCAGGACTCACTGCTACTCATACTGGGAGTCCCATGGCAAGGATTCTGCCCCGATTGATCTTCTGCAAGCATCAGTGGTTGGGAGCTGAGAGAAGCACACTCATGGGCTCTGCTGTTGCAGCCTGAGTGTCCCTGGAGGCAATGGAGAATGGGACAGCTTTGAACACTGGGGATGGCATGAGGCATAGGCTTCACTTTGTTGTGGTTCTTCTGAAGTCCTGGGGACAAGGCACTGGCTTGAATCCTGAGTGGCAGGGAGCCTGCTTTATGGTCCAGCTGGAATCCCAGGTCCTCAAAAGACCTTAGAGCTTCAGGACCCTGAGGAGATACTAAAGGCTCCACTTCACTATGTCCACGTATTTCTTGCATGCTATAGCCCTGCTGTTGGGATTTCACCCAGTGTGGCACAGAAGACAAGGGGTCATTCCATTCTTTAAGGCACAGCTGAGAGCATAGGCCCCCTGGGAATTTCTGTATTTCCTGTTCCTGGGGGAGAAACAGAAACTCTTCACTTGTTTCAAGTACTTCATGTCCTACACTGAGCCACTGGTAGTCCATGGTGTCTGCCACTGTGGGCCTCACCTCCAGGTCATGGGTCAGTAACCTTTCCAACAGATTACTAAATTCTAGGTTTACATAGGTGAGAATTTGGTAGTGTCTGGACAAGATGTTTTCCTTGAGCTGCACAAAATCCTCCCCGTGAAAAGGTAGTGCCCATGTCACCATGGTGTACAGGACCATGCCCAGACTCCAGACATCGGCCTTGTACCCACCGAACTCCTCCTCTAAGAATTCCTTGGGGGTGCAATACTCAAATGTCCCACACAAATCTTTCAGGTTTTCTCCATCAGCCAATTTGCAGCTGAGCCCAAAATCGGTGAACTTAATATTTAGATTGGCAGCTAGAAGGAGATTTTCTAACTTCAAATCTCTGTGCATGATACGCTGCTCATGGTAGTAATGCACAGCTAATAAAGTTTGGTTAAACAGCCAATGTATCTCTTCATCCTGTAGGCAGCCTTGTTCTATCATGTACCACCTAAGGTCCCCCCTGATAGCATACTCCATGAAAGTGTAGGCTCTCTCTGTCGTGTGCCTTAGCTGCAAAAGTTTTATAATGTGAGGGTGATGCAGACCCTTCATTATTTCTGCTTCTGCCTGCTGCTCGCTATGGGGCAGCAGGTCCGATGGAGCTCCTCAGGGCCAGCCTAGGGAGCTCGGGGGCCAAGCGGGATGATGAGTGTCGGCAGCAAAGGAACCACACCAGAGCCAGGAGATCAGTCAATGCCCAGGGCGCACACAGCCGGGTTCTGGACTTTATTGGGAGGGGTAAAAGTTTTTATAGACACAAAAAGGGGGCTGTCCAAGGCACAAGGGAACCGAGCCAACCAGCTGAAAGGTCAGGCAGGACACGAGCTGGGCACGCCCTCAAGGGCCTATCACAGCCGAGGGCACATACTGTATGGAAGTCTCCTGTCAGGCTAGGTACCTCCCCCGGGGACAACTTGAGTTGTTGGAAACGCTGAGTCACTGGAATGCGGAAGTGCGGCAAACTCTAGCAAAGGCTTAGTAGCCTTGTTTCCTTTTCAGTTGAAGCCCCCTGCATCTCCCCCTTTGCTTTTACTTTGAGGGTAACCATGCCTGTCTTATGCTGTCCCCACCAGGAGCTGGAAGTTGCCCGCCTGGCCATCCTGTTTTAGGTTGACCATTCCCGGGGGATCTTACCTGTCATCTATTTAGGAGATGAGGGGGTAAGCGGAGAGGTTTGGCTAGTAACCCGGGGGGTATCCTGTTGACTAACAAGGGCCTGGTTGACATGGATTGAAGCTGGTTGACATGGATTGAAGTGCTACACCCACAGCTGTTGTGACACCTGCGTAGCAAAATGTTGTGGCGTTGGGGGTCTACGGCTGCAGGGTCGAGGTTAGAGCTCCGTGGAGTGGGACCTCGGGCGGTTCCTGTGCAGCCAACAGTCGTAAAGGCTCTCGGCTCACATACTAAGAAGTAGAAGACTTGATTGCTGCTGGTTAATAAAGCAATGTGTCCCAGCATTGATAATGATTTTATTATGCATGATTTACTTGCTTTATTTGTACTTAGTAGTTATGCCGCGTAGTGCGTCAGGACAAGTGCACCATGATTAGAAACAAGGGAATCAAATAGTGCCAATAAGCATTTCAGAAGAATTAACAAAAAACACTTTAGACTTTGGCCCACCAGTCATTAGGGCAATTTACGAGGAGGCATTAAACACTGACAAAAAACAGCACACCCTAGACAAGATAAAACAAAGGGAGCTAATGTGTGAGTTTTAGGGAGCTGAGGTGTGATTTAGATTCCGGGTTATCAGAAGATTTAGGCAACATGGGGATGAGAAAGCTACATTCAATCTTACTTAGGTGATATATGGGACTTGGGCTAACAAGCACCACCATCTGATAACTCCCCTGTCCCCGGTTCTCATAATGAGAGGTTAACTAGTAACCCGACCTTTAACTTTCCTTAAAAATAGGACTGCGAACCATCACCACAATGTCTCCCTGTGTCCCTTGTAAAGTTAATCATGTAACCCCATTAACCTTAACAAGTTTTTGTAATCTTGGAATTTCTTTTGTCTTCAGCAATGTAAGCTTCCCTATATAAACTCTGGTTTCCCCGCTAATAAACTGCAGCAGCATACTCATAATGTGTGTGTCTGTCTGTCATTTCCCCGCCGATTCTTGATTCTCCTGGGCCTTCGCCCCCCTCATTCTCCCTCGGACTGTGTCTCCGCGAGAGCCGGTCCACGGCAGGCTGGTACCTGACTTCCAGCTGGTTGACATGGATTGAAGGAAGCTGTTTTCTAACAAAGGAACCTAAGGCGTTAACCACACAGGGGCCTATGAGCAGAAGTGCAATTATGGCAGTGATTGGACCAAACAATGGCAGGAGGTAGGGCAGCCACCCTCCCCACATCCCTCTCCAGCCATTATAAGAGTCCATTAGGCGTCACCGGCGACATTCAAGGCTGTCTTGAAGTTGTTTAATTCGATCCTGGATGACTCCAGATTGGTTAACAAAAAAGCAGCACTCCTCCTTGAGGAAGACACAAAGGCCTCCCTCCTTTGCCGTTAGTACATCCAATCCTCTTCTGTTTTGAAGGACAACTGAGGCCAGGGAGGAGATCTGTTCCTGTAAGACTCTAAGCAATTGGGTTATTTCTCGCAGGTCCCCAAAAACCTGAGAATGTAATTGTTGTTGAGATAAAAGGCGGAGGAGATCCCAGCCACACCAGTACCCACCCCAGCGGAAACACCCAACCCCACAAGCAAGAGGATAAGGGCCAACGCCCGGGCTATCCGGGCTTTTCCAGTGAGGGGAATCGGAAGGGGCTCAATAGCTAAGGCAATTTCAACCTGTGGAGAAGCAACAAGACAGGGGAGCAGGTTTGATCACTTCTCATGGTACAGGTTAATAGATGCTGGCATTGGAAGGAAGCATTTTTGGGTGCTCAGTAAGACCAATTAGGCAGTAGAGTTGTATTATCTATTTTTTTATGTTTTTTTTTTTGACTGGCAGAGTGGACAGCGAGAGAGAGAAAGGTCTTCCTTTACCATTGGCTCACCCTCCAGTGGCTGCTGCGGCCAGCACACCACGCTGATCCGAAGGCAGGAGCCAGGTGCTTCTCCTGGTCTCCCCTACGGGTGCAGGGCCCAAGCACTTGGGCCATCCTCCACTGCACTCCCAGGCCACAGCAGAGAGCTGGACTGGAAGAGGAGCAACCGGGACTAGAACCTGGTGTGCCGGCACCCCAGGCAGAGGATTAGCCTATTGAGCTGCAGTGCCGGCTGTATTATCTATTTTTGAGATGTTGGTTGACGCGCCCCCTGCCCAAGGGTCAGGGAATTTGTCAGGGGGGCACGGGAGAAGAGAGCTAGCATTTAACTCCATGCCAACGAGCATAATAGGGGGTCTTCTTTGGTGAGGTACGCATAGCCAACAGCCTTGCTGGACAGGTAACGTGGAGGTGTTAAGCAGCTGGTAAGTAAGGTTAAGCATCTCTAGTAAGGTCAAAAAGGTTAGTGACTGATATGGGCTATTTCTGTTTTCCACGTTACTGATTAGCTGGGGTGTATTTTTGCTTGTTGAAGCATTTCCTCAATGGGGGAGGAAGTAAGAGCAGGGATCCATACCTTTATTATTCTAATGAGGCCGTATGGGTCTCTTCCTTTCCCATCCACTCGAATTCCTGCATCCTCTCCTGAGAGCCATTTAGGATCATCGGAATTTCTTATACTTTACTGGGTTGCAAGCTCCTCTTTTACAGGAGCTCCCCTTTGGGTGGAGTTAGCTCCAAAGGACTCTTAAGCGACCCCTGTGTGTGAATGTGGGCAGCTCCAGTAGGGGCAATACCTTCCTGGCTATTCACACAATCTCCCTTTTGTAATGTTTTCTAGCATATGTATTTATGGTTAGTTGCATAAGTTTTTTCCCAATCTGCACAAGACCCCCACCCGGTGGTGGGTTGGCAAGCATGAAAGTAAAGCTCAACTTGCTTTGAGGTACATTTGGAAGTGTTGAGGACTACTGGAGGATCGATCCCGATAGCCAAGATCCGATATTCCCAGTGTCCCCCGCCGGATGACGTCTCACCAGGGGACAGTTCCAATAGCAGGGTTGGGAGGACTGCCCCTGCAACAGGCAGCCATAGGTATCTCATCATTCCTGTGAAAGAGAGAGAGAGACAGGGCTTCAAGAGGGCTGGGCTCTTGGGTTAAGGTCATTAAGGTCAGTGGGGGGAAGGTGTTTGAGGTCTCTGGCCGGGACCCAGATAGGCTTGTCTTCATTTTGGGGGAAGATGCATCCAAAGCCTCTGCCTGCCATTAGGAGGGGATCAGGGCCCCTCCAGGCCCCCATGAGTGGGTGTCTCCATCGGACCTTGGACCTTAACAGTGGAGTACTTAAGAGTAGTTGTCCAGTGTCGCTGGAAAGGAGGGAAGTTGTCAGTCTTTGAAAAATTTAAAATATTTAAGGTGCATAATGCTATCTTTAGCTGGTCATGAGGGGTTGTTGCTCCCCCTTTTTGTTTTAAAAGTTGGGCCTTTAATGTTTTGTTTTGTGTTTCAATGATTGCCTGGCCCATAAGGTTGTAGGGGATACCAGTGACATGTTTAATTTCCCAACACTTTAGAAAGGTAGCAAATGAGGCGCTGGTAAAACAAGGTCCATTATCAGTTTTAATTTGTTTAGGAATGTCAAGAACCGCAAAGCATTGCAATAAATGATTGTTAGCATGTTTAGCCTTTTCGCCTGTGTAGGCTATAGCCCAGCAGGCGTGAGAAAAGGTGTCAACAGTTACAAAAATATACTTAAGCTTTCAAAAAGAAGTGAAATGTGTGATGTCAGTTTGCCACAGGTGGTTGGGCGCCAGTCCACGAGGGTTGACCCCAGTCCCCTGTAAGGGAGGTAGCTGTATGAATGGTGAGCAGGTCTTATAAACGTTCGGACGATTTTCTTTAATTCTTTAGTTGGGACAAGGGGGTATCGATGTTGTAATCCCCTCCAGTTGACGTGAGTAAGGTCGTGAAAGGAGATAGCCTCACCTTGTGTAAGGTAGCACTGGGATGAGAACGCCAATGAATCCGCAATGGCATTACCTTGAGACAAAATACCCAGGATATGTTGATGTCCCTGGAGGTGTTGTAAAAATATAGGCTTAGTCCTTGACTTTAGAAAGTTTCTGGTTTGAATCATTAAAGGAGTGGTAGGGTTATCATCAAGTTTAATGTGTGAACAAGGGAGGTTGGGGAGTAGATTGGCCATGTAAAGACTGTCAGTAAACAGGTTAAAGGGTCCCTGTATTGTTTTCAAGGCCAGGACAATGGCATAAAGTTCCTTGAATTGGGCCGACCCTTGAACATAATGAACTACGGTTTTGGGCACTTCTTGTCCCTGCATATGGGACGGAAAGACGGCAATTGCTGCTCCTATTTTTCCCCTGTCAGTGAACACAGTGTGAAAGGATGGGTCAGCTTCAGCCAAAAATAATTTGGGTAGTATCCAGTCAAGTTTGGAGAAGGAGTTCACCCATTTATAGGGGCCATAGTGGCAATCAATCTTTCCCTCGAAGCCTTCTAGAGCAATTGCAATGCGGGTATTGTTTTGTTGTAACTACTCGAAATTAGTCAACCGAAACGGTACAACAAGGGTATGTGGCTGATGACCAAAGAGACGATTAGACAGGTTCCTACCTTTTATGATGCAGTCAGCGAGGTGGTCTAGCGCAGCATAGATCCGGGGGGCCCCTCCCACGGACAGATGAACCCAGAGGATGGGCTCTCCCTCTTGTGCCAAAAGGCCCGTGATGAGGGATTTTCTGCTGAAGATATAGAAGAATAGGGACATGGAAAGGTCATAACACCTCAGGCAGGAACAGTCTATAGCCTGTTGGAGCTTAAGGAGAATGTGTTGGTGTGTTTTTTCTAAAGTAATAGTCTTATACAAGGTACCTCCCTTAAGGAGGTCAAACAGGGGAGTAAACTCCTTGGTACTAATAGGGATCCAAGGTCTCATCCAATTAATTTCCTCGAGGAGTTTTTGTAGCTGAGATAAAGAATAGGTTTGTTGGATTTGAAGCTGCGGTCGAGTGGGGGAGACCGTATCTAGTTCTAAGACAGCCCCAAGAACCTTAAAGGGGGGTAACTTTTGAACCTTTTCAGGGGCAATCTGGAACCCATGTTTAGTGAGCAGTTGTAAACAGGAGTATCTGGGGACCTGGGAAGATCCAATCTGTATCTGGGGACGAAGAAGGACTGCTGCAGAGTTCTTGTCCCATCCGTAAGGTCTTTGATCTCCTTCAAACTCCCGGAGGTTTGCCCTCGGAGCAATCGAGACCTTCTGTAATAATGATCATCTAAATCTGCCCGCGGAAATTCTGTACGGCCCCGTGTTTGTGAAGGACCCTAATCCCCGCTGGGTCCTTTAGATTGCGACCCCAGACTCAAAAAAATCCTCAGACCAGACGATGCAAGTGCAAGAGGCGGCTTTATTTCACGAGCGCTCGCGGACAACGTCTCCAGCCCCGACAAAGTGGGAGGCAGGAGAGAGGCGCGCCTAGTAGTGTCTGGGGGGGCACTTATATACCTGGGGGATTGTAAAAAAAGTGTGGTTACAGGGTTTCGATAAGACAATGGGGGGGGCATGCAGAAAATATCTTGCATACTTTTGCCGTCTGCCAGGACCCACAGATAAGGGGCGGTTGGGTACTTCCCGTGCCTGTTCCTGTTTATCTGGCGCCGTTAGCTGCCTGCCCATGACTTATGGTTTCGGCCTGTTCCTGTTTATCTGGCACCGTTATCTCAAACCGCAGCTGCCTGCCCATGACTTATGGTTTCGGCCCAAATTCCAGGAAATGTTTTACTAGAGTTGCCTAAGATGGTGCTGAGGTAGTTAAAATGGCGTGACCATTGTCAGGGTTGTTCATTTGTTCCTCTCCTTTTCCCCCTGGTGCTGTGGTGCCACGCAGTCTTCCCCCTGCCCCGGGTCCGCCCCTGGGGCCGCAGTTCTGCGCAGCGCCTCGCCTTAGCCAACGCCTAGCATCTGACTTAGAACTGGTGTGGACCAGGGGATTCCAACTGTTTAATTAAAACAAAGCATAGTGAGGGCTGGTGACGGGTGTTGACACAATGTGATTTCTGCCCAGTGCTCTGAATGTCAAAGTAAAGAAATTCAGGGAAGTGCAGAGAAGCCAGTGAGAGCCCTGGGGGCCGGCTGCGGCATCCGGTGAGCTCTTGCTGGCCCTCAAAAATCTGGGGAAGAGGGTGTAAATCTCTGGCCAGGCCATACCCATATCTACTGCAGGTCTCCAAGGTGAACAGCCTCTGGCATGTTGGAACAATGTAAATGTTAAAAAGGACAATTACAATTGGGTTAATTTCTGTAAAGGAAAGACTCCATGTCTATCACCAGGCTCTGTTGGCTGGTCTCAAAATGGCAGCGCACAAGATTGGCGCAAAATTCGAATTTGGCCTTAGAGGCTGGCATGGACTGGGTAACTCTCCTCCCCCTTGCCTTATCTCAGAATTTGAACTTTACCTTAGAACCAGGTCTGGTCCAAAGTCTACTCTCCCTGTCTTACCAATGAAACAAATCGGGTATCCCACCCTTCTGATGGCTCTTCTCTTTTATCTCATGCAAGCCAGGAGATAATGCTTTGTAGCTTGCTGAACTTATTTTGCAATTTGTTTTAACAAATTTCTGGGTGGTCAGTACTCAGTGAAACATTAATAGGTAATTATCACTTGTTTTAGATAAATACAATTTTAATTTTAATTAAATTCAGATAGAGATATATAATATCACCATCTTAAGTCATTTAGGTGTAACTGCTAATTTAAATTGGGTAAAGACAAATGAGGTAAGTGTCTAAATGTAAACTTTGGTGCTTTCAGCATCTTATGTTCTATAGAAAAACTACTAGAATTTGCTAACATGTTTTCATAGATTGTCCATATAAAAAATAGTTCAACATCACTTAAAAGTAATTAATGCTGAAATTCGATGTGTTACCTTGTTTAAAAATGTTGTCTTGATTTAAATATTTTTAATAGGTTATTTCAAAATGTAAAGCAAGAAAATTGACAGATGAAAAACATCACAAGTATAAAAATAAAATGTTTCAAGTAAGTTAAAGAGGGTGTGTAAAAGTCACAAAAAGTTATAAGAAAAAAAATTTTGGATACGAAAGCTATTACTGATTCTCTTTTAGAGCAATAAGTTAATCTGTTGTGCTCTCTTGATGTCTCTGCTAAATTCTAATTGTTTAAAAACAACTGAGTTTTTAGTAAGAGCTATGGGTTATTTAAACATGTGCTAATTTTCAAACCTTTAAATAATCACCTTGTAACAATGATCAAATTTGGCCAGTATTATGTCATGATATAAAATAGTATTGATACAAATGTCTGAAAATTATAAAGTCTGGTAATCTAGTGTTACTAAACATAATAGTCATCTTGGTGAAGGGGCCCCAGAGGCCTAAAAGAGTTAAGTGTGCCTTGTAAAATCCTACAGGTGCTTTCAAAAATGCTATGTAAAGTAAACAAGTGTCTCTTCTTGGTTAACAAGCTTGTAATTTTAAATATGACAACTTAAGGTCTTTTGTCATCCACAGTTTTGTATATCAGATTTATTGCTCCTAAAACTAAAGCATTGTTGGTTCTGTGTTTAACTGTCCTCCTATAAGTTGCAATGGACTTTTTCCAGCTACATCTATTGTATTCAGTACTTTGGGATGACTCTGTAAACTGATAAAGCCAATAATGTATTACAGGTACCAACTGGAAGAAAGTATAGTTAACTGAGGTTACTAAGATCAGAAAGTAATTCAAATCAATTGGTGATTTATAAAAAAGGTTAAAGATTCTAAGAACTATCACTGAAACTGCTTTATTGTTCTGATGTATGTGACACTGTAGTTTGCTGTGAAGCTAAATGCATCTATCTAATCAACTCCTCTGTATCACTTATGTATGTTTTTCTAATGTCTCTGCTGGTTTAAATGTTCTGTATACAAGAAGGTTATTTCAAGTGTTACATGTTGCTGTAGAGCTTGATTATTTATTGTAATTGTAGGACCCTAAATTCGGTGTCCCACAGAGAGAGAGACCCCCAGAAGCATGAGTTCCACTCCAATCGATGCAAAGGCAGAGGAAAGTTTATTTCATTTGCAAATGGGTCGCCTCAGTAGAGAGAACGACCTCGATCATCAATCCCACAAAGTATTTAAGGCTTAAAACCACAACATTAGCATACTTCCACAGCATAACAACAGCATGACCAAAGATCACAAGGTAAAGGGTTTTTCCAGGGTACAGATCACAAGGTACTTGAGCAAGCACAAATATGGGGTCATCATGACATAGATTGGGTACATTTCCGATCAACTTCTGTTTTTGTGGTTTTTAAAACTTAAAACAATTATCACATGCCACAAGTTCAGCTAGAGTTCAATTATCTCATAACAGCATTTTGCAAGCCAAAGCATTTTGCACAGAAGCAAAACAGTATGCAGTTAGCTCCAGCAACTGCATTTTAAACCTGCCCAATTCTTTTACCCTTGTTAACATTATTTTAGGGTCTCTCATTCCCTCCTTTTCTTTTTGTACTAATTTTAATCTTAAAATTTTAGGAATTGCTTTTTAAATTTTGTAAAGGCCTGAAATAAAGAAAGGGAGCAGGGTAGGCCCTATTTTACTAAGGGTCCTGTAATGGCTAAGATTCTTTTGAAAAGAAATGAAAAATCCCACAATGGTAACAATTAGAATTAAGAGGTGATTAAGTGTAAGCTTCCACCCGGTCCTTTGTTCCATAGGGGAGTCTGATCATGAGACAGGCCGGAGATGTCCCAGGTGTCTCTTTCTATAACCAATTGACAGACATCAGGGTGCAAGGAGGGCCATCATATCCCAGAAGAGGCCACGCGGGTAACGGACCACAAAACCTCAGCGGTACCAGATCTTACCTCCCGTGTGATCTTCATTGGGACATGTGGGCTGCCCATCACCGGGGTAAGACAAAATAAAAGTATTGCAAGAATTAAACAGTCTATAGGAGTCTGATCTTGAATGGGTTTTGAGTGCATTATAATCTCCATTCTGGTGTCGGCTCGTCGGCAGGGCTGTCGGCCCCTCGACTCTGTTCAGCCGCCGTCCCCTCCCATGCTGATCGTTGAGAAGACAGCCACTGAACCAGAGCCAAGGTCGATACGTCTTGATCTAGTGCCCGCGAACGTAGACAGTGTCTGAATAAGTTAAAGCTGATAGGCCGCCTCCCCATGCGCACAGATTCCATGAGCACAAAAGTAAGGCTGCAGGGTAGGGGAAGTATGCCCCGCAGGATAAAAAAGTTACAAAAAGGCATCAAAATTTAAAAACAGAAAATACAACAGAGACAAAAACAGAAAACACATCCCTGAAGAAGTCATACAAACTTGGGTTGATACCTGGTGCCTGTTTAGCTGAATTGACCCAAATACTTTTTGTGACTGTGACTTTCACACACCCTCTTTGACTTACTTTAAACATTTTACCACTTCCATTTTAGTCTAGAGTAAACTAGCCATCCGGATCTTACAAACCATGTCCTTTTTTTTATATAAAAAGCTCTTTTCTCTTTAGTCCTTCTTACCAACAATACTCTTTTTTTTTTTTATGTTCTTAATTTTTAACTTTGGTACTGCTGGGTCAGCGGTACTCTCTTAGTAATGACAGTGTCCCAAATCTGTACGGTAACTCCCAAGTGGCTGCGCAGGATGCCCAGCTCCTCTGTGAGCTGCTTCACGCATTCGCGCAGCCGCTCGTTCTCCAGCCTGTACTCCAGCACCTTCTTTTGCAGCTCCCGAATGTGTTTGGCCCTGTCCCTGCTCTTGCGCGCGGCGATGGAGTTGCGCTCCCGCCTCAGCTGATACTCCTGGCTGTCCTTGTGCGAGGAGCCAGCCGGGGAGGGCTCCTCAAGGAGAGGGCTGCGGGGGGGCACGGTGGTGGCCAAGGGGGCCTCGGGGACGCACAGGGGCTGGCCTGGTGCCGTCAGGGTCGGGGGCAAGCGCACGGGGGGCACAGTGGTGGCCAAGGGGGCCCCAAAGACGCGCGGGGTATCCAGCTGCTGTAGATGCCAGGTCCCAGTGCCTTCCTCTGAGGGCCGAAGGTCAGGCGACAAGTAGCAGGGGAAGGCAGAGCTTCCCGGTCCCTCAAGGCCCCGTGCCTCAGGCGCCGGCTCCATGGCAAAGAGATCGAAGAGTAGAGTCAGGGACTGCTTCTTCCAAAAGCTTTTAAAATCCTGGGAGGTGAGCATTTAAGCAAAGCCTTAGCCAAATTAATAAAAAGTTGCAAGCCTTAAACAAAACCACCGGCAGCAATCTGACCCAGTCTCTAGTGCCAGTCTCCACTATTAATTTAGTCAAGGTCTCTTTAATGGGTCTGTTAATACATTTTACCTGAACTGAACTCTGGGGTGTACATGCACAATGTAACTTCCGATTAGTCCCCAACACCTTGGTCACCAACCGACTTACCCAGGAGACGAAGGCGGGTCCGTTGTCTGACTCCAATACCTTAGGTAGACCAAACCGCGAAAAGATTTTTTAACAGTTTTTTTTTTTAACCACAACTTGTGCCGTTTTCTTCTTACTTAATTGAAAATGGCCTCTGTCTTAGGTTGCCCTCAGCCATCACTGCCCTTACCCGTCATTGGCAACTCTGGCAGCTCGGCCTAGAGCCCTGTCTTAGGTTGGTGCAGGATGCCGAGTGTCTTACCCGTCTTCGAGTACCATTTCAATTTAACATTAGGTGTAAAATGGAACATGCAGCCAAATAATTATTAAAAAGGTTTGGTAACAACCATTGGCTGGAAACATTTACTGCGGTGACCAAGATTTTTGTTAGATAAATTTTACGTACCTTAGCCAAATTGGTAGGGCGTCTCTCTGCCCCTTTGAGACCTGTCAGGAGAATCTGGCGATAGAGATGGAGTCATTTCTTACCGGCCGCCGTATTGAGATTTTAATCTGGTCTGGTTAGACGGTGTTTTTATTTGGACAGTCTCTAACCCAATGTCCTCTTTTTCTACAGTACGCACACTGGTCTCGTTCTATCCGCGGTCTATTTTTGTTTCCTGAAACGTTCTCTTGAGCTTTCGCAAGAGCTTGTTGTCCTTTTTCCGTGGTTAGGAGGGCCTGTAAAAGCTTTTCTTCCGTGGTTAGGAGGGCTTGAAAAAGCTCCCTCCAATTATCCCAGGTTAGTTGATGGATTAAAATGGGCTCAATTAACTCCTTTAAAATGGACTCAATTGACTCTTTTAGAACCTGTGGGTCTAGAGGTGTTGCGGATAAGGGGGGAGTGGGTTTGGGGCCCGATTCCGCCGCCGGGGTGGTCGTTGGCAACTCAGGGCAGGGCTCTGTTTTTAGCGCCCGATTCCGCTCCTCCCCAGACAAAGTTTGGGTCCGTTTTTGGACCTCTTCCCGATCATCTAAAATAAGGCTTAAAGGTGT
This sequence comes from Lepus europaeus, assembly GCF_033115175.1. Lineage (NCBI taxonomy): Eukaryota > Metazoa > Chordata > Mammalia > Lagomorpha > Leporidae > Lepus > Lepus europaeus. The sequence goes on from NC_084847.1 coordinate 23,001,679, forward strand.
AGTTAATTCCTGTCCCATGTTAAAGGGAAAGGCAAATAAGGAAAGTATATTAGAACACAGAAAACAATCACAAAGACACTGCGCGCAACAACAAACCGAGACAAAACTGAAACCAAAACTTCCAACGGGAGCGGCTGCTGCCACCAGCCCTCTCCCGGGGAAGAAGACCTTCCTGGTGGGAGAGCTGCCTGGCCAGCCTCCCCCGAGACATCGCCACAAAACGGAAACCAAAGCTTCCCCACAAAGCTGAAACCACCGACGGGAGCGGCTGCTGCCACCAGCCCTCTCCCGGGGAAGAAGAAACCAAAACTTCCCCACAAAACTGAAACCACCGACGGGAGCGGCTGCTGCCACCAGCCCTCTCCCGGGGAAGAAGACTTTTTACCTGGTGGGAGAGCTGCCTGGCCAGTCTCCCCCGAGACACCGCCACAAAACTGAAACCAAAACGTACCGAAGAAGGAGGAAGACGAAATCCACCTCCTTCTCCTCCCAGATTATACCACTGGAGCGTCCTCCAGCGGTCCGAGCCAGGGGTCCGGACACGTCTGTCCTCTCCTCCTACTACTGGCTCGCTACCGAAGAAGGAGGGGGACGAAATCCACCTCCCACTTCTCCCTTAATTAAAAAGGCGCCTACAGAAACAATCAACAAAAAATTTTACAGAACCACAGAAAAGAGATTGGAGAGTAAAGCGTACACAGAACGTAAAGGACTTACCTCCGATTGGAGAATGGAGCGTGGGCCTGGGGTCTCGAATCCCGGACGAGCCCCCAAGATGTAGGACCCCAGAAGCAGGTGTCCCACAGAGAGAGAGACCCCCAGAAGCACGAATTCCACTCCAATCGATGCAAAAGCAGAGGAAAGTTTATTTCATTTGCAAATGGGTCGCCTCAGTAGAGAGAACGACCTCGATCATCAATCCCACAAAGTATTTAAGGCTTAAAACCACAACATTAGCATACTTCCACAGCATAACAACAGCATGACCAAAGATCACAAGGTAAAGGGTTTTTCCAGGGTACAGATCACAAGGTACTTGAGCAAGCACAAATATGGGGTCATCATGACATAGATTGGGTACATTTCCGATCAACTTCTGTTTTTGTGGTTTTTAAAACTTAAAACAATTATCACATGCCACAAGTTCAGCTAGAGTTCAATTATCTCATAACAGCATTTTGCAAGCCAAAGCATTTTGCACAGAAGCAAAACAGTATGCAGTTAGCTCCAGCAACTCCATTTTAAACCTGCCCAATTCTTTTACCCTTGTTAACATTATTTTAGGGTCTCTCATAATCTGTAACAGAATGTTTCCCGTAAAAGGTTAAAGGTGATCAAAAATTCTTGTAACCTAAATCTGTAAACTTGTTAAAAGAAAAAAAAAACTGAAAATATTTTATATATTTGTGCTTAAATTTTCTGGTTAAACAAGCTACACCATGTTGGGTATTTAAGAGATGTTTCCGAGTACATGTATTCTTAAAATTTGTGAAGGATATTGGACCTTCTGGTAGGTGTTTTCCTAAGTTGTTGTCTAATAATTGAATCTGCTTGCTAAGTTTTCATTTGATATTTCTCTTTTTTTTCAGTTTTTTTTAAATTTAACTTTTATTTAATGAATATAAATTTCCAAAGTACAGCTTATGGGTTACAATGGCTTCCCCCTCCCAAAACTTCCCTCCCACCCACAACCCTCCCCTTTCCCGCTCCCTCTCCCCTTCCAATCACATCATGATTCACTTTCAATTCTCTTTATATACAGAAGATCAGTTTAGTATATATTAGGTAACGATTTCAACAGTTTGCCCCCATATAGCAACACAAAGTGAAAACAAATACTGTTGGAGTACTAGTTATAGCATTAAATAAGAGTGTACAGCACATTAAAGGCAGAGATCCTACATAATATTTTTTAAATAATTAATTTTCTATGCCATTTCCAATTTAACACCAGGTTTTTCTTTTGTTTTTTTTTTCATTTCCAATTATCTTTATATACAGAAGATCGATTCAGTATATAATTAGTAAAGATCTCATCAGTTTGTACCCACGCAGAAACACAAAGTGTAAAAATACTGTTTCAGTACTAGTTATAGCATCACTGCACATTAGACAACACATTAAGGACAGATCCCACATGGGATGTAAGTACACAGTGACTTCTGTTGCTGACTTAACAATTTGACACTCCTGTTCATGGCGTCAGTAATCTCCCTAGGCTCTAGTCATGAGTTGCCAGGGCTATGGAAGCCTTTAGAGTTCGCTGACTTTGATCTTATTCCGATAGGGTCATAGTCAAAGTGGAAGTCCTCTCCTCCCTTCAGAGAAAGGTACCTCCTTCTTTGATGGCCCCGTTCTTTCCACTGGGATCTCACTCCCAGAGATCTTTCATTTAGGTCTTCTTTTTTTTTCTTTTCCATGGTATCTTGGCTTTCCATGCCTACAATACTCTCATGGGCTCTTGAGCCAGATCCGAATGCCTTAAGGGCTGATTCTGAGGCCAGAGTGTTGTTTAGGACGTCTGCCATTCTATGAGTCTGCTGTGTATCCCACTTCCCATGTTGGATCTTTCTCTCCCTTTTTGATTCTATCAGTTAGTATTAGCAGATACTTGTCTTGTTTGTGTGATCCCTTTGATTCTTAGACCTATCATCATTTGATATTACTCTTAAAATGTTTGTGTATGAAAGAACTGCCCTGCCTTTTGACCCTATTGCCATATATGATTATTCCTTGTGAGATTACTTAATTACTTGGATTAAAGACTAGTGTAGAAAATTAAAGCTGCTGCCAGGCAACACCACACACAGTAACATATCTGTTTTGCCTCTGGTGGTGCAAGGTTTTTTAAGCATGGCTGGTTACTGGTAAGATTTTGTAGTGACACTCTGGCAGTATCCTTGCATAGCTATTTGGGTAAGGACATAAGTCAGTTCTGTTAAAGGTCAACCATGTTCAGAAATCAGAGTAACTCAGCCCAGCTAAATATTCATAAGAAACATGCCTATAACCCTGGACTTCTAGTCTAGACAACAAAAATTAGAGGTGGGACTGAGCACCCCCTTGACTTGCATTCTCTGGTCTACTTTAATAAGATCCAGGAGGAAAAGAAAACTGGACATCAGAAGCAATAGCAATGTAAAGATGGGTGGCAGGCCTATTACAGGCAGCTCTGTACAGTGATCTGCCCTCAGGGAGACCCAATGGGCCAGGCCACTGCAGTGGCTTTCGATGTGGTAAGCCTGGGATTCAGCAGAAGTCAGCTTATAAAGAGCCCTGGCAGCTCTGCCAGCCAGGAGTTGGATCACTGGAAATGGACCTGCCCTGGAGTTGAAGGACTTCAGGTCAGAGCCACAGATCTTATTGGCTCTAAGCTGAAAAGCCCTTCACTTAGCCCAGCCTTCAAAGTGACCACCACTGTTGAGAGAGTGGGCAAGTAGGGTCAGTAACATTGCAGACAGAGCTTTAAATTTGCTGTTGGAAATGCCACCTGCGTTTACCTGGCCAGCTCTCCTCCCAGGCCAGGTAAGTAATAAAAGTCAACAGAGTGCCTTCCTCAAGGAGGTTCACACCTCCCTTAAAATGTACCCTATGTAAAAAGATAGATAGGTCTAGTTCCCTTAACTTACAAGGCCTACAGCCACCAGGTTATTATCAAGCCCCTTTTATCAGGTTCTCTTTGCCTCTCAATCGGAAAACTTATTTGTAACTTGGACAACACCTTTCTTGACTCCTCTAATAGCAATTCTGTCCTTTGTTCTGGACCCTGTCTGGCCCACTCCTTGGCCTCATTCCTTTATAATTTTGTTGCTTATTAAAGTCAGTGATATACAGACATTCTGTACATATCCTATGGGGGCAGCAGTAGTATCTAAAAAACAGTATTACCGTAAGTAGTGTACTTCAAAATGTAAATTACTTTGTTTAAAACTGTGACTTTAACATCTGTGTAATTAGTGCATATGGTTTCTACTCTCCATTATCAAGATAATTCATTTTTAGGTAAATTTGACTAGTAGGGAATACAGTTCTGTGAGCAGTGTTTCCTATTAAATATCAACTACTGTCTCAGTTACACATAGCAACAGCAGCTCCGCCTTGTTCAGGAAAAGTAAATGCACAAAGTTAAAAGACATGCTGCAAATAACTAGTCATTCTGTGTATAAAAGTAGAGCAGAAATTAAACGCTGAGGATTTCTGTAAATTCTTTGTTCTATGTAGTAGATTGCCGTTTATACTCCCAACGTGTGTGTACTGATAATCTTCTCCCACACTAATGAGTGGCTTTTCTTCTGGTTTTGGCTGGAATCTGCTTTATTCTCACCCTGTCTCTATACTACAGTGTCTTTTTAAGTGTTTACAGCTGGTGATGGAGTGAACCAAGGCCTTCTGAAACCATGTGGTCAACCAAGTGCTACTACAGGAATGTACTCAGCTCCCCACCCAGGAGACAGTGGCTTAAGACATCGCCCTATGGCAGCAAAGAGTGCCTCTTTGCTCCACGTCAGCAGGGGTGGCTCTGAAGACAGATCATCATCCCTTTGCACCTCTTGGACTTCTGCGACTGATGTGGTGGGCTGTGCGCCACTCTGGGAAAAGAATGCTGCTTTTATGTCGATCACTCGGGCCTAATAAAAGATAACATGGCTGGCTAAAGTCAGGGAGGGGCTGGCAAAACAAAAAAGAGAACAGGAGGCCTCTCAGGGATGGTTTGAGTCTTGGTTCAATTCTTCTCCGTGGTAAGCCACCCTACTATCAGGACTCATAGGACCCCTTGTTCTTCTGATTTTAATTTTAACCTTCGGCCCTTGCATTGATAACAGACTTGTACAGTTTATGAAACAGATTGGGCACCGTTCAATTAATGGTCCAACGGTCCCAATATAAACCCTTAAATGTTTGTAAAACCTATAAAATGTCAGTCCAAAACACATGATTGGGTTTTTCAAACATGTACAAAAACAAGGGGGGAATGAAGAGCCAAAGTGACTCCATTTTAAAACAATAAAAAAGCAGCCCTGCCACAGGGCCCTCTCCAGAACTGAGATGATGCAGCCATCCTGCCCTTAAAACTCCCAAACTACAAGCTAAATAGACCCCTCTTCTTCCAGTAGTATAAGCTCACTAATTTTGAGCAGGTGCTCAGCCTTATAGCTTTGATGCCTCCCTCCCGTATCAGAGCTCCTGGGTTTAGATCCCCAGCACTGGCTCCCAACTCCAGCTTCCTGCTAATGCACACTCTGGGAGGCAGCAGTGATGGCTGTGCAAACTGGGCTCCTGCCACTCATGTGGGAGACCTGGACTGAGTCCCCAGCTCCTGGTTCAGGCACTTGAAGGCTTCTGGGGGAAGAACCCAGCAAACAGAAGCTCTCTCCTCCCCCTCCCATACACACAAAACTGACTCATACAAAACCCGAGATTATGATGTATTTATGTCTTCTTTTTCCCAAAGAGAATCCTGTAAACTGAGCTGCAAGCCTCACACATTCTCCTGCTGGCTTCCCGAGTCTTCATTTTAGTAGGTGCTGAGCCATAGCGCTGGGGGAGGCCCCTTTCAAAGACAGGGAGCCCCAAACCTCTGGGAGGCAGCCCGACATGATGGACTGGAGGAGGAGCCTGGAGCCTTCAGCATGTGCGTCATCAGCATGCTACAGGTGGTGAGAACACCCACGGCTCCTCTGGCCCTCCACAAGGCAGCCACTGCTCTGGGAACATCCATTTGGCTGGTGCAGTCGTGTTTCTCCTTCATTTCATTGAAGGGAGAGACTCTTCCCTTTTAATAACACATGTCTACATGTTCCTTTCCAGGGACATTTTTGAGCCTAAGGAAAAAATTAAAACTTTGAAAATGGCTTTCAGAGTTGAATCATGAATCTTTTTTTTTTTAATTTTTTTTTATTTTTGACAGGCAGAGTGGACAGGGAGAGAGAGACAGAGAGAAAGGTCTTCCTTTTGCCGTTGGTTCACCCTCCAATGGCCGCCGTGGCAGGGGCGCTGCGGCCGGCGCACCGCGCTGATCCGATGGGATGGCAGGAGCCAGGTGCTTATCCTGGTCTCTCATGGGGTGCAGGGCCCAAGGACTTGGGCCATCCTCCACTGCACTCCCGGGCCACAGCAAAGAGCTGGCCTGGAAGAGGGGCAACCGGGACAGGATCGGTGCCCAACCGGGACTAGAACCTGGTGTGCCGGTGCTGCAAGGCAGAGGATTAGCCTAGTGAGCTGCAGTGCCGGCCGAATCACGAATCTTTGTACCTCCCCTGCAAAATCAAAATACTGTCTCTTTTTTTGCAAACTACAGAATCATCAGATGTCTTCCATCGGTCATTTGTCTGACTGACACATTTTAGGGACAGACAGTGGCAGTGCTTGCTTTGTGCCCTGGTATAGTTTAACAAGCTTTGCACAGTCATTTGGACATGGGGGTTGCCACAGAGCCACGGATGCTGCTGTCCACTGTCTGAGTATTCGTTCACAGTCTCAGCACCTGCGGAGGCACCGTTCCTCTTCCCACTGCCCATGCTTTGTTTTCTATCTGCTGATTCCCTTCCCACACCTCCCTGGCATTAGCTGGGCTCTATATGGGGCCACTCCACAGGATTGGTCCTCCCGTTAGTATCAAGTCTGTCAGGGCTGCACCTGTGCAGGAAGTGCTGCAGCTTGGGCACCATTGCCTCATAAACAGGTGGCAGTGCCCTGGATTCCACAAGCTTCAACAGCACAAGCCGACATCTCTCTCTGCCTTCCAGGGTCTGCTTCCTCCAGCTCTGCTTCCGCTGCTTCCCCACCCCCGCTCCGGGTCCTTCCCTCCCCCACCCCACCGCAGACAATGCCAACTCCTCCCTTTGCGAAAGCCACAGCCACTTCCACAAGCAGCAATCTAATGCACAATTCATTGGCCGCTCTTGACCAGAGAGAGTAGGTGCCAGTGGATAGGATTTGGAGGCCCACAGAAGCACTTTGGTGCAGGGAAAATTCTTTCATTGATGAACATCTGTGCTGCCTGGAAGTGCATCAGGAAGAATCAGATGTGCTGCCACTTCTAAAGTAGCTTTTCAATGTGCCAAGTGCCCAGGGAGGGTGGGCGATGGCACAGGGCTGAGGAGGCCCTGGGCTGTGTGGGCCCAGGATCCTTTTCCCCTTTGTGGCCATTTCAAAACAGGCAGAGCCCTCTGTCTTGCTGACTTAGCAAAGAAATCACCTCCAGCCCTGGCTGGAGTGGGGTCCAGGGGTGGGCAAAGCAGCTGAGTGGCCACACCCCTGGCTCAGTCTCAGCTCTGCCCATCATCTTTCAAGCAGCTTTTGGCCAAGTTACTGAGCCAGGGAACTGGGGCAGGTGTGATTTTGATCTTGCTTGTCTCTGTGCAAACTAAGTCCTGTGGGGTATTCAGAGGGACCAGTTATCTGCTGCCATCCAAGGACCATGAAGCGAGGAAGGCATGTGATGCCCAGGGCTTGGGCCAAGGCAAGTCCATTCGTCATGACTGCAGTTGGCAAGGGACAGAAATCTCAACACAACTTGGTTTTTCCTCCAGGAGGAATGCATTAGCACTCCTGGGCAGAGTGGCTGGAGGCACAGATGTGAATGATGTTGCCAAGACTCTATTCTGCAGCCCATGGTTCTCAGGCAGGGCAGTGCTACAATGGCACCTTCTCAGCCCATCCTGGCCACCACCCCAATGCCAGGTGATCCCTCTTGTCCACCCATGCCAGCAAGATTCTCAGAGCCACTTGCTTATCCCGGAACTGTCACTAAACCTTAACGGCATGACGCTGAGTGGAATAGCCCAGGCACAAAAGAACAAGCACCGTGCCACTGCACTTACCTGAGGATGGGAGTCCATCAGAGCCGCAGATACAGGAGTCATGGGTGTCGGGGGCTGTGAGTTGGATGACATGGGGAGCTCGTGTCTGATGAGAACAGAACTTCAAGCTGGCACCGTGGCTCACTAGGCTAATCCTCCGCCTTGCAGTGCTGGCACACCGGGTTCTAGTCCCGGTCGGGCACCGATCCTGTCCCGGTTGCCCCTCTTCCAGGCCAGCTCTCTGCTGTGGCCAGGGAGTGCAGTGGAGGATGGCCCAAGTCCTTGGGCCCTTCACCCCATGGGAGACCAGGATAAGCACCTGGCTCCTGCCATCGGATCAGCGCGGTGCGCCGGCCGCAGCGTGCCTACCGCGGCGGCCATTGGAGGGTGAACCAACGGCAAAAGGAAGACCTTTCTCTCTGTCTCTCTCCCACTGTCCACTCTGCCTGTTAAAAATTAAAAAAAGAACAGAACTTCAGCTCTGCAAGACAGACAAGTGCCAGAGGTGGGCAGTGGTGGTGGCTGTGCAGGGTGTGCTTGTCTGTCACACCACTCAGCTGTCTCCTGTAAAGTGGGCCAGACAGCAACTTGCACGTGGCATGTATTTTGCCGTCACTGGTCAAAGAACTGAAGGATGGGACAAAGGGAGAAACAGGTCACTCGTCTCCTCATTCTGGTTGGAGTCCTCAACAGCCTCACCCCAGATGCCTGGTCCCTCCCTCCTCAGTCCCAGCTCCTGGGGGTCAACCTGGGCAACGCTCCATCTCCCACCAAATGGCCCCCATCTTCTCTAGGTCTTGCCAATCCTGGCAATGGGGAGGGCAAAGGCTTTTCCCTCTCTGCTCAGCTACATCACCAAAAATCTCTGTTGCAAACATCCAGAGTGGAGTCTTTTCCTAACCGGGCCTTCTCTGTCACAGGCCCCCATGAACATCTCTCCTGCAGGAGCCCACCTGGGCCCCCTGGCAGATGTGATCAAAGGGCCCCTTCCCCCGCCCTGCAGCCACCCTCCCCCAATCCCTGAGGTCCCCGCCCCTCCAGGGCCTCGAAGTTTGGCTGCATCCCTGGGAAGCAATCTGCTCAGCCAGGAACCAAGCTGCTGTTCTCAGCCAGCCCCAAACAGCCTCCCTGCCTCCCAGCCACCCCGGCAGGTGGGAAGGCAGGTGGTGGACCCTCCACAGCTGCTGAGGAGAAATCAAAGAGAATCAGCGAGCACCCTGGGAGTGGTGTGATTCTATAAGTAGCTGCAGCCTTTTGCTGTTGTTACCAGCCCACAGGCGGTGCTCCCTGAGCCAGGGCTGGGTGCCCTTGCAGCCTGCTTGTGCCCTGGGCTGACCTTGGGGATGCCCTGGGAGGGGTGCGATATCCATGACTTTCTGTCACTTTTCCTAGGTTGGTGCACAGTTGAGTATCTGCAGTGCTGAGTCCACCCACAGCCCCACCACAATCACCACCACCAAGGGCAGCACTTCTACAAAGCTGAGAGAGAGAGAGGAAGAAAAGCCAGGTGGTGCTGGCCCAGGCTGAATCTTGCTGCTTCAGTCTGCAGCCTCTAGGCAAGCTCCTGGACATGGGCAGGTAGCACAGACAGCCCAGAGCTCTTGGGTCCAAACCCAGAAATGCAGAGGCCAAGGTGAGAAGGGGCCCCACAGATGGTCAATGCTAGCTCCCCTGCACATGACTGAGATGAAGCTGCAACCTAGGGGCACACAGCCAGCGGGGACAGGGCAAGTCATCAGGGCTGCTGGGTGTGCTGGGGCTGGGGCCAGGTCTGCTCTCACGGGGTGGCCCCCACACCCTGACCCAGGCCCTGTCTGTATCCCGACTGGGCAGACCCTGCTCCACACCCTCTCTGAGAGCCACCCCCTGGATTGCAGGCAGCAGAAGTGGACACTGCTCACTGTGCTCAGAGGAGCCATTGTGGAGAAGGACTTCAGGGAGCTCATGCAGCTATTCCTGGGGAGGAGAGGGCCCCCAGTTAAGGTGATGCGGCCTCCAGCAGGAGCTCCATCCAGAGCAGCTGTCTCTGACCGGCCAGGCTTGGGCTGCATGCTCAGGCTGCAAGGCATGCTGGGAAAGAGGGAGGGCCTGGTGCTCTCAGGGGGCATGCGTTGGGAAGTGAGCCCGCTGCCCTACACAACTCTCCCAGAGCTTCTGGATGAGTGTGTGGGACAGGACTTAGGATGTCCAGCAGCAAAACCAGATGCCCTGTGTGCTCCCAACTTGGACTGCCAAAGCTGGGCTGCCCGCCATCCACACAACTCCACTCTGCACTCATCCTGCACCCTGACCCACAGCTCAGAGGCTCTGCACTGGGGCCTTCTGGGAGAGGCATGGCCATGGCTGATCTCCACGTGCCCAGCCAGACCCCCACAGCTCAGCACTGCCCCAACTCTCTGCTGTCAACACAGCTCTGTACTGGCGGCCTCCAGGAGGACTCTAGTCTCCCCTGGGGTGCAGTGGGGGCAGGGCCTGAGCACCACCTCTGTGCGTGGGCAGAGCCTATGGTGATCAAATGTCACTTTGGTATCCTGACAGCCCCATACCCAGCAGGGAATTTGACCCTTGCCAGCCCCCAAGGAAAGCCCACCCATGCCACCTTCACCCCAGGAGGAAGCTTAGCTCCTTTGTGTCTACCATGTTCTGTAGAGTAACAACTGCCTCTCTGGGGGAGCACCCAGCAAGTGACTGCTGCTTGCCTGTTGGAGGCGTTGGACAAGGATTGATGCTTCCAGGAGACCAGAGCCCTCACCACCCAGGGACCAGGTGAACAGGTGACACCAGACCAGCCAGATCTTCTCTGCTCAGCTCCAGAAACTGGAAACCCTTTTGGAAGCTCAGGACCCAGACCAAGGTGCCACAGGGGCTGGTCCCTTCTGCAGCCTATCCTTGGCAGACACCCAGGCCCACACAGGGTTCCTCCCAGCATGCCTATGTCCCCATCCTTTCTTCCTTAAAGGGGGCTGCAGGAAAGCCAGAAACACCAACAGAGTGGCCGGCGAGAGCCAGAGCCCCTTCTGAGCCAGGGAGGATGGCTGGCTGGAGCAGGCCAGTGGGCACGCAGATGTCAGGTCAGAACAGGAAGCTGCCAGATGAAAGTGTGTTCTGGATCTGAACAACACGGACCCCAAGAGACTCCAGAGGGACCCATTCACTGCTGGCCTGCGTCAGCAGACTTAGAAAACATTGAGCACCCAGATTGGCACCCTGATTGATTTCCCGCCACCAGGACCTGCTAGGTCTTGCTTCTCTCCACAGAATGCTGTACTTCTCATGCTCACTCTCCCTCTCCTTGTTCTAAAAGCCCTTTCTCCCTGCCCCTAGGTTTCTAGAACCCTTCTTCGGTTTCTAACTGAAATGGAGTCTCTCAATCCCATATGAGCATAGGTTTGAGTCAGCTGCTCCATCTCCAAGTTCTTGAGAAATGGGGCACCTCATGGAGTTGGTCTTGTGGCACAGTGGGTTAACCAGCCTTTGCCCCCAGCATCCCCTACGGGCAGCAGTTGGAGTCCCAGCTGCTCCACTTCCAATCTAGGTTCCTGCTAACGATCTGGAAAAGCGGTGGAGGATGGCCCAAGTGCTTGGGCCCCTACACTCACAAGGGAAACAGGGGTTTCCAGGCTCCTGGCTTCAGCCTGGCCCAGCCCTAGCTGTTGCAGCCATTTGGGAAGTGAACCAATGGACGGAAGATCTTTCTGTCTCTCCCCCTCTCTCTGTCAATCTGCCTTTCAAATAAATAAATCTTTTTTTGTAAAAAAATGGGGCACATCTTAAGCTAATGCTAAAAATGACTTTCAGGCCCTTCACAAGGCATCTCAACTTCCTTGGTTTAATGAATCTGTGTGAAAATCTGGTCCTACAAATCTGTGCATCCTCCCCAAAATAGTCATTCCGATCTCGGGGTGTTTTTCACGATGTCCTCTCTGTGAGCCCAGTGGCTTTTGGGCTTCATGATTCCTGGAGCACCAGGACCTTCGATGGTTAGGCAGCATGGGTGGTGCCCCCACCAGGACTCACTCGAGAGAGATCTCTGGGCTGAACAACAGAATAAGGAGTGGTTTTCTTCCGGCTGCACGACTATTGCCATGTAATCCTGGCGCCTGCTACCCAGAGGTAGATTTAAGGGCTCAGTATCCAGCAAGACCACCCCACTTCAGATGCCAACCCCAACTTCAAGGCTGCCAGGCCACTCTTCCCACTCTCACTCACCCCCTCCACAACTGTGGTGGCAGCGTGGGAAAGAGCCCAGTCACTCCATGTCCAGTGACCCAGCCCCCCAGGAGCAATGAGAACTAGGGGCTGTGTGTCCTCTCGCCACCCCTGGCTCCCCCACCATGGACCAAGAATTCTGGGTGGAAGCAGGACCCATGGCTGCCCAGCTGGGGTCCACATAAAGCTAACTTGCCCAGCTGTATCCATTCTCCCTCAAGAAACACCTTGACGTGCAAACGAGGGCATTGTGAGAAAGAAGACTTTAATGTTAATAAGTGCTTCCAATCATGGCAGGAATGGCATGGGTAAGACAGTGGTGCTCAGAGGAAACCCCACCCCCAAAGATGTCCCCCCCACAAAGACGCATTTCAGACACATCTTGGACCTGCTGCATGTCGTTGGGAGACAGCTCCACAAGAACAGAAACCTGCAGCTGTCATTCAGGCTGCATCACCTGGGGCCAGGTAAGTGCCGGGTGGCTGAGCAGATGAAGAAGCAGGTGAACTCTTCCAGGTCCCGTCCCAAAGTCACAACCCACCCAGGTCTCCCCATCATCTCTGTGCTCATCTGCATCTACTAAAATATGGAAGCAGTTTTCCAGGGATGTTTAACGATTCATTTCACCACTTCCTCCAGAGGCAGGCTGCACATTCTCCTCCAGATGTGCAGGGAATTCCGTGAATCAAGCGGCAGATGTGAGCTGCACCCCTCTGTCAGCTGCCTGGATGGATTGAGCTAGAGCCCATGGCAGATTCAAGAGCTGAAGAAGGAGCAGAGCCACCTGCCCAAGCAGCCTGTCGCCCCTTTCATATCCTGATTCCCTGGGTCACCATCTTTGTTAAAAGTTTTAATTTTGACAATCTCCTCTTATTTTATCTTCAGGAAGTTGTGTTTTCACTTTACAGTGGAATCTGTGACACAGACTTTAAGTAACCTGCCTGGAGTTAACCAGCTCGTAAGTGGTACAGCCAGGCTGCAAACCCAGGCAGCAGGCCCCAGGGTCAGTGGACAGTGGGCCCCCGGGGTCAGTGGGCAGTGGGCTGGGACACTCTGCTTGACCCACAGAAGTGTGACAACACGTGTCAGCCCAGTGTGTGGGTTTTCCCGGAAGTGCAGGCTCCAGCCTATCCCGGGGGTACCCATCAGGCTGGAAGAAAAAGGACCCCAAGAAGTGTCTCCCACATCTGTGCCCCTCCCAACTGGGCCACCCCACCACTTTCTGGCAAGGCCTGGCTGGGGACGAATGAGGGAAAACAGAGCATCCAAGGAGCCACAGAAGCACTGTGGAACATTCTGGAAGAACTCTGAGTGCCCCGGAATGGGCCACCACTCCGTCTGTTCCCACGGCCCCTGTTCATGTCCCACCCTGCAGCTGTGTTTGCTCACCCCTCACCCCACCTGAGCCTGAGCTCCCGGAAGAGAGAGTTCAGTGTGCAGCAGTGGCTCTCACCTGCTGGTCCCCTTGGTGCTCTCTGACCCCTGCTGGTGGGAGATTCTTCTCCTATGGCCTGAGATGCCCCCAGTACTGGAGCTCACCCATGAGGCCTGCAGGAGCTGGGCCCCTGCACCTTCTGAAGCCCACCTGTTCTGGGCTGCTCGGCCCAGGGCAGGAGGGTGTGGGTGGGGGGGCTCTTCCCTTGTTTTCTAGCACTTTTTGGCATGTTGTGCGGAACATTAACATCTTGCTGCATTGGCAAACAGCCCCGGGGAGCAGAAATGAAGTAGGGTGATCAAGAAATGCATTTGCTAAAGAGGAAAGGGAATGGTGATTGTGCACCATAATCAGAAGCCAGAACAAGAGCGGGGCCCCCAGGAACAAACGAGAAGGGGGCTGGGTGGAAAATGAGTGGGAAAAGAAAAATCTGAGACAAGAAAATAAAACCTTGCACCAAGCAAGCCAGAACTCTGGCCAGAAGGAAACCGTGCTCCTGGGAGAACGAGTGCCTGGGGACCGGTAGTCAGCTGCGTCCCCTCCACCCACCCCTGCCTTCCTCCGGCCAGGGCCTCATGGTCAGCAACAGCTTTTCTGATTCCTACATTGGTGGTGATTTTTTATCTTCAGGTTAAAAAGAAGAACTCTGGTTTCTTTGGCAACCTCCCTTTTCTCTACACTTCTCAAAGCCCCTGGAACGCTGAGGGCCAAAGGAGGGTTTCTTTGTGAGGTCTTTGGGTGTGGTGCTTCCTGGAGGTTGCTAGGTAACATGGAAGGTGAGCTCTCCAGCCTCCCATAGGACCCTGTCTCCTGGGGCACCCAGTGTAGCTGATTAGATGCTAATGGGAGAAGCTTCTGGACAAACAATTCTGTGTGCTGTGTGCCTAGAAATGCACCCTGGAAGAATCTCTCCCAGTTCATTTTCCTTGTGAATGGAGGTTTTGTCCACACTTCCTATTAGCACCCCGCCCAAGAGGTCAGCAGCGCAGGACACAGAGCCCTGACTGGAGTTAGGATTCAGATTTTCCTCGCATGTCCTTCGAAGTTACCTTCCCCTTGGGGCAGGCGTCCGGTGCAGCCACTGGGACGCCACTTGGGAGGCACAGTGTCCCACATGTGTCGCAGGGACTCCAGCACCCGAGTCATCATCGGGTTCCTCACAGGTATGCATCAGCAGGAAGCAGGCTCTAAAGCCCAGGAGCCAGGACTCAAACACCAGCAGCCCGAGCAGTGACTTCACCACTGCACAAGTGCCCATCCCTAGACCCCACCTCTGGATGGGAGATTGACAAGAGCAGGTGCAACCAGAAACTCTGCTGACACAACCAGCCTGTGGACACACACAGATGTAGGGGGAGGGAGCTGCTGGGAAATGGAGACTGCCAGTGAGCAGGAATTGTACCGGACTCCGAACTGTCCCGTCCATCTCTGCACCTATCTCTGCAAATCAGCTCACCCCCCAGATGCCCAGGTGCTGCCATGGCTCCTGTGAGAAGTGGGGCCTTGTGGGAGGGCAGGAGAGAAAGCAGAGAGAGGTCTCCCATGAGGGTGCAGGGGCCTAGCACATGGGCCATCTTCCGCTGCTTTCCCAGGAGCATAAGCAGGGAGCTGGATTAGAAGAGGAGCAGCTGGGATTCGAACTTGATTCCATATGGGATGCCAGCATTGCAGGCAGTGGCTTTACTCGATACACCATAACACCCCTGGAGCCTTCTTTTTCTTTGTTCTTTGTCATCATTGAAACCTCAGGAGTGGTCCCAACACAGTTCAGTTTCCCAGCATGCATTTGTTTCCAAGGGAACCATGAGTCCCTGGGGAGAAAGTATATGTAAGCGGCACCCATGGGTGACCTTGACAGGGGAAGCAGTGGGCCCAGAGTTTCAGGTCGGGATGCTGGGGCCTCAGCTGAGATGCCCAGGGCTTCTACTTCTGCTGTCTGGGCTCACGGCCCACAGCAGTGCTGTCCAGGCAAGGCCCTCTTCTGTCTGCCGTCTGTCTGCTGTCGATCCCCAATTGCCCCCCACTTGCCCATGGAGCCAATCTGATGGGTAAGCATGTACTTTGACATTCGTGCTGTGGTTGTACATTCAGGCCCTTGACCATGACCCAGGCCCCTGGGGAGGGACACGGGGGCCCCTGCACTTGCCCAGCACACAAGGCCCTGGATAGGGCGGTGCCTTGGAAACAGGTTGCCCTGGATGAGTTGCCTTTGGGTCTCCTCCCAGGACACAGGCAGCACCCTTCCTCCCCTGTCCAGAGGGCGGGGAGGGCGTGGCTAGGAGAACTTCAAGATGCAGTTACACACAAGAGGCTGAGAATTCTAGGACATCACTCAAGCAGCCCATGCATGGTCCAACAACCAGGGATCTCCTCTGAGGCTGTGCTCCATCCATTCCCTGCTGCATGGCATACTGAATGACACAAGAATCCCAGACTACAAGAGGCCAGGAAGGTATGTGTGGCTCCCTGACGTGGGTGGCAACCTCATGGGGAGTAAAGCAGCAGTGAGGCTAGAGAAAGCCCCCAGGGCATGGAGAGAGGACCGGCGGGCAGCAGTAAGGGACAGCAGGGCACGGGCTAGGCTTTGGGCAAGAGAAAAGATGTCTTAGGAGAAGCTGTGAGAAGCTTGAGGGGTACCAGAATTGGTACCCCTAATTCTGAAGTGGGAGGGGGACCAGAGGAGAAAGAACCCCCAGACAAGAAGGTGCCAGGCAAAGTGGGGAGAGAAGCTGGGGGTGCCATCTCAGGGGTATGAGAAGGGACCCACTGGGGAATGTTAGGATCTGGAGAGAGGGTCCAAGTTACAGAGATGTGGTCATTTGGGGTGACTGAATCGACAGGGCAGGAGAGGCACTCAGGGAGGGGGGTCGCTCAGACACATTTCAGGCTGTGGGGTTGAATCCTGGGGAGCCTCAGGCAACTGTGGGGTGACTGCACCCCCTGGTGGTTGTGGTGGAGTGGCTGCGGCAAGTAGACATTCCCCAGAGGTGGTCCCCAAGGTGGTGTGTTGGAGGTGGGGCAGGTACACCTGTGGCTCAGCAATGCCAGGAACACGACCCAGTCCTTACCATTGCTGTGACCCGGGCACAGAGTCCACGGTCGGGGCCAAAATCCTCCCCTGCACCCCTTCTCCCAGGGACATGCCTGTGTGTAATCCTTGGCAAAGAAATGTATCTCCCTCCAAAGTCAGACTTTCCAAGTTTATTTATTTGTTTATTTTTATTTGAAAGGCAGAGAGAGCGAAAGAAAGAGTTCTTCCATCTGGGTTCACACATTGCCCCCCAAATTCCAACAACAGCCAAGGCAGGGCCAGACCAGACCAGGAACCTGGAACACACGGGGAGTGGCAGGGTCCCAAGGACTTGAGCCATCAGCTGCTGCCTCCCAGGGTGCGCATTCACAGGAAGTGGAATCCCAAGCAGAGGAGCTGCTACTTGAGCCCAGGTGCTCCCAAAGCAGATGCAGGCATTTCCAGTGGCGGCTCAACCTGCTGCACCTCGATGCTGCAAAGGCAGATGCTGAAGTTTAAGAAACAGCCCACTACTAGAGGAGGGAGTAAGGTCCCTACTTCATATGCAGTTCACAGAATCTTGCAACAAATCACCCATAAACCACCACTTCGATGCTAACCTACCTGCAGTGGTTGATTAGATCCACCTTGTGAGCCACTCACCTGTCGACCCAATCACTGCCCTCCCTTGCTAGCAAACCATCCTATTTTTGATGACTTTCAAAATGAGCAGTGACATCAGCACATGGGACCAGAACGTTCTGTCCTACCCTACCCCCATCAATCTACCTCCCACCCCCTCAGCAACCACCCCTCTTTTCTCATCACAGATGAACACTCTGGCTGTTCTAGAACTCTACACAAATTTCACCATGGAGTGACTCTTAGGTGTAGCCACATCGGAATCCAGAAAGCTGTCCAGGTGATTCACAGCCTCCCCTAGGGCTGGCCAACAAGCCCAGGGGCCCTCAGGCCTTTGCCAGAGGTTACAGCAAGCACGTCCATGACCAGGACTCAGGTTCCCTTCCTGCTCACCTTCTATTCTGGACAACAGCAGGGATTCTTCTAGAATGGTGGTCCTCAAGCCTCAGCAGCCATGCGAATCAGGTCCCATAGGTCTGAGCCGTGTGGCTGGCATGAGCCAGGTGCCGCAGACCTGGAGCTGAGCATTCTTGCCCTAGAAGCCCACTCCAAGATGACTGACTGTCACTCCCTGCAGCTTCCTGCACAGGACCTGCAAATGAGCTCCACAACCATGGGGACCGCAGGAAGGCAGGCGATTATGTTTATTTCTTTATTCTACACTCTGCTCTGCTACATATAGAACCAAGACAACTTATAGAGAGAAGACATATGACAAAATAAAACACTAAAACTGGGAAAGCAGGAGGAAATATGCAGACTCTGTGGAGCTGAGTGGTTTTTAAAGATTCCAGTTTGGGGGCCTGCGCTGTGGTGTAGCAGGTAAAGCTGTCACCTGCAGGGCCGGCATCCCATATGGGTACCAGTTCATGTCCCAGCTGCTCCACTTCCAATCTAGCTCTCTGCTATGGCCTGGGAAAGCGGTAGAAGATGGCCCAAGTCCTTGAGCCCCTGCACCCACTTGGGAGACCTGGAAGAAGCTCATGGCTTTGGATCAGCTCAGCTTCTGCTGTTACAGCCATTTGTGGAGTGAACCAGTGGATAGAAGACCTCTCTCTGTAACTCCACCTCTCAGATGAGCAAATCTTTTTTTTTTTTTGACAGGCAGAGTGGATAGTGAGAGAGAAAGGTCTTCCTTTACCATTGGTTCACGCTCCAATGGCTGCTGCGGCTGGCGCACTGCAGCCGGCGCACCTCACTGATCCGAAGCTGGGAACCAGGTGCTTCTCCTGGTCTCCCATGCAGGTACAGGGCCCAATGACTTGGGCCATCCCTCACTGCACTCCTGGGCCATAGCAGAGAGCTGGCCTGGAAGAGGGGCAACCAGGACAGAATCTGGTGCCCCGACTGGGACTAGAACCCAGTGTGCCGGTGCCACAAGCAGAGGATTAGCCTATTGAGCTGTGGCACTGGCCACAAATAAATTTTAAAATAAATAAAGTTTACAATTTGGTTCTGAGCTCCCTAGAAACTGAAGAGAAAAGAGCTGCACTAACTTCTTAATTTTCATCTTCAGGAAAGGGGAAGCAGGTCAGTTTCTCCAAGAAAGCAGAGCTTTTCCTAGGACTTAGCTTGCACAGTGGGCTGTCACCACCTGAGACACCAGCATCCCACAGGAGAGCCGGATCCAGCCCCAGCTGCTTCTCTTTCAACTCCGCTCTGTGATAACGTGCCTGGGAAAGCAGCAGAGGGTGGCCCAGGCACTTGGGCCCCTACACCCATGTGAGAGATCTGAATAGAGTTCCAGGCTCCTGGCTTTGGTCACCTGGGGAATGAACCAGCAGATGGAAGATCTCTCTCTCTCTCTCTCTCTCCCTGTCTCCCTCTCTCTCCCTCTCTCTCTCTCCCCCTCTCTCTCTCCCCCCCCCTCTCTCCCTCCTTCTCTCTCTCTCTCTCTCTCTCTTTCTCTCTTTCACCCTGCCTTTCAAATAAATTTAAAAATAAAATAAAAGGCACAAACACTGCTCTTAGGTCCCAACTGCTGTGCCCATAAGAGGGAGGAATACATTCAGCAAGCAGCCGGCCTAGTTTGAGTCGACAGAAATGCAGATAATTTATAACTTTAGTGCCAAATATCCAATCTTATCAAACTCAAGAACTTTGAGTGACATTTTGTGACACCAGTAAACTGCCAGAATCTCATCTCCTGTGTGCAGGGGAAGGCTGTGCGCACCCTGGGAGGCAGTGCTGATGGATCTAGGAGTTGTGCCCCTGCCACCCGTGTGGGAGATCTGGATGGAGTTCCTGGCTCCTGGCTTTGGCCTGGCTCAGCCCCAGCTGTTATGGGCATTTGAGGAGTCAACTGGCTCAAGCTGAGATGAGAGATTTCTCTCACTTGCTCTCTCTCTCTCTCTCTCTCGCTCTCTCTCTCTGCCTTTCCAATAAATAAATCATTTTTTTTTCAAAATAATGCAAGAGAACTTTTCCACTCAGGGACGTATGAGGACATTGCTTTGTGAGCTTTGCAATAACAACGACTGACTCAAAAGTAAAGTGGGTGATTCCTCGTTACAAGGCTAATTCTTGCCAACTTGGAAAAAAACCGATGCTGAACTTTATACCCTGTACCCTGGAAAAAGTGGGTGTAAACTGAAGTTGTTCCGGTAAAGTGAAGTGAAATGCTTTTGGAAAGTGGCCAAAGGAGACAGATTCCCGGACAACAGGCCCTCTTTCAGGGGAGCTGAAATTTTCACAGTGGTTTCCCATTTTGGTCTCCATCATCAGATTCGAATTTCATAGACCCTGGGGGTTTTGGGTTAATTCCAAAGTATGGCCATCCCCAAAATGAAAAATCTGAGTGTAAGGACTTTCAAGAAGTCTTTTCTCACCATCTGGATCTTTTTGTTTGAAGATACACTCTGTTCGTCTAGGTTAAATTCAACACAATCTCAGATTCTCCCCAAGCTTAAGATCAATGCAGTCAGTCTTCCTCATCTGCAGGCTCTGCACCCAAAAAGTCAGCCCACTGCAGATATAAAATATCTCAAAGAAAGACAATATCTATGGGGCCAGCGCTGTGGCTTAGTGGGTAAAGCCACTGCCTGCATCCCATATGGGCAGTGGTTCGAGTCCTGGATGCTCCACTTCCAATGCAGCTCCCTGCTATGGCTTGGGAAAGCAGTGCAAGATGGCTCAAGTCCTTGGGCCCCTGCACCCACATGGGAGACCTGGAGGAAGCTTCTGCCTCCTAGCTTTAGATCCTAGCTCCAGCCTTGCAGCCATTTGGGGAGTAAACCAGCAGATGGAAGTCTCTCTCTCTCTCTCTCTCTCTCTCTCTCTCTCTCTCTGCCTCTGCCTTTCAAATAAATAAATAAATAATTTAAATAAATATATGCAAAGAAAGACAGCATCGATGGGAGCCAGTATTGTGGCACAACCGGTTAAGCTGCTTGCAATGCTGCAATCCCACATGAGTGCCAGTTTGAGTCCCAGCTGCTCCACTTCTGATCTAGCTCCCTGCTAATGCACCTGGGAAAACAGCAGACGATGGCTCAAGTACATGGGACCCTGCCACCCACATGGGAGACCTGGATGGAGTTCCAGGCTCCTGGCTTTGGTCTGGCCCAGCCCTGGCTGTGGTGGCCATATGGGGAGTGAACCAACAGATCTCTCTCCCTCTCTATAACTCTTCCTTTGAAACAAATAAGTAAATCTTAAAAAAAAAAAGAGAGAGTGTGTAGTGAACATGTCATTGTTCTCTAAATACAGCATTACAACTATTGATATAGTGTTTGAATGGTGTTAGGTATTGCAAGTCATCCAGAGATTATTCAAATTATGAGAGACACTTGCATAGGTTATATGTAGGATACTGATACATTCTATGGAAGGGACTTGAGCTTCCACGGATTTTGGTACCCAGAAAGGGTGCTGGAACTAATCCCAGAACAGATCTAAGGGATAACTGCCTGTGTCTCTTAGGAGGACTTGAGCTGCTGGTCCAGTCCTGACCACTCTGCTGCCTACTGACACACCTGGGAAGACAGTGGAGGATGGCCCAAGGGCTTGGGCCTCTGCAACCCATGTGGGAGACCAGAATGGAGTTCCTGGCTTTTGGCTTCAGCCTTGCTCATACCTAGCTGTTGCAGCCATTTGGGGAGTGAACCACAGATGGATGCTTGTAGTCTCTCCACCCTGTCACTCTGCCTTTCAAATTAATAAATCTTAAAACAAAACCAGAAATTTTCATGTTCATGGAGGCCGTGAGAACCCCACCTCTCTCTGCTCTGCACATCCCAGCTTCTTGGCAACTTGTCATGTGAGATGGAAGATGGTGGCTACTCTTTCAGTGGACATCATATCTGCAGTCCAGGATGGAGGCCAAGCAAAGGGCTACTGGCTCCCAACCATTCCACATTTTAGCCTTCCCAGCAAACTTTTGTTTACATTGTCTCTTGGGCTAGGATGTGTTTCTTTGGCTTCCAGAAGATAAGGAAACCACGTGATTTCTTCTGGGTTTTGTTTCTAAGCTCACCACCAGCCCTGTTTTTTTAAAAAAAAAGAACAAAAAATTTGAATCTCTGCCCTTAGGTGTCTTTGGCCTTTCCAAAGCTATAGCAGCTTTGAATTTTGAATTTCTTTAAATACAACAGATAATGAATGGGATGCAATGTTTTCCTTGACCACTGCCTCTTAGTGATGGTTAAGAAACTCTGTGCATGGTGAGTTTCTGATTCCTATTTCCTGATACTGTAGCCAAACTGATGCTAAAATTTTAATGGGATGCCAGGAGGAACAGAACTACAAAGTCTGTATTTCATCCTCAGTGGAGCCTCCATTGATTCTTTTTTTTTTAACTTTTATTTAATGAATATAAATTTCCAGTATACAGCCTGTGGATTACAATGGCTTCCCCCTCCCACAACTTCCCTCCCACCCGCAACCCTCCCCTCTCCCTCTCCCCTTCCATTTGCATCAAGATTCATTTTCAATTCTCTTTATATACAGAAGATCAATTTAGTATAAAGATTTCAACAGTTTGCACCCACATAGAAACACAAAGTGAAACATACTGTTTGAGTACTAGTTATAGCATTAAATCAAAATGTACAGCACATTAAGGACAGAGATCCCACATGAGGAGCAAGTGCACAGTGGCTCCTGTTGTTGACCCAACAAATTGACACTCTAGTTTATGGTGCCAGTAACCATCCTAGGCTGTCGTCATGAGTTGCCAAGGCTATGGAAGCCTTCCAAGTTTGCCGACTCTGATCATATTTAGACAAGGTCATAAAAGACAGAGTGAGGATAGTAACCAATGATCCTAAGAGTGGCATTGACCAGGTCTGAACAATAAAACAGCATTAAGTGGGGAAGAGGACCATCAGTACACACAGGTTGGGAGTAGAGCCATTGGTGGTAGAGTAGAGGTTATGATTACAAAGGAATGAGGCCCAAGTGTGCTAGACAGGGTCTAGAACAAAGGACAGAGTCATTATTAGAGGAGCTAAGAAAGGTGCTGTCTAAGCTACAATTAAGTTTTCTGATTGAGAGGCAAATAGAACCTGATAGAAGGGGCTTGATAATAATCTGGTGGGCTTTAGGCCTTGTAAATTCAGAGGCCCAGGCCTATCTATCTCTTCACATGGGGTATATCCTAAGGGAGGTGTGAACCTCTTAGGGGAAGGCACTCTGTTGACTTTCATTACTTGGCTGGCCTGGGAGGAGAGCTGGCCAGGTAAAGGCAGGTGGCATCTCTAACAAGAAATTTACAGTTCTGCCTGCAATGTTGCTGACCCTACTTGACCATACCCTCAGCTGCAGTGGTCACTTTGGAAGCTGGGCTGAGTGAAGGGCTTTTCAGCTTAGAGCCAATAAGATCTGTGGCTCTGACCTGGGCATCCTTCGACTCCAGGGCAGGTCCATTTCCAGTGATCCAACTCTTGGCAGAGCTGCCAGGGCTCTTCACAAGCTGACTTCTGCTGAAGCCCAGGCTTACCACATTGAAAGCCACTGCAGTGGACTGGCCTGTTGGGTCTCCTTGAGGGCAGATCACTGTACAGATCAGCCATTAATAGGCCTGCCACCCATTGCTTCTGATGCCGAGTTTTCTTTTCCTCCTGGTTTGTGTTAAAGCAGACCAGAGGATGCAAGTCAAGGGAGTGCCCAAGTCCCATCTCTAATCTTCGGTGGCCTGAACTGCAAGTCTATAGTCACAGGCATGTTCTGTAGTAGTTTTTCTAAGGTAGACAATGCCCATGAGGAAAATCATATTCTCACTTTAAAACTTTCTTTCCCTTTGGTCTGAAAGGGAGGTTTTTTCTACTTACTGAATACTTTGCTGATGGCGAAGTGAATCTAGCTATGAGATTATTATTTAAGCTCTTATGTTGGCTATGGTATTACAGAAAAATGTTAGCCATCTCTTTTATAAGGTCTAAAGATTAAATTGTGCGTCCTACAGATTCCTTTATAATAGAATTAGTTTCCTACCTTGAAGAGAATAGAGAAATGAAAGAACAAGTTGGGCTTAGAATAGAGAAATGAGGGAGCAAGTCCTAGATAGAGGTCTAAAGGGTTAAATACTTGTAAAATGCTACATGTGCTTTCAAAAATACTGTGAAGTAAGCAAGTGCCTCTTGTTGGTTGATGAGTTTATAATTTTAAACATGGCGACAAAGTCTTTTGTCATCCACAGTTATATATGATTTGCTGCTCATAAAACTAAAGCGTTGTTGGTTCTGTGTTTAGCTGTCCTCCTATAGGTTCCTATGGACTTTTTCCAGCCACTTTTATTGTATTCAGTACTTTGGGATGGCTCTGTAAACAGATGAAGCCAATAATGCATTAACAGTACCAACTGAGAGAAAGTATGGTTAACTGAGGTTACTAAAAACAAAAAGCAATTCAAATCAATTGGCAATCTACAAAAAGAGTTAAAGATTTTAAAAGCTATTATTAAAATTGCTATATTGGTCTATTATGCTATGTTATATGTGTGTACATATTGTACGTCCACATGGGGAAATTTTATTAAGAGTTTTATTTTAAATGGCTTATAGATAAGATTGTCCATAAATTTAAGCTGCTAAAATCAATCAAAGATACATTTTAATTTGTGTGACCTGAATCTGTGTATCATATGTTTTAAACGTGTTGGTAGAAAGAAACTAAAAACATTTTAGATGGTTGTGCTTAAGTTTACTGGCTAAACAAACTACACCATGTTAGATATTTAAGAGGTGTTTTCAAATACATGATTCTTAAAATTTATAGAAGGCATTGGACCTTCTGGTAAATGTTTTCTTAAGTTGTTATCTAATGGTTGAAACGGTTTGCTAAGTATTCATGTAATATTGCTATTGTCAGCAAGCGATCTAGGACTTGCTCCCTCATTTCTCTATTCTAAGTCCATTGATTCTTATAAGCATTCTTAGGCTCCTCTGTCGGCATCAATACATTGGGGACATTTTTTAAGAAACATATAAATTGCTAGTCAAGGCTCTGCTTAATTATTTATAATTGTATGCATTTGCCTAATGGAAATTTTCATTTTGTGCTGAATTTCCAGATCCTCAGGGCTGATCCATCCACTTTTAGTGAACAGGCCGCCTTTACTCTTAGGGTAGTGTGCTCAGAGATTCACAGAAATCCCAAGTCAGCTGAAGTCAGCTGAAGGTTGGAGGAGGCAGATCAACTTCCACAGCTCTGGCTGGGCCATTTCCCCATTCACCCAAATGGCTGAGCAACAGCCGGACAACAGGCCAGTTTTTCTCCCCCTCTGACCTTTCAGAAGCAAAGAATGTTCAGGTTATCTTGACCTTGGCCAAACAGCCTTTCCTCACAGACGCCAGCTTGCACCTAGAGAAGAAAGATTTCAGAACCAAATAGATAGACAAAAGTTAAAAAAATAGGAATTTTAGAATCAGAAGTAACTTGAATACCAAGAACCTTACTTCCAAGGTGAAGAACTCAGATGGAGAAGTGAATGCTGCCTTCCCTGGGCCAACCTCCTGACAGGGAGAAATGGAAACACGACACTTGGCCCCCTTGTCCGGAGGACTTAGCACTTCACACACAGTCTCCATGGAGGCAACAGAGAGCCTTTTCTTGAGGTTTCTGGCAGGCTGGACAATTCAGAATTCCTCCAGGGACAAATATTTCAAGTGAGGGATAAATCACAAAAATAAAAATGCTTCAATACATAGCTAAGTTTGGAAGACAAATCCCCCCCCCAAAAAAAATGATCTCAGATACCAAAATCGCAGAGGGAAGGGAGCCAAGCATGCACATGGATGATGTGGGAGCCTGAGGATTGGTGGTGAGAGCACCGATCCAGAAGTCCAGGAGATTCACCGTCACTGGACAACAGCCTGGTAACAAGGACAGAGGAAGTGGCCACCAGAGAAGACTTCTTGGCCTAGGGCAGGACCACGGAGCTTGGCTTGACTGGGATCTTGAGTAGGAAGAGGCAACATCCTAGGATAAATTAGTCCACCAGTCCGGTGACATGGGGCAGGTATACACTAGGCTGTGATGAGGTCCTTGGGGCACCTGGCAGGCAGAGATGCAAACTTCTTGGAGAAATACCTGATAACCCTGGCCATATGGAGCACAAAGATGACTTTTGCAATAAAAAAATATGGAATTGACTCACCTTGATGGAGAAACAGCTATCACCACCACCAAACCACACAGAACAGAGGGGGAAAAAATACAAAGACCTGCCACTGTGGCTCCGTGGGTTAAGCTGCTGCCTGTGGTGCCAGCATCCCATAGGAATGCTGGCTCAAGCCTCGGTGGTTCCACTCCCAGCCCAGCTCTCTCCCATGTGGGAGAACATGGGTGGAGTTCCAGGCTTGTGACTTTAGCCTGGCACAGCCCTGGTTAGCCGTGGTGGCCATTTGGAGAATGATCCAACAGACAGTAGCTCTCCATCTTTCTTTGCCTTTAAATCTCTCTTTAACTCTGCCTTTCAAATAAATAAATGTTCTTTTTTTAGAAAAATACAGAATTGCCCAGGAGAGACTACAAAATAATATTGTAAATTATTAAAGAACCAAAGGAATAGAAACCATCAGGAAACAACCCTCTGAAAAGGAACGTTGAAAGACCCACAACAACTAAAAAGATCAAATTGTAAAAAGCCCCACAACACAAAGTTCATGTCCAGCTGGTGAGTTTTACCAAGCACTTAAAGAAAATAAATACTAATATTCCATCAACTCTTCCAAGAAATGGAAGAGGAGGGTTGCAATGACCAGGAGTGGGCCATGTTGAAGCCAGGAGCTTCATTTGGACCTCCCACATGGGTGCAGGGGCCCAGGTACTTGGGCCATCCTCTGCTGCTTTCCCAAGCACATTAGCAGGGAGCTAGATCAGAAGTGGAGCAGCTGGGACTTGAACCAGTGTCCACATGGGATGCCAGTGCTGTAGATGACAGCATAACCCATTGTGTCACAGCTCCAGCCCCAGGAAAAGATCTTAACTACCTCATGATTTCATCTTCTTCACTGTGTGTACTAAACATTGAGTGACCTGCAATGAATGAGACAGAACCCACCCTCACCCTCATGGCAGCCCCAATCACACAACACAGTGGTTTCTCTTGGCTTCTATCATAAATTACTGCACCTGCAGCAGCTTAAAACAACACACACTGATTCTCCTGCAGAGGCTCTGGGTCACAGGTGGATCCTAGGGGCTGAAGTCAAGGCTGCATTCCTTGGGCCTGTTTCTCCTGCAGAGTGTGAATGGCAGATCCATTTCCTGCCAGCTCCCTGCCTCTGTCTTCAAAGTGTGACACTTCACCTCCTCCTCTGGCCAGCTCCCCCTGGGCCTTCTTAGAAAGACCTTTGTGACGATGTCACACTCAGGACCACCTCCCATGCTCTCCCCCGCCAACATCACATTTGCGGAGCCTCTTTAGCCACTGGTGGTGACTTTCCTTCTGGGTTCTGTGGATTAAGAACCAGACACCTCTAGGGGAGCCATGGCTCTGCCTCCATTGGAATTAAAATGCTGTGGCAGAGAGGGTCCCAAACAACAGTCTCTGTGAGGCTGCAATCCAGAGGATGGGGAGGAGCTGTAGGGGGTGGGCAGGAGAACGTTCTAGGCAGAGAGAACGGGGACTAAAGCACTCTGCAGCCCCGGGCTGGGCTTGGCAGCTGGAGGAGTGAGTTCCGTTTAGATAGGAAGAAATGTTACAAAGGCCCACACTGTGACTCACTAGGCTAATCCTCCACCTGTGGCACCGGCACCCTGGGTTCTAGTCTTGGTTGGGGCACTGGATTCTGTCCGGTTGCTCCCCTTCCAGTCCAGCTCTCTGCTGTGGCCCGGGAAGGCAGTGGAGGACAGCCCAAGTGCTTGGGCCCTGTACCTGCATGGGAGACCAGGAGGAAGCACCTGGCTCCTGGCTTCGGATCAGCACAGTGTGCCGGCCATAGCAGCCATTTGGGGAGTGAACCAACAGAAGGAAGACCTTTCTCTCCATCTCTCACTGTCTAACTCTGCCTGTCAAAAAAAAAAAAAGAAAAAGAAAAAAGAAAAAAAAAGTCACAGGAAGGCAAATGAGTTTCCAGTCCACCTTGAGTCTTCCAGAGGAAGAAAACTGCAAAGCTGCATCTTATCTACTTGAATTTCTTTTCTTTTTTTTTGATGGGAATTTGTCCTGATCTACCATTACTGGCAAGGGACCCCTTTTGTCACAAGACAGAATAGAATTCTCATGGGCATCCCTAGGGCTCTGAGAGAGAGAGAGGGCCCTCAACTGGGTCTCACAGTAAGTTCAGAAAGACACTGACCCCAAACAAGAGCTTGTCCTGGTTGTGACTTTCAAAAATCTTGTCACCTACCATTGTGTCCTACCAGTATTGTTACCAGCAACAGGATCTCGGGGGATTCAAGGAGGAGCTGAGGGAGGGGCCCCGGCTGCCTGGCCCTGGGAAGGTGACACTTGGAGATTCAGGCAGGGCAGGGTAGGAGCAGCTGGGCCGCAGAGCTTCCTGGGAGTCCACTGCCTGCTTGTCTCCTCCTGAGTCACCTCTTCTGTTGATTCACTATCCTTGCCTCAGAGCTCTACACCGCCCAGAAAGAACTAGCACTGTGGGTTCTCAGCTTTACAGGAAATCAAACACACACTTGAGGAGTCTTCCACAACAGCCTTTTGAGAGCTCACCCACTTTTTAAAAATTTATTTGAGAGACAGAGAAGGAAACAGAGTTCTCATTCAGAGGTTTGTGCCCCCAAATACATACAATGTCCAGGCCTGGGCTGAAGCTCTCCCACCAGATGTCAGGGAATTAATGACTTGAGCCATCATTGCTGCAGGGTGTGCAGCAGCAGGAAGCTGGAGTCAGGAGCCAGCGCTGGGAACTGAAGCCAGGCACTGTGGTACGGGGTGGGGGTGTCTTGAGCAGAGTCTAATGGCCAGGTCAAGCACCCATCCCTGTGTCTGCCTTTGTCCCTGTGTTGTGACTGACCATACCTCTGTTACACCTGTCATTGCCATTCTCCTGAAATTTCGCCTTCTGCAACCATATTAAAGAATGGCTCCTGAGGCTGGCACTGTGGTGTAGTGGGTTAAAGCCCTGGCCTGCAGTGCCTGCATCCTATAAGGGCACCAGTTCGAGTCCTGGCTGCTCCTCTTCCAATCCAGCTTTCTGCTATGGCCTGGGAAAGCAGCAGAAGATGGCCCAAGTCCTTGGGCCCTTGCACCTATGTGGGAGACCTGGAAGAAGCTCCTTGCTCTTGCCTTCAGATGGGCTCAGCTCCAGCCATGGTTGCCACTTGGGGAGTGAACCAGGGAATAGAAGACCCCCTTCTCTCTCTATCTCTCTCTGTAAGTCTGTCTTTTAAATGAATAAAATAAATCTTTGAAAAAATAAAAAAAATGGCTGCAGCCTAGTTCACTCTGCACACCCCCACCCTCTGCAGAGCACCTATGCAGAGCAGACACTTCACCCCTGCTCTTTTGTTCAATGAAGACCTTCCAGACACCCACAGGCCAAGCCTGGAGTGGGGGGCCAGAGCCTGCAGCAATCCTAACACAGAGACACACTAAGAAGCAGCCATTCTCAAAGACTTCTAGGGGCCAGCACTGTGGCATACTGGGTAAAGCTACCACCTGCAGCACCTACAGCCCCTATGGATGCTGGTTCGATTCCTGGCTGCTCCACTTCTGATCCAGTTTCCTGCTGATGGCCTGGGAAAGCAACGGAAGATGGTCCAAGTCCTGTGGTCCCTGCACCCATGTGGGAGACCTGGAAGAAGCTCCTGGCTCTCAGCTTTGGCCCGGCCCAGCCCTGGCCATTGCAGCCATTTCAGATTTGAACCAGTGGGTGCAAGATTTCTCTCTCTCTTTCTCTCACTCTCTCTGCCTCTCCCTCTCCTTCTCTGTAATTCTGACTTTCAAATAAATAAATGGTAAAAAAAAAAAAAAGAAAAGAAAAGAAAAAATAAGACTTCTAAAGGAGCAGGGCCATCCTAGCCAGGAAATTATTCACTTAAATGAGAGTTCAGAATGACCAAATATATGTGTTTCAAGACTTGCACACAATCCCAGAACTAACCTGAGAGGCTTGCTGGGTTTATGGTGTCTCGTTCATCTGTCTGTGGGCTCTCAACCACACCACTGAGCTGTGGGGTTTTAAAAGTTAAGCCTCTGCATTCTCTCTCTCTCTCTCTCTCTCTCTCTCTCTCTCTCTCTCTCTCTCTCTCTCTCCCCCCTGGCTCCTTGGATGGTTGCCTGGCAGCAGAGGGTGAAATGACCTCATTCATCAGAAGGCACAGGGGCAAGTTCCGAGACAAAAGGAGATTTGCAAAGTGAAGGCTGCAACGGCCAAGTTTAAGTGGAAACGGACAGACACACTTGGAGGGTCTAGTAGGCAACAGTGGTAATTCAGAGGCCACAAAGGCATCTCGGGGGCACACGGAACCCAGCTGGCGAAGCTCTCAGACCCAGTACCAGAAATCTGTTAAGGAAGGAGGACGCCACTGCATTGGCCTGAAATCCAGGCTCCCCCAAACCAGGGAACCCACAACATTCCGGTTCCCCAGCACTGCAGGTTTTACAGTTTGCGAAGCCCGATAAGACATCCCAGGGTCCACGTGGTTGTGTCTGTTCTAAGTCCAGTGGCTTCTCACTCTCTTGCTGTTCCCATGAGCCACACAGTGTCTTTGTGTGCATTTCCTAATGGACAGGTGCACAGCCCAACCGCCCATAACAGACACAGCGACTGCAGGCAGAGACAGGGAGCCGCCTTCAGGAATCTGAGTTAAAACGTTCTGCCTGCCAAGCAGGACTCCCCTGGGGAGAAGCCATTCTGGACCCCCAAGGTCTGGCCACCTCGGC
This sequence comes from Lepus europaeus, assembly GCF_033115175.1. Classification (NCBI taxonomy): domain Eukaryota; kingdom Metazoa; phylum Chordata; class Mammalia; order Lagomorpha; family Leporidae; genus Lepus; species Lepus europaeus. Next base: position 23,032,068 of record NC_084847.1, read on the forward strand.
CCTTGGTGCACAACCTGGGATGGCCCCAGAGACAGCAGCTGTCTCACCCCTAGGTGTGGGGGAGGCAGGGCTGGGGTGGGGACCAGAGAGCACTGGAGCCTCGCACCTGCACCTGCCCAGTGAGTGACAATCTGCTGCTGGTCGTCCAATCCCATAGCTGTCTTTTGACTGGCACTGAGTGAAAGTTCAGTAAGCAGACCTCGGCGATTACTCTCTTTTTCTTTTTCTTTCTTTCTTTCTTTCTTTTTTTTTTTTTATATGCTGAAGCTGTAGGTGGCGGTCCCCTTTCTCCAACTGACAGCCCAGCCCTGGGGATTCTTTCCAACTTTTGGGGGTCATTAAGGGGGGAGGGCGGTTCAACTACAGAAAAGAACTCCTGAGGACTGTGGGACCCCCCCCCCCCTTCCCCGCTCCAAGAGATCGGACGTGGGGGAAGAACCATGCGGGCACTTGGCACAGTGGCCACCAGGAGCTGCAGGATTCACACCCGGTCCAGGTCCTGGACGCGCCAGGAGAGGGCGCGCTGTGGCCGCCCCGCCCAGTCCGTTTCAGGTGGGACGGCCCCGCCTCCTCAGGCCCGCTCACCTCCGTCCCGCCCACCTCTGGCGGCGCAGTCCCCACTGCTCAGCCACCCCACCCGCGACACCCGCCTGGCGTGGGCCACGCCCACTCCGGCTCGGCCCGCCTCCTTCGGGTCCCCTCCGGCCGCCTCAGATTGGGCCGTCCCGTCCACCAAGCCGCCAGGCCCCGCCCAGCGGGCAGCCTCAGGCGGAGCGCCCCGCCCAGTCGGGGGACCCGGGCCACGCCCACTCCGCCCGCCGCGCGCCTCTCGGTGGGGCCGCCCGGTCCCGGCCCTGTCACTCGCTCCGGCAGCATCAGGGCTTTCTCCTCAGTTCTTCGCGGGCTGCGGACGCCGTGGGCTTTGACGTTTGAGTGGCGGAGACGGGCGCGGGGCACTCTCAGCCGACGGCCGAGGACCTTCGAGGGCTCCTCAGGGGCGCCCCGACGCCCCCGCCGCCCGGAGTCCGGAGACCTGGAGGAGCCGCCGAGTCGCCCCGCGCTCGCCGGCCGGCGGCTGCAGCCACGTCGCGGGGTCCCGAGGAGGTGAACCGGCTCACGGAGAGCACCTACCGGGTGAGGCTGGGGGCTGCGGCACAAGGCGGGGATGAGGGTCGGGGGCGTCGCTGGGAGCCCTCGGGACCCCGAGAGGCGCCAGGGCTGGGGTCGCCCGGACACCCCCGCGCCGACCCTTTGGAGCCCGCGGCGCGGAGTCCACGCTTGGGGAAGGTCCTGCCCGCCCGTCCCCGCGGTCCCTCCGGGCGAGCCGCACTCCCCTCCCCCCACCCACCCCGCGCCTCAGTTGCGGGAGTCCGAGGAGGCGAGGACCGTGCCGGCCAGGCCGCCGGGGTTCAGCCCTGCGAGGCCCAAGGGCCGAGCTCCGGTTTCCACCCAGGAAGGCGGGGCAGGCCGGGCGAGTCTAGCGTGCCTGAAGGCGCCCCCGGCCCTGGGGAGGGGGGTGGAGGCTGGAGCAGACCCCGGGCCCTGAGCCCAGCCTCGAGTGTGTAGGTCGGAGATTCTGTGGGGTGCCTGGAGGCAGCGAGCACCCGAGGTTTTAATAAAATTGCCCCTAGTTGAAAGAATGCGTTGATGGTCGGTGTCTGAACGTGCGTGCGTTAGAATATTTTTCCAGACGCAGACGTAGGGTTAAGCGGCCAGTTTAGTAAGTTTAAGCACTTAAGAATGAATTTCAGTTGAAATAAGACATGTGTTTAATCATCTACTATTAATAGAATACAAAACAACTTTTGTTTTAATTCAGCCTGGACTTATTGAACCCGTGACACTTGAAAGTTCTGGAAATTCATCCAGAGCCACAATTTAAGGTCCCTCCGTTTGGTCGTTTTTATGGATTTTTTTTTCCCCTACTCCTTCAGCTGCGTTTGTGAAGTCTGAGTGAGTTCCTGAAATCAGAGGGCTTTTTTGACTTTTACTGGATAAGAATAAAAAGAGAGCATGAAAATATTTTCATAATCTCTGTTAAAGTCCAAAAGATCTCCCTTCATCCAATATGAATTATACGTTCGAGGTAGATGTGGTGGACACTGTTGGCCCTGTTTTGGGGCTCAGCAACTATGGCCACAAGCTGTCCCTTATTTGTGTATTTCTTTAATGGAGAGCAGTCTTTAAAAATTTGAAGGATTAAACCCTTATATTTGTATTGAGGTTACTAATATTTAATCCTGAGGAAATAGGGGCAGGAGGTGGGGCTGCTGCCCAAGTGTCTCAATAAAATAGCCTCACTCCCACCTAGACTCAGACCTGGGGAGGAGTGGTCTGTCAGTTAAGGAAGACCTGTAATTGGGGTATGCAGATCTTTGCACATTTGAGGTGGGATTCAAGTCTCCTGTGGAGTAGGGGAGCACCCCTGAACCCAGAGCGCTCCCCTCCACTGCCTCCTGGCACCCAGTCTGTTTACCTTCCTCATGGGAGCTGAGGTTGGAGAGGGGCGGTCATACTCCGCGCTCACCTTTGCTCCTTCTCCCACCTCTTCCTGACTTTTGCTTTTAGTGATGACTCCTTGCAGGAGCTGTACTTGAGGCACAAATGTCAGCCACTTTGTCCTGTCATATTACCCAGAGAACGAGGGCAGAGGCAGACAGTGTAGACTTCATCATCTTGGTCGTTCATATTTGTCAGCATTGCCGGTCTTTATAAATGGCTTTCGTGCTTTGAAAGATTGCACTGCACTGAAGATCTGTGCCATAGTGCCTGGCGCTCCCAGGTGTTTGGAGGCGTGCTGAAAGCTAAGTGTTACTGGGTTTAATCACCGTTTCCTCATTGATGTTTTGGGTCACATTTTTGTGTGTGTGGAGGTGCTGGGATCAGAACCAACAGCACCAGACAGGTTTCTTTAATCTGTGAAAGAAGCGAAGGCTGCTAGCCCTTGCCTGAGCTGTCATGGACGTGTGTGCTAGGGTTTACAGGCTCACAGGTCTGTTTGGAAGCCTGAAAAGCCTTTCACCACCACCTCATTGGGTTCTTCCCTGTGTGCCCCAACCTGCAGTGATCAAAGCTGGAAGAAGTTTATGGTTAATACGGTAAAAATCCACCAGCAGTGTGGTGCATGGAGCTGTCTTAAAAAGGGATTTCCTTCATGTTACCTATCAATCAACAGTATTTTACTACTAGAAACACAACCTAACCAGGTGCGGTTACAAAAGCCCCCTGCAAGTGAGATTTTATGACTTGCCAGAATGGATTTTAGATTTTTTAAATATTCAAACTTCTCCAGCTTTGGAATAAAGGACTAAATTCCTTAGAGGAAAAAGGGGGGATTATAAAGGATTGTGACCCTCTGCTGTCAGTCTCAGATATCCTTAAACATACACAGTTGCTGAGTTTTATCAGATGCATGCTTTACAGATGATTCATGGAGAGCCATGCTCACTCCCAGGAGGATGTGTTTTACTACCTGACATACAAATAGCATGGTAATAGGCCCCAATATGTCAAGTAATGTTACCATTGATAAGTAGAGTTCAGGAGAAGGTCCCACCCCTTTGCTACACTGTAGTCTATAGTATGCCCATAATTTGCCTTCAAAAGCTTACTTGTATGCTTTTCTGATGAGTACATGCTTTACTGGTAAAGGAAGAAGTAAAGTTCAAAAATCTCCTTAATTATAAGGGCAGCCACAGCCTTCCTAGAAGTTCGAACTGTTAAAGTCTGAGGAAGTTGAGGAAGAATGGGTGTGGTGTCATCCCTGGGATGCCCTAGCTACGTTAATCTTGCAGAGCAGTGAGTGAAAGGCAAAGGAACACAGGTCTCTGAATGTCACCATCTCAAGGTGGTCCTAACAATGCTTATCTAAAATCCTGGACAATTCCCTCTGTCTCCCCACCCCACCTTAACTTGTTTGTCTCCACCCCCAGCACTTTCTTAAACCAGACAATGTCATATATCATGTTTGTCGCCATCTTCCCAGCCCCAAAGTGGACTCCACCAGAGGGAGAGTTTTGTTCTGTTGCATTCCAAGCACCCAGATCAGTAGGGGGCCTGTGTATTCAATGCATGAACACAATTTATTTAGTTTCCTGTGCTGGGTTCTAGGCTCCTTCCCTGACTTTGCAGAGTTCCCCTTCATTCTAAGTGGACATCAGCACTGGGGGTGGATCTGTATTTTGTTTGCTTGCTTGCCGTTCTTAGATTGAGAACCAGGCCTTGGGTCTGTGAGGGCCCAGCTTCCACATGCCACTCAGCACACCAGTCCTCCAGACTAATTTGTTTTTGAGGGGCCAGCCAATGCAGAAACCATGCTTGTATACCTTTTCCTTACTGGGGCAGTTAAGATGTCACTGAAGTGCTTTTTTTTTTTTTTATTCTGTGAATTTATCGTCATTGGGATGATTTTAATGACCCTTTTAATAAGAAAATTAAGCACATTTCTTTTTTCGTCAGGTAAAGCAAGCAGTCTGGGCATGGGTATTAGGGTTTTTTGTTTGTTTGTTTTTGTTTTTTGTTTTTTTTGGACAGGCAGAGTGGATAGTGAGAGAGAGAGAGACAAAGGTCTTCCTTTTTTGCCATTGGTTCACTCTACAATGGCTGCCGCGGCCGGCACACTGCGGCCGGCGCATCACACTGATCCGAAGCCAGGAGCCAGGTGCTTCTCCTGGTCTCCCATGCGGGTGCAGGGCCCAAGGACTTGGGCCATCCCCCACTGCAATCCCGGGCCATAGCAGAGAGCTGGCCTGGAAGAGGGGCAACCGGGACAGAATCCGGCGCCCCAAAGGAGACTAGAACCTGGTGTGGCGGTGCCGCAAGGTGGAGGATTAGCCTACTGAACCATGGCGCCGGCTGAGTATTAGGTTTTGTTCCATGGTTTTATTCTTTCTCAACTTGGGTTTAATGGGAGATGCGTAGGAGAAAGTCTGGCGTGGCTGGTTCCTGGGTGGACAGTGATGACAGGTATAGCAAGTAACACTTTGAAGAGCTCTTAGTTATGTTTATCACTGTAGCCATACGCAGCTTGTTCTCTTCATCTTTTCCTGGAATGCTGCTACTTCAGGTGTGCTGAAGATAAGATGGGGTTTGCAGAGGCCCAGGCAGCTTCCCCTTGGCTCCATGAGGGCTAAAAAGGGTGGGCGCCAGTGAGAATCAGGTACCAGGCCTCAGCAGGAATGGTCACCAGATACTGGATATTAAACTGAACAGCCCAGTACTTTACTTTTAGTCTGATAAATGAAGATATATACAGCCAAATGATGGGCTGCTTTTTCTGTCACAAACATTTCTTTCTTCACTGGAAAGGGGTTTTGGGATCTTAACAACATAGCTGGGAAGCCTGGGAAACTGGGACCACTTGGACCGGTGACACTGTTCACGAGTTTCAGGTGCTTTTTAGTTTATATTTGTGACGTTATTTCAGTATTTGGCATTCATTTTTTTGGTCTTATACAGACTGTCAAGGGGAACTTCATGTGCATGGAATTGTAACAAATTGAATTTTTATTTTCTTTAGCATCCCACACAACTATTTATTCTGCAGTTAAAAAGTAAAGGTTATAAAAACTGCACAAACATTATCTGTTGACACATGGAAATACATTTGTATTTTAAAACCCTGTGGATCTACAGTATACATAAGCAATGTTTAAGTGTATAGAGCTAAATTGTCACAAAGTAAACACACCTGGGTAAATGGCACCCAGACCAAGAGGTGGACCGTAACGAGCCCCAAGTTCCCTCGTGCTGCCTTCTGTCCACTACACCTGTTCCAAGAGTGGCTACTCTCTCAACTCCTAGATTTGTCTACTTTTTAAAATAAATTTGAAACAATATACAAGTTATTTTTAAAGATTTATTTATTTGAAAGGCAGAGTTGAAAGAGAGAGAGACAAGACAGAGATCTTCTAACCTGGTTAACTCTCCAAATTGTTGCAACAGCTAGGGCTGATTCAGGCCAAAGCCAGGAGCTAGGAGCTCCATCCAGGTCTCCCTTGTGAGTGGCAGAGGTCCAAGCACTTGGGCCATCTTGCACTGCTTTGCCAGGCACATTAGCAGGGAGCTGGATCAGAAGTGGAGTAGCTGGGACTCACCAGTGCTCATACAGGATGCTCGTGTTGCAGGTGGCAGCTTAACCCCCTGTGCTACAGTGCCAGCACGTTGTTTATCTTTCACCCAGGGTGCTTGTCAGACTCACCTCTGGTGAACGAGCAGTTGTAGTTCATTCATTCTTGTTGCTCTTTTTTTTTTTTTTTTTTGACAGGCAGAGTGGATAGTGAGAGAGAGAGAGAGACAGAGAGAAAGGTCTTCCTTTTTGCCGTTGGTTCACCCTCCAATGGCCGCTGCGGCCGGCGCATCTCTGTGATCCAAAGCCAGGAGCCAGGTGCTTCTCCTGGTCTCCCATGCAGGTGCAGGGCCCAAGGACTTGGGCCATCCTCCACTGCCTTCCCGAGCCATAGCAGAGAGCTGGCCTGGAAGAGGGGCAACCGGGATAGAATCCGGTGCCCCAACCGGAACTAGAACCCGGTGTGCCGGCACTGCAAGGTGGAGGATTAGCCTGTTAAGCCACGGCGCCGGCCTCTTGTTGCTCTTTAGGTCATGTTCCACTGTGTGACTACATCAAGTCGAGCTCTTGTTGGGCATTTGAATTACTACTCCAGAAGGCTGTGAATAGTGCCCTGTGAGCATTCTAGTATGCGTGTGGATGAGCATGGGCTCCCATTTTTCCTGAGCATCCACATAGGAGTGGATTTGCCAGATATGGGTGTATCTGACAATTTTGCTTTAGTTAGAAACTCCCAGCAGTTTTCCAAAGTGGTTGCACCAGCTGGCATTCCCACCAGCGGCCTACAGAGAGTTCTGGTTGCTCCAGACTTTGCCAGCAGCTGTTATTTCCCATTCGTATGTGCAAATAAAAATTTAAGTTAGAGCCAAAACAAAACTGCCCTGGGCCTGTTGGTGATGGACTGTTTCTCTACTGGACACCCTCAGCCTCCGTGGGGCCTGGCTAGAGATCCTTCATTCTTTACCTCAGAAGACAGAGCCAGGATCTAGCAGCTGTGGCTCTGCACGTGGAGTTGCATACTCTCTAGAGTAAAGCATAAACTTCAGTTTATTAGACTGTCAAACTACTCGGGCTCAGCACATCAAAGAGTTTTGGTATGAAGGGACGTTGAGGGCATAGCTGAGCCTATTTAAGCAGTTACAGTGAATTGAATTTTCTTCTTAACTGTGTATTAATGAAAGTAACTTTGCCTGTCTTTTTATGTAACTTTTCTTAAAAATGTACCTACTAAACTGTTAAAGGCACAACAGGCTAGTTTTAAACAAGACTGTCAGTGAGTTACAGTTTAATGAAAACTAGAATTTTCTTTTTTTTTTAAGATTTATTTACTTTTATTTGAAAGTCCGAGTTACAGCACCGAGAGGAGAGGCAGAGAGAGAGAGAGAGGTCTTTCATCCGATGGTTCACTCCCCAATTGGTTGCATCAGCCAGAGCTGTGCCGATCCAAAGCCAGGAGCCAGGAGCTTCTTCCAGGTCTCCCACAAGGGTGCAGGGGCCCAAGGACTTGGCCATCCTTTACTGGTTTCCCTTCCACATTCACAGGGAGCTAGATCAGAAGTAGAGTAGCTGGGACTCAAACTGGAGCCCATATGGGATGTCAGCTCCACAGACAGAGGCTTTACCCTCAAAACCACAGTGCCAGTCCCAGAGAAAAGGTTTTAAAAAGCCTCCAAGATTAAATATGTGTAACAACCTATGAATGACTGTGGGGAGGCTGGAAGGTTAATTCTGGGGACTTGTTCTCAAGCATGTTCAGTTATAATCTAACTGGGTGGAAAAAGAACAAATCTTTTAGAAAATTCTAGTTCTGGGGCCGGTGCTGTGGTGTAGCGGGTTAACACCCTGGCCTGAAGTGCAGGCATCCCATATGGGCACCAGTTCGAGTCCTGACTGCTCCTCTTCCTATCCAGCTCTCTGCTATGCCCCAGGAAAGCAGTAGAAGATGGCCCAACTCCTTGGGCCCATGTACTCGTGTGGGGGACCTGGAAGAAGCTCTTGATTTTGGATCAGCCCAGCTCTGGCCAGTACAACCATTTGGAGAGTACACCAGCCAATGGAAGATTCTCTCTCTCTCTCTCTCTTTCTCTAACTCTGCCTTTCAAATACATAAATGTTTTTAAAAAAACACTTTTTTCCTCTAGTACTATAGTATTTCCCAAATCTCAGTGAAAATGTACACTGGAAATAATACCCAGCATCCCACCACCCAGAGATAAAGCACTCACTACTGCATCCTGTGTCAGTCACTATTCTGTACTTCCTCATTCTGTGACACCACGGCACTCTGTTCTCCATCAAGATTTGTGTGGATAGATCCTTGCCAGTTCTTTGCTGTGAAGTGGCTATCATTGCAGGTAAATGCTTTGCCCAAACCCATGATGTTTTTCCTTAAGCAAAATACCTAGATGGAGGCTTCAGATCAAATGGTTATTATTATTTATTAGAGAAAGAGTGAGCTGCTGGTTTACTCCCTGGATGACTGCTGTAGCTAGGGCTGGACCAGAGCAGGAGGTAGGAGTTCAGTCCAGGTCTCCCATGTGGTGACAGGAACCCAGCTGCTTGAGCTGTCCCAGGGTCTTCGTTATCAGTAGGCTAGAGTCACTGGCCATGGAGCAAGCCCAGGTTCTCCCATCAGGGAAACGGGCACCTTAACCACTAGGCTAAATGTCCGCTCCTAGTAGGTACATTTTAAATCACAGTTGTTCCACATTCCCCCAGAATACAATACAGCTCTAGATTTTTTTGCACCAAAATAAAATATGCCTTTTGATTCCACTTTCCATGAACTTTTTGAATCATCAACGGGTGCACCAAATAATACTATGGTCTGCGCTGTGTAAGAGCAGCCTTTCTCTAAACTCTGACCAGTTAAGTAGATTTTGTAAAACCACCTCTTTTTAATGCCCCGGGGAGATGTGGGTTTGTGCACGCGCGCGCGCACACACACACACACACACATTCTTTCTCTGTCCCCCTCTCTCTGGATTTTGGCCAGCACACTACTGGGCTTGATTTTCTCCATGAACTTAGAATAAGGACAGCACTGTGGCCCTTCAGACCCAAGTGCTTCTCTCCTTATTTTCCCCAGCCTTGATTTTATGCTTAACACTTTCCTGACCTTGAGTCTCTTCCTGGTTTATCGCTGTTTTAGTGTCTGACTGTTCTGATTGTTAACAGCTTCCTCAAACTTTTGTGATAAAGGTGAGGCCTCTGGGAATGAGATAAAATGTTGCTGGTTTCTCTTTCAAAAAATCAAAAATAAACGGAAGCCTTAGAATGTGTGGAGTAAAATACATGAATATGGCTGTACTTGGAGGTCTGGTCTGAGCCATGTGCACAGCCTCCTGGAGCTGGGTGCAGTGGCACTGAGATGAGTTTTGTTGCCTGAACTATTTGTTTATTTGGAGCTTTGGAGGCTAAAACAGTTCCTGAGCAGCAGCAGTTCCTGCATGGATAGTATCAAGCTGGCTGTGGTTACGTGTCAGGCAGGAGGGAGAAGGGGACTGCCTGTTCTCCACATTTTGGATTGTTTACTGTTTCTTTTATGTGAATGGGTTACTTTTATAATGTTTTACCTGGAAGAAGTAGAAATGATGTATGTATTTTCCATTTCATTGGGTAAAAAAGTTTTAACAATTACTCTAAAATTTGCCTTTTTGTACTTCTGTGTTGTAAATTAACCTTTTAGAGATAAACCTCACACTTTCCTTGTTTTTAAGGTTTATTTATTTATTTGAAGTCAGAGTTACACACAGAGAGAAGGAGAGGCAGAGAGAGAGAGAGAAGGAGGTCTTCCATCTGGTTCACTCCCCAGTCGGCCGCAATGGCCAGTACACCAATCCAAAGCTAGGAGCTTCCTCTGGGTCTCCCAAGCGGGGTCAGGGGCCCAAGGACTTGGGCTATCCTCCACTGCTTTCCCAGGCCACAACAGAGAGCTGGATAGGAAGTAGAGCAACCACAATTCGAGCCGTAGCCCATATGGGATGCCAGCACCGCAGACGGTGGCTTCACCCAATATGCCACAGCGCCGGCTCCTATAGTTTCTTAATTCTCAAGTCTGGGAGTACATTTTTAACATTTACTAACCCAAGACTACAAATGCAACAGAAAATTAGCTCAATATAATTTAAAACACTTGAATTCCTAATGCTTGAAACTCTTTTAACCCATTTTAGGCCTGACGTTGCAAGCAGCTGATCCTTTTCAAGGTGCAGCTGTGTCCTTGAAGAAGACAAAAGAAGTGCTAACAGCCTGTCAGAATTCAGGGGGAAGTTCAGCTGATTAGAATACATTGCCTAGAATAAACATGCAAAGGATTGGGTGAAGGTCAGAGTAGGTCTTGGATGGCAAATCCAACTACCAGCCACCACTGAAGTGCAGGACAACCAGATGCTGTGTTGGAGGAGAGGAGACTGGTGCAGGAGACTGCCATGTCACCTTCATGTGCCTGTCAAATTCAGGTGCCTGAGACTTGAGTTAATAGATCAATCAATCCATTTCTCCCATGAAACTAAATGGTGTAGGTGTTGTGCAGTGTAGGGCTAAGCTGCCACATTGAGTGCCTGGGATGGAGTCCTGCCAGCAGTTGATGGCTCAGGTCCTTGAGTCCCTGCCACTCATGAGGCAGATCTAAAGAAAAGGTTCCTGACTCAGCCTGGCGCATCTCTGGCTGCTGCTTGTATTTGAGGAGTGAGCCAGCAGATAGATTGTTTCTCTTTCTGTTCTGCCTTTCCAATAACTAAAAAATACATTTAAAAATAAAACTCCAGTGACAAATAAGAAAACTTACAATGGCAATTCCTTATACTGGAGTGCTATTTTTCTCTTAAACTTTGATGGTTTTCGTTGGCCACATGATGTATTTACCACTACAGGTGGGCTTTCTCTTTGAGCAGTTTGAGGTGCAGGATGTCAGCCATTTCTGACAACTCAGTGTATTTCTAAGTGTAACATGCTTTACCTGTGCAAGACCTGTTCTTGTTAGAAACTCAGTTCAGCTTCTGTGTTGTTTGAGAAGACTTCCCGCTAACCAACCCATCCTTTGCCTTAGCCCAGATTGGCATGTGTGCCTGCTAGTGTCATGTCACTCCAGATTGGCATGTGTGCCTGCTAGTGTCATGTCATCCCAGATTGGCGTGTGTGCCTGCTAGTGTCATGTCACCCCAGAATGGCATGTGTGTCTGGTAGTGTCATGTCAGCCAGATTGGTGTGTGTGCCTGCTAGTGTCATGTCACCCCAGAATGGCGTGTGTGCCTGCTAGTGTCATGTCAGCCAGATTGGCATGTGTGCCTGCTGGTGTGTTTCTCCACTTGACCTTGGGCACTGGTTTCCTCCTCTGCTAATAGGCTAATGACAACACCTGTCTCCTGAGGTGCTGCAACTTGAAAGCTCCGAGGACAGTTTTTGGCCCATAGTAGGTGCTGCAGTAGTGTTAGCTGGGAGTCAGATTGGCATGTGTTTACTATACCATAAACCACACGGGCACTGATTTTCTTCTGTGTGTTTACTGCTGTCCTTAGTATCTAGAAGTGTGACTGGCACATAGGTAGGGCTGAATAAATATTTAATTGTGTTGAAATTACTGGCACATATTTTTCTTTCCCTCTATGAGCTGTATGCTCCATGAGAGTTTTTAATCCCTTGTCTTGGTGGTAATGTTGTAAATACCGAGATACTTGTGGAGTGGATAACTGAAGATGTGTGCTTATCACATACTTGTGACTCAAATCATCACCTACTCTCAGCCAGCAGGATTGGGAAGCCCCTGTGAAAACAGGTGTCCTGACCCAAACACCCATGAGGTCGTTGCCAAGCTTACTGCTGGTATTCATGCTTTCTCCATCTGCTTTCTCAAGCAGCAAAACAGTGCCAAGCACCATGGTCACTACTGAGAACCAGACTGGAGAAAAAACAAGTGGCCTGTGCCTCTCCAGACTTGATAGCTTGGGGATGCCCAAGCCAGCGTTGCAGGACCTCGAGCCTCCCTCCACCATGGCCCACCCTGGGGCACTGATTGTCTCCCTTGACCTTGTCCCAAAGGGCCCTGCCTTTGTCACTTCAGTTCTTGGAAGTTTCAACCTGGGAAGAGAGGAGAAAGAGGTCGGTACATAGGCAAGTGGAGTTGGAGTGGAGTGTTGCAGGCAGTCTGTGAGATGTCTCTGGAAAGTGGGATACATGGGAGAAGTAGATGAAGGAGAAAAATTACATACATTCTTAGAAATTTTAACTTCTCTTGCTGGTACTTAACCTGGGAAATGTAAGTAAAGAACTTGGATTATTTTCAAATTACTTGGGGGGTTTTGAGCAATCTTTATCAGATGAGAAGGGCTGGGATTGTAACAGAGCCGAGTGGCCCATCTCAGGATGCAGTGTAGGGACATTCTCTAGAATCACTTGCTGTATGAAGCTAGTGTACTTTGAGCAAGTTCCTGGAACTATTTAGGGCCATTTATAAATGGATTCAGCCTAGCACCTGGGCTGACCTTTCCTGTAAATCCATTGCTTGCTTTCTATCCCGGGACATTCCTTTTAACAACAATACCCAGGCAGGCGAGAACCCTTAACCGAACAGTACAGCATGCTCCACAGCCTTCACAATGTGTCTCTGCCAACAGCTGTTTAAAACCCACTGACTAGTCAAGTACAGTTATGAGAACATACACCACACAGATGTACTATAGAACAGAGGTCACAGGAAGAAGATGGTGCCACCCATGCTGCATTTACTGTTGGATGGAGGGGGGCAGATGCTGCCTCTGTGCACCTGAGTCTTGGGGGTTTAGGGAAAGGACTGCGGGACCAGGCTGTTTGTATGTCCCATTGCAAATAGGCATAAACTTTATAGGACTGAAAGGTTTTGAGTTATTAAAGCTGACTAATATTTTAGGAACATGGGTTCTGAGTTAAAAATTACTAAGTGACTAATGAGGCAAATTAAGGGGCAAGCTCTTTACAGCTAAGAGCTGGAGTCCCAACTAAGTCTCTTCCTGTAGCTATTGAGTTCCCTGAAGCTGATGTCCATGACTCATGCACCTGTCACCACAGGCAAGGCCCATGGTTGCTTCCACTTATGTAACAATAGCATTTGGTATGCACTCAGGTCTCTTTTTCCTCTTTAATGTTTAAGACTAAGTTTTCTTTTTTAAAAAATCTTGTCCCTCTTTTATTATCAGTCCTGCACAGGTTCCCATTTCACATTGAAAAGTTATATATAGATATAGATATAGATATAGATATAGATAGATATATTTTTAAATTAAGTGACATATATACATATATATTTTTTTAACTTTTATTTAATGAATATAAATTTCCAAAGTACAGCTCATGGGTTACAATGGCTTCCCCCTCCCAAAACTTCCCTCCCACCCACAACCCTCCCCTTTCCCGCTCCCTCTCCCCTTCCAATCACATCATGATTCATTTTCAATTCTCTTTATATACAAAAGATCAGTTTAGTATAAATTAGGTAACGATTTCAACAGTTTGCCCCCATATAACAACACAAAGTGAAAAAGAAAAAAAAAAAATACTGTTGGAGTACTAGTTATAGCATTAAATAAGAGTGTACAGCACATTAAAGGCAGAGATCCAAAGTCAGCGAACCCTAAAGGCTTCCATAGCCCTGGCAACTCATGACTAGAGCCTAGGGAGATTGCTGACGCCATGAACAGGAGTGTCAAATTGTTAAGTCAGCAACAGGAGTCACTGTGTACTTACATCCCATGTGGGATCTGTCCTTAATGTGTTGTCTAATGTGCAGTGATGCTATAACTAGAACTGAAACAGTATTTTTACACTTTGTGTTTCTGCGTGGGTACAAACTGATGAGATCTTTACTAATTATATACTGAATCGATCTCCTGTATATAAAGATAATTGGAAATGAAAAAAAAAAACTGGTGTTAAATTGGAAATGGCATAGAAAATTAATTAATTTTTATACATATATATATTAAATTAAGTGACAGAGGCAGAGAGAGAGCTCACATATGCTAGCTCACTCTCTAAATGTCAGGATCTCAATCTGGGCCTCCTGCGTGGATGGCAGGCACCTAGTTACTGCCATTGCTGCTGGCTCCCAGGGTGTGCCTTGGCAGCAAGCTGGAGTCGGGAGCCAGAGCTCAAAATTGAATCTAGGCATTGCTTCTTGGCCTTTTGTCTAAGATCAAGTGTAGAACTGAGCCCAGGTACTCTTGACAGGGGACACAGTTTAATTGGTAGCTTGTATTAAAGCTAAACAAATTTGATGCAGTACATAAATTATGCAAATTTAGGAACACAGTGCTTGTCCCCACCCTACCCTCCCTGTTGGGGGGAACAACCTGTCCCATGCACTTGCTTGTCTGACTCTAGGCAGCAGCCACAGGGACTGATCAGCCCAAGGATGCTGGCCAGGTATCTGCCATTCAGTACCCCTGATCACGGACAGATTGGCAGAGCACTGGCACCATGCAGGAGTGGCTGGGTGTCAGCCCAGAAGACTAGAGAGCTCCACACTTCCCTAAGCTTCTGATCAGCTGGATTAGGAGTGACAACGTCTTTGGAGCACACAGGATTGCAGTGAGCACAGGGCAGCAGTGCCAGGCCTGGGGCTAAGGCCGCTGCCCCCAATTCTTTATGGCAGCACGGCCTCTCCTGCTGAAACTGTGTTTCCTGGGAAGAAGGGGGTGGGTGATAGGTGGGTGACGCTTGTGCAGTAGGCTTTGGGGCAAAGTAGGCGATGTCCACGGCAGTGGCTTCATTGTCGGCTGGCAGTGGCATTGGCGGCAGTGGTACCTTAGGCTTGGAGAATACGGGAGCGATTGGATGCATTTATCCTCACGGGACAGAGATGCCCCAGAACTACCTTCATTGAGCCGGGATCCTGGGGCCTCCTAGTAGCATTCTCCCTTCAAATCCGAAGTTTCAGAGGCAGCGGGGGTGGGCAGCGGCTCAGCTGTGAGGAAGCCAAGAAGCGGGTGTCTGCTTCCACTCCCCTCTCCTGGAGGACACGGATGTGAAACTGTACCCAGAGTTGATGCTAAGCTCAGCTGCCTGGTAACCATCCAGTTCAGGAGACTGCACCCCTTCCTGCTCAATCCCAGCCGGGCCTTCCTCCTGGACAGGAGCAACTGGTGAGCAGATGTGGCCGACTCAGAGTTGGCATTTTTGTGTCTTTCTCAATGTACGGTAATTTTCATTGTATTGCATTTTGGCTTCTTTGCTTGAATGGATTCCTAAACATTTTATTTTGGTGGGTATTGTCAGTGGGATTTTTGTTGATTACTGTGTCAGTGAATTCATCATTAATGTATAAAAAAAACTGCTGCATAAACAGTATGTTTATTTGTAACCTGTAACTTTAATTAGTTATTTCAAAAGTTCAAGCAGTGTTTTTGGTGGGTGTTTTAGTTTTGCCTGGTACAATATCCTATAACTTGCAAGCATTTATAATTTGACGTTCTCTTTTCTAATCTTGGTGGACATTCTTTCTTCTCCCTAATTGCTCTTCTGAAAATTTACAGTATTGTGTCCAGTAAGACTGGTAAAAGGGGATATCCTGTGTTGTTACATGTGTGATAAAAATGCTTTCACCTTTTCCCCATTCGGCATGACATTGGCTGTTGTTTTGTCATACATAGCTTTCATGATGTTGATGCATGTTCCTTCTATAACTGTTTTTTGGAGTTTTTTTTTTTTTATCATGAAAGGGTGTTGAATCTTTTCAATAGAGTTGTTTGTACCTAATGAGATGATAATGTATTTTTTTTGAAAAAAAGATTTATTTCATTTATTTGAAAGAGTTAAAATGACAGAAACAGAGAGAGTGAGACAGTGAGAAATAGAGAGAGAGAAAGAGACAGAAAGGGAGAGATGTCTCCCATTTGCTAGTACACTCCCCAGATGACCTAATGCCCAAACTGAGCCAATATGAAGTGAGGACCTTGGACATTTTTCTGGGTCTCCCATGTGGTTTCAGGGGCCCAATGAATTAGGACATCCTCTGCCACTTTCTCAGGCACATTAGGAGAGAGCTAGATTGTAAGTGGAGCAGCCATATGGGATGCCATCGCTATATGTCCTGGATTAACCCACCATAACATCACGCCATACCTGACAATATGGTTTTATTCTTCCATGATTTTGATCTAATTTACGATGTTTATGGATTTGCAAATGTGGAACCACCATGACATTTCTGGGATAAATTCTAATTGATGGATATGTATGAGCTTGTCCATGTGGTTTTGGATTTCTTTGGCTCGAATTTCTTTTTTTTTTTTTCCTTTTTTTTTATTTTTATTTTTTGACAGGCAGAGTGGACAGGGAGAGAGAGAAAGACAGAGAGAAAGGTCTTCCTTTTGCCGTTGGTTCACCCTCCAATGGCCGCTGCGGTTGGCGCGCTGCGGCCAGCGCACCGCGCTGATCCAAAGCCAGGAGCCAGGTGCTTCTCCTGGTCTCCCATGGGGTGCAGGGCCCAAGGACTTGGGCCATCTTCCACTGCACTCCTGGGCCACAGCAGAGAGCTGGCCTGGAAGAGGGGCAACCGGGACAGAATCCGGTGCCCCGACTGGGACTAGAACCCAGTGTGCCGGCGCCACAAGGCGGAGGATTAGCCTAGTGAGCCGCGGTGCCGGCTTCGAATTTCTTTGGTTGAGAATTTTTGCATCTCTTTCATTAAGGATAAAGGTGTACAGTTTTCTTTGTATTTCATGTCTTAGTTTCTTGTGTCAAAGTAATGCTCACCTCATAAAAAGTGTTTGGCAGAGTTCAGTGATGTTCAGTATTTTGAAATAGTATGAAAAGTGTTGGAGTTCCTTTCAAATGTTTTGTTGAATTCAGTAGTAAAGCCATCAGGTCTTGGAGTTTGCATTGCTGGAAGAATTTTGATTACTGCTTTAATCTTATTGATTTTATATGTATTTTTAGGATGTTTAAATCTTCTGGATTTAATCTTAGTAGGTATATATATATATATTTTTATCCTGAAATTTCTCCATTTCTTCCTGTTTTTCCAGTTTATTAGCATATAGTACCAAACAGCAATTTCTTCTGTTTCATTGACATTGGTTATAATGTCTGCTTTTTCATGGGTAATTATACTTACTGGAGTTTTTTTCTCTTTTGTTGTGTTAGTCTGGTTAGAGGATTATCTACTTTTTAAAATTTTATGTCATGTATGCTAATTTCATGTATTTCTTATATACAGATTCAAAACATACTGATACTTCTTCCCATGCAACTGTCCCTCCAGCCTATACTCCCACCCTTCTTCTTCTTCCCTGTCTTGTTCCCACTCTTAATTCTTATAATTATCTATTTTCAGTTAACTATATACTCATATGATTAACCATACAATAAGTAAAATTGTTCAATAAATAGTATAAAGAAAAAAAACACTGTTCCTTTAAAGTGAGAGAAGAGGCCAGCGCCGCGGCTCACTAGGCTAATCCTCCGCCTGCGGCGCTCGCATCCATATGGGTGCCAGGTTCTAGTCCCGGCTGCTCCTCTTCCAGTCCAGCTCTCTGCTGTGGCCTGGGAGGGCAGTGGAGGATGGCTCAGGTGCTTGGGGCCCTGCACCTGCATGGGAGACCAGGAAGAAGCACCTGGCTCCTGGCTTTGGATCGGCGCAGGCCAGCCGTGGCAGCCATATTGGGGGTGAACCAGTGGAAGGAAGACCTGTCTCTCTGTCTCTCTGTCTCTCTCTCACTGTCTGACTCTATCTGTCAAATTGAAAATAAAAACCTAGCACAGCATCTAAATATAATATAATAGACAAAAATTTAAAAAAATAAATGTATTAGGAAGGTGCATTCTTCCTTAAGTGTTACATTAAATGATGTGTTATTTAGGGTATTTTTCAGTAACATATATTCAGACTTATATATCTTACTCTTACTTTTTAGATAATTTCTACAGAAATATTTTCATACTTAGATTTTTATAAAAGTCAGAATTTTCCAAGGACACAATTTTACTAATGTGTATGTTGTATCTTTCATTTTCTCTGTAGTGTGCTTGCTTATTTTTTCTGTAAGTTTCCATTAACCACTGATATTGTCTCTGGTGGATATGTGTATATTTTTAGGGTTAAACAAATTCTTCAATATAGTTTATAGCATGATTCTAAGAATGAAACCATATTCCCTTTTATCTGCTCTCCTTCCAACACTGTCTCTCCCAGTGTTTCCCTTCCTTCCTTCCTTTCTTCTTTCTTTCCTTGTTTGCTTCCTTCCTGTGTTCCTTCCTTCAATTTTTAGATAATATATTTTAAATTTATATTACAGTAATAGGGCTAATATGAAGTTTAAGAAGTAAGAACAGGTGGCCCCATGCTGTGGCATCCCAAACGGGAGCCAGTTCAAATTTCATCTACTCCACTTTTGATCCAGCTCCCTGCTAATGTGCTTGGGAAAGCAACAGAGAATGGCCCAAATGCTTGGTTCTCTGCACCCATGTGAGACACCCAGAAGAAGATCCTGGCTCCTGGCTTCTCCCTGGCCCAGCCCAAGTTGTCATGCTCATTTGGGGAGTGAACCAGCAGACTGAAGATCTCTCCATCTATCTCTTCTTCCCCATTCACCTCTCTCCTTGGTTTCTCTCCCTTTCATCAACTTGTGCAAGACATAATTTTAGTCCACGTTATATTCACAGGCTTACTTCACCACTAACCATAGTATTTATCAGGTAAAAGGTGGGAAGGTGGGAAGGTGGGAAGGCCACAGTTCCACATAAGCAGTACAATGTTCTTTTAAAAAAAAATATATATATATATGCATATATATTTTTTCTTCATCGTCCACTGTTTTCCCAGACCATCAGCAGGGACCTGGATCTGAAGTGGGGCAGCTGGACTTGAACTGGTACCTAAATGGGATGTGGCACCACAGGTGGAAGTTTAACCTACTGTGCCACAATTCCAGAACCAGTGTTATGTTCTTAACCATTGGTCTGTCAAGGTCATCAAACTAAGTTTTATAGGAGTATATATGCCACAATAGGGACACACACTGGCATTTATTTTCTTGTTTTGGTGTTTTGATAATTTTTTTAAAAAGTAAGCTTCCATATATAAGGTAATACATGTGGTATTTGCATTTGTCTGGCTGATTTCTGGAACAAGATGTCCTCCACTTGCATCCATTTTGATGCACTTGATAAATTTTATTTATTTTTTTATTAAACTTTTATTTAATGAATATAAATTTCCAAAGTATAGCTTATGGGTTACAATGGCTTCCCCCCTCCCATAACTTCCCTCCCGCCCGCAACCCTCCCCTTTCCCGCTCCCTTTCCCCTTCCATTCATGCATGTTTCATTGTTATATATATACCGCATTTTCCTTATCCAAGGACTCAAGGGTGTTGCTGCTACGTGGACAGAGGATGTGAAAGACACCCAGCTAGGTGCACACACAGCCTACCAGCACACTTGCCAATGCTCCCTGCCACCTCTCCCAGGGTCCCCAGCCACACATGTCCCTGAACTCAAGGGCACACCACCCTCCCCGCTGCTTGCCCTGCCCCCAGCCGAGCGCACCTTGCCATGCTCACCCCTGTGCCCACCCTCACCCATACAGGTGCTCACACCCACATAGGCACACTCTGCCACCTCCAGTCACAACCTAGGATTTCTCCACTCACTGGGGAGATGCACTGGGCTTGGCCTCATCTCCCTGGCCCCTGCTCACGTGTGTACCCCTCTACACACACACACATACACACACATATATAAATGCCCTCATGCCCTCACATCCTCGCGTGTGCATGCACACACACACATGCCCAGTCACTCCCCCTTGCAGGCCCTCACCCTGGGCACCCT
Source organism: Lepus europaeus (assembly GCF_033115175.1). NCBI lineage: Eukaryota > Metazoa > Chordata > Mammalia > Lagomorpha > Leporidae > Lepus > Lepus europaeus. Next base: position 23,051,941 of record NC_084847.1, read on the forward strand.
CCAGCGGGTGCTCCTCCTGGCTTCCTCCACTGCCTGGCAGCTCAGTGCTCTCTGGTGGGGCCTGGAGCCACTGGGCAGCAGGGAGCAGAGGGCGCAGCCCCACTGCCTCTGTCGGACTCAGCTCTCTGCCTCGCTGGTGCCACGTCCCCACCGCCTCCTCAAGAGAGTGGCCTGGGGAAAGGCAGCCCTCAGGGAGAGGGTTCAAAGACAACTTTGCAAGGTGCTTACACTTGGGTGGTGGGCAGAAAGGTTTGGACAGAGAAGTTACCTGGGATCAGCTAAATTCCTGCGCTTAGTGTGGACATTGGAGGCAAGTCCATGGTGCTCAGTCTTTCTTCCCGGCAGCCCCTGATGATAAGGCTGCAGCAGGCTGAGGTTGCAGCCCCCAGGATCGTAGAGCAGAGGGATGGTGCTGCGCCTTTCCTAAGAGAGCACAACATGAACTTTCTCAGGGTCTTAGGCACGATGTGATGTTGCTAAGCCCAAGCTTGCACGGCTTTGTTTTGCTTGAATATACATGATGGTTTAATTTATGCCTTCTTGATCTTTACTTCAAGGGAGCCTGGATGTTTGATGTCTATAGAAAGGCTGCTGGGTGTGTGAATTCCATACAAAGTGTGTGTACATCTCCCCATGTGGACATCCCGGTGTTTGGAGGGGAGTTGATGTCTCTCTTTTTCCTTGTCACTGTTTGAATGCAACAAGATATAAATTCACATGGGACCCTCAGAAGAAGGTTAGCAGCGTGTACCCATTTGCTGTTAAGGAGGCTGTAGGAAAGGAGTTTGGGAAAGCGTGTGTGTGTGTGTGTGTGTGCATGCGTGTGTGTGTCCTGGCCTGTGGCCCAATGATCCATAGCTTGCTTCATGATGCCAGTTTTATGCCTGCCTACCCAAATCCTGTGGACACAAAAGAAACCCCCAGGGCCATGGGAACCCTCCACTGCCCCCAGACCAGCCCCTTTCTGGGATAAGGGATGTCATGCAATGTGAGATTGTGGAAAGTCAGTTTCCAGATGCTCTCCCCTGAGGTCATTGAAGGGAAGAACTTGGTGACGTGACACTTTTGCTGTGTGTGACACTTTTTCTGGCTTGCATCAATGCTCAGATTAGGTGTCTGACCCCAGAATGGGCTGTCTGATCACTTTTTGGTCCTCTTCTCCCAAAACAGAAGCTCTTCAATAGTTGACCCCCCCCCTTTAAAAAAAAAAAAAGGAGAGAACGATCTCCAACGTGGGAAGCGGGATATGCAGCAGATTCATAGAGTGGCAGATGTCCTAAATAGCACTCTGGCCGAGAATCAGCCCTTAAGGCATTCAGATCTGGCTGAAGAGCCCATGCATGTATTTTAGGCATTGAAAGCCAAGACACTCTGGAAAAAAAAAAGACCTAAATGAAAGATCTCTGCGAGTGAGATCCCAGTGAAAAGAATGGACTATCAAAGAAGGAGGTACCTTTCTCTGAAGGGAGGAGAGAACTTCCACTTTGACTATGGCCTTGTCTAAATAAGATTGGAGTTGGCAAACTCAAAAGGCTTCCATAGCCTTGGCAACTCATGACAAGAGCCTAGGGTGATTACTGACACCATAAACAAGAGTGCCAATTTGTTAAGTCAACAACAGGAGTCACTGTGCACTTACTCCCCATGTAGGATCTCTGTCCTTAATGTGTTGTACAATGTGAATTAATGTTATAACTAGTACTCGAACAGTACTTTATACTTTGTGTTCTGTGTGGGTGCAAACTGTTGCGATCTTTACTTAATATATACTAAATTGATCTCATGTATATAAAGAGAATTGAAAATGAATCTTGATGTGAATGGAATGGGAGAGGGAGTGGGAAAGGCAAGGGTTGCGGGTGGGAGGGAAGTCATGGGTGGGGGGAAGCCACTATAATCCAAAAGCTGTACTTTGGAAATTTATATTTATTAAATAAAAGTTAAAAAAAATAGTTGACTCCCTGCAGTAGAGGAAGATGTACTTCCCATTTGCAGTACTGTTTGCCTTTGTCATTTCGGAGCTCACTTGTTTGGAAGGTCTCTTCCTCGGCTCCCCTTCCCCCTCCTCTTTCCCACTGTCAGACTCTTCTGCCAAAAACAAAAATAGCTTCTGATTTTTCATTTGTAAGGTGTCCACGTCCTAGTAAAACCTTGGCATCTGAGGCATGTGCAGTGCCATTGGCTGGCAATGGGGCTGCACTATTGTGCTTGTTGTAGGAATTCACAGTCAGGCCAGCTCTGGGAGGTGTCGGTGCCTGTCAAGGCTGAGTACTGTGACAGGAGCCATGGAGAAGCCCTACTTGAACCGGGTCAGGCCTGCATGGTTGAGTGGTGGGCACGGCCAGTGTAGACTGGCATGGTGTCCTGTTCAAACTCCAGGTGCTCTCTGATACACCTACACACACAGAATCTTGATGGGGCAGTTGCCCCATTTTGGGCACCTTTTACAAGGGGGACAGGTTCTGACCCTCTGGAGACAGCCTGGTGCTTGCCTGGCCTTCTTTAGAGAGATTGTGCTGGATTAACATGTGAGGCAACACTTTGGCCTTGGGACCAGAGAACTTCACGATAAGGAATAGATTCCTTTTTTTGTTCTCCTTGTGCTCTCAAGTATCCCTCTGACAGTTGTGTGTTAAACACTCAGGCCCTTCAAGCGGAGGAGATTGGTGGCACAGGGAAGGGGCTGGGGCTCAGCTTGTGAGGGGTAGGTCATGGCGTTGAGACGGGACTCAGGGTAGAGCAGCCCCCAAGAATGGCCTGGGAAGGGCATCCTCCAGTCAGGGCACAGGGTGTCTGCTGAGTCAGCAGTCTCTTGCTCTGGGCCACCTGACCCCTTCAAGGTGTGCGACTCTGGGCCCCATTCTGGGATACCACAGGGTTGTAAAGGGCAGAGGTCCAGGGCCCAGCATCTAGGAGCCTGGTCCCCTCTACCCCCCAGGAGGGTGATCAGGGTTCTGTGGGTTGGACAAGGACTTGGATTGCCCTGGGTTTCAAGTGATGCAGTAACATGCCCAGTTCCACAATGCCCAGAATTCCCTTTGCTAAGAGGCACAGGCCAACTCCATCACCACGGCAACCAGCCCAGATACTCCCCACCTTGCATGGGCAACTATCAAGATGAGGGCTCCGTGAGACCTGAGCTATAGCGTTGATGTCCTGGATCCAGCAGAATCAGGGATTATTTGAACCAGAGGGTTCCTTGCCACTTTCTTGTCCAGTTCCCTCGTTTTACAGATGAGGACTCAAATCCCAGAGGGTGACAGTGACTTGTTTTCACAAGTTCAGGATTGATTGGGAACTGGAATGCAAAGCCTCCTGAGCCCTTGCTCCTGGCTGCCTGGGGAAGGCAGGAAGGAGAGTCTCTCCCAATTTAAATCCATAATAATGCCATAACCTTTCAAAGCTGATGATTACCTGCCTCTTCCAGGTCTTCCTGCAAAAGCAGCTTTCCCTGCTCATGCTCCTGAGCCCCCTCGGAACTTGGCAATTTGTCAGGCTGTGGGCAACATCTGGCAGCTCTGCCCCCTTGCCACATGCTGGGCACCCTCCCCATGCAGGTCAGGATGCAGATGAACCTGGCGTCCTCCCCACAGTGGTGGTAGTGGTGGTGATTGTGCGTGCTGCTGCTGCACTGGCCTCAGGAACTTGGCACTTGAGCCTGGCCTGCTCTGTCCCATTTTGCAGGGCAATGCAGGGCGAGTCCTGGTGGCCATGACAGCAGAACTGACCCCTTTCTCTGCTCTCTCCTCCCACCAACCAGGGGTTGCTGGACTGACTCCAAGCTGGTGTGCCGAGTATCCATGCAGCTGCCAGCAGCCAGAGTGCGGGAGTCAGCATGGCTGCCCTTCACCTGGGAGGTGGCCATTGGGTGGATGCTGGTGGCCAACTGCCCCATGCCACTGGCCCCGGACAACAAGAGCAAGCAGCAGGATGAGCTGATCATGCTGAACGTGAATGGGCACTGCTTCCAGATGTGGAGGACCATGCTGGAGCACTACCTGGACATGCTGCTGGGCAGCACGAAGGAGTTCTTCTTCAATGAAGACACCAAGGAGTACTTCTTTGACCGTGACCCCAAGGTCTTCCGCTGTGTACTCAACTTCTACCACATGAGCAAGCTACACTACCCATGCTACGAGTACATCTTGGCCTACAACGATGAGCGGGCCTTCTATGGCATCCTGCCTGAGATCATTGGTGACTGCTACTATGAGGAGTACAAGGACCACAAGAGGGAGAACACTGAGTGCCTCATGGATGACAATGACTCGGAGAACAACCAGGAGTCCATGCCCTCATTCAGCTTCTGCCAGACCATGTGGCGCACCTTTGAGAACCCCCACACCAGCACCCTGGCCCTGGTCGTCTTCTACATCATGAGCTTCTTCATCGCTGTCTCAGTTATCACCAATGTGGTGGAGATGGTGCCCAGGAGCAAGGAGCTGCTATGTGGTGAGCATTACTCGGTGGCCTTCTTTTCTTTTCTTTTCTTTCTTTTTTTTTTTTTTTTGACAGAGTGGACAGTGAGAGAGAGACAGAGAGAAAGGTCTTCCTTTTTGCCGTTGGTTCACCCTCCAATGGCCGCCGTGGTAGCGCGCTGCGGCCGGTGCACCACGCTGATCCGATGGCAGGAGCCAGGTGCTTCTCCTGGTCTCCCTTGGGGTGCAGGGCCCAAGAACTTGGGCCATCCTCCACTGCACTCCCTGGCCACAGCAGAGAGCTGGCCTGGAAGAGGGGCAACCGGGACAGGATCGGTGCCCCGACCGGGACTAGAACCCGGTGTGCCGGCGCCGCAAGGCGGAGGATTAGCCTAGTGAGCCGCGGCGCCGGCCTACTCGGTGGCCTTCTGCCTGGACATGGCCTGCATCATGATCTTCACTGCTGAGTACCTGCTGCAGCTCTTCACCACGCCAAGCCGCTACTGCTTCATTGCAGCATCGTGGGCATCATAGATGTGGTGGCCAGCATGCCCTGTTACATTGGCCTGGTCATGACCAACAATGAGGGTGTGTCCGGAGTGTTCATCATGCTGCGCATTTTCCACATTTTCAAGTTCTCCCACCACTAGCAGGGTCTGCACATCCTGGGCTACATGCTCAAGAGCTGCACCTCAGAGCTCAGCTTCCTCCTCTTCTCCCTCACAATGGCCATCATCATCTTTGCCACTGTGATGTTTTACACTGAGAAGGGCTCCTCTGCCATCAAGTTCACGGCATCCTGGCCCCTTTTGGTACACCATCGTCACCATTACCACCCTGGGGTAAGTCAGCACCTGTGCGGTGTACCTAGGAGGTTGCAGGTGAGCCCTGGATGGGGGGGGGGGTGCCAGGCAGGTTGCCGTAAAAGGAGAAAGCCCAGGAGTGATGGGTCCGTGGCCTGTGGCTTTGAATCGAGTGTTTCTCTTTGGGCAGGGTCTTGTGTTTTGTAGAACAACTGTGACTGCTCCTTCTTCCAGCTGCTCTCTGCCTGGGGCTGTGAAGTACCAGGGCAGGTGGCTACACTGGAACCTGCAGCTGTGTGTATCCTGGTAGCCACAGGGAGGAAGAGGGCTGTGGGGAGAAAGGAGAGTGCTGTGAGGAGTGTGCAGGTTTCCACTGGCAGGGGACGCCTTCTTCGTAATTCTTCTCCGTAGTGCACCCAAGGCTGTTGCCTCTTTGGCCTGACTTTTCTCCTCTGCCTTGCTGGCAGAGGCTCCAGGGTTCTGTGGCTCTGAGCAGGCTTTCTCTAAGTGACTCTGGAACTGGACTTTCTGCAGAGCAAGGTGCCTTGTTGGTTTTTTTCTCACTGCAGGAGGAGCAGGCTGTCTCTCTCAGCCTGAGTCAGTGATTGAGTGACCTGGCCGGCCTGGGTGACTGTGAGGTCTGAGTGCGGTCAGACACAGGAGCGGCAACTGCATCTAAGCGGGAGATAGGTGCTCAGAGGAGTGGTGGGGGACTTGGCCAGGTCCCTCGCTTCCAGGCCCCCTCTCTGGCGGAGGTCCCAGACCTGTATGCATGGCCCCCAATGTGAGGCAGTGGTCTCAGGGGGGGAGATGACAATCTTCACCGTAACAGGATCAGAGCCCATCAAAGCAGCTTTATGGGGACAGATTTCCTCGGGGTTGCTGCTTCCACCACTGGGCGCCACTACACGCCACTGTGACAGAAGTGACACCCTCCACAATTCACAAACTGGGCCTGTGTTTGCTTAGACCAGGAAGCATTATATTGCTAATGGGGAATTCATGAAGCTTTTTATTTGGTCTTTGACAATTCAGTTGATGGTATCCTAGTGATTCGATTTTTCCCTGGCTGAAGCCCTGTGGTGATGGTGTCGGTTTTTCCATGGTGCTGCGTGCACTTATTGAGAGTGACTGGGTAGGTGACAGGACCTTTTAAAATGATGACATTTGTCATTCTGCCACACGGGGAGGGGGGAGGACAGTGGTGTCCACATCATTTCTGAAGGCCACGCTTGCTCCCTTTACCTCTCATCTATCTGACAGCACACATCCTGCCCCTCCCTCCCACTCCAACACTTCCAGTAGCTGCTCACCCAGAGTGGGGAGGACCATGATTCTGACTCCCTGGTGCCTTCAGGCACCCCTGGAAGGGACACAAGACAGCAGAGGGACGCCTCTGGCCTGCTGTGGGGAGAAAAACAGGGCATGTTGATGGCTATCAGAGTTAAACTGGGATCATCTCGGGCGATCAATGGAAACCTCGCTGGCCACCTGCTCATTACTTTTTATTAGTATAACAGCATATGGGTGTCTACTATGTGTCAGCAGTGTGCTAAGCACTTTGCATATATTATATCTTTAAGTCTTCTCAGAACAGCCCTGTGAGGTAAGAAGAAGTCTATACCCTTTAAACACGCAGAAGCGAGGCTCAGAGAGGGTAAGTACATTTCCCATCATCACATAGCTGATAAGAGGCATGGCTGATTTTCAGATACCAGTCTGGCTGCCTCCAGTGCCCTTGCTGCTTTCATTCTGACAGCCGACTTGGTCCCATGTCTTCAGGAAGCCTAGACAGAAGTCAGACCTTCAGGGCTGTGACTTTTCTTTATTATGGCCTCTGGGTGTGATGTTCTGTTCTGGTCATTTTTTGAGTCAAGACAGCATCAGGTCAGTGAGTACGGCCTGCTGGGTGCTGTGCTAGGCACACAGAGTGCTGTGAACAAAACACTCCCTTGTGGCAGCTGGAGATACTGCCTTAGAAATGAGTGGTTGCTCATAGCTGGAATCCGTGTTTTACTGCCACTGACGAAGCTGCTGCCTTCCTTTGGCATCGCTGAGGAATCAAGTCTGACACCAAGGGGCGGTCGGTCTTGACCTCAAACTTTCTTTCTTGGAGATGGGGACAGACTGAGGGCAGCAAGGAGTGCAGGGTGCCTTGCGCTGGGGAGGGCCATGCTTCCCCAGACCATGAGCCCCTCCCTCCACACTGGGTCAGAAACGAGCTTGCTTCCCCTTCCCCACACATCAGAAGGCTTCTGGTAACATGGCCAAATGGACAAGAAAGGAACCTTTGAGCAGTGTCTTCCCTCAGCTCAGAGGAGTAATAGGAAGGCAGCCTTTCTCTTCCCTTCCACCCCAGTGGGGCAGCTCTGCACTGGATCAGGCTGCTTTGACTCTGACCTGAGTTGGCAGTTGGCACCATTACTAGGCTCGTTGCTTGGCTATACATAGCAGGTGCTTGGCAAAATGCTTTTTAATGGAAGGGTCAGTGTAAATGGGGCACCTTCTCCATTTGCTCAGCCTGATGCTGTTTTCGGTCCCCTCTAGACATGCCCTCTCTTGGGGCTGGATCCAGGACTTGAACCTGCAGCCCCTGCAGCCCCCTCGGCCCCCTCGGCCCCCTTGACCCTTGTGTTCTGCCCTTGCTCAGGCCCCTCAGAGAGAAGTGAGTGGCTTCTACTTGCTGTCTGATCCACCACCAGGCATAACCTGCAGGACTGTGGGAATCTTCTTACCTCTATTGGAGGTCTTGCAGGCCTAACCCTGCAAACTTTTCCCTCTCCTCTGACTGGTTGGAGACTTGCTCTACCATTGCAGAAAGCCCTTCTTTTTTTTTGTACTGTTACACTGGCATTTGAGAGATGGTCCAGCTGCCTCCAGCAGCTCCCCACAGACCCCCACCTGTTCCTCTTCGCAGACCCTCCCTGCCCTGCTCTTTCCCTGAATTCCAATTTCTAGTGCACAGAGAGGTCATCCTTGGCTCATTGCAGAGTGAGACTGGCTGGCAGGCCAAGAGTCGATGTGCCCCATGAAGGCATTTGCTCTTCCCAGCTCTGGTTGCCATTCCTGCTTTCCTGGCACCTTGCTGATGAGTTACTCAATTATCTTCCAGTGAGGGATCTCCCAGAGCCAGTTATTACTGTTTATTTAATATCTCAAAACACCTTAAGCACAAAAGAGCAATAGCAGCCCTACCCCTATCAGGGCTGGATGGTGGCTTTCCTGCATGTTCTCCAACACTAGTGACCCTGTGATTCCCACCCAGGATTCCCTGGGTGCCCTGTTTACAATTGTGTTCCCAACTGCACCATTCAAGATTAATTTCTGTGCTTGTTATTGATGCTATAAATAAAATAAATTTGCAGTTATCTCAGTTAACAGCGGGAAGGGCTAACACAGAAACTTCCAGTATTAAATAACACCAATGGGTCAGGTTTGGGGATGTATTCTATGATGTAAACGACTCAAAGCAGATTTTCCTGTGTGGTTTTCCGTGGCATCACAGTGGGCCTGGACTGCGTAAGTTGTCTGGGGAGGAAGCTCCTGTGGGGGCGTGGGTAGCATGAGTGAGGAAAGCCTTAGGAGACTGTGGCCAAGGAGCACAAGTTGCAATGCAGATGCCTCTGGATCCCCTGGGCTTGGGGAAGTCACAGAGCAGTGCTGGTTGCTGCCCCATTGGCTCAGTGATGGAGTTGATACCAGCAGCCTAACAGTCACCTCATGCTCTGAGATGAGAGAGTTTGACAGTGCCCCAAAATCACTTTCAACAAAAACGGAATCTATTTTTCCTTCTTCCAAGCATGAAGCATCCCCTAGGTGATTCGAATTTCCCTTTAAAATATGATCCTGGGAGGGCCTGCCTGAGGTTCCAGGAGGCCTAGAGCCTGGCCTGGGAGATCAATATAGGCAACTACAGAATGGGACATTGGGACTCCCCCCAGGGCCAGTAAGTGGAGCAGATCCTGGCCTGATTGTTGTTAACCCTTCAGTTCCCAAAGTCTCTGCCTTCATCAACTGCCTCCAGGGCCCATAAGCTCCCCTCCCAACACCCAAGTGTCTTGTCCTAGATACTGGCCAGCAGTTCCTCCTGTGTGGTGGGTCTCCTGCCCAGGGGACTCTGATCATGGGATACTTAACTGGGAACAAATAACCTCCAAGTGTTTTCTTTGTGGACATTTCCTTACAGATGGTTCTCTGGTGCAAAATTCCTGAGACAGGATGGAGACCTGTGTTCCTTCATTTGTTCAACGTTTACTGAGTGCCTACTATGTTCCTGGCAGCATGGGAGGCTATGTGGGACCAGACACTGTGATCACACATCAGTCCAACATAAGGCACCTGCTCAGTTCTCTCTTTTGAACTGGAGCATGCTTCCCACTGTTTCTGAGAACACCTCCTGCCTCACATTATCTTGCCCAAGAGCTGGGTACCCCCTCCTGCCTCCCATCACAGCCCTTGCACTCCTCTTTCTTGCCGTTGCCACATCTTGTTAACCTGAGCTGCCTGTGCATCTCTCCTGCAGGTCATGAGCCCTCTGAGGGCAGATCTCCAATCCAGAGATCATTGCATGATTTGTGCCTATCCCAGGGCTGGGCTGTGGTGGGCCTCAGTAAACATTCACTCAGTCACACAGCTTGGGTGGCCCCCTGGCTTCCCCAGCTTCATATAGCCACACTGTCATGTCGGAGGGCATTTGTGGGCAGGGCAGAAGTAAGGAGGCCAAGCAGGTCATGCAGTAGTTCTGACTTCAGCTGTAGCAGGCTGGGGGCTTTTTTTTTCTCCCCTTTCCCCCTCCCCTCCCCTCCCCTTTTCCCTCTCCTCTCCTTTCCTTTTTTTTAAGATTATTTATTTATTTGAGAGGCAGAGTTAGAGAGAGAAAGAGGAAGAGTCAGAGAGGTCTTTCATCCACTGGTTCACTCTCCAAATGGCTGCAACAGCTGGAGCTGGGCCAATCTGAAGCCAGGAGCTTCTTCTGGGTCTCCCACATGGGTGCAGGGGCCCAAACACTTAGGCTATCTTCCACTGCTTTCCCAGACCTTAGCAGAGAGCTGGATTGGAAGTGGAGCAGCTGGGACTCGAACCAGCCCCCACATGGGATGTTGGCACCACAGGTGGAGGCTTAGCCTACTATGCCACAGCACTGGCCCCACAGGGGCTTTCTTGCAGAGGATCTTTGCACCTATCTTCGTCACTGCTTTTGGCTACTTGGCCATGCTGCCCCTTCCACATGACATTCCCCCTCATTCAGCAGATAGCTACTGAGTCCCCACTGGGCATTGGGAATACAGGGCTGAAGAAAGTACTCTCTGAGCTTGGGGAGCTTTTGCTCTGGTGCATGGGACCAGACTTGTGATCACTGCCATGAGTGGGACAGAGGTGCCACGCTAACCATCTGACAGGGGTGGACAGGGCTTCTGGGCTGTGGAGGGAGGGAAGATGAACTCACACAGTATGTTTGTGTGTGGATGCGGGAATGTGAGCTTTCTGGGGGCTTCACACCAGGACACTCACATTGGCTGTATCTTCCCATCCAGCAGTTCAAACAGCTGCAACTCCTGGAGGGAGATGTTGAGAATGGCACCCACTTTACAACTTTCTTCGGGAATCTCTCAAAGTCATTCTCAGTGCTTTTAATCCCTACCCAGCTCTCTGTGCTTTTATTTGGGTTTACTTCTTGAAACACACCAGTAAACATAGAGTTCTTCCCAAGGAGCAGCAATTATTCTGCCTCACCATGATGTAAACAGAAGGCAGAAGAGGAGGAGCCCCTCAGTCTCCCTCACCTGCTACAGAGCCCTGGTCCCTGTTCCATCCTGGCTGGGAGATCTTCCTGGCCAGGGAGAGGAGCAGAGCCTCTCTCTCCACCTGTGCCCATCCCAGGGCAGGTGGACAGATGCTTGATAGCATGTGGTAGCTTCCTGGTGGAAAGAATGTGACATTCAGTTCCTGGAACATAACCTATTAGTGGCTTTCCACAGGGCCACAGCTCTAAGTCAAAATCAAAACACTTGGTCTGATCAAAGATTTATTTTTATTTGAAAGAGTTACACCACAGAGAGAGAGGTCTTCCATCTGATGATTCACTCCCTAATTGGCTGCAATGGCCAGAGCTCTGCCGATCCAAAGCCAGGAGCCAGGAGCTTCGTCAAGGTCTCTCATGTGGGTGCAGGAGCCCAAAGACTTGAGCCATCTTCTACTGCTTTTCTCGGCCATAGCAGAGAGCTGGATCAGAAGTGGAGCAGCTGGGTCTTGAACCAGCGCCCATATGGGATGCCGGCGCTTCAGGCCAGGGCATTAACCCATGGTGCCACAGCATCGGCCCCAAAATACTTGTTCTCTGGTGTGCCTTTTCCAAACACACACACTACACATTTCTAAACTTCTCAATAATTTACTAGAATTTTTCAGTTTTCATCCATGTCTGTATTAGGTAGATTCAGGCTGAATTCTGTTCACCTGCAACATGCTGGATATTCAAATCCTTGCTTGAGAGCTCACTGAATTCAGTAAGAAATACCCAAGTGAATGGGCTGACCAACTGTGAGTTTGGGACAGCAGATACACAAGAGCTAGGTGGCCAGTTTCCTATCAGCTCAGGTAAACACCACTGGTGGGCTTTATCTGCAATTTTTGTATTGAAGTTTCAGCAGCCACGTGTTCCATTGATGATGCTTTCCTTTCTGTCCAGTCTCCTCTCCAACTGCTGTTTTCTTTGAACTATTTCTTGCCTTGATTCCTGCAAAGTCTCATCTGTTTATCTTCAAACCTCCATTCCACATACACTCAGGGTGATGAGTGCACCCTTTAGTATAGCTGATAGAATACTTAGCTGTGTAGTTCCTGCTCTGTCTTAACTTCATTCCCCCAAGTTACTTCCCCACATACACTGAATATCCTTACCATTATAAACTGATTGTAACTTACTTAATGCATCGTGTTTTGTGGTTGTCTGCCTTTAACTTTGCATTTTCCTTCATGCAAAGTGTCTTCTCCCTTTCCTCTGCCATTCATCTGCCCTTAGTGTTTCTTCCTGATACAACCAAAAAATCTTGTGCTTTTTTTCCTGATTCTAGCCTTAGATTCTCAATAGAATTGACCCTATTCTCTTTACCAACTTAGTACATATCTATTTTTACAGTTAGTATTCTTTGTTGCTATTGTTGATGTCTCTCTCCATGTCTTGAAAACCAAAGTGGGTTTGTATTTCGTTAATGTTTCTAAGAAAGTTTCTACACATTGTGTGATACATAGTAGGCACTCAAATATATCTATTATATGGAAAGGAGGACCAGTGGTTGGAATAAGGGAAAGAAGGAAGGAGGGAGAGAAGTACTGATGGGTAGATAGAAGGAATGAAGGAAGCAAAGAAAGAATGAAGGAAGTGGGAAGGAAGGAAGGATTGGTGGGTGAATACATAGATAAATATTAATGGATGAATGATTGTACTGATGGATACATAGATGGGCAAATGTATTATTGACAGATGTATGGCATTTCTAGTGATAATCTCTCAGCTACCAGATTCTAACTGAGCCCTATTCCAGACAAGGTGATAGAGCTAAAAATAACAATGGAGAACAAAACCAAAATATTGGCTTGAAAAAATTAAAAGTCTAATTTAGGCTCCAAATAACCACTTTGAAATCTTGCTGATAATGAGGTTTAACCAAAGTGTGATTCTTCTCTAAACTCCCAATCCAAGCAGGTATGTAATCAAGAGCCTCAGTAAGGGGCTGAAGTGGAACATTCCTTGGGTGTGCCTGTCTGAACAACATCTACTGGCTCCTGAAACACTGGCCAGGATCTTAAAAGGGAAGAAGGAATAAAAAATCCCCAGCTTAAGTTGTTTAGAAGATAACAAATAACCATTAACAAATGAGAAGCCTTTTTACTTCTTTTTTTATTGTCTGAAAACTTGAGCATATCTTCTATCTGAAGATCTCCATGGTTTTTTTTTAAGATTTATTCATTTATTTGAATGTCAGAGTTACACATAGAGAGAAGAGGCAGAGAAAGATAGAGATAAACAGGGAGAGAGGGAGAGAGAGGCCTTCCATCCGTGGGTTCACTCCCCAATCGGCTGCAATGACTAGAGCTGAGCCAATCCAAAGCCAAGAGCCAGGAGCTTCTTCCGGGTCTCCCACACAAGTGCAGGGGCCCAAGGACTTGGGCCATCATCTACTGCTTTCCCAGGCTGTAGCAGAAAGCTAGATCAGAAGTGGAGCAGCCAGGACTTGAACTGGCACCCATATAGGGTGCTGACACTGCAGGCGGCAGCTTTACCTGCTGCACCACAGCACCGGCCCCTCCATGGGCTTTTGAACACAACCCAGACAACTCAAAATGTCTTACAAGCTTTATGATCTGGCTTCAGGAATTCTCTTCACCCAACCCACAGTGTGACACACAACACCACAGTCAGCCCTGCTAAGTTCTGTCCTATTTCCCCACATGTATCACTCTGTGCCTCTGCTTCAGACACCCCGCTGCTCAGAATACCTCCTTCTACCTCTCCCATTCTTTCACCCTTCAAGAGACCCCAGGAAGCCCTTCTAAAGGTCCCTAGGTTGAGTTAGGGTCCCTTCCTCTGTGTTCTCACAACTTCTCACACTTACAGCTTCATCAGTGAACAACTGGGAGTCTAGGCCTCGTCATCATTTATGAATATTTATCATTGAATCTGAAGAATGTGAGTGGGGCTGGCATTGTAGCTTGGTGGGTTAAGCCACTACCTGTGATGCTGGCATTCCATATAAGCATTTGTTCAAATACCAACAATTCTACTTCCGGTTCAGCTCCTTTCTAATGTACCTGGGAAAGCAACAGAAGGTAGCCCAAGCGTATGGGCCCCTGCCAGCCATGTCGGAAATCCTGATGGAGTTCCAGGCTACTGGCTTTGGCCTGGCCCAGCTGTGGCCATTGCAGCCATCTGGAGGAATGAACCAAGGGATGGAAGATTCATTTCTCTCTCTCTCTCTCTCTAAATGAATGTGGGTAAAAGGGCAGACAAGCACAGTATTTTATTCCTTTTTTATTTTAATTAACATGTAATTGTACATATTTATGATGTTCAGTGCAATAATTCAATCCATGTAAACAGTGTGTAGATATTGAATCAGATAATTGGAATTTCCATCTTCCTATCCTTTCTCTTTGCTTGGAGCCTTTAAGCACATCTGTTCTAGTTCTCCAATATGTAATAGTCCATTGTAAACTGTACTCATCATGAGAGCTTACAGCCCCTCCACTTGCATTTTGTACTAGACAAGCTCTGCTTTTACCCTCTTTTCTGCTTGTTTAACATTAAATACTGAGCACTTTCTCCATGCTATTAACTCATGTTCAGATACTTGATTTTTTTAATGTCCCAATAGCCCACTGAATACTTACACAACATTTGTTCTTTGTTTTTCCCTTCTGTCCTTAGAAACTTGATTCTCCCCTGTACAGTGTGGTCAGACTCTTCTGTACTGTGGAGGATCAGGGATGGATGTGTGGCCTCTTTCTGAAATTTCTTGTACCCTGATCTTCCATAACTTTTTAAAAAATTAATTCAGCTGCGCTTGACATTAAGGGAATATAAAACATGGAAATACTGTGGCTTTGAGTTGCTGTGTCTTTCTGGGGGTGTCTTTGAATGCTGCAGGCTATCAGACTGTACTTTACTGCATGTCTCCTAAGTGGTCATGATGGCATTTTCTTGGTGCCCTGAGTCCAGCCTGACCACAGGCAAGGTGGCTTTGAGGAGTGGCAGAGATAGGAGTGCTATAGGCAGACAGACGTTACTTGTAGATATGAAAACACAGAAGCAGAAAGTTGACCGCATGGATGCTCGCCAAGGCAGTATCAGGAATCACCCCTGATATCTCTCCCAGTATCATCCTCACATCTGATCTCTCTAAACACCCGCCACACCTCTCCTCTCTTGGTCCTGTCTAGCACTGTGCCTTCTCCTCCTCCTCCTTTTTCTTCTCTCTGCTACAATTATGGTTAAAACCACCAGTATTTTTCATCTTGATGGCAAGAACACAGTAAATAGTTCCCTTGTGTCCACTCTAGTCTCTTTCCAATCCATTTTCTACACAGACATCAAATGAGATTATAAGCTATTATAAAATAGACATCTGATTTGCTGCCTACTTGATTAAACCCTCTAGTGCCTTCCCACTGTTTTAAGACAAAGGTAAAATTTAGCATGGCTTACAAAATTCTGCACTCTCTGTCCCCATTCATCTCAGCCTCACCTAATGCCATATTTGCTTGTCTCTCTCCTTTCAGCTTTGCTGTTCTGCCTTCAGTTCCACACCTGCACTACCACAGGGCCTTTGCACATGCAGCCCCACTTGCTTGCTTCCATCTTCTTTACCTGGTTAGTGTGGACACATCTCCCAGGTCAAACTGTACTTCCTCAGCCTCGCCTGATTGCTGTTTCTCCTTCACACAGCAACCCTCCTACCTTCTATTATAACAACTTCCATAGGTCTATGATTAATCAATTTATCTGCCCTTTCTCTTCTTATAGACTATAAACTTCATGAGGGCAAGGATCATGTTTGTTTCTTTATCCCTGGCCAACTAGCTGATTCACAAAATGTAGCAACTGCTTAATAAACATAAGTTTAATTCATATGAATGGATAGGATATTCTTTCATTGATGTTGAATATCATGTGGTTTATTTGCAAGTAGTTTCCTTCAGGGAAGCTAGTTAATACATATCACCAGAATGGTTACAGATCTGCCAAAGAAAATCATTTGAACATGGGCCTCTGGATCTGACAAGGACAAAGAGGTTGCATTCCATGTGCTAATTGTGATCAGTGACTAATGCATTGGTGATTCCTGAGTGTGAATTCAGATTCATGGAGAAGAGTTATGGATCAGTTACTGTGCCATAATGGGTACCAGTGCTTCCACAGCTCGTGGATACTTGGGATGGTAGTAGCACTGTGCTTTTATACTTTTTCATTGATGATGGCATCTTTCCATTTGTCTGACACCTCGTTGATCCTTCCCTAAAAATGTGCCTTTCTCTCTTCCACTCTCTAAATTTATGGTCCACATGACATGGGATGGCAAAGACCTGTCCTTCACTGAGGAGGGCTATCAGGTACACCCCAGGCTGGTAATGATTGTCCTGAACAAGGACTGAGAATGGGAAAAGGTGAGCATCCTTCATGCAGAATGCAGGGAGGGAAGACAATGTGGGCAATAGAGGGGTTCAAACCACTGGTTTTCACAAAGCACTTCTTGTGGTGCTGCTCCAGACTCCATCTCACAGCCAAGGGTCCTGCCTGGAACAAGGCAGACTAAGTATTGTAAGGTGCAAGTTGGAATGCTTTCCCCGGGTGAACTGTGATAGTTATGCATTAATATTCCTGTTGGTTCTCAAATTCCAGTAGGAAATATCCTTGAAGGATTTAGAATAATTTAAAGACAGCCAATCTGGTTCACACTATCATAGTACAAATGCTGATAGCATACCAGTTTGCCTAGACTGCAGAATTGTGTACCACAATCACTGTTGCCAAATGGATGAAGCTCCTTTGTTGTCATTTACTTAGTCTTTTACTTTATGTAAATGAATTTTCAAAGCTTAAGTATGTCAATTCTGTAAGTCATAGGTTAGAGAGGGGTTTATAATTCTTGTAAAGCACATTTTCTGGTAGGTATGCAAAATGTGAAAAGTCAGTGTACCAAAAAAATCATGTAGCATGCAAACTGTGTGCTGATTCAGAGAAGGGAGACTTCTCTTTATCGACCTCCTGACTGTGGTGTTCGTGTCTGAAACAGATACACTGCTTCTCCTTTAATTCAGCTGATTAGATGTGACAGTCTCACAGAAGAGTGGAAGAAAAGGGACTGAAATGCAGGTCTAGTATTGTTATTTTGTTTTTGACAAGCAATGCCTGAACTGTAAATTCTAGTTTCTTGAGATTTATCTTCACTTTGCAACTCAAATGGAAGCCTGTAGAGGGTAGAAAGATACATGATGTTTTGTGGGAGACATAATATAATTAACTAGCACCAGGAAAATATACAATGCTCACAGAAGCATTGGCTTCAGGGAGACAGTGACAGATTCCTAGAAGGGAAGAGTGAGGAGGAAGTTCGGGAAAATGTGTGCTGCTTCCAGTAGCTACAAGGTACAAATTCCTTCAAGTGCATGTGAAAAAATGCATCATAGTAGGCTTCACTCTGGAGCATAAAACAACTCTCAGTATATATAAGAAGATGGAAATGATGTATGATGCATTTTTTGACAAGCAGAGTGGACAATGGGAGAGAGAGAGACAGAGAGAAAGGTCTTCCTTTTGCCATTAGTTCACCCTCCAATGGCCGCCGGTGCACCGTGCTGATCCGAAGGCAGGAGCCAGGTGCTTCTCCTGGTCTCCCATGGGGTGCAGGGCCCAAGCACTTGGGCCATCCACCACTGCACTCCCTGGCCACAGCAGAGAGCTGGCCTGGAAGAGGGGCAACCGGGACAGAATCCGGTGCCCCGACCGGGACTAGAACCCGGTATGCCGGTGCTGCAAGGCAGAGGATTAGCCTAGTGAGCCGTGGCACCGGCCTGAGAGAAACTTCTTATCAGCTGATTGACTTTGCAAATGCCTGCAATAGCCAGGGCTCTGCCAGACCAAATCCAAGATGCAGACACTCAATCCAGGTCTCCCATGTGAGTTGGAGGGATGCAGATATTTAAATATTTGAGCCATTATCATCACCTGCTGCCTCCTTGCATGTGCAGTAGCAGCATATGAAATTGGGCACTCGAAAAGGAAGTGGATGTCCCAAGAAGTGTCTTTTTTTCAATATGTTTTTATTTAAGGTATACAAGTTTCAAGTACCAAAGGAAAGATTAACATACTATGTGGGGCCTTTGGGTACAACACTTAAGATCTGCTTGGGACAGCTACACCCATATCAGAGTACCTGAGTTTGAGTCCTAGATGCATTCCTGATTCCAATTTCCTGTTAGTGCACACATTTGGGAGGCCCCAAGTGATGACCCAAGTTGTTGGTTTCCTATGACCCTTGTGAGAGACCTGGACTGAGTTCCTGGCTGCAGTCTGCCAGGCCATGACCATTGTAGCCATGTGGGAGTGTACTGGTGGCACGCACTCTCACCCTTTCCTGTCTGTATTCCAAATTATTAAAATTTAAAAAATAAAATGCTGTATATATTTTCCTCACACATAAAGATATTTTCTTTCAGTAAAAGTTTTTATGCATATTTTAAATAGGAAACATTAAAGTGTTATATAAACATTTCACAAGAAATTTTTTTTATCTCACAGAATATATAATATTTCTTTCAAGTGTGTAAACATTAATTTTAAAACTCGATCTTGATTTAGGTTTGATTTCTCATCAGACATTAGATAAAGGTTCTGTAAGATCCAGATCCAAGTTCAGCAATATCTGGAAAGAAAAATAAATTTTATGTCAAAGACTTCATAGTTAAATAAGTCAGTATAAAAATGAAAACTCTATCACTGTTGAAGAAAAAAATATGTATAACTACAGTACAAAATTACTATTGTACATGTTATTTGCCCATAGTTGCACATGGAATTAGGTACTATTGTGAGTTAAGTTTCAGAGCTTCTAATTTTCTCATTCTTCACCCATTTATTGGGAACCATTTGCTGAAAAGTGGAATTACATAATGAAGATGATACAGTCTATCCTCCATTATACAATAACCCCCTGAAAAAACAGATGAACAGATAGTTTCCATATAGATTGGTACACATGACAGGAATGGAGTAGAGTGCTGCTGGAACACACATAAGGAACATGTGTCCTGTTTTCATAATATTGCAGGATTTTTGTGGAGGTTACATAATGCTGATAACTGCAGGACAAGTAAAAATTATGCCAGAAGGAGGGAGAAGCAGAATAGTTGCAAAAAACTAGACACACTTAGAGTTTTCATCATGAAAGGGTGTTGACTGAAAAGTGATTCCTGTTAAATATAAGAGGGAATAAGAGAGGGAGGAGATATACAATTTGGGACATGCTCAATCGGACTTGCCCCAAATGGTAGAGTTAGAAACGTGCCAGGGGATTCCAATTCAATCCCATCAAGGTGGCATGTACCAATGCCATCTCACTAGTCCAAGTGATCAATTTCTGTTCACAATTGATCATAATGATAGGACTAAGAGTCAAAGGGATCACATAAACAAGACTAGTGTTTGCAAATACTAACTGATAGAATAAAAAAGGGAGAGAATGATCCAACATGGGAAGCGGGTTACACAGCAGACTCATAGAATGGCAGATGTCCTAAACAGCACGTTGGCCTCAGAATCAGCCCTTAAAGCATTCAGATCCAGCTGAAAAGCCCATGAGAGTATTTCAGGCATGGAAAGCCCAGACACTTTGGCAAAAAAAAAGAAAGAAAGAAAGAAAGAAATGAAAGATATCTGCGAGTGAGATCCCAGTGGAAAGAACAGGTCATCAAAGAAGGAGGTACCTTTCTCTGAAGGGAGGAGAGAACTTCCATTTTGACTATGGCCTTGTCTAAATATGATCAGAGTTGGCAAATTCAAAAGGCCTCCATAGCTTTGGCAACTCATGACAAGAGCCTAGGGTGATTACTGACGCCATAAACAAGAGTGTCAATTGTTAAGCTAACAGGAGTCACTGTGCACTTACTCCTCATGTTTGATCTCTGTCCTTAATGTGCTGTACTTTGTGATTTAATGCTATAACTAGTACTCAAACTGTATTTTTCACTTTGTGTTTCTGTGTGGGTGCAAACTGTTGAAAGCTTTACTTAATGTATGCTAAATTGATCTTCTGTATATAAAGATAATTGAAAATGAATCTTGATGTGAATGAAAGGGGAGAGAGAGTGGGAAAGGCGAGGGTTGTGGGTGGAAGGAAGTTATGGGGGGGGGGCATTGTAATCCATAAGCTGTACTTTGGAAATTTATATTCATTAAATAAAAGTTAAAAAAATAACTAGACACGAAGAAGACTTGTGGAATTATAAATAGTGTAGCCTGGCTTGACAAGAATTTGGCTCTTTTTATTTCATGCTCAGAAATGTGGAATTTCCTGGGAGGTGAAAGATAAACCAGTGACAAAGGAAATGACTGGAGAAGTTAAATGCCATCTATCAAGTAATACCTTATGAACTGTTAACTGCTTGGCTAAGTATTTCTAGATGAGTTGGGATTTTTTCTTACTGTGTCACTACTATACACCTGAAAACCTGATGGTGCCATACTTTAGTTTTCTTTGAATAGTTTCAGTATGCAGGCTAACAATGCCAGATGGATTGCAGAAGTCAAGAAAGTGTAGAGAAAGAAAAGTTGCATAGACTTTGAGATTTTTAAAAAGCTATAGAGCATGATGACTAAATAAGGAATAAATATATTACTCATTTTGAATGTTTGTTTTTACATATTTTATTAGATGCATATAAGAAGTTCACCCTAGCATCTATTAACCAAACATTGGATAGTGATGTCATTTCCTGCTTATAGTTTATTTCAGAGGCCAATTACTCTAAATTTAATTCACACATTTTGGCAACATACCTCATCTAGGTCTCTACTTAAATCGGTTTGCATCTCCTCCAGAATCTGAAACAAGTTAAATATAAGTTATCATTGGAATGAGATATTATAAAATGTGACCTTTAAGTAATACTATGACTAACTTGCGGATGCCTTAAATAATTACATAAAGATGGTGGAATAGCAACAGGGAGGCCTGTTCTAGGCTGCATGAAGTTATCAGAAAAAGTGGAGAAGATACACTCAGGGAAAAGTTGCAGGGAAACCTTCAGTGGGAGATCCTGCAAAAGCAGTGGAAATGGCATGGACCTCAGTGAAGGGACAAATGTGCAGCAACGACATGGAGCAGAGTTTGAACACAACAAAGTACATAACAGCCAACTCTGGTGAGCAAGGTGAGTTCAGACTGCACTGGCTCATACCACTGTTGATACAGCTGGAGGAGAGATTAGTAGATTGCACCATGAATGAGTCTGACCCGGAACCCTCAGGGAAGCTGGGAAACTGCTCACTCAGAGAGAAGAAAAAGAAGTGTGTTTCCCTCTCTCCATTTCTTCCCCTTCCACTCCAGGGAAAAGACTGATATCATTTTGGACATAAACAGGAGAAGCTGCTCTAGCTTTTCCATGCACACCCAACATCTAACAGGGATGGTTGGCAGGGGCAACCACAGCAGCTTGAGTCAGTTAGTGGGGCCTGTCCCCACCTTGTCATCAGGGAAATAACAGCTCTGCTGTACACTCTGGGTAGTGGGGAGAGAGGGGGAGCCATCTCCACCAAAGGGAAGTGTCCCATCCCCTCTTGTACCCACCCAGCACAATTGTGAAAAGAGTAGGACTGCAGACAGTCAGTATTGTGCATGCTTGTGATCCAGAAATTTTACCAAAGGGAAAAATCTGCATTCCTCAATGACTTTGAGTCTGGCTGAGGGGATCAGACTCATTCAGCCCAGGTGAAACACATACGTCTGGGCTCTGGGAACCCCTCGGTTTTTCTATGGACCATACAGGCTGGGGCGGGGTGGAGTGCACTCTTGCACTGTTTGACTATGGGATCCCTGGGTGCTGAGACTGTGAAAACACTGTAATTGGGGCCAGGACTGTGGTGCAGTGGGTTAAAGCCCTAGCCTGAAGCGCCGACATCCCATATGGGCACTGGTTCTAGTCCCGGCTGCTCCTCTTCCGATTCAGCTCTCTGCTGTGGCCTGGGAAAGCAGTAGAGGATGGCCCAAGTGCTTGGGCCCCTGCACCTGTGTGGGAGACCCAGAAAAAGCTCCTGGCTCCTGGCTCCTGGCTCCGGATTGGTACAGCTCTGGTCGTTGCAGCCATCTGGGGAGTGAACCAGTGGATGGAAGACCTCTCTCTGTAACTCTTTCAAATAAATAAAATTAAAAGAAAAAGAAAAGAAAACCACTGTGACTACGTGAGAGGGGACAGGGTGTAGCTGGGGTTCAGGGCAAGCTCTGTGCAGAGCCACACTATTGGAACAACTTGGTTGCTGGCGCAGCTCATTGCATCCATAACCGTGCTCACAGGGAGGACTCCACAGATTATTCATGACAATGAGTGTTGAGCAAACTGTTGACTAACACCTAATCACTGCCCAGCTTGAAGGAGGGGAGGTGAAGGAGTGATCACACTAATAGACATGACCACCTCCCACCTTTGGTTAGTAAGAGGAGAGCTAACACCCTCAATCTGAGAGTTACCCTGGATACTCACTCCACTCCAGAGCACTTACCAGAGTCCCCTGTACACACCCACCACATACCTCTCACATTCAGGGAAAGCACTGACATTCCACCAAGCCACAGAGGCACAGCTCAAAGATAAAAGCCATCAGAGGGGGAAAAAAATTAACTCCACAAATGCCTAAAAATAAATGCAGAAATTCAAGAAACAAGAATAAGGAAGACATCATGACCTCCAGAAAGGAACACAACATTTCAATATTAGAATGTGAAGATGAAGAGATTGATGAAATGTCAGAAATGGAATTTTAAAAGTTAATTATAGGATGACTCAAAAGCAGTCAGAAGCAAATTCAGGAACTAGAGAAAACCATACATGACATGAAAGAAAATTTTTCTCATGAAATTAATATTTTAAAGAGAAATAAAAAAAATTGGAAATGAAGAATTCAATAGATCAAATAAAAATGTAGTGGAAAGCCTTAACAGTAGATTTGGGGAGGCAGCAAAAAGAATATTCAAACTAGAAGATAAATCTTCAGAAATCCTACAGTCAGACCAAAAACAATAACAACAAAACAACAATAAGAAAACCTAAGAAGAAAATAGAAAATTTAAAATCAGTGTTGGAGACTTATGGGATACTACCAAATAACAAAACATATGGGTCTTCAGAGTTCCTGAAGGTATGGAAAGAGAGAATGGACTTGAAGGCCTATTTAGTGAAATAATTACAGAAAATCTCCCCAGTTTGGAGAAAGAAAGGAATGCCCAAGTAGAGGAAGCACATAGAACTCCTAACAGACATGACAAGGAAAGATTTTCATCATGACACATTGTAGTAAAACTCTCCACAGTAAAACAATGAAGAAAACATTGTAGAATGTGCAGGAGAGAAATGCCAGATTACTTTCAGAGTATTTTTAGACTGTAGTTGACTTCTCATTAGAAACCATACAAGCTGGAAGGGAATGGTGAAATATAGTCCAAATCCTAAAAGAAAAAATAAACCTAGAATACTGTATCCTACTAAGCTATCATTTATGAATGAAGGTGAAATAAAGGCCTTCCACAACAAACAGAA
Source organism: Lepus europaeus (assembly GCF_033115175.1). NCBI lineage: Eukaryota > Metazoa > Chordata > Mammalia > Lagomorpha > Leporidae > Lepus > Lepus europaeus. The sequence continues at coordinate 23,075,468 of NC_084847.1, forward strand.
AGTGAAAGAATTTTTCGCCATTCATCGAGCCTTACAAATGATGCTAAAGGATGCATTACACACTGAAACACAGAAAGATAGCCACCATTATGAAAGAATGATAAGGCAGAAAATCCCACAATACAAGTACACAAGAAATCCAAAGTAAACAACAGGACTATTTAAGGAAAAATGGAAGGGCCAACTCATTATTTATCATTCCAATTTTAGTATATGTGCTGCCAAAGCGAGCACTCATTATTTATTAGTAGTCACCTTGAATGTATATGGCCTCAACTCTCCAGTTAAAAGATACAGACTGGCTTAGTGGATTAAAAAGCAAGACTCATCTATTTTCTGCTCACAAGAAATACATCTCATCAGCAAAGATACATGTAGACTGAAAGTGAAAGAATGGAAAAAGATATACTAACAGAATATCGTTGCTAACAGAAACCAAAAAAGAGCTGATGTTGCCATCCTAATATCAGACAAAATAGACTTTAACATAAAAACTGTTAAAAGAGATGAACAAGGGCACCATGTAATTTTTTTTGACAGGCAGAGTGGACAGTGAGAGAGACAGAGAGAAAGGTCTTCCTTTTTCTGTTGGTTCACCCCACAATGGCCGCTGCAGCTGGTGCACTGCAGCCGGCGCACCACGCTGATCCGAAGCCAGGAGCCAGGTGCTTCTCCTGGTTTCCCATGCGGGTGCAGGGCCCAAGGACTTGGGCCATCCTCCACTGCACTCCTGGGCCACAGCAGAGAGCTGGACAGGAAGAGGAGCAACCGGGACAGAATCCGGTGCCGCGACTGGGACTGGCACTATGTAATATTAAGGATCAATTCAACAGGAAGATGTGACTATGAGAAATATATACATACTTAAATACAAGGTGCCTGGCTGCCTGGCTATTTAAAAGAAATGTTAATGGATCTAAAGCGAGGCAAAGACTGCAACACATAGTAACAGGGAACCAGCACCCGACTTTTAGCAATAGACACATAAACCAGACAGAAAATCAGCAAAGAAACAACAGAGTTAATTGACGCTATAGACCAAAAGGACCTAACAAATATCTACAGAATGTTTCACCCCACAGTGGCAGAATGTGCATTCTCATCAGTGCGTGGAATGTTCTTTAGAATACAGCATATGCTAAGCCATAAAGCAAGTGTCAATAAGTTCAAAAAATTGAAATAATACCATGTGTCTTTTCTGGCCACAATGGAATAAAGCTGGAAATCAACAACTCAAGAATCTCTAGATCATATGCAAACACATTGGAACTGAACAACATGTTCCTGAATGAGTAGTTGGTCATAGAAGAAATCAAGAGAGAAATCAAAAAAATTCTGAAAACAAATGAATACATCATATAAAAAATGAGATATAACAAAAGGAGTGTTAAGAGAGAAGTTTATAGCAATCAGTGCCCATGTGAAGAAATTGGAAATATACCAAATAAATGAGCTATCAGTGCATCTCAAGGACCTAAAAACCAAGCCAAACCCAAATTAGTAGGGGAAAAGAAATAATTAAAATTAGAGAGCAAATAAACAAAATTGAAACAAAAATGCAAAAAAATGGTGAAATGAAGAACTGGTCTTTTGAAAAATAAAATTAATACACCATTGACACAATTAACCACAAAAAGAGGGAGAAGACCCAAATCAATAAAATTAGAGGTGAAAAAGAAATGTAACAACAAATCCCAATGAAATAAGAATCACCAGGAATTCCTACAAAGAGCTGCATGCCAACAAATTAGGAAGCCTAGTAGAAGTGGATAGATTCCTAGACACATACAATCTACCAAAATTGAGTCATGAAGACATAGAAAGTCATCATTTAACATGAGCCAGATGTACTTTGCATTACAGGGATCCTGAAAACACCATCAAAACTATAATTCAGTGTGCATCAATTAAATAGCAAAAATACAAATTTAAAACTAGTTGCCATGAGTCTTTATTTTTTGTTTGAACAAATGTTGACTTGTTTTGTAATCTCTCCCAGTCAAAAAATGGTCAAGACATAAAGCACATGTCTTAAACTGGGTCAGCTGGGTTTTACCAGCTTCACAATTGATATATTTTGTCACTGTGGGATCCATTTCTACATACCCAAAGTGGACTTTTACCATGAATGTGTTTATACTTGATGTTTCCTATTACACTTTTGTTGGAGAGGTGCACAATGTGCAGTTTTATGCAGGATTCTGAGATGAAAGAAGAGAACTGATTTTGTTTGATGGTAGTTGCAGTTGATAGTTGCCACCTTAATCATTAGTCACTCAAGTGATGGCAAGATAGGTGAACTTCATTTTACAAATCCAAATATTTGCTTCATCTAATTACTTAACATTGTACATTTTCCTGGCAGTAAACACATTTTGCAAATATTGTGGTAAAACTGCTTTATTAATAAGAAACAATTAAGGATATACTGTTACTGAAGAAAAGATCCAAGAATTATAACTTAACAAAACTTGATCTTCTTTAGTGCTACAAGTGTAATAAAAATGTTTATCTTGAAATCCTTTATACAGTAGACATCCATCTGTTGTTAGACGTTTGTATGTCAATCACTCACTAATGATTTCAGGGGGCTAATGGTGCAACAAAATGATAAAAGTGTTTTTAACTACAGAACAGTGAAAATCAACTAGAAACGGAGCCAAATAATTCAAAGTATATCATGTTATTAGGCAGAATTACTCAATTCCTGAAGTCCAATTTAAATGCAGTTTTAAAAGAAAATTAAAATGTTTCAGCTTGGTTAAATTTATTGAATGAAATATTAAAAAGTTGATGATATAAAATTTATATTCTTTCTGTGTTAATTATGACATTAACATACATGTCAGTTAAATTCAGTGTTTTGCCAAATAAAGACTAAAATGACATAAAACTGATAGACCCAAAGGAAAAAGAGAAAATCTAACCATGAACAAATAGTCCACCACGCTGTTATATGAAGACTGCTGTCTTGAAGTTGGTATCATTAAGTTTTCTTTTGGAGTAAGATTTCTATTCAACACTGAGCTATTATTGAAATTTCCAACACAAGTTGACTCTAGGATGGGTCTCACAGTAAGAGTGTTCAGTAAAGCTCTGTTCCGCTGCTTCTCCAGAAGAAGTTTGGTTCTGACCTCTGCTAATGTGACATTAGTCCTGTTAAGATTACAGAAGATAAACACTTAGTATTTTGATTTTCCCCCCAAATAATTCCCAAATAACTTTGCATTTTAAAGAAACTGGTCATAAGAGTAAGTGGCGTTTCCTATTACATAGTGTTTTAACAGTGAAAGTGTATCAGGACATACCTATTGTACACAAAGGTTTTAAATTATTCAAAATTAGCTCATATGTTTTAGGGTGTTCACTATAGAACAGATGATTCAAAGAAATTGAGAGGAAGAAAAATGGCTATCAGTGATGTATGGTTGACCTGATGCCTCTGGAATGGCTCTACTTACAAGATTCTTGGGAATGGCACTGGATCGCTTGCATTTAAAGGATAACTATGTGAGATGATGAACATGTTGATTTTCTCAACTAAAATCACCTTCTTGCTCTATAAAATATATAAAAACCATCATGTTGCAACCTTTAAATATATACAATTAAAAGCTTGTTTAAAAGGCCAGCCAGTTTTGAGATTTAAAGGACATCCTCAAAAACGATCCAACATGGGAAGAGGGATACACAGCAGACTCATAGAATGGCAGATGTCCCAAATAGCACTCTGGCCTCAGAATCAGCCCTTAAGGCATTTGGATCTGGCTCAAGAGCCCATGAGAGTATTGTAGGCATGGAAAGCCAAGACACTCTGAAAAAAAAAAAGAAGACCTAAATGAAAGATATCTGCATGTGAGATCCCAGTGGAAAGAACAGGGCCATCAAAGAAGGAGGTACTTTTCTCTGAAGGGAGGAGAGAACTTCCACTTTGACTATGACCCTATTGGAATAAGATCAAAGTCGGTGAACCCTAAAGGCTTCCATAGCCTTGGCAACTCATGACTGGAGCCTAGGGAGATTACTGACACCATAAACAAGAGTGTCAAATTGTTAAATCAACATCAGGAGTCACTGTGTACTTTCATCTCATGTGGGATCTGTCCTTAATGTGTTGTCCAATGTGAAGTGATGGTATAACTACTAAAACAGTATTTTTACACATTGTGTTTCTTTGTGGGTGCAAACTGATGAAATCTTTACTTAGCATATACTGAATCGATCTTCTGTATATAAAGATAATTGAAAATTAAAAAAAAAACCTGGTGTTAAATTGGAAATTGCATACAAAATTAATCAATTTTTTAAAAATATCATGTAGGATCTCTGTTTAATGTGCTGTACACTGTTATTTAATGCTATAACTAGTACTCCAACAGTATTTTTTCACTTTGTGTTGCTATGTGGGGGCAAACTGTTGAAATCTTTACTTAATATATACTAAACTGATCTTCTGTATATAAAGAGAATTGAAAATGAATCTTGATGTGAATGGAAGGGGAGAGGGAGCAGGAAAGGGGAGGGTTGCGGGTGGGAGGGAAGTTATGGGGGGGAAGCCATTGTAATCCATAAGCTTTACTTTGGAAATTTATATTCATTAAATAAAAGTTTAAAAAAAATAAAGCACATCCTCAAAGACAGTTTCAAGAATTTGCTTTGAGAACCACTGCAGTTTTCACATGTTTTTCCTATTTCCTGAGAAAAACTAAGCATTGAGGGATAATTTGGAGCAATATTCTCTAGGGGAGAATCACATAGTTGAGTCAGTGATCAAAAACTCCACAGCACGTCCAAGGGCATTTAGGACATAACATTGCTCCAGTGCATCAGAGGTGGACTTTGACTTTCTGTCTTCCACACACTTCCTCAAGCTGGCAAACATTTTACTTTGAAACACTCTGAATTATGCTTCACTTTTCTAAAGTAAACTTTCCCTATTCCACAAGTAGAATGGAAACACTAGAGGATTGTTTGTCTTCAAGGCACATTCTAGTGATAATGTCAGCAATAACAATGAAAGAAAAGTTAATTTACTTAGTGCCAGTAGTGCTAGGAGTTGTTGTAGTAGTTGACCCCGTGGGTTTAAGTAGCAATCTTCTCTAAAATAATTAGAATAATTAATATTTACATAAACTGTTCTAAAGTTATGTTAATTTCATCAAGTAACATTTCATGAAATTGCTTAGTTAACTCAATTCCTACTAATAGCATGAACATATCTCAATTAGAATTATACCTGATGTATATTAATGAACGTATTTTCTATGCCTATGATTTGACTTACTCATTTAGCTTATTATATAATGTTTTTCTAACTTGTACTTCTTCTAGATACAGTTGCTTATATTTTTCCAGTTCTCTTATGATAGAATCTTCTTGAACAGCCTGAATTTTGGAGAGTTCATATTCTAGTTCTTTAATTCTGAGTTCCTTTTGATTCACTATTGAAGCATTAGTAGTCTCTTTTAACTGCTGTATTTTTTCTTGGGATGATGCTTGCTCCTAGAGCAAATTTAAAAAAATAATTACCACTTGAATACTTATTGTGTATTTATTTCCTTTAGTATTGGATCAGTGATTCAGAGAGCAATTTTTAAAAATCTGAAATAAGAAGTTTAAAATATGTACTTGTTACCCATGAATGAACTATGAATTGTAAAAAAAGTAAATCATTCTTATGTTACTACTTTTGTAATACAATAATCAAAAAAGTAGAATAAATTTTAATTTTTAAATTCAAAATAATATATAAAATTAAAGAATATAACAATTTCTATATCATATTTTAAATGGATTTAATGAGAAATCACATCACACAGTATACAAACTTAATGAGCTGATCTATGTATTTTTCTGAATGAAAGTAACTCAGTCAATAAAGCTGTCTTGTCGACCTTTGATATTTTCCACTAAAAAACAATGGTAGCAACAAAACTTGCTGAAAATTCAGTGATATCGAGAAAGAACTGATTTCCTTTATATATAGTCATTATCAAATTGTAAGAGAAGATGACATTTCTTCCATGATGTGCTCTCACCTGAATATGAACTGACTGTGGTTTCTGCTGGACAGAATATGAAACATATTGGGTGACCTTCCTTAGGTTAGGAGATGAGATGTGATACAGCTTCCACCTGAGTTTTTCTACTGAAGCTCACCCTTGGAGTCCAGCCCTGATGTTGTGAGGAAACCCCAGCCAAAGGCAAATCATCACATAGGTGTTCCGATTGCCCAGTGAATGACCCTATCAAACCCAAGCTTCAACTGCTACACGTGTTAGTAAATAAACCTTTGATGATTCTGCTCACCAGCTTCATCTCAGCTGATGCTAAATGTATAATAAATGAGTGGCCCTTTGACTCTTGACTAAATTGAAGTTTGCAAACAAAATAAATGTTGCATTGAAACTGAATTACTTTTTGGAGGGAGAGAGAGTCAAAGAAAGAAGAGGAGTGGGGGCTGAATGTGGAGGGAGAGGCTGAACCCAGCAACAAGGAACTAAATCGAGGTCTCCCATATGGGTCGCAGGGATCCAGTAACTCGAGCCATCACCTGTGCCTCCCAGGATCTACAGTGGAAGAAGCTAGAATTTGGTGCCAGAGCCAAGGATCAAACCAAGGCATTCTGATATGGGACATGGGCCTCTTAACTGCCAGGTCATACACCTGCCCCAGAAATACTGACTGATGAGATGTTTTGCTACACGGTAATAGAAAACTACTGATACTAAATATGGAGGGTTACATTTAAAAAAAAAAAAGAAAGAAACCAAGATCTAAAGCACATACTATGCCTTCAGACAAGAGGGGGGTAGAAGTTGAAAAGATAGAAGAGTAAGACTGAAAAACAAAAGCACTTCAAAGAGATGTGAGTGGAAGCTTAATGGCATTTGAAGAGACTGACAGGAAGAGCTTCAGGCCAGTGAAGAAAATGACACTAAAACCTGGAGGCAAGAGACTTCTTGCTACATAGTGGTGGAAACTAGAATTGATGTGAGAAATAAGCTTAAGGAAGACTATTAAATGTAAAGAAACCAGAATTTACTGCATTAAAATATCTGTCTCATTTACAAAATCAGTTACCCTCAGACTTTGAAAAATATTTTAAAGAAAATTATTTTTAATTATAAAGACTCTTGAAAATATCATTTTTATGAGTTATGGGCAATATGTTCACTAAAATCCTGATGCTAAGCATGTTTCTAAAGTAATGACTTTTTAAAATAGTTCACATTGTTTTACATTTTTTATGATCATTTCTGGACCTTAAATTGCCAGCGTTTATTTGTTAAAATAGTGATTTTCAGGCAGGTGTTTTGCACAGCAGTTAACTTGCTTCTTGGAACGTCCAAATCCCATATCACTGTCTGACTTCTGGTTACTGTAATCATCTAGCTTCCTTCTAAAGTGTAACCAGGGAGGCATCAGCTATGAATCATGGGCTTGGGCCCCTGTCAACCATATTGGTGACTCAGGTTGAGTTCTGGGACCCTGGCCTTGGCCTGGCTCAGCTTGGGCAATTGTGGGATTTTTTCTAAAAAATACATTTATTTATTTAAAAGTCACAGTTACACAGAGAGAGGAGAGGGAGAGAGAGAGAGAGAGAGAGAGAGAGAGAGAGAGAGAGAGGTCTTCCATCCATCGGTTCACTCCCCAACTGGCCGCAACGGCCAGAGCTGCACCAATCTGAAGCAAGGAGCCTGGAGCTTCCTCCAGGTCTCCTATGTGGGTGCCTGAGCCCAAGGACATGGGCCATCTTGTACTGCTTTCCCAGGCCATAGAAGAGAGTTGGAACTGAAGTGGAGCAGCCAGGACTAGAACTGGTGCCCATATAGGATGCTGGCGCTTCAGGCCAGGGTGTTAACCCACTGCATCACAGCACTGGCCCCAGTTGTGGGATTTTGAGGTGTGACCCAGTGGATGGAAAATCTTGCTATATTGCTCTCTCTCCCCCAAAGCTACATTTCAAATAAAAGTGAAAAATAGAAGGTTTTGCACATAAAATATTCTTAAGTGTTAATGAATTACTTTTTAAATAATGTCTTTAATTTACCTTTTTCATTCAAAAGATGCCCTAAAAACTTCATTAAAAAGAAATACTGCATGGTCTCCCTTATATGTGGGAGCTAAAGTGAAAAACAATAAACAACAAAAGAGAAATGCCTGTATCAGTATTGCTGTAAATATGCTTTTCACAACTTGGTTTTATATCTTTTTCAAACAAATTGTTAAGAATGGTATACAACTATAATTTTAATGATCTGTGATTATTTTGAAATTCACCATATTAGTGAAATTGACATATTTTAATTTGATGACAGTTTATAGCCTTTGCCTATATTTCTGTTGAACCATGATATTTTTACTTTTTACTTGTTGAACTCTATTTAGTGGAGCATTACATCTTTAACTGTAATGTAAACACAAAATTTTATCTCAGAAATTAAAAAATGAAAAATACATATTTGAGTTTCAAAATATTGTAGGCTTTATTCATATGGAGAGTTTTTTGAAAATTCGCATCTATTATTTTTTAAAAGATGATTATTTAATTATTTGAAAGGCAGAGTTACAGAGAGACAGGGGTAGAGGCAGAAGCAGAGAGTTCATTCTTCCATTTGCTGGTTCATTCCCCAAATGGCCACAATGGCTGGAGCTGGGCCGATCTGTAGCCAGGAGCCAGGAGATTCTTCCAGGTCTCCCACATGGGTATAGGGACCCAAGGACCTGGGCCATCTTCCACTTTATCCCCAAGCACATTAACAGGGAGCTGTATCAGAAGTGGAACAGCTGGGACCTGAACCGGCATCCATATAGGATGCCAGCACTCTAGGTGGCAGCCTTACCCAGTATGCTAAAATGCCAGCTGCTTTTAAATTTTTGATCCTTACTTATCTTTAGTTTTTCTTTTTCCATTAACCATTTCTATTTAGGTATAAAGCTTAAGTCTTCTCTATAAGACAAAAAAATAACTTGCTTGATTCTAATTACGTTTACACTGTTTCTCGTCTTTTGTTGGACTCTCATATCCTTTAATGCATGGTCTCATCCACAGATCTCTCTTTTTTTTTTTTTTGAAAGGCAGAGTGGACAGTGAGACAGAGAGAAAGGTCTTCCTTTACCGTTGATCACCCTCCAATGGCCGGCATGGCCGGCGTGCTGTGGCCGGCACACTGCACTGATCCGATGGCAGGAGCCAGGTGCTCATCCTAGTCTCCCATGGGGCGAAGGGCCTAAGCACTTGGGCCATCCTCCACTGCACTCCCTGGCCACAGCAGAGAGCTGGCCTGGAAGAGGGGCAACCGAGACAGAATCCGGTGCCCCGACTGGGACTAGAACCCGGTGTGCTGGCGCCGCAAGGTGGAGGATTAGCCTATTGAGCTGTGGCACCGGCCTCCACAGATCTCTTTTAAAAATCAATTATTGCTTTCTTTTACACTAAAATCTGGTTTTCAATCCTACAGTTGCAGTCACAACTCTTAAGGGTCACCTGGTACTCTTTCAGTCCTTATTCTACATCCTTCTCAGTGGCAATGGCTAATAGCAAGCACATCCCACCCTCTGCTCCCCTAATCCTGCTTCACTTCTTTTTGTTTCTAAAGATTTATTTATTTGGGGCCTCATGCCATGGCTCTCTTCGTTAATACTCTGCCTGCGGAGCCGGCTTCCCATATGGGCACCGGGTTCTAGTCCCAGCTGCTCCTCTTCCAGTCCAGCTCTCTGCTGTGGCCCAGGAGGGCAGTGGAGGATGGCCCAAGCACTTGGGTCCTGCACCTGCATGGGAGACCAGGAAAAAGCACCTGGCTCCTGGCTTCAGCTTGGCACAGTGCTGGCCATAGCGGCCATTTGGGGGTGAACCAATGGAAGGAAGGCCTTTCTCTCTGTCTCTCTCTCTTGCTGTCTGTAACTCTGTCAAATAAATAAATAAATAAATAAATAAATGAATAAATCTTAAAAAAAGATTTATTTATTTGGAAGTCTGAGTTACACACAGAGAGGAAAGGTGGAGAGAGAGAGAGAGAGATTGAGAGAGATTGAAAGATTTTCTATCCATTGGTTCACTCTTCAATTGGCTGCAATGGTCAAAGATGTGCAGATCCGAAGCCAGGAGCCAGGAGCTTCCTCTGGGTCTCCCATATGGGAACAGGGGCCCAAGGACTTGGACCATCTTCTACTGCTTTCCCAGGCCACAGCAGAGAGCTGGATCTGAAGTGGAGCAGCTGAGACTCAAAATGGCACCCATATGGGATGCCGGCACTGAGGTGGTGGCTTCACCCACTATGCCACAGTGCTACCTCCCCCCTACACACACTTCACTGCTAAAGGGAGCAACTCCTGAATTTTAGTTCCTTCACTTTCTGTTAAAAATTCTCTCAAGGTTCCTCATATATCAAGGCTTCAACTTACATTGCTTAATCTGTATTTCTAGACCAAGACATCTTCCCTGGGGTTATTTATACGTTGGTCTCTTCATTCTAGTTCACTTCTCAACCCCACACTCAGTTTACTTGGTGTGGATTACTTCTGTAGGTACCTGGTATTGTACTCTTCTGTTGATTTTATAAGAGTTAACTTTGTAGTGTTGTTTTCATTAACATTACATTTTGTCTTTTACTATTTTAGGTTAGATTTCTAGATATGAGCATAACAATTTTTTTTCAAAACCTAAAATTATGTGATACCATTTTATGCTATATTAGTACAACCTAAATGTGAACCGAGTAGAAAGCTGCGATAATGTCATGACTTCCTTGGTAGAGACTTAACCTATAGCAATTGTCTCATATTGTAATACTAGCATCAGTACAAAAATGTAATACTTACATATAATTTATCCATGAGTACTAGCAGATTCTTTTTTTTAATTATTTTTTTTGACAGGCAGAGTGGACAGTGAGAGATAGAGAGAGAGACAAAGAGAAAGGTCTTCCTTTGCCATTGGTTCACCCTCCAATGGCCGCCGTGGCTGGCGTGCTGCAGCCGGTGCACCGCGCTGATCCAATGGCAGGAGCCAGGTGCTTCTCCTGGTCTCCCATGGGGTACAGGGCCCAAGCACTTGGGCCATCCTCCACTGCACTCCCAGGCCACAGCAGAGAGCTGGCCTGGAAGAGGGGCAACCGGGACAGAATCCGGTGCCCCGACCGGGACTAGAACCCAGTGTGCCGGCACCACAAGGCAGAGGATTAGCCTAGTGAGCCGTGGCGCCGGCCAGCAGATTCTTTTTTTATAAAAATAGAAAATAAATGTAGACAGTATTTACTGAAAGAATGCCACCACCACCACTTTCAACCAGATGTGGTTTTAAAATGCATTATACTTTCGGAGAAGCGGCAAGATGGCGGAATAGGCAGGGAGCACACTATTAGTCCGGAGAGAGAGACAGGTTAATATAAGTGGAGATACAGCAGGGTCAAGGAAGAGTAGGGGATGAAACAGCATAGGAAACTCTTCCGCATCTAGTGATTCACAGTGGACCTGCGTGGAGAGCGTGGGAGCCCAAGTTCGGGACACCAGCGGCAGACTCAACGCACCAGCGCTGGAACACGAGGTGAGCCGAACCACAATAGCCCGAGACACCAGCGGGCAAGCGGAAAGAGGAGGCTAGAGGGAACGAGGCTTGAAACTTCGTGGGGAAAAGTTCACCAGGCTAACTAGAAGAGAGAGAGGAAAAAAATTAAAAAAAGCGACCGATACGGACACAAGTTTCTCTCTCTCCGCTCACCTCTCAAAGGCGAGCAAAACAAAGAGCAGGCGCCATTTTGGACATACGTCATAAGCAGGGTGACCTCAGGTCTGCACCAGCCCTGAGCCTAGCAGAAAAACCTGACTCTGGGGGGAGGGGTGAAATAACAGGAGATTAGCATCTAACTTGGCAACCCAGTGGGAGATTGCAGGAGAATTGGAGCCCACACTGAGGGCAGCAGAGATTCCCTGTGTGGTCCGTGGGAAAGAGCTTCCAATCTCTGGCTCCTGTGGGTATATCATTTGCCTGCTAACTACCTCCAATTACGTTCAGCTGTGCGGAATTACTTCCCTTTTGAATCAAAAAAGAGAGAGATTTACCACACCTAACCTAGGAGTGTCATCTTTGACACACCCTCAGCCCTGAGGAACCAAACACAGCTCTCAGTCCACACTCATCTCAAGCCTCTAAGGCACCACTGAAAGCAGACAGTCCACTTAATATAGAGCCATAGTGTAACAAGAAAAAACACCACAGTGAAGAAACCAAATATCTCCAACATGCCAAACAACAAACGCAAAAACCAAGCTAACAAGAACAAGGAAGACACTATGACACCCCCAAATGAAAAAGACACCCCAATTCAAGATTATGAAGATGAGGAGATTGAAGAAATGCAAGAAGCAGATCTCAAAAAATTGATAAGAACATTAAGAAGTTCTCAAAAACAAATTATTGAACTACAGAAATCCTTAATGGACAAGATAGAAAATCTCTCTCATGAAAATGAAATATTAAGGAGGAATCAAAATGAAATGAAACAACTAGTGGAACAAGAAATGGTGATAGTGACGAGAAATCATAATGAAATGAAGAATTCAATAGATCAAATGACAAACACATTAGAGAGTCTTAAAAACAGAATGGGCGAAGCAGAAGAGAGAATATCAGACTTAGAAGACAGAGAACAGGAAAGGAAACAATCAAATCAAAGAAAAGAAGAAGAAATCAGAAATCTAAAAAATACTGTCAGGAATCTACAGGATACTCTTAAAAAACCCAACATTCGGGTTCTAGGAGTACCTGAAGGCATGGAGAGAGAGAAAGGATTAGAAGGCCTTTTTAGTGAGATACTAGCAGAAAATTTCCCAGGTTTGGAGAAAGACAGAGACATCCTAATACAGGAAGCTCATAGAACCCCTAATAAACATGACCAAAAGAGATCCTCACCACGACACGTCGTAATCAAACTCACCACAGTGAAACACAAAGAAAAGATCCTAAAATGTGCAAGAGAGAAACGCCAGATTACTCTCAGAGGATCTCCAATTAGACTCACAGCTGACTTCTCTTCAGAAACCCTACAAGCTAGGAGAGAATGGCGAGACATAGCCCAGGTGCTAAGAGAGAAAAACTGCCAGCCCAGAATATTATATCCTGCAAAGCTCTCATTTATGAATGAAGGTGAAATAAAGACCTTTCACAGCAAACAGACATTGAAAGAATTTGTCGCCACTCGTCCAGCCCTGCAAAAGATGCTTAAAGATGTGTTACATACAGAAACACAGAAACACGGTCACCAATATGAAAGAAGGTAAAGGTAGGAAACCTCACACCAAAAGATCACAGGAATCTCAAACCATATATAGGAAAGTATCTTTGGCTAATGGCAGGGCAAAGTTACTCCTTCTCAATAGTCACATTGAATGTTAATGGCTTGAACTGTCCAGTTAAAAGACACCGATTGGCTGATTGGGTTAAGGAACAAAACCCATCCTTTTGCTGCTTACAAGAAACCCATCTATCCAACAATGATCCATACAGGCTGAGAGTGAAAGGCTGGAAAAAGATATACCACGCCAACAGAAATGAAAAGAGAGCGGGCGTAGCCATCTTAATATCGGACAACATAAACTTTACCACAAAAACTGTTAAGAAAGATAAAGAGGGGCACTATTTAATGATTAAGGGATCCATTCAACAGGAAGATATAACGATTATCAATGTATATGCACCTAATTACAGGGCACCAGCTTATTTAAAAGACCTGTTAAGGGACTTAAAGGGAGACTTAGACCCCAATACAATAGTACTGGGGGACTTCAATACTCCACTCTCAGAGATAGACAGATCAACAGGACAGAAGATCAACAAGGAGACAGTAGATTTAAATGACACTATAGCCCAAATGGATCTAACAGATATCTACAGAACATTTCATCCTACATCTAAGGACTTTACATTCTTCTCAGCAGTACATGGAACCCTCTCTAGGATTGACCACATACTAGGCCATAAAGCAAGTCTCAGCAAATTCAAAAGAATTAGAATCATACCATGCAGCTTCTCAGACCACAAAGGAATGAAATTGGAAATTGGCAACTCAGGAATCCCTAGAGCACGTGCAAACACATGGAGATTGAACAACATGCTCCTGAATGAACAATGGGTCATAGAAGAAATTAAAAGAGAAATCAAAAATTTTCTGGAAGTAAATGAGGATAACAGCACAACATACCAAAACCTATGGGATACAACAAAAGCAGTGTTAAGAGGAAAGTTTATATCAATAGGTGCCTACATCAAGAAATTGGAAAGGCACCAAATAGATGAGCTTTCAAGTCATCTCAAGGATCTAGAAAATCTGCAGCAAACCAAACCCAAACCCAGTAGGAGAAGAGAAATAATTAAAATCAGAGAAGAAATCAACAGGATTGAATCCAAAAAAACATTACAAAAAATCAGCCAAACGAGGAGCTGGTTTTTTGAAAAAATAAACAAAATTGACACCCCATTGGCCCAACTAACTAAAAAAAGAAGAGAAAAGACCCAAATCAATAGGATCAGAGATGAAATGGGAAACGTAACAACAGACGCCACAGAAATAAAAAGAATCATCAGAAATTACTACAAGGACTTGTATGCCAGCAAACAGGGAAATCTATCGAAATGGACAGATTCTTGGACACATACAACCTCCCTAAATTGAGCCAGGAAGACATAGAAAACCTAAACAGACCAATAACTGACACAGAAATTGAAACAGTAATAAAGGCCCTCCCAACAAAGAAAAGCCCAGGGCCAGATGGATTCACTGCTGAGTTCTACCAGACATTTAGAGAAGAACTAACTCCAATTCTTCTCAAACTATTCAGAGCAATCGAAAAAGAGGGAATCCTCCCAAATTCTTTCTATGAAGCCACCATCACCTTAATTCCTAAGCCAGAAAGAGACGCAACATTGAAAGAGAATTACAGACCAATATCCCTGATGAACATAGATGCAAAAATACTCAATAAAATTCTGGCCAATAGAATGCAACAACACATCAGAAAGATCATCCACCCAGACCAAGTGGGATTCATCCCCGGTATGCAGGGATGGTTCAACATTCGCAAAACAATCAACGTAATACACTACATTAACAGACTGCAGAAGAAAAACCATATGATTCTCTCAATAGACGCAGAGAAAGCATTTGATAAAATACAACACCCTTTCATGATGAAAACTCTAAGCAAACTGGGTATGGAAGGAACATTCCTCAATACAATCAAAGCAATATATGAAAAGCCCACGGCCAACATCCTATTGAATGGGGAAAAGTTGGAAGCATTTCCACTGAAATCTGGTACCAGACAGGGATGCCCTCTCTCACCACTGCTATTCAATATAGTTCTGGAAGTTTTGGCCAGAGCTATTAGGCAAGAAAAAGAAATTAAAGGGATACAAATCGGGAAGGACGAACTCAAACTATCCCTCTTTGCAGATGATATGATTCTGTATTTAGGGGACCCAAAGAACTCTACTAAGAGACTGCTGGAACTCATCGAAGAGTTTGGCAAAGTAGCAGGATATAAAATCAATGCACAAAAATCAACAGCCTTTATATACACAGGCAATGCCACGGCTGAGGAAGAACTTCTAAAATCAATCCCATTCACAATAGCTACAAAAACAATCAAATACCTTGGAATAAACTTAACCAAAGACGTTAAAGATCTCTATGATGAAAACTACAAAACCTTACAGAAAGAAATAGAAGAGGATACCAAAAAATGGAGAAATCTTCCATGCTCATGGATTGGAAGAATCAATATCATCAAAATGTCTATTCTCCCAAAAGCAATTTATACATTCAATGCAATACCCATCAAGATCCCAAAGACCTTCTTCTCAGATCTGGAAAAAATGATGCTGAAATTCATATGGAGAAGCAAGAGACCTCGAATAGCCAAAGCAATCCTGTACAACAAAAACAAAGCCGGAGGCATCACAATACCTGATTTCAGGACATACTACAGGGCAGTTGTTATCAAAACAGCATGATACTGGTACAGAAACAGATGGATAGACCAATGGAACAGAATAGAAACACCAGAAATCAATCCAAACATCTACAGCCAACTTATATTTGATCAAAGATCCAAATCTAATCCCTGGAATAAGGACAGTCTATTCAATAAATGGTGCTGGGAAAATTGGATTTCCACTTGCAGAAGCTTGAAGCAAGACCCATACCTATCACCTTACACAAAAATTCACTCAACATGGATTAAAGACTTAAATCTACGACCCGAAACCATCAAATTATTAGAGAGCATTGGAGAAACCCTGCAAGATATAGGCACAGGCAAAGACTTCCTGGAAAATACTCCAACAGCACAGGCAGTCAAAACCAAAATTAACATTTGGGATTGCATCAAATTGAGAAGTTTCTGTACTTCAAAAGAAACAGTCAGGAAAGTGAAGAGGCAACCAACAGAATGGGAAAAAATATTCGCAAACTATACTACAGATAAAGGATTGATAACCAGAATCTACAAAGAAATCAAGAAAATCCACAACAACAAAACAAACAACCCACTTAAGAGATGGGCCAAGGACCTCAATAGACATTTTTCGAAAGAGGAAATCCAAATGGCCAACAGACAAATGAAAAAATGTTCAAGATCACTAGCAATCAGAGAAATGCAAATCAAAACCACAATGAGGTTCCATCTCACCCCGGTGAGAATGGCTCACATTCAGAAATCTACCAACAACAGATGCTGGAGAGGATGTGGGGAAAAAGGGACACTAACCCACTGTTGGTGGGAATGCAAACTGGTTAAGCCACTATGGAAGTCTGTCTGGAGATTCCTCAGAAACCTGAACATAACCCTACCATACAACCCAGCCATCCCACTCCTTGGAATTTACCCAAAGGAAATTAATTTGGCAAATAAAAAAGCCATCTGCACATTAATGTTTATTGCAGCTCAATTCACAATAGCTAAGACCTGGAATCAACCCAAATGCCCATCAACAGTAGACTGGATAAAGAAATTATGGAACATGTACTCCATAGAATACTATACAGCAGTAAGAAACAACGAAACCCAGTCATTTGCAACAAGATGGAGCAATCTGGAAAACATCATGCTGAGTGAATTAAGCCAGTCCCAAAGAGAAAAATATCATTTGTTTTCCCTGATCGGTGACAACTGAGCGCCAAAGGGGAAACCTGTTAAGTGAAATGGACACTGTAAGCAACAATGAACTGATCAGCTCCTGTCCTGACTTTAGATGTACAATGTAATACTTTATCCTTTTTAGTATTTGTTGTTGTTGTTGTTGTTCTAGTACTATTGGTTGAACTCAGTAATTAACACACAATTATTCTTAGGTGTTTAAATTTTAACTGAAAAGTGATCCCTGTTAAATCTAAGAGTGGAAAAAGAGAGGGAGGAGATGAACAATTTGGAACATGCTCAATCGGACTGGCCGCAAATGGTGGAGTTAGAAATGTGCCAGGGGATTCCAACACAATCCCATCAAGATGGCATGTACCAATGCCATCGCACTAGTCCAAGTGATCAATTTCAGCTCACAATTGATAGCTCTGATAGCTCTAAGAGTCAAAGAGATCACACAAACAAGACAAGTATCCGCTAATACTAACTGATAGAATCAAAATGGGAGAGAAAGATCCAACATGGGAAGTGGGATACACAGCAGACTCATAGAATGGCAGATGTCCTAAACAACACTCTGGCCTCAGAATCAGCCCTCAAGGCATTCGGATCTGGCTCAAGAGCCCATGAGAGTATAGCAGGCATGGAAAGCCAAGATATCATGGAAAAAAAAAAAGACCTAAATGAATGATCTCTGTGAGTGAGATCCCAGTGGAAAGAACGGGGCCATCAAAGAAGGAGGTACCCTTCTCCGAAGGGAGGAGAGAACTTCCACTTTGACTATGACCCTATCGGAATAAGATCAAAGTCAGCGAACTCTAAAGGCTTCCATAGCCCTGGCAACTCATGACTAGAGCCTAGGGAGATTACTGACGCCATGAACAGGAGTGTCAAATTGTTAAATCAGCAACAGGAGTCACTGTGTACTTACACCCCATGTGGGATCTGTCCCTAATTTGTCGTCTAAAGTGAAATGATGCTATAACTAGTACTGAAACAGTATTTTTATACTTTGTGTTTCTGTGTGGGCACAAACTGATGTGGTCTTTACTAATTATATACTGAAGTGATCTTCTGTATATAAAGAGAATTGGAAATGAAAAAAAAAAAAAAACAACCTGGTGTTAAAATGGAAATGGCATAGAAAATTAATTAATTTGAAAAAAAAATTATGTAGGATCTCTGTCTTTAATGTGCTGTACATTGCTATTTAATGCTATAATTAGTAATCCAATGGTAGTTTTTTCACTTGATGTTGCTATATGGGCAAAATGTTGAAATCTTTACCTAATATATACTAAACTGATCTTCTGTATACAAAGAGAATTGAAAATGAATCTTTACATGAATGGAAGGGGAAAGGGAGCGGGAAAGGGGAGGGTTGCGGGCGGGAGGGAAGTTATGGGAGGGGGGAAGCCATTGTAACCCATAAGCTATACTTTGGAAATTTATATTCATTAAATAAAAGTTTAAAAAAATGCATTATACTTTCAATTATCCTTGCAATTGTATGAATACATATACATATGAAAACACAGATTTCAAAATGACTAAAAATACCTCATCATTCATTTTCATTTTAGTCATTTCATTCCCTTTTTGTTTGCCAAGGTGAATGATCAGAATTTCATCTTTGAATACTATGGCCTTCTCTTTTCCAGAAAGATGTCTCTGGGTGTTGTTTTGCTCTTCTTCAACCTAGAGACACACTTAATTAACTTTTAGGTCTTAAAACATTTGAAAAGAAAAAATCATAAAGATTAAGAGCAGAACCTAAGAAAAAATAAATGTTACAATAAAGCAACCCACTAAAGTCCTTCTTGTCACTTGAATTATTCAAAATTTTTAGAAATATTCATGTATTTATAAGTCAGAATACAAGGTGGAAGACACACACACAGACACACACACACACACAGACACACAGATTTTCATCTGGTTCACTCCCCAAATGGCCGCAATGTCTGGGCCTGAGTAGGCTGAAGCCAGGAACTGAGAGATTGTTCTAGGTCTCCCACATAAGTACAAGGGCCCAAGCACTTGGGCCATCTTTGCAGATTTCCCAGGCACATTAGAAAGGAGCTGGATCAGAAGTGGATCAGCTGGGACTCAAACCAGTGCACATATGGGATGTCAGCACTGCAGACGGCAGCTTAACCTGCTGTCCCACAGCACCTGCCCCAATTATTTAAAGTTTATTAGGCGAAATGTCAGCCAAATTCTTCAAAGCAAAAATACTTCTTAAGTACAGTCACATGTTATCATAAATGAAGTTTATTTATAAAACATTTTGCTAGCTTCACTATAATTTAAAAGCCATTTATAAACTATTTAACATAAAATGTCTACATTAACATGTGAGTGACTAATCTCAGTTCACCTTTTATTGCTTCATGCAGGAAGCATGTACTGAGTCTCACTAGGTGCCATGATTTACAATCAATAATTTTAGCAGTAAATATCATAATTCACTTTTAGGATAACAATATGTATTATGTTAAATCTAAATTATATCTTTTTTTTAAAAAAAAGATGTATTTATTTATTTGAAAGGCAGAGCATACAGAGAGAAATGAAGAGACAGAAAGAGACCTTCCATCTGCTGGTTCACTTTTCAAATTACTGCAACAACCAGGTCTATACCAGGCCAAAGCCAGGAACCAGGAATCAGGTCTCGAATCATAGGGATGACAGGGACCCTAGTACTTGGGCCATCTTCTGCTGCTTTTGCAACTGCATTAGCAGGGAACTGGATCTAAAGTGGAATAATGAGGATGGGGACCAACACTCTGTATGGAAATGCCAGCATCTGCAAGCAGCAGCTTAACCTGCTACACCACAACACTGACATTAAAGTGATATATCTACATATATATATCACTTTATATATATATATATATGTACATATATATAAATGATATTTATAAAGAATAAAGCAAAGATTAATTTACCTGATTCAAATGATTTCTTATAGCCTCCAATTCCATTTCTAGTGTCCTGAGGGTCAGTTCAAGTTGTTTCACTGTCACTTCCTTACTACATTGTTCTTCTTTCCTTCTTAACTGCTCCCTAAATTTTTAGACAATGCATGAGCATTACCTGTTTTATTTTACTTGTTTTAAGGTAAATATACAGTTACATATGCTTATCTTAAAATTCAGTTTGTTAGAAACTAAAAAAATCATTTTGTTATCATGATCTTAGTATGTTTATTATAATAAAATGACTATGTTCTCAAGTATCTTTACTTTTTAATTTTCCTGTTACTAATTTATCATTTTAATCTCTTCCAAAGGCAGATATACTTGAAAGGTAGTGGTG